>NC_136061.1:1727616103-1728216103 GCF_964261635.1 Lissotriton helveticus
GAGGCATTAGTAGCAGGAGTGGCAACACTGTAGGCGTCAGCTGCGGAACACTGCAATAGTAATGGTGCAGGAGCATTTAAGTCAGTCAGCTGCCGCACACTGCAGCAGAAGGGTGTAAGCAGATGCACTACAAGCAGGGGGCTGCTGGCACACTGTAGCAAGAAGACTAGGAGCAGTGCACTGAAGGCAGAGAAGTGTAACAGAAGACATCCTGTTTGTTATTAACTGTCTTAAAAATGCTCCCAGTGTTTGCTTTTGGTAGTTTGCATGGGTCCTCCTGGGTGTCAAAGTCCCTGCGTTATGTTTTGACCCGGGGAAACAAACTTTGTGGGTCTTCATCAGCACAGGTCCTCAGTTGTCTGAGAGTTCATCAAACTGAATAGAAGCTGGAGATTACTGAGAAATCCTAGAGGTTTCTTGTGCTGTATAGTGCGGTAAGTCTGTGGGTGCTGGTGTACGGCACTTCTTCGCCTTTCTCATGGGTGGTTGGGGTAATGTAATGTAATGGACATTTATACCGCGCTGCTACCACTCCAAGGAGTATCTTGGCGCTTACACAACCCAGATGGAAGAGTTGGATAGGGAAAAGAAGTCCTAATTTCTACACATCCACTACACTAGGGTCCTACACAGAGCGTCAGGCAGAGAGAAAATCCAGGTTTTCAATGCCTTCCTAAAAGAGGCTTCTTGGGAGAAAGACCGCAAGGAAAGGGGAAGTTTGTTCCAGGCCTTAGTGCCTAGCACAAAGATGGATTTGCCACCCTTTGTAGCCAGTTTAAAGCGAGGAGTAGTAAGTAAATTCTGGCTTGCGGATCTCAGGCAGCGTGCTGGATAGTATCTTTTAAACCCCTTTCGTAGGTAGGTTGGGCCGCGTTGATGGAAAGCCCTGAAGGTGATCAAGAGAAGTTTAAACAAAATTCTCTTTCCTATTGGCAGCCAATGTAAGGTGTTCAAGGCTGCAGAGGCTGATGATCTACGGGGCAAACGCAGTACGAGGCGGGCAGCCGCATTTTGGACCATCTGCAGTTTGTGGAGCACGATTTTGTTTGCTCCAACATAAAGTCCATTGCAGTAGTCCAGCCTAGAATTTATTAAGGCCACTGCGACTGTTTTCCTCGCCGAGAGAGGGAGAAGATCAAAGAACTTCCTAAGTGCTTTAATGATTTGAAAGCACATGCCTGCCACTGCTACAGCCTGGGGTTTGAAGGATAAACAGTTGTCAAATTTTATGCCTAGATTACGGGCGGATACAATTGTGTTGGGTTGAGCTTCAGCATCTAATGGCCAGCATACTATGGGGGAAAAAGGGTTATTGGTCCCCATGGGTAAAATTTCCGTTTTTCCGGCGTTGCACTTTAAATGGTTGTTGTTCATCCATTTGAATGTTGCTGCAAGACAATCTCTGAGGTCTTCCTCGGCACCTGGTCGTTCCTTGTCCAACACCAAAATCAGTTGGGTATCGTCAGCGTATGAAATAGAACTGATCCTGAATGACGCGATCAGGTTCATCAGAGGTGCCATATATAGATTGAAAAGAACAGGGCTCAAACTGGAGCCCTGTGGCACCCCTGAGCTGACGTTTTTGGCCTCAGATTGATATGGGCCAAGCACTGTTATTTGGCGTCTGTCAGTGAGGAAATTCCTACACCAAGCCAACACCTGTCCTCCAACCCCTGCGGCAGCCAACCGGTCCAATAAGATGTTGTGGGACACGGTATCAAAGGCTGCCGACAGGTCAAGTAGGATAAGGACAGCCTGTTTTCCCTGGTCCATTGCTGCTCTTAAGGTTTCAGCGATGTATAATAAGGCTGATTCGGTAGAATGTTCTGACCGAAAACCTGACTGATTCGGGTGGAGAACGTTATTCTTCTCCAAAAAGTTAGTCAGTTGACTGTTGACAAACTTTTCAGTCAGCTTGAATAGCATGGGTAGCAGGGAAATCGGGCGTAGGTTGGAAAGGGTAGTAGGATCGGCTAGGGCCTTTTTTTGGAGTGGCTTAACAGCTGCGAGTTTCCAATCATTGGGGATACTTGCTGTTGCTAGAGAGGAATTGATGATACTGTTAATCATAGGATTAACCATCTCTATTAGATAGTGCAACACCGGAGGGGGACAAGGGTCAAACGGGGAACCTGAATTGCTGGCTAAGATAGCTTTAGCAGTTTCCTCCAAGGGTACTGGGGCGAACTCGTCAAGACGGAGGGGGGAAGTCATCTTCACTATCTCTTCGTCATCCATTGTTGTGATGGTTCCTGATGGAAAGGTGTTAGTAATAGTTAGGATTTTGTTCTCGAAGTAATCAGATATCGCATTACAGAGATCTTGTGATGGAGGGATCTCTTGCGATAGAGCTGAGGGATTAATAAAATCCTTAACAATCCTAAAAATAACTTTTTGTTCTTGGCCTGCTGAAGAAATGGCCTGTAGATAGTGATTTTTTTTTGCTAATTTTAGTCCTGCGTGATACTTCCGTCTAGCTGCTATATAAATGTTACGTGCGGCGGTGTCGTAGTTACGACGCCACCTCCGTTCTAGCGTTTTCACTTCGCCTAATTCAGACTTAAGAGCTGGTGAAAACCAAGGAGCATTTTTTTCCTTATTCCTACGTTTCAAGTTTTCATTACTAGGTGATATAAGCAGCGTGCCCGCTCCAGCAATCCAATCACAGAAGATCTGATAGTCTGAGGAAGTACAGTCGGCAAGGGCTGGTAACCCATCTTTGAGTTTTTCGACGATGTCAGCTCTCCTGGCTAGTGACTTCCAATCCGGGATGGATTTCGTATGGGGTTTATCCTTACATTTTAAGGAATTTAAAGAGGATTTCCGGGTTTCGACTATGAGGAAGGGAATTAGAAAATGATCTGTCCATACCTGAGGGCAAGGGGATTTAACTATCAGACTAGAAAGATTGGAACAAATGCCATCTAGTAGATGTCCTGCCTGATGGGTGGGTGGGTTCGCGATTCACCAAAGTAAGTCCCAACACTTCAATTGTGTCCAGGAAACAGCTGACTCCAGGATCAGTTGGGGCCTCAAGATGTAGGTTGAGATCGCCCAACACCGTAAAATTAGAAAACCTGAGAGTTAGATCCCTCAGTACGTCACCTACAGAGTCCAGAAATGTGGAGGAGGGGCCTGGGGGGCGATAGATAAGGGCTCCGGAGAATACAAGGGAGTCATGGATTGCTAAGGAGAAAGCCAGTGCTTCTGACTCTTTTAATTCCGTCAATTCTTCTATGGAGCATTTAAAGATGTTTCGATAAATAATTGCAGGACCTCCTCCTCGTTGTTCCTGTCTATCCAGACGTAGGATGTGGTAGTCATGTGGTAGGGCTATAGCTAGGGCAGGATTACACCATGGCTTCAGCCATGTTTCCGTGATGAAAAGACAGTCCAGCTGAGATTCAGTGATAAGATCGAAAACGTTCTGAGCGTTTTTTACTAAGGAGCGTGCATTAATTAGCCCGCCTCGAAGTAAAATAGCATCAGTGGATGTCTCAGATGGCAGATCAGAATTTAGTGTTTGATGACAGTGCGCACAGCAGGCCGGGCCATACCAAATGTGGGGAGCTAAGGAACAGTGACAGGGAGCATGAGGACCACGAAGTGATAATAATAAATCACGTGACATACTTAAGTTAGGAGGCATTGTGGGACAGTGGAAAAAAAGTTCAGAGTCTCCCGCCTCTCGCGCCTCCTTAGCGCTGACGGGCGCAGACGGGCAGACTCTGGCTTGACTCAGGCGAGAGTCAGGCGCTTCCGCTGCGCGTCACCGCTGCGCGGAAGGGTGAGAGCTTTAAATACAGGCTCACCTGGTGTCCACGCTGAGCACTAGAGCGCTCTGACAGTGGCACGCTCGAGATCCAAAGCAGTCCCAAGAACATGTTAAAATTGGGCAAAAGTTGTGTGCTTCTACAAAACAGTGCTTGTCCCCCACACAGCACTAATCATTTTGTTTACTTCAGCTGCCTGGGCTTGAGCCATTGACCCACTATTAAAGTGTGTTATAAAACTAGGTTGTATACGGCGTTTATCTCAGCCAGCAGACCAAAATGAGAGGGAATTCACTAGCTTACCTTGATTTTTATTCCTGCATGACAGTGCATTCATAAGCCAGCACTATTGCATTGCCATTTTCTACAACAGTGTGCCCCTTGTACAAAGATATATATATATATATATATAGACACAGACACACACGTGTCTGGGTCCTACTGCTAAACCCTTTTCACTTTTCGTTTTATTCAAGCAACTGTTTTTCGGCTGCACATCACATGCACAAATGTGAATCTGAGATTCGGTCCGGCTGTTTCAGCAAGTCGTTAATTATCAGAGTTCTAGGGTACTAGTTGTCCTGGCCGCTCATCTGATTCTTGGTCCCAGGAGGTTTTGGAGTAAGTGAGCATGGTCTATGTGAGAGGGGGTGCACCTGGAATGTCAGGTAAAAGATGCCAATGTCAGTACATGACAAACGCCTCAGTGACCAGACTCATGGATGTGACTAAATAGTCAGACACACAAGGCCACTACTTTCGGGACAGCACTGTTCATGGTGCCGTCTAAACTACATGGACCTCATCACAAGCAAGTGATAACTTCCAATATTAGATGTAATTCCTGTCACCACACATATTGGAATTATGAGCTTTGAGGTTGTTATCACACTGTGGCCCTAGTAGTGTCCTGCTGGACACATTCTAGTGTCTCAGCAGACACTGAATTGGGTAGCCACTTCCTCGGGAATAAACTTGTTAATACATTGCAATCTTAGTTTGTGCACTTTTAGTCCCAATTATTCGTACAATAGTATCTATCTTCCGTGTATCCATTGCATGTCCATGGTGACAATGCAACCTCAATCAATCTTCTTTGTCTTTTGCACGGTATGTCTGGCATCAGTTTCCGGACATACTGTGCAAAAGACGAATAATTGGGGCTCCAAGTGCACAAACCCAGTTCACGATGCCAGCCAGATCCTTCCACCCACGACTGCAAACCAGCCAAGTGTTAGGGGAACCCACTGTATCTAGCTTATTATTATTTTTATTAAGATTTGTACAGCGCTGCGAATCATCCCCGAGGGGATCTCTCGCGCCTGGGTTGCAGACATCATATTAAGAAGTGCTGTTTAGCACAGCTAGGTTTTAAGACGTTTCTTGAACTGTGCCAGATTAGAGCAGGCATGGATATCATCTGGCAGTCTATTCCAGTGGGCGGGGGCTAGGTGAGAGAATGCACAACCACCCATTTTGGCTCTCCTTATTCTCCGGGTGCAGAACAGCTATCGGCTACTCAATCTCAGTTGGCGCACGGGAATATAAGGTTTTCATTTCTTCATTAGATAGACCCGACCCATCCCCTGAAGTGTTTTAAACACTAGACACAAGAGCTTAAAAACTGCTCTTTTCCTGATAGGGAGCCAGTGCAGTTGTTTCAAAAGGGGTGATGACGGGGTTCATGCAGGTTTGTTCAAGGCTAGATGCGCCGCTGTATTTTGGACAACTTGCAACCTAGACAGTAGATCTTCTCTAATCCCTACCATCAGCGAATTTCCATAGTCTAGTCTACTGACTAGCAGCGCCTGTATAAAGGCTTTTCTAGCCGAAAGTGGAATCCAAGGGAAGATTTTTCTCAGCATTCACATCATGCCGAAGCAGGTGCCCGAGATAGTTTTTACATGCTCCTCCATGGAACGTTTGTGATCAATTACGATGCCCTAATTCTTCGCCCACTTTTTTGGTGTGGGAGCTTCCCCATATACTACAGGCCACCAATCAGAGGTCCATAGCTCCTCCGGAGTTAAGCTGTAGGAAATTCTTACTAATCCATGCAGCTATTTTTAGCATACAGTTCTTAAACTTTGCTCTGGTCAAGGCGGGATCCGTCTCTATGGGGACTATTACTTGGGTGTCGTCCGCATATGAGATCGTATCGAACCCACAGGATCTAATAATAGAGGCCAGCACAGACATATAGATATTGAACAAGGTGGGGCTTAAAATGGATCCCTGAGGGACCCCTTTATCCACTACCTTGGTCTGTGGCACAAATGTGTCCAATTGTACACATTGCATTCTGTCGGTCAGAAAGCTTTGTAACCATTTTAAGGCCATTCCTCTGACACCAATCTCTCTTGGTTTATCCAAAAGGATTCTATGAGAGATGGTGTCCAAAGCTGCCGACAGATCAAGAAGAACTAGCATCATAGGAGTCCCCTTGTCCAGTGACAGCCTTATTGTGTCTGTAACTTCAGTCAGTGCGGACTTGGTGCTGTAACACTTCCGGAAATCTGACTGAGAAGGATCAAGTGGGTTGTTTTGTTCCAAATAGCCGGAGAGCTGTTTATTAATCAGAGTCTCAATAATTTTAGAGCAGCATGGGAGGAGAGAGATGGGCCTCTAATTTTGTAAACCTTAAGGATCGGCTAGTGTTTTCTTCAGAAATGGCTTGATATGCACCTTCTTCCACTTACGTAGCCGTGGCTATTGATGTATTACAGACTTCCATAATCGAATAGGAGAGGGCCGGCACAAGATCTGAGACAATGAAAGGAGGGGCCAGATCTAATGGGGAGCCTGATTTTGTATGTGCTAATAAGGGCAGAACTTGCTCAGAGGTGCTGACTGAGAAGGACTCTAGGCTGCGAGAAACAGGGATTTCCAGGGACTGTACTACCACCCTAAGAGACTCTTCCGAACCAAAGGAGCAATAGATTTTATCAAATTTTTGTTTAAAATGATTAGCTAAATCATCACATAACCTTTGCGTCCGCGGGTGGGAGGCGTTGTTAGCTCTGGGGTTGGTGTACTCCTTGAGGATCTTAAAGAGCTCTTTAGAGGAGTTCTTTGCTTCAGAGATTCGGGTGCCTAAATGCGATCTTCTTGCTGTATTGCAAATATTTAGATATATTGCTGTCCTATAGCCCTTGAAAATGCCAATAGAAGTCCATGTTCTGGTGTGAACATTGACTTCTATTGGAATTCTCCAGGGCATATTATCAAGCCCATTATCGCCGCTTTAGCAGCAGTTTTCTGCCACTAAATCGGCTATCATTTTATCGCCGTTCTTGATAATATGCCAATTCGTTTTTCTCCATTTTCTCGCACTGATTCTGCAAGTGGCCTTTTCTTTCTTAAGGCTCTCTGAATACCATGGGGCTGGGGCTGCCCTTTCCCAAATGTTCACTACCTTGAGCAGGTCGATGATATCAAGTGCCTCAGTTACTGCGGCCTCCAACATTTGTCACCTAAGAGTACCAACAGGACATGCACATATCACTCGCCCTCCTAATAATGCCTGTCACTTAATCACAGCATTCGCCAGAACACTCCCTACAGAATGAGACCTCTACATACATACTAATTATTCATTTAATTTTGTAGAACGCTTTAAAAACGAATAGGTTGAATGTTCTCCCGTGGCAGTAATTCATAGGTTGCTATATTTTATTTGTAAAAGGGATAAAGACGACGCTACATTTTAGATAGTGTGAGCCACTCGCGACAAATCAACTTTTTTGTAAGGGTCTATCTATATCACTATATTACTCAGAACAGTAATGGAAAATGAGTTAAGTTTATTAGTGCATCACTGCCACCTGATGGCGGAAATGGTGAAATGCATGGCTAGATGTGATGAAAAAATAGAGCTACTGATTAATAAAATGGAGATTTTTTTGATACATCGTAGATGATGTATGACATTTTGAAGAGCTTCCAGCATTATTGATGCCTGCTCGAAAGACCTGTGGCACCATATTGCTTTAAGATGTGAGGGGGAATGGAATTGTACAAAAATTATTAATGTAACACCCCCCTCTGCTGGTGCAAGGAATACACATCAAGGCTTCATGTGAAAAATCGACAATGACAAGAATGCTACAATATTCTCAATTATCTAGTGGCCATTCTCGACACCACCTCAAAACAATTTTGTAGATGTTCTAGGTCCACGTGAACTCAGTGAACAAGGAAAAAAAATCGTTTTTATCGTAATTTTTTCTTTTAAAAACATACTTTACTCTGGTTCATCTTTGTCGCTTTTTGATTGAATATTGTCACTTTTCCAAAATTGCTTTACACGTTAATTTGTTTTATTAATTCTACCGGGGTCAGTATTATGTATAAGGAACCCAGCACACCCTTAACTGGGTGCGACCGGGACACTGCGCCCTATATCCAGGGCTGGACTGGCTGTAGCGGCCACAGGGCGTATTCCCAGTGAACCTGAAGGGTGGGGGGGGCGGTTTTTGACCCGTGGGTAACCGGTTTTGTTGCTGGGAAGACGGTTTTACAGCAGTGCTGCAATATCTGCGCCCTGTAACAAAATCAGCAGCGGTGCTTGACACTAGCGGAATTGCCAGTGCTGGTTTCTGTTCCCAGTCTGGCCGTGCCTATATCTGTGAATACGCTTTTCACATTGAAGTTGTGAAGTTGTACCTGCACTGTGAATAGCACATTAGTGAAAGACACTCCGGCCTCGCCTGGCAGTTCGGGTTTGACTGTTCCCATGAGGAGCAGGGCTAGTACTGATTTGCATAAGGTGGGTGTTAGTTTCGAGTGGCACCCTGAGCAAAAAACAGTAGGTTGGAATGATACCCTGAGCGATTGCCAGTGGTTAGACTATTTTCAAGCATTCATCCCACCACATTTTGTGTGCATAAGTATTCTGTCCCTTGTCCTCTGTGCTGGGCTCCTACCAATTCAAAGTTTCTTTTACAATACACAGTTTTAAAACACTTGACAAATACACATCTTTGTACTTATCCCATCAACGGTTTTCATTGTGAAAAAAGCCAGACCTACTGTGTTTGTTGTTTTTTTGTTAAGGAATGATGCCACAAACCCAAACCATTTAATCCGTGTATAGCTCAAATGAAGCCAGTGTACCCTTTAAAAATGGGAACTGGTACTGCACCAGAGCGATACTCTGAGTGCTTTTACGTGCATATCAGTATCAGTTGAAGACAGGAGCTGTCTTTGTGTGGTATAAAGAGGCACTTTTCAAAGAGATGGGTACAGTGCTTAGGAGAGGAGGGGCTTTGGAGAGGAAGGGCTTCGGAGAGGATGGGTTTAGGAGAGGAGCGGCTTAGGAGAGGAGGGGCTTAGAAGAGGCATGGATTAGGATGGACAGGCGTGGATTCGATTGAGGCACCAATTTGTGTTTCACCCTGTACTAAGTTGGACCACAGGCAAGGCTGGACTGGCTGTACCGGGCATAGGGCATTTCCTCTGCAGGCTGGAAGGATGGGGGCTGCTTTTTCTACTGGGGGCCACTTTTGAGCAGTGCAGAAGTTTTAAAAAGCACTGCAGAGATCCTTGTTAATCCAACAGTTTTCAAGCAACAATAAAAGTGCCAAGAACTCTCTGGCGATTAATGTAACTGTTGGACGGAGTTTTGTCATGTGGCAGCTTTGACTCATCTAAGGTAGCCAAGAGGGATAATATGCCTGCCGCAAAGAGCGTGTACTATGCAGATCACAGAACAGTATTTTATGTGAATAGTTCAGTGGTTTACCACTTTTGTCAGAGATCCTTTTGTGACTGTGCATTACATAAGTTACAGTCACAATCTAGGTTGGAAAGTATTTTTTTTCTCCCATTCTTTCATTATTCTAATTTTGCTAAAAAGGGTTTGTTTGGGTAGAAATATATTCTTGTTAATAAAGTCAACCCTAACTACTGTGTTACATTCTGAATCCTGGGTTTGTGCTTCCCCAGACCAAGCACTCTTAAAAAATGCCTACCAGTATTAATGACATGTTAATCCTACACCTTGTGGTCCATTTGTCTTATGTAACATTTTCTATGCACTGATTTACACACGTATGATTCATTGTCTCAGCATGTGTGTGATTTAAAATGCTCTGACATCCTACAATGGTATGAGAGGTGCTATAAAACAAATAAAATACATTTGAGAGAGGGGCTATGGAGAGATGAGAGGCACTGTTGGAGTGTAATAGTTAGGAAATTATTGAAGAGCCCCAGTAAAGATGGCTGTATCCTCGTGCACTGTAAGGTCATCAATTACTGTGAAAAATGTGTTGTAGAATGCACTATTTTTGCCATTTCTCCCAGATTTTCTTGGGGTAAGAACACCCACCTCCCCCCCAAAAAATCACTTTGTAGTGGTCAGGCTCGCTTGCTGCTCTCGCTAGCTTGCTATGCACCATATGGGGGCTGGTTAGACAAAATGTGCCAAGTCTGCTTTGGGTTCCCAGGCCGGCCCAGATCACAGTCATCTCAATTGCATGTGGTGCAGAAATCTTTTTAGCACTCTGTTATGTATTCTTGTATGGCACTTTTAGGATTTGTAATGTTGTTATACATGTACATATATTTGCATGTGATGGTAACTATACATCACAAACCTGGGAAGCAATGGCATACAGTGCCTACTAGCAGGGTGAGAAACATTTAAGATTGTGAGCATTAGTAGGGAGGGCTCTGTTCAGAGTTCTAGTGGCAGGGTGAACAGTGGCTTCCTTTTCAGTGACAATGGGTATGAGATCAGTTAAGATGTGGACGACCCAGAACTGCTTTAAACTGAATTCAAGCAAAACCAAGGTCATCATCTTTGGAAACAATGCCAACTTCTGGGCCCCCGGATGGTGGCCTGAAGAATTTGGCACCCTTCCAAAGCTTGTAAGTAAAGCAAATAATTGGGGAGTAATAGTTGATGACAAGCTGACTTTTAAGGATCAGATAAATGCAGTTACATCAGTCAACTTCCAGTCCCTCCGAATGATTAGGAAAATAATTCCTTTCCTACCTGAGGACAGCCAATGCATAGTGATAACATCCCTTAATGTATCAAGGTTGGATTATTGCAACTGCCTTTATCTGAACATTCTAAAGCAACAAATGAATAAACTGCAACTATTTCAAAATGCAGCAGCCAGGTTGCTTACTGGCATGCCAAAATTTGTATCAGTCACAAAAGAAATTAAAAAGCTTCACTGGCTGCCGGTAAGGCAATGGGTGCGATTCATATCCCTCTGTACTACCTTCAAAGGCCTTCATGGAGTAGGACCAGACCATCTTAACCTCTTCTATGCTCATGACGAGCTCAGCTCGTCATGAGGCACAGTGCAGCTGCACCCATGACGAGCTGAGCTCGACACGGCCGTTGGAACGTTGCACGCGGGGATAATTACCCCGCTGTGCTGAGCGTTCCAAAAACGGGTGTGGTTGTGACGAGCTCCGCTCGTCATGAGTGCAGCTGCACTGTGCCTCATGGCGAGCTGAGCTCGTCACAAGCATAGCGTCGCCGCACAGCGGGGGGAAAACACCCCGCAGCGAAGGGGTTAAACAGCGATTTAACTGGTATGTTTCAAAAAGAACTCTTAGCTCCCTAGGAGCAAAGATGGTGACAGTACCTCTCTTTAAGAAAGTCAACTGGGGAGGGAGTAGGTTTGTTCCCTATACTGCAAGGGCCTGGAAAAAACTCCCTTTCCACATTAAAGCCGGCCCTGATTTGATGTTGTTTAGAAAGGCACCAAAAACCTGGCTTTTTAAAAATTAGGGACTACACGCCATCCTGTGATCTGATAGTTTAAGCTAGTGCCAGAACACCCCAGGGTAACTGTTGTGCTTTATAAATATAAATAACATAACATGGGGTGCTCACTGAGGGAGCCTTCAAACGAGTTGTGTCTTAGAAACGTAGTAGGAAGTGAGCATCGCAGCGATGTGTAAAGGATCCCTATCAGGGCAAAAACTCTCTAACACCTTCGCCGCTGGGCAAATTCCGCCATGGTGCGAGGGGGGTGGGGCTGGGCATGGCGATCCCGTACTCAGGGCGGCTCCCGGCCATCATAAATCACGGTGGGCATGTGCTCATGACGGCCGGGAGCCATAAGAACTCCGCCCACTGATTAATTCTCCTGCACAGGCGGGGAATCAACCGCGTGTGGCAGGAGCGGCAATGTTCTGACGGCTCCCGGCCGTCATGAGCACACGTCTACTGTGACTCATGACGGCCAGGAGCCGTCATGAGCACCGAAGGTGCTAAGGTAGTTTGAGCTGGAAAAGAGCCAGTCATGAGCCTGACTCTCTTAGATGAGTCTGCCCTTGATCTGACATTAGCTACCAGCTGCTCATCACTACTCAATCACTTGCTGGTGTCCTCTCTGTTCCTATTGCATGTTGCCTACCTATTTTTACATACCCCTTCATATGTTTGTGTAACGGCTACGTGTGTTAGGCAGGTGCCAGCTCACAATGGAGGTATTGTGCAAGAAGTCAGGCGAGAGACCTTCATAAAATTGTTGTGTTTTCCTTGTGTACCTGAAGTGAGTTCCTCATTAGCATACAAAACACTCAAGGTGTGTTCCAGGTGTGTTACTCTACTGATAGTCTGAAACTGGAATGTGACTGTTCACCCGAGGCGAGAACCCGGTATATTACTGTAATAATGAGCTGGTTGCAATGGTGTATGCAGGTGCGCCTAGCCCTAATGAAGCAATTTGTTGAAACACCTATGTTTGTAAGCGCAATGTTCTTGTATTATTTAAAAAAAAATACAATAAAACATGTTTTTATAAAAAATGAGGTGCCAACCCACCGGATAATTTTTTTTTTAATTCATGCACGCGCCTTCTTCCACTGCCCAGGTCGCAATTGTGGTAACAGACGGCCGCCCACAGGACGGCGTGAAGGACATCTCGGCGCGGGCCCGAGAGAGCGGCCTGGAGATCTTTGCCATCGGCGTGGGGCGCGTGGACAAGAGCACGCTGCGTCAGATCGCCAGCGAGCCGCTTGATGACCACGTGGACTACGTGGAGAGCTACCATGTCATCGAAAAGCTTACCAAGAAGTTCCAGGAGGCCTTCTGCGGTGAGTTACTTCAGAAGAACAGGAAGTGGGCCCTTTAGAGTCCCATATGGGAGGATACTCAAAACTATTCATTGCATCTTGTGTTATGAGTTGGGGGTAGTCATAGGTCAAGGAGGTGGCACAGAGGGCCGACGATGTACCATTGAGTGTGCAGAAGAGCTAATAGCTCCACAGAGACAAGCGTATTTTGGGGAAAGAACAAGTAAACACAGAAGCTTGAGGCCAAAGCTCTGGGTATTGCCAATTGTTTGGTATGAAGCATTGGACACGAGCTCACGCTACGTTCTGGGGGCCACTAATCTACCAAACTGTATTTTATCCTAGGGGCACACACACACCCTACCTCTCCTGGCAACATCTGAGCGAGAGCTGCCAGGACCAAAACTTCAAAAACAAAGAGGGAATGCAAAGACTTCGGAAATTCTGAATTCTAATTCTGTATCTTCTAGTTTTACCAAAGGTCACAGAACCCCCCCAGCCACCACACACAAACTCTGAATGGTGGACTCCCGCATGGGCTTTTTTTTTGGTGCTTAATCCGTGTGCTTCAGTTTGTCCTTTTTTATTTATAAGGAGAAGTTGGCCTTCTTGAAGTTAGCGGCTCCGAGGTGACAGATTAAAAGCAGGAGTTGCGTGAGACCCACCTCCATCTTAGTGCATACTGGGGCAGATTTACGACCCCCTTGCACCACATTTGCGCCGCCGTTGTGTCACTTCTGTGACGCAGCGGCAGCTTAAAAGCATGCACCACGCTGTGCCCTATTTACAACGTGACGCATCCAAGGGGATGCATCACATTGTAAATCCCTGCGCCACATGAAACATGCGTTAGGTTTCATGTGGGCGTTCCGGCGCAGGGGGGGCGTTCCTTCGCAGGAACGCCTCGGAAAAATGCCTGAGTGAAATCTACAAGATTTCACTCAGTCACTTTTCCGAGGCCGCTGCGCCAAAACCTTGCGCCGGCTTGAGGCAGGCGTAAGGCGTGATACACCATATTAAGGATAGGGCAGGTTGGAACAGTGCTGGAGTTGCGTCCGTGACACAACTCCAGCACTGCGCCAACTTTACGCCGGCAAATGCGACATGCATCTGTTTATCCTTGCGCCATGATGCGCCGCATTGTAAATGCGGCGCATCTGTGGTGGCGCAAGGGTAAACTTGCGTCACGCATCTTTCCTGGCACGCCAGGAAACGTAAATCTGCCCCACTGTCTTTTAATCCATGCCACCATTCTGCGTCGAACATTCCAGAAAGACCGTTGGCCCTTTCGGATGGGCTCCAGGCATGAATTCAGAAGTTCAAGGATTGAAGGCAGTGTTGACACCGATTAACCTCGGGGAAATGGGGGAAGTGACAGAGGCACTCGGACGCAGCCCTACGTTTTCAGAACCAGTTTCTAAGGGCTCCATTCCACCGGGGAAACGTCCAGGGGCATAACTGGCCTGTCCAGCCTTACACCAGGCGCTTCCTATAACTGTGGACAAGCTCATGCATCTTCACGAGTCTCAGGCCCATGGCAGGTGCCTGAAGCTTAGAATCGCACCTGCCTGAGTGCGCTAGAAATGTTCTGGTCCCACACCCACGGGACTCCAGTGGGCACTGGAACTCACTGTCTGCAGCCACAGCCTTCCGACAGATGTTCATGTGCCAGTAAAATCGTCAAAAAGAGCGACGTCAACGGAAACCAGTGCATTTGCTTGTGGCAGGAAGTTGCTATTAAAATCTGTAAAAGAGGCTCGTGCTGGCTCATGCTACGGGTGTTGAATCAACAGCCCTTGGCCGCCACAGCTGAAATACAGCAAGCAGTTCAAAGTTCCCACGCTGCCAGGGGACCTGGGGGATTCTGTTCTGGTAAATAAGTTTGTCTATTCTAATACTCCACACCCATTGGCTCAGGAAACTACAAGAATACTCCGTAATTCACAACCATATTCAAAGTTAGTTGCAAAACCTGGCCTACATTGCCACATGGTCTTGGACTGCCGGCCACCTCCCCCCTTAAAAACACTGACTGAATTACCCAACTCAACCAGTCGACACATGGGGGTCTTTGGAAGTCAAGGGGGGGTACGGGGCCCCCCCCCTGGCCGTATTTATTAAAATATAAAAATAAATCAAAAATTTTAATCAAATAAACATTTCTGACAATTATTAAAATGCACACTTTTCAGAAGATTAGATTGACATCCGTTTCGACATGGTATGATGGGCTAACCTTAACAAATAGCTAGTACAGCGTGTTTCCTAACGTAATCTAATCATCCTGAAAATTAAACTGCATTCTAATATTTTTAATAACGTCCTACGGCAAGGTCGCCAACCGGTGTCAGATCCTTTTACAGCTGCGCTCTCACGTTGAAGATGCGCATGCGCAACCCAGGGCACGTTACACCCACGTGCGCTCCCTGAACTCCATTTAACCATAACAGGAGGGCCCAGACACTCGCGCACCTTAGTGACGTCATAGTGTTGTGAGGGGTGGCTACCAGCCTGAGGAAAGCGTAGACTCCCTCCCCCGCACCCTTTAAAACGGGATATCATATCCTGCCCCTGAAGTTCTGAGAGAGACCAATGGCCCCTCCCGCGGGCGGCCCCTTTCGTGAATGGGTCCGCCCCCCCGTAAGGACCTTAAAATGCTGCTCACCGATTAATGACCTTACCGCCAGACACACATAATAAATACGACAATGCTATTCTAAAAGGAAAAAGGCCTAAGGAGAAAATTGTTAATACACAGCAAAGCACAAAACATATACATATACAGATACTCCTGTAAGCGGGAAAAAGGCCTAAGGAGAGAATTAGTTAAATATCACGGCACTGCACAAAATATTTACATCTGTTCTACCTTCCAGTAAACGGGAAATTCAAGGCCTACTGGATCAAACCCCCTAAACCTATAGTCCGGCACATTGACAAACCTGATTCTTACCATTTGCCAGGCCCCAAGGTCTGCTAACAAGGGATGGAGGGTGGGGAAAATTACACGGCCCCACGGTGGGGCGAGGAGCGAGCCTGGGAGCGCGGGCACAAAGAGGCCGCTTCCCGCGCTCCCCAGGCTTTTAACCCTTTCGCCGCCGCGACCCCGCCCCCTCGCCCCGGAAGCACACCAGTACTTCCGGGGCGAGGGCGCGGGGCAAGCGGCCCCGAAAGGGACGGGGTGTGGGAGGGGCCGGGCCCCGCCATGCTTGCGTGGGGGCCTATTGGCCCCCCCTTGTATCATGGTCTTGGACTGCCGGCCACCTCCCCCCTTAAAACACTGACTGAATTACCCAACTCAACCAGTCGACACATGGGGGTCTTTGGAAGTCAAGGGGGGGTACGGGGCCCCCCCCCTGGCCGTATTTATTAAAATATAAAAATAAATCAAAAATTTTAATCAAATAAACATTTCTGACAATTATTAAAATGCACACTTTTCAGAAGATTAGATTGACATCCGTTTCGACATGGTATGATGGGCTAACCTTAACAAATAGCTAGTACAGCGTGTTTCCTAACGTAATCTAATCATCCTGAAAATTAAACTGCATTCTAATATTTTTAATAAAGTCCTACGGCAAGGTCGCCAACCGGTGTCAGATCCTTTTACAGCTGCGCTCTCACGTTGAAGATGCGCATGCGCAACCCAGGGCACGTTACACCCACGTGCGCTCCCTGAACTCCATTTAACCATAACAGGAGGGCCCAGACACTCGCGCACCTTAGTGACGTCATAGTGTTGTGAGGGGTGGCTACCAGCCTGAGGAAAGCGTAGACTCCCTCCCCCGCACCCTTTAAAACGGGATATCATATCCTGCCCCTGAAGTTCTGAGAGAGACCAATGGCCCCTCCCGCGGGCGGCCCCTTTCGTGAATGGGTCCGCCCCCCCGTAAGGACCTTAAAATGCTGCTCACCGATTAATGACCTTACCGCCACAGGCCAGGTAGTTTACCGACTATCTGGCCCCCCCCCCCCAAACCGCCTACACTGACAGGTCATAACTTCCTAATCCAAAAAACCCTCTACCCCTGCTATTTAGTTCCCTATCCCTAGGGCATCCCCGACTCTGTCCACTGGACCCCCCACCCTGTGAGTAGAGCCTCTAATAAACGTCAACCCCTCATTATCAGCCGACTGTTAGTCTACTTGGTCCCGAGATGACCCCCTGTGGGATATTCTGCGATTAATGTGTATGAAATAGTTTCTCAAACCAAGTGTTGATCCTCTTTATCGAGTGATTCTTCACCGAGTGACTCCTTGCACTCGCCTCGTCCCCCCCCCCTTTTACGTGCAGCCTGGGGAAAACTGAGCCCCCCCTATGGTGCAGTCTGGGTCCTATCATCGTTACCCCATGTCCTAAAATGAATGAGGGTGTGGGGGCACGCCTCTCGAGGCTCCCTGCAGATGCTATGACCGGGGGTATCCTGGTACTACCATTCTACCCTTCCCACTGGCATACTGTACAGTCTGCTAACCATCCACACCTAGCCACTACGCTCTGGAAAGTGTTAAGTGTATGGTACTACTTTTACTATGGAAGTCCCCACTTCCTGAACAGGGGAAATGAGGCGTTGTATAGGCCTATCCTTCCTGGGGTTGCCGAGGCTAGGAATGCACACCCTTGTGTACTGTCCCATCTCTACCGTTGTCACTACCAATTGTTGTTCTATGCATATACCATGCTGACACTGGTGGCCCTGCGTGCACAGGCGCCGTTACTGTAGGTATACAATTTCCTGTTAAGGCAAATACTGCCATTTTTTGTGAAGCAACATCCTGCTACATTACTGCGACCAGCCCAATCAAGGGTTTACACACCATACACAATCAAATCAGTGCTGGCACCTCCTGCGTCTTTTGATCGCTCGCCCATCACGCTTGTGTTGTTGCTTGTCATCCTCTACCTGACGTAAGCATCCCTTGGGCTGTCCACCCGTAGCCGCTGTTGTGATGTGGAGCACTCCAGATATCCACCATGGACCCGGCCATACATAAATGGAAAAGATAAACACAAACCATTAGTGTTTCTGGCGATAACTGCTGTACACGTGCTAGTCTTACATTGCCATCACTTGCTAAGTTTGAGATACTGTTAGCGTCAGATGCATACTCATACACACTTCCGACAAGTGTTAAGCATAGCCTCAGTTTGCGTCCCCTGTAGCGTGACTGGATTAGTGTTACGAAGAGTGCCCTGTAAAAATGGCCTTCATTAACCAATACTACCCAGTGTGCAGTTCAGTGACACAAAGCATGGAGTCCCCAGTGAATACCATAGCGCCCTCATGACTCCTTAAGGATGATTAGGCTATCAGTTTAAAAGGAACAGTCTGTTTGCCAATGCCGCATCCAAGTCTTTAAGCATAGGATTAGCACCCACCCAACCACAACTTGATGATATATACGTATACTAAGTATAGAACCCCTCGCGCCTGACTGTTGGCTTCAACCGTGGCTGACAATGGTAATGCGTAATATAACTAAGGGGCAACCATAACCTATATATATTATTGTTATGATACCAAACTGAGCACAAACTGAGCATCATTCCCTTAACAGGTTGCATGTAACAGGTGGCCCACCGGGTGCCACCCGTGATTTTCCAATCAATACATAGTATACCGCCACCTCTCGTACATCATGATGCAACATTAGTTTCAACAGATCAGGGTTTAATGTGTTACCATTCATTAACCCATTCTGCCTCCCCCAGTTCAGCCCTGGTCATATGCAAATCTGTCCGACCCTCCTGCCCATATAAGAGCACCAGCAGTATCAGAGATGGGATTTAGGCATGGTCACGACCATCCTCTTTAGATCCACTCTACTATAGTGAGTCCTTTGCGTGCTATATGTCCTCTGATAAAATGACCTGAAACTAACAGGCATACTATGGAATGGCAATTTCCTGGCTGACATTTGGTACGGCTGACTTACTTAGGCAATAAAACAGGGGGGGAAGAATTTAGTGCCAAATGCTGTTAAGTAGACACGCAAGTGCACACAAGTGACCCATAACTAGTATTGTCCATATTCCCGATAGATATATCCCTTACGTGGCCACTTTACCATGTTACCGTTGGTAAGTAGCATTACCTTGGTCCGGGGGCGTCAAAGGTTTTTTACCACTGTAACCAGGCTTAAATCGCACTGTGCCTGGTAACTTGCGCTACACATTTCATAGCTTTGTCCTGTCATCGAATCGAGGCCTACCACCTAGGCAAGTACGCACGCAAGTGTAACTTGAATCAGCAAGCCCCGGTCACCCTGAACTAGTATTGTCGATTACGTAGACCACTCTGCCATGTTACCGTTGTAAGTAGCATTAGCTTGGTCTGGGGGCGTATACCCAGGTGAAGCGGACCCACAATATTGTTTACTAAGATCACTCCTGTTGAACCAGCCAGGATCTATTTCTTTATGAACAGTGAGGACGTTCTGAAACAACAAAAAATTCCCGCACCCAGAGAGAAATATTGTGGGGTGGCGGGGTCAGTGCAAGGAGGGTGTTAAACAGGGATCAGATGACAGTGCCCGCCCAGCAATTTAATGGTTACATTGTCTATTTACCAAATAGATAGCAACCACGACTGTCTTGTCGCTGAGTCAGAAAGGAAAAACAAGGGCACAGTAATTGTCATCCTAATGTCACAGCATTTCACCCCATGTGGTCAGCTTTTTATGCTCCTTGCACTCAACCAATCTGAAAAATGATCGTCTAAAATGTTCTTGCCGAAATGTAGGTATACAATGGGCAGCATCTCTGAGATTAGAATTAACATATCTAATGCATTTAGATACCGTGCATCTCCATATAACACATTTTAAAGCGTGTTGATTATCCTGCAGATCTGTCATGGATACCGCCCTCCTGGGCCTACATTGGACATTCTTGCTTTAAAGAAAGAGATAAAGATCTTTCAATTTCAGCAGGCAATTATTTGTGGCCCTGAACCCTCCTTTTGATTAATTTGTGAGCTAAACGCCCCACTGCCTTATTGCTATCCCCAGTAGCAGGTGGTCACCCTGGCCAACTATTTACTGAACCAACTTGCTTGTAAACAGGTGTGATAGGATATGGGATAGTACTTTACCTACCCACACTATTCTACTTACAAGTCCCACTGCCTTGTGATAGGATGTGGGATAGTACTTTACCTACCCACACTATTCTACTTAAAAAATTCCACTGCCTTATTGCTATCCCCAGTAGCAGGTGGTCACCCTGGTCAACAATTCACTGGACCTACTTGATTGTAAACAGGTGTGATAGGATGTGGGATAGTACTTTTCCTGCCCCACTTATTCTACTTAAATGAAAATTCGTGAACATCAGAGGCTGGCAGTTGCTGGTAACTTGAGCCCAAACCCGCCAAGACGGGGAATTGACTCCTGGTCCCGGGCTAGACCTCTGCATCAGGGTCTGCCACTCCAACCATTTGAGCCACACTTCTCCACCAAACTGGAGCCAAACATTACTTGATATAAACGTGTAAACATTAATACATCCACTTTGGGCATTCGAAATTGAACTGGACTGATCACGTCACTTCTAGCATCAAATATTATCCCACTGTGGCTCTTTATACCGAAAGGAGTTGAGCCTATCATTTTTCTTCAGCTTTCGTTGGCTATCCACCACTACCTATATAATAGCAAAATGAACTGTTTAGAGGAATTCTGAGAACTTTTGATTTGGCGCCACTGAACCCTTCAACTCATGTGCTGTTGTCTGCAAAAGGGGTAGCTACGCTCGCGTCTCAAGAGAGCAGGATGAACACACTTGTCGGATTAATTTAACTTTCGTATTTAGTACAGAAACAGTTTAACTTATACGAACGTATAGGAACACCACTATCTATGTAATAGCAACATTAACTGTTTAGAGGAATTCTGACAACTTTTGACTTGGCGCCACTGCACCTACTGCACCATTCAACTCATGCCCTGTTTTCTGCAAGCTACCAGTACTCGTAACTGCCTGTTCAGTAGTAAAATAAAGCAATATTAGGTGTTTGGCGGAGTTCCAGAACTTTGGGCCCCTGTGTCACTGCACCTGTTGCACCATTAAAAAACATGAACCTAGTGCTGTAAAGAAACTGCATGTTAGTTCGCCTCTGCCTGACAATTCTGCCTGCCCATGGAAATGATGTTTGTGCGGCGCACCGGGCCCTTGCAGAGACAATTTGGTTTTAAACAATTATAAGTGCAGTGTTATGAGCCACAAAAAATCCGGACTGGCATCATTAACCCCGAGCCCTGAGAATGTTTAATAGGCACGTGAGATTCTTGCTGTACCTGGCTAGCAGAGATAGATTAGCTGTAGTGCTGACAGAAAAGACGTGCACCTGAAACAGGCTCTGTGGAGTAACATCACTCATGGAAATAGACAGTAAGGCAAGTATGCAACATAATGACAGCATAATGTGAACTCATCTTAAAAGCACAAAACGTGGATGAATTGGTCAATGAAGGGTCAAATTTTTTGGGCTAATTAATATTCTTGTTTTTACTTATGTATTGTTCAAAAGGACAATTGAGAATTCCTTAGGGTACATTAAGGGTGTTGCCTATATATGAGCCACTACCCAGAGACAAGGAAAGTCAGGAAGTGAATCAATCAGGCTAGCAGCATATGCCTTTTTAGCACTGCAACATATCCACATCTTTGAGCTTTCAAAGCAAAATTGTGGCCCGCAGCGACCACAGTGCATGTTACAGCATGCTACGTCCTGATTTTCGCTAAGCATGAATAAACAAGGCTGAAAATTTGTTAAAACCGAATGGCAAGCAATCAACAATTCTTCCTTGCTACTAATGCCTATATTCTAATAACAGCTCTGAAGGATTAAGCAAATATTATGCAGTTAACATTGGAGATCAATGTACCGGTAGTAAACAAGGCAGCGTCAGAACCATCCCAAATCTTAGCAAGTAGCATTCGTTTGCGCGTTTACAGAACCAGGTCTACTCCGATTGTCTGAGCATATGGTAATATTTGACCACAAACACCCTGCTAGATGCAAATCTGACTACATATGCATGCACTTCCCACAACAGCTGTAATAATACAAAAACGCTTATAATTCAGCCCCTTCAGTAGCAGGGCAATCACAATCCCAAAACCTGCTCAGCGTTCGTTTTTTGTTTGATGCAAAACCTCAGTACATAAGCATTGACTCCACACAAACGCTGTAAATTCAGTAGCAGGGCATAAACAGTTCCAAAAGCATGCTCAACTTTTTTTTTTTTTTTTTTTTGATTAGCCAGCGCCGGTCTCCCTTCCACCCGGTGCCCTTGATTCCCCTGCTTAGCTTCAAAAACACTCGCCTGTATTCTGCTCACAGGCGTCTTCATTACTTCTAAAATGCCCAGCTAGCGCGCTCTGCAAACCCCAGCTCAGTTTCTTTCGATTGGCTGCTTAACTGCCGAGCCCCCCCCTACCCCGCAAAATACCTCGTATAGTGCAATGGCCCTACTGGTACACGAGGATCATGCCGGACCTCTGTGCAACGCGTAGGGTCCCGGGTGCTTCCGCTCGGAACTGATGACTCTCCGTGCTCGCGTCTGGTCCCCCGGTGTCTCCGCTCCAAAAACTGCTCGCTCACGCCAAATCGCGACCGCCGCTCTCCGTGTCCGTGTCCCCGAACCACCGCAATCTGCAACGCCGGAAACCGCACGACACCTGGAAAATAAAGAAGAGAAAATTACACGGCCCCACGGTGGGGCGAGGAGCGAGCCTGGGAGCGCGGGCACAAAGAGGCCGCTTCCCGCGCTCCCCAGGCTTTTAACCCTTTCGCCGCCGCGACCCCGCCCCCTCGCCCCGGAAGCACACCAGTACTTCCGGGGCGAGGGCGCGGGGCAAGCGGCCCCGAAAGGGACGGGGTGTGGGAGGGGCCGGGCCCCGCCATGCTTGCGTGGGGGCCTATGGGCCCCCCCTTGTATAGAACTAACACACTTACTTTCTGGCATAGAAAACATTATTTTTTGAAATGTAACGATTAATCAATTAACTTTGGAAACAGCGGTAATTAAGCTCAGATTTAGTACTGTTAATTTCATTTAACATGGTCTGGTTGGCATTCAGGGTGCATTGGATACAAGCTGGTCATTTCACAAGCCACAGACAAAATGGTGCCAATGAGGAGGAAGGAAGGGCCCCACAAGCTGAGCAGCTGGCCTGTCCCAGCCATTTTTCTCCGAGTAGTTGCCCTTCAGTTTTCCATTTCTGGGTCAATTTGTGGTGTACCTAGTCACATGGGACCCTCATCTGCAGATCTGGTGGGGGCTTCTTACGGAGATTATTGATGTGTCCTAAGCTTTGCGTACCCCAATTTGTCACCCTGCCATAGTACAGAGGATGTAGCCCTCTTGACCTCAATTATTTAGGTTTGGTGGAAGAAATATATATTTTGTTGTTGTGTAGTAGCTACACCCAGGAATGATACCCCAAGTAAATTTAGTCCAGTGATCTAGGCAAATGGGGACCTTTAGTGCTTATTATTTCTGAATGATTTAGGAAGACAGCAGGATGTCAGCATGGGTGCGTTGACGGTCAGTCCACCTGTCATTAAGGTGATGTTCCGATGATCGCGCGCATCTTCTCAGCGAAAATAGTAAGATGGAGAACGGCTGCTCCACTCGGAGACACAAGATGGGCAGCCCTGTCTGTGCCCTTCTGCTTCCTCTCTGCTTCCTTTGACTTTCAGCCCTATTTCAGGGGCGTACAATGGATTTCCCACCAGAGTAGCATTAGGTGATTTTTATCTGCCTTGAGTCATCTATGCACAAACCCCACAGTGTAATCTTGTGGCAGGGTAAGGCAGCCCTTTCCAGAAGCCCCTCTGAGCAGTGGAAGTGCCACAAACTGATTGGAAATCAAACACTGAGCATGCCCTTTACTAACTGACAGTGGACTGCTCCCCAGCAGCCAAGGATTATGGAGGCAATATTATGGAATATCAGCACAAACTCAGACCGTAGAAAAAAGGTTAGCACACAGCTCCTGAACTTGTAGCTGAACGCTGACCTTTTCCTCAAGGCTACAACTAAACCAGTGGCCTCCTGAAGCTCTGATCATCTGCCAGATGCTGACAGTACCTTTATGGAAGATTCCACCGATAGTGGAGTAACAAAACTCGAGGGGGGCCCGTTGCAAAGCATGAAGGGGTCCCTCTCCGATCACACTCAGGAGCTCTCTAACCAGGGTACTGGACTGAGGGGGCCCCCTGCACTGCAGGGGCCTTTGTTACGCCACTGTCCACCCAGCCCAAGAAGTCCGTGGATACAGAGGCGGGTGGGGGGTACTGGGAAAGAAGCCCTCTCCACCCCTCTCCAAAGACACAGGGTGCTTCTTCCACAAAACTACCATCGGCAAGTACAGGTGAACTGAGTGAAGGCTCTGAAAGGCAAGCAAACCTCCTCCCTGTATTAACAATTGTATCGAGATTTTGTTCAAATTAGGGGCATATTTACTTAAAAATGTCAGAGCGTGGAATAATGCCAGATTTGGGAGCGCCGCACTCTGACATTTTCAAAATGCAGGGATGCGCCATATTCACAATAATACAGTGCACCTTGTGTTTCCCCTAGCACTGGCGCTGAAGTTAGCTGCCTAGCACCAACGCAGGCATCCTTGAACCATAGGGCAAGGGTGCCTGCGTTGCAGGGAATGATTTTTAATGTTCAGGAAGGTGTCATTTCCCGCACATAATCCATAATGGCGATTTGTAACTTCTATGTGTGCTGCAGAATGCAGCACACATAAAAATTGCAACTCATCATTATTTAATGATTGCATGTGTGCAGGAATGTACAACTTCCTGCACATGAACAATCACTAATGGCTTTTTGCTCTTTCTATGTGTGCTGCAAAATGCAGCACACATCGAAAATGCAAAAACGAGAAAAAATAAAAGCATTTCTCCTCGTGTGCCTTTTCTAGCGCCTGCTCTTGAATGGCATTAGTTTTCGGCGCTGCCACAGATTTAAACCTCCTTGTAAATCTGGGGCAGCATAACAAAGCAATGGATGTTGCGGTGCAATGCTCACAGCAACAACCATTACAAACACCTTTTCCGCAGAGGGCTGGGGCTGAAAGGGGCATATTTCCAAGGTGGTGTTAAGCCACTCTAGGTTGCTTAGCACCAGCTTGTAAATATTGAAAATGGCTCTATGCCACCAGATTTCTTCAACTAGGAATGACAAAAAGCAGGTGAAACCATTGATGAATTTGTGGTGAGACTCAACACACTCATCATACATTGTACGTTAAATGAATTTAATGATGAAGAAGCTATGCTTCTGAGATTTACTGATGGATGCTTGTTAGATTCATTCAGATAACGAATGCTGAGAGAAACTCAGTCTGGAGCGAGTGTTAAATGTTACCAGAGCGGAAGAGCGTGCCGTTAAACTAGCTGCCAGGGAATAACTTGTGGAGTTTGTTCCTTAAGGCACCAAAATCCAAATCTTACAGCAAACATTGTATAATTTTCCCCAGGTGGCCTTGTGTGGCTTGATAAATCAAATGTAGTAGTTGTGTTGCTCTTGCACCCAATTTTGTTGTGCAAGAGCGATGCAATTCCTACACACATATGCCCACAGATCGCCAGTGAACATCCCTTCATTTGTACTCACAGCTCCATTAGCATGCACAGCGGATATCTAAAGATCCCTTCCTCTAGACCTACACACAGTGGGGCATATTTACATGAGCATTGTGCCACCTGAGAGTTCCTTTTTGGTACGCTCCGGTGGCACTGTTCCCTTCTCAATATTTACAAGATGGTGCTAAGCCACTTTGCCTGACTTTATTCCACCTTGTAAATATGGTCCACTTTGCTGCAGTTTTCTGCGGCAAAGGGGTGTGCAATAGGCGTTTTTGTGGATGTTCCCATGCAGCACCCATTGCTTTTTTACACTGCTACAGATTTGCAAGTATCTACAAATCTGGTCAAAAACGTACGCCTCCCCAGGGGATGCGTAAAGGTGATCCAACACGGAGAAATACTTTTATTTCTCCTCGTGTTTTGCTCTTGCTATGTGTGCTGCATTTTGAAGCACACATAGATGGAGCAAAATGCCATTGCTTATTGCTTTTGTGCAGGAAGGTGTGCCTTCCTGCACAACAACTATCATCACTGCAACTCAGGCACCCTTGCACCATGGTCCAAATGTGCCTGCGCTGGTGCTAGGCTGCTTTTTTGCGCAGGTGCAGGGGTGAGTGCCGGAATGTTCCCACCGTATTGTAAATACAGCGTATTCCTGCACTTAGAAAATGACACTTCTCGGCGCAGCACAATCGCTTGCGGCACCGCGCTGCAAAATGTTCTTGGTTCTTGTAAACATACCCCCGGGTGTTTCTAGCAATTAACTACTAGATATTCCTGAGAGATGCACTCGGTGCACCCTAAGGTAACTCTTCTCTAAATCCACAGTAGATTTCCTCAGGTCATCCCAATCTGTTCTTCTCTCTGCACTTCAGCTGTGTCCGACCTGTGTGCCACCGGAGACCACGACTGCCAGCAGATCTGCGTCAGCACCCCTGGGTCCTACACCTGCGCCTGCAAGGAGGGCTTCACGTTAAATGAAGATGGAAAGACCTGCAATGGTGAGTGATCATAAGAGGGCCTCATCACCTCACTCAGTAGCATTCAGGAAAAAGATGACATTCACTCCCTCTTCAAGGTGATCATGGTAATTCAACCCTTGTTAAAGGTATTGGGGAAAGGAGGGCAGGGTTATCTGAACATGTTGTTGTGGAGCATAGCCCCATGACTGGTCTCAACAAGACTAAGGATGAGTACAGCTATCACAGCTTGTCTTTCTAAGGTACCAAAAGTTGAGGAAACGTTTATAACGTTGGCGAAGTGAACATTTCACTGTAAATGTATACGTTTTTTTCTCAAAAATCAGAATTTGAAGCAGGTATAATATCTTAGCTCACTGGATGTATCTGTGAGCAAACTAAAGGTCAAGTGTTCGAATGTTAGGTCTTGGTCAACCGCGGCCGGTTCCGGTAAGATCGGTGGGGTCGGGTGGGGGTGGATTAGACAGACGACCACGAGGGAAAATTAAATAAATAATTAATTTTACCTCGTCGTCTGATGAAATCCCCCCCCTACCCCACACTACCCCACCACCCCACAGCTCTTACCTGCCTGGGCCGCGGCTGGTCATGGACAACCTTTTATCCTTTACATGTTGATAAACTAACTACTGTTTAACTGAGTAGCAGTAGCACGTATTATTGACAGTGCTAAGAATGGTAGAAACCTAATCTGGTAAGCGTTATATGAAAAACTAATTTTATATAAAAAAATATTTTGTTTTGTAAATATTTACTTCTTGCCAAAAAGAGAGGCTTTTTTATTTCAAAATGAAATGTTAAATTGTATGCATACTATGCAACAACTACAATTGCAAATAATTAAAAACTCCTACATATTTTATAATTTCTAAAACAAGAATTCTGATCAATACGTCTAACTGCACATGTCTCACCTTCTGAATCTCCCCAGGAACCAGACTGGATTAAGAATAACTCATTCCTTTACCACGCATGCTTTTACCACACAATTTTGTGGTAAAGGCATGACTGGTAAGGGGATAAGTGGTAAAGATCACACCCCAACCCCCCAGCCCTGATCCCTAAAAACTACACTAATCCCCCCTTGAGCACTAAAAACGACCTCGCCCCCTGAGCCCTAAACACTATCACAACCCCAAGCACTCAACACTCCCCCGACTACCCGAGCCCTAAACACTACCCTGACCTCCTGAGCCCGAAACACTACCTGACCCCCGAGCCGTAAACACTACCCAATCCCCGAGCCATAAAAACCATCTCAACCCTTGAGCCCTAAACACTACCCCGACCCCACTGAGCCGTGCAAACTATCCTGAACCCCACCAGGGCCCTAAATACTACCACAAACCTACCTGAGCCCTAAAAGCTACCGCAACCCTCAAAAACTACCTCCACCCCCCAAAACCCGGCTCCAGCCCCACTTACCTCAACACATTCTCTGCTGATCCTTCCTATTCCTGGGCCCACCAATCCCAGCATCTAGACCTTGCACTGTCTTAACCACTCATATGGTTAAGGCAATGCATGGTTGAGCTTGTGGAGAAACAGCACACATGGCTCTGTCCGCATTGTAAAAGCCGTTTCCCTCTTGCAAGAAGTCCTGCATGCCAGCAGGTGATGTTATTAGTCCCCGTTGCGACTGTGTCCTGCCTCTGAAAATGACAACACAGAGCCACATAACGGCACCATACCTGCATGCTGAAATA
Source organism: Lissotriton helveticus (assembly GCF_964261635.1). Classification (NCBI taxonomy): domain Eukaryota; kingdom Metazoa; phylum Chordata; class Amphibia; order Caudata; family Salamandridae; genus Lissotriton; species Lissotriton helveticus. Next base: position 1,727,644,222 of record NC_136061.1, read on the forward strand.
ATTTCCTCTTTTTCTCCTGGCCTTCAAAATGAATGAATGAATGAATGAATTGGGATTTGTAGAGCGCAACTAAACCCGTAGGCATCAAGGCGCTAAGAGATGGAACAACTGTTTGAGAGAGAGGTGGGTAGATCACGGGTAGGCTTCTCGGAAAAGCCAGGTCTTGAGTGCTTTACAGAAAAGGGCGTGAGAGGCAAGCCCCTTGAGGTCATCAGGGAGCTTGTTCCACATTTTGGGTGCAAGGGAACAAAAAGCCCTTCCGCCCCATCTGGCCTTGAAGACTCGGGGAACAGTCAGGAAATTTTATTGGCAGAACGAAGAGCCCTGCCGGGGACATAAAAGGACACAAGGGCACAGATGTCTTCTGGCCCAGTCCCATTTAGAGCATGGTGAATAAAGCAGAAGGTCTTGAAATTAATCCTGGCCTGAATGGGGAGCCAGTGCAGGTTCCTCCTGATGGCAGTGCCTGACGCGCGCTTTGGGGCATCTACAATAAAGCGGGCCGCTGCGTTTTGCACAATCTGAAGGCGTTGGACCAGGCCGTTGTTAATGCCTAGGTATAGTGCATTGCAGTAGTCCAGCCGGGAGGCTATAAGAGCCACCGCAACTTGTTTGCGTGCTTCTTTGGAGAGGTACTGGGTGATTTTTTAAAATATTCTTAACGCACCACAGCAGGTAGAAACTGTCCTGCTGACCTGTTTATCAAGGGTAAGAGTGGTGTCCAGAATAACACCCAGATTTCGGGCCGAAGTGGAGGGCGTAGGACAGGTGCCAAGGGCAGAAGGCCACCAGTCCATTGACCAGGTCTTGTGTTTGCCTCCAAAAATTAGAACCTCTGTTTTCTCCCCATTCAATTTGAGGAAGTTCTGGACCATCCAGCCTGCGACTGCCTCCATACAGTTTTTAAAGTTTATGGCCGCTATGCTCACGGATTGTGATATGGAGACCACAATCTGGGTGTCGTCGGCGTAGGAAAGAACTTCCAGCCCAAAGGATCTTACAAGCCTGGCGAGTGGGGCCACGTAGATGTTAAAAAGCATGGGGCTTAGAGAAGAGCCCTGGGGGACCCCACACTTCACAGGCTTGACTGGTGAGAGAAAGTCGCCCAGCTTCACTCTTTGCTTCCGTTGGTCGAGGAAGGATGTTAGAAGGCTGAGTGCAGGACCGGCCACTCCCAGCTTACTGAGGCGGCTAGCCAAGCTGGCCGGAGACAGGGTGTCGAAGGCCGCAGTAGGGTCTAGCAGTACCAGTAGAGCAATCTGGCCACTGTCAACCTTTGGGCGGATACTATCGACAACCACTGTGAGCGCCGACTCAGTGCTGTGAGCCTTCCGGAAGCCGTGCTGAGATGGATCCAGAGAGCTGGAGCTATCCAGGAAGGCACTAAGATGCTGGTTAAGGTGTGTCTCTAGTAACTCACCAGGGGCAGGGAGGAGAGAAATGGGGCGGTAGTTTTTCAATGTCCCAGGGTCCAGAGTAGATTTCTTCAGTAGGGGCTTGACAATGGACAATTTCCAAGGAAGGGGATCGACGCCTTCCGAGATAGCCAGATTCATGACCTCGGCAAGAGGGGGTAATATTACCTCCCTGCATTCTTTGAAGATTTTCAAAGGACAGGGGTCAAGCGGAGATCCGGACTTAAGTTTGTCTAGGAGCGGGCTAAGCAGCTCAGGGGTAAGAAGGGGAAAGTGAGTGAAGGGGCGGCGGAGTTCAGACATCTGGCTTTCCAAAGGGGGCGCGACGGGTGCAACGGGGCTCCCAGGGCTAAGGTTGAGATCTTCCAAGTCTGTGTAGATGTCCATGATCTTAGTATGGAAGAAGGTGGAGATCTGATCACACAGTTCTTGGGAGGCGACTATGGGGTCAGGTGACTGGAGGAGGGACAAGGTGTCAACTATTTTAAACAGGTCCCGAGGGTAGCTGAGTGAAGCAGTCAATTTAGCAAAGTGCGCCTTCTTTTCTGCCAGAACTGCAGCTTTGTAGCCCTTGAGAAGTCTTTTGTGTTTGTCCTTCTCTATGGGGTCAAGATGTAGCCTCCAGAGTCTTGATCTCTGCTCCCACAGTTTTTACCGAAACCCTTTCAGTAAAAAATATTTTGGCAGTGCGCAAGGATGTTTCTCTTGAAGATGAGAGGCTTCAAACAATGTTGCTCATGCCGGAAGCAGATGTCGATAACTGACCCGCATGATATCCACTTGTGGTGCCTCTCAAATGTATATTCCGAAGTTGTCCAGACCTAATTAATAGATATGCCCTTTTATGGGGCAAGACTTTTTCCGAATGAAGGCCAATGTAGCTTTGGAGCATTTTAAGGACAGCATGGCTATGGCTCTCTCCTAGGGATTGCTATCCCACCTACCAAGATCACCAGTATATGAAGTTTGGATGGTACTCTGGGAGCCTCTTCTTCCACCAGCAGCAGCCATCACAATAAATCCATCAACAAACGCAAAATTGTCATGGTGTTAAGGGTTCAGGGAGCACATAAGAGTGAGGAGCAGCTTCGGCATCATTTGTCTTCCTCTCAATTCAACACCTCCAAACTCCTCTAAATTGCCCTTGAATGGGTATCTGGGACGGGTAGGTGGCCTGTTAAAACATATCCTATCCCACAGGCTCTAAACATCCCTCTTACATTTCCCCTATTTCCACCCAAATGTCATCTGACCATTTCAGCATTCTTCCAGGGAAGTGTTGATGTTGCTCACCAAAGGGGCTGTTGAGTTTGTAGTTGTGGAAGAATTGCAAATAAGCTGCCAGTCTGATTACATCCTGGTCCTCAGAAGTTAGGTATTGAGACTGATGTTAGACCTCATATTTCTGAACTCGTTCCTCAAGAAGTAGATGTTCAAAACCATGATCTTGATGCAAAGTTCATTGGCCTTGGATCATAAGGATTAAATAGTATCCCTGGACGTGCAGGAACTGCACCCATTGGCCTCACACAGGCCTCTTGTGTCTTTATAAAAGTCATGCCAGAGGTTGTAAACCATCTACACAAGTTGTTAATACTTGTATTCCTGTACATCAACAAATGGCGATTGAAGCAAGGCTCGCTTCAGGTCCTCTCAGATCACCTATAGAAAACAATGTTAGTGTTGTCCACCCTGGAGTTTTCCATCAGTGAGACCAAGTCTTAACTTCAACATTCACAGAGGTTGCCCTTTAATAGGGCCGTCTTTGACATCTTTGCATTGGTGTCAATTCCATCTCCGTAGAAGATCAAGCTATGATCCTGATGGTTTTGAACAGGAGTTACTGTTCAAGCCCTGACCCTGATGGTTCTGAGGCCTCTGGATCTGTGAGCATATTACATCCGGCTGGTAGCTCATGCTTGGAGGCACACAAGGGCCTTCAATGTAACCTGTGTTTGTGGTGGTCCCAACAGTGGGGAAACATTGTCCCAGATGAGGTGGCCCAGGACCCTCAACAGCAGATACCAGACACCAATATGACCTGTTGTGGATCATTCTCTTTACCATCTCTGGAAATGACAATAACAGGTTTACAGTTTCTGAGGTGGAAGGTCATCTAGATGATATGGAAATCAGAGGCATCTGGTTTTGGTGGAGCAGCACTATCACATAAATCTACTTCAGCTGGATGCTATCTGACTGGCTCTGAAAGACCTTTCAGCCTTTTACCAAGTGCAGGATGATACACGTGCTAACAAATACATGACCTCCATTGGGCATTTAAAGAAGCAGGGCAGCTTGGGGTCAGGAGGCTGACGTGCTGGCTGGGTCTTCACAGGATCTCCCTAATGGGCAGTCATCCAGTAGGATCTCTCAATATCAGGAAAGATGAGCTCAGCAGGCATCATCTTGCCAACCATAAGTGGCATCTGCATCCAAAAGTGGCATACAGCATCTTTGCACAGTTGAGCACTCCCGTGGTAGACCCTTTTACTACTTCTGAAATTACTGAATGCCAAGCATTTTGTGCTCTAGCGTTCTGTGGAACTTCAACCTTTCCAACTCTGCCCCTGACCTCAGGGTACTGAAGAAACTCAGTTGAAATTGAGCATAGCTCATTCTGACAGTCCCAGACTGGCTTTAGAGGGTCTAGTATTCTGATCTCCTGAATCTGAGCAGATGTTCCTCACTTTGGCAGCCGCTAGGGGAGGATCTGCTGTCTCAGCATCAGTGCAGGGGTTTACACCTAAACCTTTAAATCTACTCCTCCATGTGTGGAGATTTAGCAGAGCAACAGAGTGGTTTCTATCTTCTGTTAAAACTGGTGGATGTTGTTCTGGCTGCTTGCCACCCCCCCCAGAAAATCTACATATTACAGCCATAAATTTGTTGAACGGTGTGAGTAGAAGCAAGTCGGCACCCAATAGGTGGTACTGTCTGATGTTCAGTTATCTTTATTATTGCTTCAGCAAGTCTGCCCAATATTCACAGACAAGGGCTATTTATTAGCCCTTTCAGCCATTCTTCATTTGCCTGATCAGCTCTCATTATTCAAGTAACCTTGTGTGATGCATTAAAAAAAATGCTTTCACACCCTTAAGATCTGTACTCTCTTCAAGTCTCCCCACATCTGTACTCTGGGTCTCTTGACCATGTTACCATCTCATTGCCACCTTTTCACGTGGGACAGTCCATCAGGTTCCTTGTGTTCTTTTCTCCACCACATCGATCTAAAGAGGTGGCGATGCTACGCCATTTAAACCATGGTGTGTTTTTAGATTCTATATTGATTGTCAAGCCCACTGGGTGGGGTCTTTTTGTCTGCTTGGCCTTGCAGGTCTTCCAGGTGAAAGTTCCCAAGCAGTTCACCTTTTTGGAGAGTGCATTGCATTGGTACTTATTCAGAATATGAGGAAGTTTAGAAGTATCCATCAGAAGGATAAGTAACATATCTTCAGCAACCATCTTTCTTGTTGCTGCTGTAGCTAACAGCATATACCACACCATCCACCTGCTATTCCGTTAGGCGGAGTGGACTTTCAAATATAATGAGGTGCCATGTTAGCTGTTGCACACCGACAGTAACATTTTATTCTTGTCAAATACGTCCAATGCCTGAGGAGGTGTAAAGAATAGGAGACAACCTACATCAGTGCTCGGTGGTGGTACCGTTATGCAGTTCCATGCCATCGTGTCCAGAAGCAGAAGGGGGGCGCAATTTAGGCCGATGGCAACACCTGTGTGATTGCAAGACTTTCTGGAACCAAATGATTACTTGGGAACATTTACATGGTGAGGAATCTGTGGTTAGAATATCTACCAATAAGACTGTTACTAAAAGTAAGTGCATTATTAAAAAGGAAATATAATTATATCATTAAAAACCATCCCAATCATCCCAGCATGGCCAATCACTGCCATCATCAGCAGCTCACATACCTCCTTTCAAAAGGCTAAATATTAAGACCCAGATTTACTACGGTTTGGTTTTGGGTTTGCATCGCTTGTTTGGTGCAACACCAATGCAAAATCCATTTGGGGATTTACAAAGCCATGAAAATCACAATTTTTGTGGCTTTCTGCTTCCTTGCATTACCTTGTGTCAGTTAGGTGTTACGTGAGTGGAGCATGGGTGTCCCATTCATTCATCCATGTATTTTGTCGCAAACTGATATTTACAAAGACCTGTAAGCATAGGTTTGCACCAACATGTTGTGCCTACCTCATTATTTCCTCTTTTCATGTATGCTGCAGGGATGCCATCTCTTCCCATGGACGTCATTTAGGGGTCGCCAGGTTTTGCAGCTGAGACCCATGGCATTAGAGGTGGCAAATTCAGTGCCAGGAACACATTGGCAGCTGGGGCTCCACTCTTTATTTTGTGTACATTTTTTATTAGACTAATAGTGAATAAATAACATTTATTATTCACTAATAGTGTAATAAATCTGGAGTACAATAAGCTAGAATATGCCTGTCCCTGGCAGCTGAGGTAAGTAAAAAATGCTTTTAAATGTATGTTGTGTGCGTGCTTGTGGGTGGGAGTGTGTTTATGTTTGAGAGATTGTATATGTGTGAATGTGTGTGTTTGTGTAAGTATGTGGGTGTTATTGAAAGTGGAAGTCAAATGGCCTGTGATGTCACTTCCGCTACCCCTGGCATTTCAGTGAATTGACTCCCATGTCCCTTCCTGCACACAAACAATCCTGCCTACCACGCAAAGAGCCTCAAGTGCAACCGTGCTAGGTGAGATCAAAACTGTGCCATATCTTTGAAAATATGCCGCTGTTCTGCTTTCTCTTTCACGCAATGCAGCACAGCAACTTCACTTGAAATTTTAGTAAATATGCCCTTAAATTTAGAACTTTAATGTGAAATGTTTTTACTTGCCCGTTTCCAGATCCCCCTGCCCACCTCTTTCCAGGCATCATGGTTTATGCTGTCAAACTCCAATGCAGAAAGTATCAGTAAAATCAAACAAAGAAAGAAAAGTTGATTAGAAGCATCACATTTTCTGGACAATTCCCTTGTCACTCATACAAAATACACCTTTTATGACCGAGCAGGGGCGTAGCCAGGTCAGGTGGTACCCGGTGTGTAAAATCAAGTGTCATCACTGAGGGGTGTGACAAAATGGCAAAAACATGTGTTTAAAACACATATTTTTGCCATTTTGTCACCCCCCTCAGTGATGATCCCCGGGAGGCCCGCACCCACCGCACTCCCTTCCTATGCCGCTGTGACCAAGTACAGAACAATAGTGGCAAGCTGGCAGCTGATAAATGCAACCCCATATTGGCTATTCTGATGAGCATCCTCTTTACCCAACACCCCAAGTTTAAAATGTGCTTAGAGCAAACAACAAAATAACTTTTTAAGATGAAGGATCAATTTTCTCTCTTGTCAGCAGATGTAAAGTTATAATTGTTGTTGTGATAAAAATCTTTCAATACCTAATAATTAGCAATCATTTCCTTTGTTTGTTTTGTGTCTTTGAAGCCTGTGGAGCCAGTGCCACAGACCTTGTCTTCCTTATTGATGGGTCCAAGAGTGTGAGACCTGAAAACTTTGAACTGGTGAAGAAGTTTATCAACCAAATTGTTGACTCACTGGATGTGGGTGAGAAGAAAGCACACGTTGGCCTCGTCCAGTACTCCAGCTCTGTCAGGACGGAATTCCCTCTGGGGCGCCACAATTCCAAGAAAGATCTGAAGTCGGCCGTAAAAAAGATGTCCTACATGGAGAAGGGAACAATGACCGGCATGGCCATCCAGCATCTCATCGATGACAGCTTTTCCATCTCCGGTGGTGGCAGGCCAGGGGTTCCGAAGGTGGGCATTGTCTTCACCGATGGAAGGTCACAAGATTACATCAATGAGGCAGCCAAGAAGGCCAAGGAGCTTGGTACGTCGTTGTTTCGCATTACACTGCAATGGCAAGGTGCTCTAGTAACATCCATGTTCCCTTAATGACGCCGCCATTTTGGAAGTGTTTAATTTACCTCTCAATGTATTTGAAAAATTTGTTGAGCTTGAGTTTGATTGAGAATGTATACTCCAGCAATGACCAGCAATTGTAAAACTGAGGCCCGCCAGTGGGCTCTGCTGCCTGGATCTAATAACTCTATTGTTACTAAAATGATGTAATTGAAAAGATATCAGGGATCCCTGCGGCTCAATGGCTTCTACTCCTAGGGGCATATTTACGACGATGTTGCATAGGGCGACGTTAGTCTCCTTGGCTTAACGCAGCACTCCACCTCTTCTGAAACGCAGGGCTTCACCTTATTTACAAGGATATGGTGCAGCCCTGTGTTTACCCCTGTGCTTGCGCTAATTTAGCCACCTAGCGCTAACGCAGGCACCCTTGCACCCTAGTACAAGGGTGCCTGAGTTGCAGGGGTAGATTGTTTTTGTGCAGGAAGGTATCCCTTCCTGCACAAAAACAATCTGAAATAGCTTAATGCAGCACACATAGAAGTTGAAAAACCTTATTTTTTTAAAGGTTGTTTATGTGCAGGAAGGGACACCTTTCTACACATTAACAATCAATGGTCTTTTGCCGTATGTGTGCAGCACAATGCAGCACACACAGAAACAGCAACAACGAGGAGAAAGTAAAAATTTCTCCTCGTTTCGGCAGGGTAAGACCAGGTTTTCCCTGGTCTTAATTTTGGCACTGCCCCAAATTTAAGCCACCCTTGTAAATATGGGGCAGAATCAAAAACAATGATTGCTGCGGTGGAACCCCTCCACATCACCCATTGCCCACCCCTTTCACATTAAGTATAGTGTGAAAGGGGGACTTATTTACAAGGCAGCGTTAAGCCATGTTAAGTGGCTTAACGCTGCCTTGTAAATAGGACAAAGCCCCTATCACCACCACAACGTCAGAAAAAGTGACATTGTGATGGTGATAGGAGCTTCTAAATATGCCCCCTAGTGTTTGGTCACCTCATCATTGTGTAAAGTTAAAACCTCTGCTCCCATCCTAGTCATGTACTTGAACACAGCTGAGAGCTAAAAAAAAAAGCGAGTAAAGTTCAGGAGGCTCAAATCTTCTGACTTTGCTGTTGGTTTCCGAGTCCCCTAAAGAAGGAGAGAAGTAGAACTAAAGGGGTGTCCAGTGCAAGGGCTTAATTTGAGATGGTGGTGTCCGGTGCTCAGTACCCGCACTTAATTCTCAACATCGGCACTTATGATAGTTCACCACATGTTGGCACTGTCTGTCTAATTTTAATATGAGAAAACCAACAATTCTTTATTAATTCATTATACATTACATATGATCAATTCCTGATGCCTGGAGTGGTCTGAATTGTCACACTTTTAGGAGTGTGATGGTTAAGAGGTGTGTTGGTTCTGTCATTGGCAGCGCTGACAGGGACAACGTGTGGTGCAAGCTGCAAGGCCTCCTGAGAAGGGCTCTGGCACTTGCTTTTTTTTTTTTTTTTTTTTTTTTACAAATTAAGCACTGAATGAAGTCTGTTGTGCCAGCCAGCCCATTGTAATCTTAACCACCAATGCATTACTTGTGAGGATGCAGGTTAGTCAGGCAAGCTTTTTTATTAGTAGGTACCTAAACCTGTTCAAAGGCTGAACTGAACATTCAATCAAAAAATATATCTTAATATTAAAAGATCGCAATCTAGTGCATATTCAGTAATATTTTTTAAATAAGTAAAATTAAAGGTTCTAGTTATAGTGACTTTTCACCTATATTGATTTATGCACCCAGATAACATGGTGCTCTCCAGTAGTTCACATATGCGGTCGGTACAGGTAAGAGCGGTGGGGAGGGGCGGGCCTGGGGGAAGTCGGCAGACGATGGGATAGGGAAAATAAAATACATAAAGGGGTAAAATCCCTTACCTTGCGCTCGCCGCATTGCCGACTCAGCGATGTGGCAAGCGAAGGTAAGTGGTTTTATTTCTTTCTTTTATTTTTCCTATCCTGTCATATGGCGATACCCTCAGCCTGCTCACTGCCCCACCACTCTAACCTGCAACGGCCATGCCTGGTAGTTTATATGTTTCCTCCATCAAGGAGCGAAGCCATATCGGGGGTCAAACTACATTTTGATTGTAAAGCCTACATTAACAGGTAACCCTATGATTGTGACCGGCCTTTTGACACTACAGACCTGTCCCCACACCTATTAATGGCCAGAACAGGATTCACAGATATTTGGAGAAGCTGAACTATACTTTCTTGCACTCTGCAGGCTACAAGATGTTCGCTGTAGGAGTCGGCAACGCAGTGGAAGAAGAACTGAAGCAAATCGCCTCCGAGCCAGTGGCTGAGCACTCTTTCTACACAGCAGACTTCAAAACCATGAACAAGATTGGACAGAAACTTCAACTGAAGATCTGCAGTAAGTGGCCATGCCATGACTATCTCTTTGGGCTACCAATATTTTCATGAACAGCAGCATGTGTCCGTCCTCCAGCTGGCCACAGGTGTATTCTTACAGAGTTGCTGCAATTGTAAGGGTTGTATTACCCCCAAATTATTGTGGTCACACTTGGTAGATCAGCCAGCTCTAAAGTATAACTGCCTTTTTCTGAGGAAAATCCATAATTAGAAGGTGTCTCTCACTTCACTCCTACTGAGTTATGCTTTAGTAGGTGAGTGTGTTAGGAGTCAGGTGAACCTGTATGAGAAGCTCTCATTAGGAGGTGATATATGCAGAGCCCCTCCCCTTACTCCTAAATCAGTAAGCAGACACAAAGGGCCTCTTTGTGAGGCACATTGCATGTCACTTTTTTTGATGTTCCAGTGCAGTGGCATATTTACAAAGCCACTTAAAGCCACTTTACGTGGCTTTTCATGGCCTTGTAAATATGTGCCACTTTCACGCAGAACTCTGCATGAAAGGAGAATTGCTGTCAGTGTTCCCACCCGCAAAAGCAAACACAAGGAGATGACAAACAGAGTGCTGAAACTTTACAGACACTCACCCCCAGTCAAAGATTTGGGTTGAATCCATCAACGTTCTTTAGCTCATTTAGCCACTCCAGTTCAGACATAGCTATATGCAAATCAGCCTTGACCCTGTGCCTCATACAAACAGTCCAGCCTGAACTGCCAAGCCATGTCTTCACTGGACTGGAAACAAGCATCCTGGGACCCGTTTCGGGCTAGCAGCCCTCATCAGCCAGGCTAGCTTGAATCCAGTGGCACACCCATGGAATCTGAAGCATTCACAGATGTATGAGATATCGTAAACCTGGGAATGCCTCCAAATCTAACTGCACCCCAGGGGTGGCTTTAGGGTGGCACAACGAGGAGACATTTTTTCATTTATCCTAGTTTTTTCCTTTTTCTATGTGTGCTACATTCTGCAGCACACATAGAGAGAGGAAATTACCTGAATTGATTGATTTTGTGCAGGAAGGTGTCCCTTCCTGCACAAAGTCAAACAGCCCCGCAACACAAACACCCTTGCACCATGGTGCAAGGGTGCCTGCGTTGTCGCATGACAGCCCATTGTGTGCCGGCACAGGAGAAAAAGACAGGAATGTGTGGTACAGCATAGATATGGTGCATTCCTGCTCTTTTGTTTTGACGTAGGGCAGTGCAGCAAGATTTCTTGTGGTGCTGCCCTACGCCAAAACCTCATAAAGGAGGCCCCAAGGGCCTAGTTTATGGCCTTTTCACAGGGGCCAGCCCACCAGGGCACCTTGCTGCGCTGCAGTACGCCAAAGTGAAAGGGCAGGAATGCACTTTAATTAAGCAATCCAGGGCATTTATGTCCTTTCTGCCTGCGCTGGCGTCATTTTGGCAGCAGAGTGGCAAAGTAGGCACCCTTCCTTGCACATGTTGCAAAGGTGCCTCATTTTCATTCAGGATAGTTTTTGTGCAGGAAGATGTCCTACAAGGCATTTTCTCTTTGTGTGCTGCAGAAAAAAACATATATCTCCTCACTACTCCTTACATCGATAGGCATACGGATTTGACGCTACCCTAGATTTACAGCACTTTGTAAATCTGAGGCAGCATCAAATTCCATTGGTGTTAAATGGGAAAACCCAGCTCAACTCCCATGGAACACCTACCGGGTGCAGAGTGAGGTGACGCAGCAATATTACTCTGCGTTGTCTTAATCATGATTTATAAGGCTACTCAAAGCCAAGCAAGGTGGATTTTTGTGGCTTCATAAATCTTTATGAGAGCCCTGCGTCACGCATGTACCACTTTACGTGGTGTAAAAGTGATGCAGGACTCTCATAAATAAGCTGCTTTGTGTCTACCAATCATGAGCACAAAAATTATTGTAAGTATTATAAACAGCTCAGCAATAATTATAGACATTAGGGCAAAGGTTAAATATCCCCCAAACATACTTCATCACACCCCTTATCCTCTTAGTTTAAAAATCACATAATTTATAACTAGCCGTATACCATTATTGTCTGAAGTAGTTCTTTATATTGTACAAAATCATGTAATGCCTACTTGGGTACCTTATTATACCTTTAGCCCTGGAGTTCAAATTCCGTGTTTCAACATCCAGTGGCATAGCTAGCCCTTTTGCCACCTGTGGCGGTTCCTTCATTTGACAGCCGCCCTCCCCACTCCCCTCCTTGATACGCCGCTGTTAACATCCTGTCCAGAATTTGCTCCATGTGCCTTCCCCAAATCTTCGCCAAATTTGTCATCGCCTTGCTCTGACATTTTCAAAATGCAGGTATGCGCTGTATTTACAACAATATGGGCACTAAAATTAGCTGTATAGCGTCAATGTAGGTACCCTTGCACTATAGTGCGAGGGTGCATGCGTTGCACGGAATGGTTGGTTATGTGCAGGAAGGTGTCCCTTCCTGCACATAAACAATCCATAATGACTATTTGTTTTTTCTATGTGTGCTGCATTCTGCAACACACATAGAAGTAGCAAATCATCTGGTGCAGGAAGGGGTGCTTTCCTGTACAACAACAATCCTTAGGGGTTTTTTCCTCTCCAGCACACATAGAAAGAGGAAAAAACTAGGAGATATTTCTCCTCGTTGTGACTCTCCTGGGGAGGTGTTTTTTTGGGGGCACACTTCCTGGTTTACACCATGTGACACCCATGGAAATGCCTTCCTGGCGCATATTAATGCAATTTACGCTGCGTTACATCATTCAAGATTTATGAAGCCACGCAGGGCCATGCAAGGTGGCCTTGCAAGGTTTCCTAAATCTATTTTTTGAGTTGCGTAGCTTTTGCACCACATTGTGTGGTGCCAGAGCGACCCACTAGGGATCGTAAATATGGCCCCAAATAAGTAATCTGCTGCCACTCCATCTGTAAAAGCTTTCTTTCCAACATCATCTACTCGATTAGTCCCACTTACTATGGTTGTTGGCTTGTAGCCTAAAATATAACATACGGATGCTCGCTGGGATGCCTGTTGGGATGGAGTATTACAATAACTGGCCAAGCACATTTGCTTAGTGAGATGTCGTATGTTATTGGAAATCAAACTGCAATGGACAGACTAGGATAGATGATTACTCCCAGTTCTAAACAAAATCAATTAAGCATTACATTTTAATAAATATCTGGTTGACAGCAGGTGGAAGGGAAGGTCTTTGTAACCCCTTCTGGTCAAGCACCCTCATCAGTAGGGGGATAGAACATGCCTGGGGATTTCCAATTTTAGTGAAGGCTTTGTATTTTGAGCATACGATTGAAACAGTAACTGATGTCAGCGAATAAGGTCCATTGAGAGATATCAGGGACCCATACGGCACCCCACAACCAGTGAAGTGCACCTCACTTTTACCTAGAGTTGCCAGTTAAGAAAGGATGTGAACAGTTCCTAGATAGATAATCAAGATTGGAGACCGCCAGCTATGCGTAGACAGATGTAGCAGTTGCAGCCTTGTCCTTTGGCATCCCCAGATTTGATCAGAGCGGTATTTTTTTAGGAACTCCACGCACTATCCGGAAAGGTAAAAACTCTGCACACTCCGTGAGCAAAATTTCACGCCCAGGCCTAGCTCTATGGGTGGAATATGTGCATTTCCATGCAACCACCCATAGTTTTCGACACAAAACCCCATCTAATGGCAATAGTAGACAGGGGTTTGCACCAAATATAATGTCACTTTGAAGGAGGCATAAAAATGGGAAATACTTATATTTCTCCTAAGTTGGTTCACTCTGCATCTGTACTGCTCAGTGTAGCACACATCCTAAAAGTTTTAAAGTTAGTCTAAGCATAGTATTTTGTACTAGAAGGGTAACCTTCCAATACAAACCTATGCTAGCCATCATGCAGACAACTTTGCATTATAATGCAAAGATGTGTGTGTGGCTCCAGGCAGTCTGATTGTGCGCCAGCACTACAGCGAGCAGGATAGCGCTGTGTCTTAGTAGATATGGCTCTTTTCTGCTCTCTCCCTCTCATGCAACGCACCACAGCAACTTTGTTCTTGTGTGATACTTTGTAAATCTGGGCCTATATTTGCAGCCAAAAGCAGCACATGCCTTGAAAGTTCCTGTGACAAGCAACCTTTTACCACTGCCTAAAGTGGTAAAAAAGAACTGCTCCGCTCTTTCAGTTCTTAAGACACCAGTTATTCTAAATCTGTGGTAGAGACTGAATCTAAACTTGGTACACAGTGCTCACTTTGTGTGAAAAGGCCTCATGCTTTTATGAAGGCTTACATCGGGGGCAAGAAACGGAAGCAAGGCTCCGATAGGAGAAAAGCCTGCGTCAAAGTCTTAAACAAGATTTTCGGCATGATAATATAAAATAGTGAGAGCTAGCGTATGCCGCCATCTAGTGGCTTTATACATGGTAGCTGCCTGATCATTATGAAATAGGACCGCTTGTAAATAAATGTTGCAGCACAAACGCCTCCCTATCTTTTTGACACCTCCAACCACAGCGTCAGAAATGCTCCCCCATGTATGTTCAGAACAGTAAACTTTCATTTCTACTGCTGTTAGTCCTGAAAAAGTTTTGCGTGTAGAAGAGTGTGCCACTACCTGAATTGTGTTCTGTATGGCCCTATGCTGATCTGGGACAGGCAGGGTGAGGTATTTGCATGGTACCCTGTGTTTGCTAGAAGCTTAAGGGCCAGATGTATGACCCACCAATTTGTGAGTCGCAATTTGTGTTGCATTTGCGACTGGCAATTTGCGACTCAGAATTTCCAACTCGCAAATTGGGATGCATAACAGTGTCTGAGACACTGTTTGTGATTCCCAATGATGTCGCAAATTGCATGTCTCATGCATATTAAGGAGGCTGTCGCAATTTGCGACCCATTGGGAATGACTGGCACTCCCAGGCATGGTGGCCTGCTGGGGTCAGCAGACCACCATGTCTGGGACTGCTTTTATATAAAGCAGTTTTTTTAATGCAGCCCGTTTTCCTTAAAGAAAAATGGGATGCATTTAAAAATAAAAATGAAACTTTTCATTTTTTAAGGGCAGGCAGTGGTCTCTGGTACCACTGCCTGCCCTTAAAAATATTTTTAGAGCCACTCACAAAGGGGAAGGTGTCCCCTAGGGATCCCTTCCCATTTGCAAGTGGTTTACTACCCTTCTGTGAAGGGTGATAACTGCGACTGTTTTGCGACTGTAATTGCAGTTGCAAAACAATCATACATAGCTTCAGGAGTTGCTATTTGGAAGGGACGCCCTTGGAACACCCCTTCCTAATAGTGAGTTGCTAATCCTATTTTGCGAGTTGCAAATTGATTTGCAACTCGCAAAATAGGATTAGTACATGGGTCACACGTTTTTTGTGGTCGCAAATGGGTCTGAAACCAATTTGCAGCCCCCAAAAAAGTTAGTATTGAGGTAACGGGTTTTTAGGAACCCGCTGGTGTCAGGGGATAACACCCGAAGACCTCTGAGTTCCCTTGTTCCGGACCACAGAAACACGTAGTCTTCTAGTCGCAGTCAAAGATCAAGTTTTTATTGGTAGCTACCAAGTAACACGTGTCCCAGAAGTACACCACACAGAGAGTAGGTTCTTGGGAGACTGTTCGTTTTTACAGAACCAGCCGTCTCCTTATATATCAAATATATGGCTTCAAGCAAGAATTCTTGAGTTTATGGTATGGCAACACACATATTTCTACAACAATACAAAGAGCGAAGTCATGTAAGCAAGCCCATATTTTAGATGTCCAGTTTGCTGATAGATTACCCAGTTGGATCGGGAACTCCCATCAGATATAGATGAACCACCAATAAAGGAAGGTACAACCCAGCCATAAAAGGGCCATAAACAAGATACGGGGACAGGTGCGTGTTTGAAGGAAACATGGGCTGTATGTAGTGAATGGTTCGTGGAATGTTATGCGTAGATGCTATCGTATTCGGCCACTGGGCGAGGAGCTGCCTAAACAGGTTTGGACGAAGACAGTGGAGTCAGTTGGGAGAGGTCAGGGGAAAGTCACGAAAGGTGGACGTGTCTATTTGGATCAAGCTCGACCTTTAATTGACTTATCATGAGGGCAAGATGCAAGATGGATGCCGTTCACAAAATGGAGTTTAAGGGATGGGACGGAAACTGTGATTTAGGGGTGTTGGCAACCCTCGATTGTAACGCAAATACATAGGAATGATGTCCTAATCATTATCGGTTCGTAGACACCAAAATCGTCTCGGTACGTTGAGGTTTCGTGACACGGGTATTGGACCTCGATATCGGGAAAACCACAGGGTCCGGATTTTGGGAACCACAGACCCTCCTTTTGCCCTCATATAAGGCAATAACTCATGCTAATCTGAGTCCAAATCGGTATGAAGAAATTCGTGGAGATGTTGCTGGAGCATCATTCTGCTACTCAGCTCGTCCTGTGACACAGGCTTCCGTACACACGAGGTAGCACAGAGGCCACATAGTGCAGGAGCACACTGTATACACAAGCAAAACATGAACAGAAGTGCCAAGATCATCCCGATGAAAATCAAAGTTTTCTATCCCCAGGCAGTGATCAGTTCCCAGAACCACCCCAGCAGGGACCAATCCCCTTTCTCAATGTGAAGGGAACCAGATATTTCGTGTAGTTTGGAGATGGCCTGGTATACTGTTGGTGCGTTATCAGGGATGAAAATGCAGCAACTGGATTGGATGACTCTACACACACCACCACGATCGGCGAGTATAATGTCTAAGGCAATTCGGTTCTGAAGGGTCATAAGTCGATCCGACTGAAGCTCTGTTGTCAAATTGCCAAGTGCTCTCGCCGTTGTGGTCACGGCGGATTCAACTATCCTCGCTAACTGGCGAATATTCCTGCTGTTCACCATAGGCCCCCAAAATGGCAGAAAACCCTTTGCGAAGTCAGCGAATTCCTGACCCGCGGTGTCGTCTTTACTCACGACACCTCTAGCTGTCCTTGTCCGGTGGTAATCTGCTCGGGCCGTGTAGGTAGGAGGCAGCAGAAATGAAATAAAACATATACCTGAGAAATCAGGGGGCAACCACGTGTAGGCTTGGTCGTGGCAAACGAAATACGTGCCTTTAGCTGCCAAGAGTATCGGGGAAGTTCGGGAAGCAAATACATATGTTTCCGTGCAAATGCTCTTTCCTAACTGTGCTGTGGGGTTCCTACCAATACCCTGTAAGCATAAGTGACCTCGGTGGGGAACTATCCAAACTGGGCGAGATTTCTGTGCTGCCTGGCTCTTGACCAGGTAAACCCCATGTTTGGTCACGTTCCAACGGGTGTAGGGACTCAGTTCATCTTTGGGGATTGTCAGATAGGTGTCGATATCCCTACTCATGTTCCTTATCCCTGCAATTAGTGCCTTGTTACTGGAGTCGCTCGCAGCGGAACGGGTCGGGTATGGTTCTAGGGCGAATAGGAACATGGTCTGGAAAGCCCACAGAGAACCATAGTAGCTAAATGGCAAAACGAAGTATGGGATACCCTTATCGGTTGTGTGTGGCATAAGTCCGCATATCCAACAGTTTGACGTGTTCATTATGGACTGGTGTTGGTGTAGAAGCTGGATGAAAGAGTTGTTTACAAATTCGAGTCTTCGGGCAGACTCGTGTTCAGGTAAAGGGTGAAAGTAGTGTGGAGAAATAGTGGGAGGAGGTGGTGTCTGGGTGTCATTCGAAAAGGTAACTTTAAATACGAACAAGGTATAACCAATAAAAAACACAAGTATGCTACATAACATTAAAACACATAATATCAGGAATCTTCTTTGGACAGTATCGTGCATAACTGTTTTTCAAAGTTCGTGAGTCTGACAGGTCTCTCTACCCTTGGAAACTCCATCCTCTAGTTGCTGCCCGCGGTGGTTGATTGATTCTCCCAGGGAGCGCGCTCTGCTCAGTCCGGGGTAACTCCCGTGGACCAATCAGAACCGTGGACCTAGAACTTCCCAGTTGCACTCCCCAGACTTCAACCGCGACCCTAGCAGCAGAACCGGATGGCGGTTCGAAAAATCAAAAATGAGCTAGTTCCCTTGGGACGAGAGAGCTGAAAATTCAAAAATAGTTCTTAGGGGAGAAGAGGAAATTACATTAGATCAAGCTTTTATTAGTTCTTTTGTCTAGACCGCAGGTTGTATCGTCGTTTCCCAGGTACGGTGTGATCTTCAAACAGCGTTTCAGGGTCAGTAGTGTCCAATTGCATAGATGGTGACACAAGTCCTTGCAAAATATGATCACTCTTCTTTTTGGTGCTAGTTTCTTTCAAACGGGCATCGCTGAAAGGGATGAAGCGAGGTACGGATTCTGTCTCAGAGTCAGCAAGTCCTTTGTTGACCCACCGGTCGTATGGAAGGGGTAGAGGGACCCGTTTGCAGTGGGTCCCATGTACCCAGTTCTTCTTGCCTTCAACCCGAACAGCAGATCTTGTTGAAAGTAGTACCAGGTGCGGTCCGGTCCACCTCGGTTGTCCGTTGTTGGTGCGCTGAAAATTCCGCAACAAAACCCACGAACCGGGTTCGATGAGGTGACCTGGATCGTCAGAGGCTGGTGGAGAAGAACTGTGAACCTGTTGGTGTAAAACACGCAATTTAGTTGTCAATTCGCACAAATAGTCAAGCAGTACGGGGTGCTCTATCTCGCTCAGTTTCTTGGGTCTTGGCACGCCCCAGACGTTGGCTGGGCGGCCAAACACGATTTCATGGGGGCTAAGTCCTAACCTGGAGTGGACAGTCGTCCTGGTTGACAAAAGTGCTAGAGGCAAGGCATCAGGCCATTTAAGACCTGTACTGGCTTGGATTTTGGCTAGTTTGAGTTTCAGAGTGCCATTGTAGCATTCTACTAATCCAGCCGATTGGGGGTGATTCGCAGAGTGGAATTTTTGGTGTATGCCTAGACACTCACACACTCTCTTCATCACGCATCCTACGAATTCACTTCCGTTATCACTCCAGACAATTCTAGGCATACCGAATTTAGGGAAGAACTCTTTGACAAGGGCTTTGGCAGTTGATAAGGCGGTGTTGTCCTTAAGGGGGTACGCTTCCACCCACCTTGAAAAGGCGCAAACAGCAACGAGAACGTATTTCAGGTTGTTGCACCTCTCCATGTGGATGAAATCTAGCTGCAAAACCTCGAACGGGTACGTTGGAGGCGCAAAATGACCAGCTGGAGTTGGCGTTCCCCTACCGGGATTGTACTTCAAACATACCATACACTTTCTGACCACGTTTTCTGTGTACTTTGGGATATTGCTATTCTGCCATACTGGGGCCAATAGTTTACATATTCCTCTCGAATTGATGTGTGCCATTCCGTGAGCCATCGTTACCACTGCAAGTACGTATGCATTAGGTAGTAACCATCGCTGGTGTTCCGATAGTTCGACCCAACAACCATTCGCATCCAATCTACCTGTGCTTTCTCTCCATTCATTCATCTCGTTCTCAGTGGCCTCGGCTTGTATTGATTTTACGCTTTCAATGGTGTCCTCACACATTCCTACATCAGCAGTCCATCTAGCGGGACCCATGACATACATCCGATTCATTGTGTTCCTTGCAGTTCCTTTCGCAACCTCATCTGCAAATGCATTTCCGCGGCCAGCATCATCCTGAATCTTTCTGTGTGCACTACATTTTATAATGGCGACTTGTAGGGGCAAGGTGAGTGACTCAAGGAGCTCATTAACTAGCTGGCCATGTTGTATCTTTGCACCATGGGACGTAAGGAACCCACGTTCACGCCATAATCTCCCAAAACTGTGAGCCACACCAAAGGCATATTGGCTGTCAGTGTACACATTCACTCGCTTTCCTTTCGCCAGCACACATGCTCTAGTAAGCGCTATCAACTCTGCAGCTTGTGCAGAACTGTGGGGAATGCGTGCAGTCTCTACAATGGTGTGTAACGTCGTTACGGCATATGCTGTAGTCGTATCACCATTCGGCAACTTGAAACATGAACCATCAACCCATAGAGTATCATTGCATTCGGGAAGGGGAGTGTCCTGTAAGTCTACTCTCCCTTTTGTCTCTTCCTCTGTCCTGAAACAGCAGTCATGCTTGTCAATCTTGTCTGTCTCTGTCGGGATGGGTAATAACGTAGCGGGATTGAGTGTATCACACCTCTTTATATGGATGTGACTTGCTAGCAGGGTAAGTTCGTAACTGGATAGTCGAGCGCTAGTAAGGTGTTGTGTCTTTGTCCTATTTAGTAAAATGTCTACTGCATGCGGAACCATAACGATCAGAGTGTTATTCATGACTAATCCAGCAGACTGTCGAATGCAGACAGCTGCTGCGGCTGTTGCTCTTAGACAACTTGGCAGTGCCTTAGCCACTGGATCCAGAGTTGCCGAAAAATACGCGCATGGGCGCTGTTTGTCCCCAAAGAGTTGCATTAAGACTGATAATGCACAACCTTCTTTTTCGTGGACATACAATGTAAAAGGCTTACTGTAGTTGGGGTTTCCCAACACAGGAGCCGAACACAATGCATCGCGCAACTCGCGGAAACTCGTCTGACAATCTTCAGACCAAGGCATAGGTTTAGGCGTGTCTTTGCGGAGTAGTGACAGTAAGGGTTTGGCTAGTAGTGAGAAATTCGGTATCCATTGTCTACAGTACGATGTAATGCCCAAAAAAGCTTGGACACCTCTCAGTGTCCTTGGGGCACTTAGTTCTGTGATTGCCTGTATTCTTTCTGGTGTCAGTCTCCTTCCCTCCTTCGATAAGATGTGACCTAGGTAGGTTACTTCTTGTCGACAAAATTGCAGTTTTGAAAGGGAGACTTTGTGCTTCATGTCACATAGGTGACGTAATAGCGACAACGTAGCTTCCTTGCAAATCTCTTCAGTGTCTGTAGCGATCAGTAGATCGTCTACGTACTGAATCAATGTTGACCCATCTGGCAGTACAATTGTGTCTAGTTGTGTTTTCAGAGCCTGACTGAATATTGATGGACTTTCGCAGTAGCCTTGAGGAGCGCATTTGAAGCGGAAGCTTCGTCCTCCTAAATTGAAGCCGAAAAGGTCTCTACTCTCTTCGGCGATCGGGATGCTGAAGAAAGCGTTCTTCAGGTCAATCACCGAGAACCAAGCTGCTGAAGCTGGAACCATTGTCAATAAAGCAGTAATGTCGGGGACGACTGGAAACTGCGGTATAACTACCTTGTTTACTTCTCGGAGGTCAATCACAAACCTATACACAGGGGGCTGTGAAGGATCAGTACGTTTCAAGACCGGTAAAACTGGACTGTTACAAATGTTTCCTGTTGTTTCCTCGATAACATCTTTATCGACCAAATCATAAACGATCGTTAACAATGCCTGTTCGCAGTCGTTAGAAATGTTGTATTGGGGAATACGTGGCAATCTGACGTTTGCTTTCAAAGTTATGACATACGGTGCTATCTCTAAATGACCTACATCGTTGGAACCATTAGCCCATAGTATATCTGGAAGTGATGACAATTCGGTTGGGATACCTTCTTTTGACAAGTACATTGGAGAAATGACATTTCTCCCTAAAGTAAGCTGTACTCCCGAGGGAGAACAGTACAAAGTCGCGTACAACCTCTTTAGCAAATCCAATCCTAACAAATTTTCACTGCAACCTGTTGTAAGAATGAGGGGTGCTTCTAATTCGCAGGGGCCAACAGAAACGGAAACAGGACTAGAGATCGGGTTTCTAACAGGGGCGCCAGAGAAGCCTACTGAGACATTCATTTCGCCAGACAAAGGTGCGCCAGGAAGTTTTGAGTGCATAATAGAACTTTTTGTAGCACCAGTATCCAGCAGAAATGGCTCTGACACTCCTGAGGTAATTACCTCGACATAAGGTCCATCCTGGTCTACTGGAACTGAAACAACTCCCTCTCTTTGTCCATGGCTGTCCTAGCGATCGTTACCCTCATTGTCGTGTTCGGTGTAATAGTCGTCAGCATAGTACTGAGCTGACTTGGACGATGAATTACCCTGTTGATCAAAGCTATTCATTGATTTCTGAGGTGGAAAAGAAGTTATATTCTGAGTGAAATTTCCACGGCCTCTACCTCTAGAGGCATGCTGAACATCTCTTTCCCTTACACCTTGTGCACCGTTTAAACGTCGTGCAAGTGCCGGACAATTATTCCTAAAATGGCCCTCTTCTTTGCAATACGCACATTGATTCGGGCCATACGTAGGACGCTGATGGGAAAGCTCGTTTCCTTGCGCGTCTCTAGAGTACTGCTGATTCTGTTGATAATTAGGCTGGCTAGCCATACGAGGCTGATAGGCCTGTTGGAGAAGAACTTTAGTTTTCAAATCTTTCGTCTTTTTGTCTGCCTTGTCTAACTCGTCTTTACGCCTATTTTCATAGTACTGGGCTGTTGTTGCTCAGGCTTGAAACCACCGATTTGTCTAGCATCTGTAGTCGCAATGTTTGCCCATGAGTCACCTAATTCTTGGTCATGATCCGTATGACGTATCTTACTCCATAAAGGATGTGGAACAATGTTCCCAAACAACATGTCTATATCCGCTAAATTCATTATACATGAGCTTGCAGTTTGGGACAACTCCTTATAATACCCAGTCGGGTTTTTACGGGGATCGGGTAGTGTCTGCTTGAGTGCTAAAACTTCGGATCTTTTCCAGGGGACATGTACCCATACACGCTGGAAATGAGGCAGAACCGGTGGAACTGCGTTTGCATCACCTTCCCTCCAAACCGGAGGAACCTCTCTCATAGGGTACTGTCTCGCTCTTTTCCTACTATACGTACCATTGTCAGAGGATGACCCAGAATTACCACCTGTACTTCGATGTGATAATAATATCTCTACTGCTCTTTCAACGTCGGGACCAACTATCATACCCTCCCCAAATTTAAATCGTAACCTACACAACTCCTGCAGGTTGCTCTTCTGACCATTATCTTCCAAATCCTCACACAGGAAAACACACATCTGCTCAAAGACGTATCTTTGCGTTGGTTCATCCCATTGACGGAAAACGTTCATGACAGACTCTACATCATATCTCGCTGTATCCATAGCCCAATTTCGTGCTAACTTATTCAATGTTTCCCTTTCCTGATAATCAGGCATTTGGCTTCGTAATTGTCTTCGTTCCGTGTTAGGGGTCGTTTTAGGCGACCGAAAAAGTGGTGAAGGAAAGTTAGTAACAATGCTGGCCATTTTATGCCAGACGAAAGGTGAAAGTGGAGGAATAGCTGGTAGTAGAACAGAGTCACGCAAAGCAGAAACAGAAATGTTCGTAGAACGAGTATCAGAGAGACTAGAAGGTGCGCTAGGCGAAATTTTAGAAGGAACGGTAGGAGAAATAGATGTGATCGGTGAGCCTTGAGGAGGCTGTGCCAAAGAAACAGGAGCCAGCTGAAGAGTAGCTGGTGAGTGCGGTAAAGGAGCCTGTATTACAGCTACCAAAGGTGCAACGAAAGGTTGCGGAGGTGCTGTGACATTTTGTGCATAGGGTGGCGGAGAATTTAATAGGTGGGACATCAATGGATCTTTCTCGGATCCTTCCTGTTGACTTTTTCCTCTATTTGGCAGCATTGGGTAACATTTATCTATCGCTAGTTTCTTGCTCCTAAGCATCTGTTCGCTCTCCTGCTCTTCCTCGTTATCTCTGTATGCAACGGCAGCTTGCACCATTGACATACCTCTTTTATTCTTTTTTGCTAGTCTTATTTCTTTCTGTTTGGCTTCCTTGCGCCATAAGCGGAAAGAGTCAAACATTGCCGGCCGGGCTTTCTTCTTGAACAATTTGACCTCTAAGTTATCTAATATTTCTTGGTCGAAACTACCATATTGGGGCCATTTTAAAACACCATCCTTGCGGGTGTATTTTATCCATACCTCGTTATATGTGATAGGACCTACGCCGTGCTTCACATAGAGTTCATACATTGGAGTTCCAATTGGAGGAACCGGACAAGAATCTTCCAACTGGGAGTCCTTACTACAACCAAGACAAAACAAGTTTCCAAGTTTGCTAAAACCAGGCATCTTCGCTCACTGGTCTAGCTTCAAACTTCAAAGGATTATCTGTTACGATATTTCTCGTGAATACACGAGTCCTTCGGCTTTGGGGCTTGCAAGTTCCAAATCAAGTTGTATCTCAAGGATACCAAAAACTAAGAACAAACTAAGGACTAGGAGACGCTCCACTTATACTTAACTGAAGTATTTGAAGATCGATGACGTCGCTAGAAGACTCGTCTATCGTTTCGCTCTACCAAGGATCACTGGGTCCAAAACAAGGCGATAGTCAGGGCAGCAGTCCTTCGTAGCCGTCGGGACGCGGGGAACCTCGCAGCAAAGACCTTCGGAACCACGTCGACATACAGGGGTCGCTGAAGTGGCTGGCCGTCCTCCGGAATTTTCACACAAAGCTCCTCACGAACATCTGGCTTGGACCGTCACCGCTTGATATCGCCCCGAGTTGGGCGCCAACTGAGGTAACGGGTTTTTAGGAACCCGCTGGTGTCAGGGGATAACACCCGAAGACCTCTGAGTTCCCTTGTTCCGGACCACAGAAACACGTAGTCTTCTAGTCGCAGTCAAAGATCAAGTTTTATTGGTAGCTACCAAGTAACACGTGTCCCAGAAGTACACCACACAGAGAGTAGGTTCTTGGGAGACTGTTCGTTTTTACAGAACCAGCCGTCTCCTTATATATCAAATATATGGCTTCAAGCAAGAATTCTTGAGTTTATGGTATGGCAACACACATATTTCTACAACAATACAAAGAGCGAAGTCATGTAAGCAAGCCCATATTTTAGATGTCCAGTTTGCTGATAGATTACCCAGTTGGATCGGGAACTCCCATCAGATATAGATGAACCACCAATAAAGGAAGGTACAACCCAGCCATAAAAGGGCCATAAACAAGATACGGGGACAGGTGCGTGTTTGAAGGAAACATGGGCTGTATGTAGTGAATGGTTCGTGGAATGTTATGCGTAGATGCTATCGTATTCGGCCACTGGGCGAGGAGCTGCCTAAACAGGTTTGGCCGAAGACAGTGGAGTCAGTTGGGACAGGTCAGGGGAAAGTCACGAAAGGTGGACGTGTCTATTTGGATCAAGCTCGACCTTTAATTGACTTATCATGAGGGCAAGATGCAAGATGGATGCCGTTCACAAAATGGAGTTTAAGGGATGGGACGGAAACTGTGATTTAGGGGTGTTGGCAACCCTCGATTGTAACGCAAATACATAGGAATGATGTCCTAATCATTATCGGTTCGTAGACACCAAAATCGTCTCGGTACGTTGAGGTTTCGTGACACGGGTATTGGACCTCGATATCGGGAAAACCACAGGGTCCGGATTTTGGGAACCACAGTACATCTGGCCCCAAGAGTGCTACTAGCACACAAGTCATAGCTGTTTGCTTTGTTAAAGCTTATCTACCTGTTGGAGTGTGAGGGCTGATTGAGGCATTTGAAAGAATTTCGTTTGATAGCAAACATATCTTCTTATCTAGGTTGCAAATAAAAATCCCTTGAAAGTAAGGGCTTATCTACACATACATCTGTTTGTGTATTGTAAGATTTAAGCAAGAATAATCCTACCCAGTGCAAAATCTTTGTGAAGAGAAAACAAGTTCTGTGAATATCTCATCCTTCCTCTTTGTATCTCAAAGTTGCAGAGACTTTATTTGCATGAAGTCTTTGACCTCTACATTTTATTCCCTTTAACACTTTTATTTCTTGTTTTCAGAAAAGGATCCATGCGAGTGTGAGTCTATTGTGGAATTTCAGACCAAGGTGGAGGACCTCATACAGTCACTGACAAGGAAGCATATCCTTTACAATTCTCCTGTTTCATGAGAAAGTGGTGAAGGTGTCTTACAGCTACATGGCAGCAGTTTACGGGTTTTCGGTTCAAAACATGTGGGCCCAAATGTGTTTTAGAACTATTGTACAAGTAGTGGTGTGTCTGGCTTCTAAGTGAGCATGAGTTTTCATTGTAAACGCATATTTTGAAGTGAAGTAATTCCTCAAGCCTTGTTACGTTGGCGCTATGGGCTCTCTGGCTTGTATTGGAAGAGTCTTCTCACGTATGTTCCTGTCTCGCGTTCCCCGTGTCTCTCTTTGTGTTTGTATCTACCTGTCTCAATGCCCTTCTGTCTGTTTTGGTGTCTGGGTCTTTATTTCTGTCTACATGCCCCTTTGTAATGTCCATGCCTACATTTGTTAGTGTAAATGTCTGCTTGCCTAGCTCTGGCCTTATGTTTATCCATGTGCTTATGCTTTGTATTCATGGACTGGTGTCCATGCCTTTCACTGTCTGTGTCTCTTTTTTCTCTCTCCCAGCTCTACCTTTTGATATGTATGCATGTGTGTGTCTCTCTCTCCCTGTAACAGTTTTCTGTTTCTCTTCTACTGCAGACTTTTCCTTGCTCTTCTCTTATCTTTTGTCTATGTCACTACCTCTGGCATCCCAGGACTACATACATGATTGCTATACAGCTTTATTGTGAAGAGACTGGGCTCTGTTGATCATTGCCACAGTCTTTTGTCGTTTGTTCAAACCATAGGATCGGGCTCGATGGACATAAGGTTTAAAGTCAATGAAGCTGGGCGAGCTACTTGGCCTTCAGTAGCTCATAACGATTTTCACTGGTCAGAAGTAATTATCATTACTGAAAATGTTGGAGACCCCTGTACTACATACTCACCCTCAATAGAATCGAGATTGCCTGTGACAGTAGGACATGGCACCTTTATTGGAGATGGTTGCCCTATCTTTTAAGGTAGTCAGTTTTCCCTGAAACTAACAAGTTACATGCCTTCTGTAACGTTCTTTCTGATGGACGGTCAGGTCCTGCAGATTCAATTCCAGATACTCAGACAGTATCTGGAAAATGTAACTGCTATAGCATCTCACCAACAACTAGGTGGCACTGTGCAACCTTGTCATCAAAGTTGCAAAGCCTTCCTACCAATGTCACAGATGAAAAATGAAATAATCTGAAATAGCAACTTAATGAACAGCTTAACAGCCACTCCAGAGAAAATCAGTGAGAGGGCTGTAAGTGATCTCTGGGAGATGGATCACCCTACACAAAGAAAACTACCAAAAGTAAGTAACTAGTTCTTCTGATTGATAGAGGGTCCTGGACACAGATTACGTGCATCATTCCAGAGGGAGGTCACAGACATGAATGAAGGTATGCAAGCAACAACTGAATAATAGCCCTTCCAAATACATGCATATCACTTTTTCCCATGTCGAAACAATAGTGCTTAACAAAGGTTAACAAAGCAATGCACAGTGGGCCAAGTAGCCGTTCACAAGTCATTTGCTTCTGCGTTCACTCAGCTATAAGGATTGACACGGGTTTGCTGCTGCTTGGGCATGGCTGAGGGATGTGGCAGTTCATTCAAACGAAATGTCCCCAGCAAGGACGAAAATGTTTAATTGTGAGAGAAATCAACCTAGAAATAGTCTGCACATATTCCTGGTTAATCTATAACCCTCATAAGCAACACATAAATTGCCATCAATCATTTTCTACTGGTTCCATGAAGGTAGAGCTAAGTGATTTTCTCTTTGAGAAAATTGCTTTGTCACTCTTTCAGTAGCACTAGTCTTAGTAACTGCTGTTAGTATTCTTAGTAACCATTGTAATAGCAGAAGAGGACAGAGCCTGAATCTCACATATCCTTCTAGCAATTGCAATAGCTTAGGGAAACAGTTTTCCATGACAAAAGTTTGAAAGAACATACATGAAGGGGGTCAAAAGCTTCTTGAGTGTCTGTTAGTACAGACACTATCACCATTAGGACTAAATCCATTGGAAGTTGTCAAGGATTTTGTGGGACGCCTCCTAAAATAACCGAACCATTTGGAGGTGTGTCACAGAACCTTACTAATCTGGTTAGCTGCCAGCATCTGCCACTGGCTTGCTAGATATGATGGGCATATGTTCAGATGCCTTCCAACAACATGGCAATGAACTGGCATTTGGTTATGCTCCCATATGCACTAAAACTTAAATGACAAGCTCCTATTCAGGATCAAAGTGTGTGCATTGTCTGAAACTAACAAATGATTTTGAGTGAGGGGGCAAAATTGGTTTATTATTTTCTAAAAATGATGCGACATGTTGGGACAGAACTAGTGCATTTCCAAATTTCCAAGCTGCTGTTTTGATGATAATTCATTTGCTGGCTTGGGAACACATCACACGTATTCTAGTATTACTTTCTCTGTTGCAGAGGGTCATCTATTACGATGCAATAGCCGGCATGCCATTACACTTGTTTCGTCATGTGTATTAGAATAAAATATGCTGCTCTTTGACAGAATTGAGGTATGACTTGGATATTACATTGTGTTTGTCGCATGCATAAGTGGGAGAGTAGTACTGAAGTGTTTGTCACACCAGTGGAATTACTTGCATTAGAAAATGGATAGAAACTGTAGCACACAATGCAGGTGGAACTGAGTGGCGGAATAGAAATGGTACTTCTTTTTAACAAGGGGTTAAAGTTGTAAGTGCTAACCTGGAGTTGAGTGTGTACTAGGCCTGGGCGTAACTAGTGGAAATTCAATTTGCGGAACTTGACGAAGTGACCAAAAAACTCTGCTGCGCTATGCGGAGTTCTGAAAGAGGCAGATTGCATTACGTTGTACTGTTCACGCTGATTTTTAGCGCCGGGTGTTTGTCTCGCACTGTAAAATCAGCACAAATGGCACCATGCTCAGTGCAAGAGGGCGTTGCTTCTTTCTGCCGTTCCAGTAGATGTTCTACTCGAGCGTCAGCTTCCTCAATGTGGCCGGAAGGTTTCTCAAGTCGAGCGGTCGCGACCATCTGCGACCTCCTGCATTGAGAAATCTTGCCGGGAGGGGATTAGAGTAAGATTTTTGTTGCTCTCGCTTGTCGATGTTAACGAGTGCGAGCAAGGAAAAATCTCCACTCTGCTGAGTTTTTTTCAGAGCTCCTCGTACTATGCAAATTGTGGGAAAATCTCTGCAAACTCTGCGAGCGGAGCGGAATTTCATGCCCAGGCCTAGTGTGTACCTGCTTTCAGTTAACCATTATCCTTTTTATTCAGTCACTCCTACCCTATTTAACTCACTTTCATTTTGGTCAGGAGAATCATGTAAATAAACAGGGAAATCACAGAAATAAACATTTCTAATTAGTATTGATTAGAGATTCTACAAAAATTTCCATATGAGCTTGTGCTCAATTACTGAATGAGATATAATAATATCCATTGCAGTTCACAAAACAACTGAAACGGGCAAGAGGTGACAGGAATTGAGCACCCATTTAACAGCCTTGTAACAGCATGACATATTTTTAATGTGAGTAGGTGTTATTCACTCTTAAACTTTCAGGAGTACATCACATCTACATATAGATCAAAACTTTGTGAATCTGTACCTGGAATACGGATTGAGTAAACCACTTTTAAAGCACGTGAGGCCACATAAGGGAAATCCAGTCAGTTATGAAACATGATGGCATCAGAGGAGAGAGGGGTTCCTGGAATGCCGGTTAAAATATATGATTGCGGGTTATACTTTTTGGCGTGTTTTGTTTGGCATAAAATAATGCTTTATTGCGTTTCCAATGTTTTGTGAATGCAAATATGTCATTAAAGGTGCACAAATGGTTCAACCTCAATCCTTCCATAGGTGTGACAGCTACAATTCCATTAGCTGAATCATGAAGTTTCATGATGGGTTGCATTAATAAATAACAGAAACTATTAATGTCACACTTGGGGTCTATCTTGATGGCCTCTTTGTCGGTTTTATACTCTTGTGGGTAATGTTTAATTTGAGCCAAATTGTTTCTGGTGCTGGACATCTGCACTTAATTGTCAGCACCGGCACTTGTGATAGTTCACCACATGGTGGCATTCTCTAGTTTAATTATGAAACGACTACAACAACCATGTTTATTATGTTAATGCCCATTGAAAATTAATAATACCACCCTCTCACGCCATTATAACTTTGTGTGGCCTGAAATAGACTGAGTTGTTACACATGTTGGTACTGTCATTGGCAGCGTAGACTGCCGTGGACTTCCGAGAAGGGCCCTGCCACTTAATTGTTTTTTTTTTTACTAATTAAGCACTACCTGTGGGGCGTAAGGTGAATTTATTTAATCTGATACTTTTTTTGAGTTAGTGCTTAATTTACACATTTTGTAGCTCAGAAATAGTGGCCACCGGTTGCTTGAGCTGTATGAAAAATAATGCACTGACTCAGAGAAGTAACAGACTAAGGGCCAGATGTTGGTTGCCCAATACCGGTCAGTAATGGCCGAAATTACCGAATTTCGGCCGTTACCGACCGGTATTAGGCTTTTGAGATGTAGGGGCCTAATTTAATGATTCGGTAATTCACCGAATCGGTTATTTAAGGAATAGGTAAATTACCAATTCCTTAAAATACCGATTCGGTAAATTACCGGATGCTTAATGTAGGGAGCACTCAAATGAGTGCTTTTCCCATTTCAGGATTCGTTATTTACCACCAACTACAAGTTGGTGGTAAATATCGAAAACCCTACAAAAAGCAATTTTTTGTAAAGTATAACAGTGCCATGTGGCAGACATACAGGCCCTTAGGGCATGTATGTGTGCCACATGTGCACCCATGCACTATTCAGGGATGCAACAGGGTGTCAAAGTGACACCCTGCCACCCTTGAATGTGTTCCCCATTTTACTGAATCTGTATTTACCGATTCGTTAATTCCCATTCATTCCTATGGGCCTGGAGGCCCTTAGGGATGAATGGGAAATACCGAATCGGTAAATACCGATTCGGTATTTACAGAATCTTACCGATTCGGTAAAAAATACCGAATGAATACCTACATCCCATTTACCGATTCTAAAATACGGATTCGGTAAAATTCGGTATTTTGGAATTGTTAAATCTGGATTACCTACATCTGGCCCTAAATGAATTCACTTTACACCCTGCAGGCACATAAAACAGAAGCTTGGCTCTTCGCTGCGCCAGAAACGCCCATCATAATACGGCCCTTGGCGTTACTAATGATAATGAATTTCATTTCAATGAACCGTCACTCTCCTTAACGCATCCTTACTTGACGCTGTGACGAAAAGAATTGCCGCCTTGGAAAACAAAATTGTTTAAAGACAACGGACAACATCGGCAGCACTTCGTCAACCTTCTCTCTCCAACCCGACCGTGAGAAACGTCATGGAATATCTCAGTGACCCCACGTGAACGTTAGTATCACTCCATCAAGCTTTCTACACCACAGAGACTGTATCTGGCCTGGTTTAGCAGCCTTCCCCTACGAAGGAAAGATATTGCAGTGCACGCGGGAGACGAGACAGCACTGTGAATCACTGATCGCTAAAATGCGGCATACACTTCACATTGTATAGTGTTCATACATATATGTGTATAAAATTAAACCCCTACAGAGTTTGTTTTTTAATCCAAAAGCTTAATATATAAATATATATTTTATGTTATTTACTTGTTTAATGGTTGGATAAAGTTCTTATTGCATGGACACTTAACTTTCGTCCCACGAGTCGAATAAGACGTTGAGCCCCCTCAAAAGGGCTCTGTTTCGCAGCAGGTTGTAGCACAAGCAGCCAAGCCACTGTCATTTCATTTGTCACAAGAGGCCTGCAGTCGAAAATATATTTAATAAATCCCTTCAAATGAGCTTCTATGCAAAAGCATCCTTTTACACAAAATTGACCCTGGAAACCGCCAGTTTGTAATTTGTCAAAAGAGATTGACCCATTTTCGAGAATGTTCTCTCAGTGAATTTTTAAGGTGCACTAATCAGTGCCAAGAAAGGCCAAACTGTTAATGACACCATTTCTAAAATGGCTGCCTTGAATTGTGGTGGCAGAATACTGAGAACCCTGCAGCTCTACCAAGTGACAGTTTTTTTTTTCTTTTTAAACCTACTTATGATTGTGGCCTTTCAGAATCACTGAGTGCGACGGAGGTTAAGTGTCTTGTTTTAATGAGTTTTACTTTCTTTGTCTGTTTTTGAATTCACATTTGTGTGTTTAATTAATTTAATATAAAGGATGAATAAGATTACTTCAACCTGAAGTGAACATTTCATGTATAATACAAAAATACATCTATTCTACAAATAATGGTATACATTTACACATATAGAAGGTGAGCTGTAACTGAGATAATATTCCCTTTCTTGAGATTATATTAGGAAACATTGTCTTCTCAAATAACTAACCTTCACTAATGCGTTATACCAATATTCACCCTGAGTTCATCCCACCACTTGGCCATTAACTGTCAGTGCATATCACCAATATTATTGACCCATAAGGTATCCACCATTAATAAATGACTGAGTGCATTCACTACCAGCGGTCTATCTAGAGTTCTATCAACCAAAGCACTTTTCATAATTTAAGAATCTAAATTTCTCTAGAACATAAAGACTTTCTTTCTTTTCCCTTCCCTACAACTTTCCTGCTGATTTACCCTCTGCTGAAGTGTTTACCTATCTAAAAAAAAAAAAAGGAATAGGCACATCCATGTGTGAAACAGGTGGCCATTTTGACTAGTGCAATAATCTGCATTTGCCTGCGATTGCTTCTGCACGCTCTTCTGCACTGTGCGTACCAGCCACATGAGTATACTACAGAATGAATCTCTCATTTCTTATATTTCGATCCACTTACTGCTACAGCTATTAAACATTTGCGCCTTTAAATAAACTCTCTGAAATAGGCTCACTCTATTTCAGATACATTAGAGTAGGAAACATAACAGTAGTGTTCATTCACATAAAATTAGATGCAGACTCACCTTCGAAAGCCGAAATGAAGGATCCTTTAAAGTTCGCCAGGGATCCATGTTTAGCATGTATGAGAAGGTTCCACGTCTTTAGCGTGTATAAGGAGAGTCCCATTTTTTCCACAGACACATATTTCTGCTGTTCTTCTCCAGTCACGGTCATGGGAGCCCCCTGAGTGAGGATAAGTTAGACTACTTCTTCATCTGAAACAAGTGGGATAATTGTGTCAGTCAATAAGGGTATTCCATCTTCACCTGTCTAATCTGAGTGCATTCAACCAATAGCTATCCTTCTAGAATGTATTCGAATAATGGCTACCCAGCTGGCATGCATTACACCTCATATCTATCCATCCTAACTTCTTACCACCAATAACTAACATCCCCATTGCTTGAGCTTCGATTCGGATACACCTGGGAGCCCTGGTCTCACGGTGACAAGTGCACGTACTCACCTAGTAAAAGCATAGTACCACTAGAGAGAAGTGTCGAACACGCATACCCAAGCTAGTGCATGGCTCTATAGAGGACTTTACACGTACTTTCAAGAAACACTCTGGCCATGCCTTCTACTTCACTTGCAACAGACTCAAAAACCCTCCCTGGAACTGGACCAGCCCTGGCACCTGACATTTATCTGCAAAGCAGAACAATTGCCCATGTTTGTCATTTTTAAAACAACAACTTGGCCCCACCCTTAATGTGATTTGGGGAAAAAACACAACCTGTTCCAAATATTGTGTCTTGCATTCTGGAGGTAGTTAGCAGCTTCGCCTTGGCTTGGTGCTATAGTGTCTGCTCTCCCTATGGGTGAGCTGTGACACCATTGTTTACTGACACTCCAGAGTGATACAGCTGTCCAGTCCCCACCCCCTCTCCTTGCTTCTTCTGCAGCCCTAAAAATGTGAGCATGTGTGCTTCTATGTTATAAGGCCTGATGTGTATCCTTCATATGTCATGAAGGCAAGAGGCTGCTGGGTGAAGGGAAAAACAATCAAATAAAACTTGGCCGAAAAATGAAACATCTAACAGTCTCTGACTTTTATTTATCCCTATGTTTGATTGACACTGTCTTACAGTTCCTAAGAAGTACTAATTCCACACATGTTTACTTATCTTCACTGTGTTTGTTGGGGCAGCACAAATTCATGCAATACATTTTCATGCAGTACATATTCAAATACTAGATATTTAATGCAGTACATATTCATGCAGCACACACTTAATAAAGTATGTATTCATGCCGTCCATATCAATGCAGTACATATTTAATAAAGTACATATTCATGCACTACATATTCATAGACAGTACACAAGCAAGCACTAAATATTCATGCAGTACATATTTAATGCAGTACATAATCATGCAGTACATATTTAATGCTGTACATATGCATGTGGTACATATTTAATGCAGTACATATTCATGTAGTACATATTTAATGCAGTACATAATCATGCAGTACATATTTAATGCTGTACATATGCATGCGGTACATATTTAATGCAGTACATATTCACGTAGTACATATTTAATGCAGTACACAGTTATGCAGTACATATTCGAGCTGTATATATTTAATGCAATACATATTCATGCAGTATATATTCATGCAGTACATATTTAATGCAGTACATATTCATGCAGTATATATTTAATGCTGTACATATGCATGCGGTACATATTTTATGCAGTACATATTCATGTAGTACATATTTAATGCAGTACACAGTCATGCAGTACATATTCGTGCTGTATATATTTAATGCAATACATATTCATGCAGTATATATTCATGCAGTACATATTTAATGCAGTACATATTAATGCAGTATATATTTAATGCAGTACATGTTCATGCTCTACATATTTATTTCAGTACATATTCATGCAGTACATATTTATTGCAGTGCATATTCATGCAGTACATATTCATGCAGTACATATTTAATGCAGTGCATATTCATGCAGTACATATTTATTGCAGTGCATATTCATGCAGTACATATTTATTGCAGTGCATATTCATGCGGTACATATTCATGCAGTACATATTTAATGCAGTGCATATTCATGCAGTACATATTCATGCAGTACATATTTAATGCAGTGCATATTCATGCAGTACATATTTATTGCAGTGCATATTCATGCAGTACATATTCAGGGCTGGACTGAAGGTAGGTGTGAGCATTCAGACTATTCTTCTGCTAGAACCGTGGATATGGTTATGTTTGGCGAGAGTGAGCTATACAAAGAGTACAAAACATATCACGTGGCTACTTAGTGCTTTGGTTGAGAGCTTGCATACCCTGGTGATGTGGCGACGTCTAGAGAGTAAGTATCGTTTGGAAATAGTGCAGCGTTATCCCTGCTGGTGTGTTAAG
The DNA here is from genome assembly GCF_964261635.1 of Lissotriton helveticus. Classification (NCBI taxonomy): domain Eukaryota; kingdom Metazoa; phylum Chordata; class Amphibia; order Caudata; family Salamandridae; genus Lissotriton; species Lissotriton helveticus. The sequence continues at coordinate 1,727,679,230 of NC_136061.1, forward strand.
AGGGTGGACTGTCTTGCAACCTGCCATCTAAGCTCAGCTGCAATTAGTATATGGTTGAGTTGTCTTTGTGGGGTGTAACTCTGTGAGGGTGACTGTCTTTGGCCCACCGTCAAACTCAAGTAAGCTGTGCAACGATTTAATGAAATTTAAAAACAATGAGTTCTTGCAAAGAAATTTAAGGTTGGTGTATGTGAATTGGCAGTCACCAGGAGTACAGGCATCTAAAGAAGACCAAGTCGAATATAAATCATCAGAGATGCTTGTAAATTCTTGTGCAATACATGCAGAAAGATGTGGCAAAATATAGCACTTGAAAAGAGAAAATGTGTCCTATGTAACAACGTCATCCTTCAATCCTGACTCAATCCTTTTTTTCATCAGGTTGATTTCAGGTCTTGGACAGATAGCCTTGCTGCCAGCTACAATTAAATAATTTCTTTGTCATGTCCCTTATCCATTCTGACCTTACAATTACCACCTCACCCTGATCTTCATTTGTGTGTTTCACTTGGGGCAAGCACCCTATTGAAAGCTGGGTGTTATTTTAAGTTATAGAGAGTAATAGAGCACAATATTGTTTACAGAATGGCCTAACAGTTCTGCTGAGCTTTTCGTTCTTTCACGCTCTTATCTCAAGGGTACATTTTCTAATTGTTCGTTTTGGATTATCAGTAGTGTTGGTACATTAACTGTTTTCATGTACATCTTTGGTTGTCATTGTGATGTGATGGTTATTGTTCTTCAGTTGTGTATGAGGAGATCTTTACGACTGCGAGTATGTGCCATCTTGGAGGAATGGTACACATGTTGTCCCTAGGTTTGAACTATGTGTCTGAGGTAATTGAGAGTATAACTTCTTTCTGGGTCCACTGTACCTATGAAAAATGCAGTGTTTGTATTTTGTGGGGTGGGTTAGCGTGTTAAGAGTGGAATGCCTATGAGCTGTTTGTGAGGTATGTGCATTGTTCTGACTGGTGTGGTTTGTTAGAACTTGAGTGTCATATCCTAGTGGAAGGTGCTATTATCAACATCCACATACCTGTCACATGTGCATGGCTCTGCAGTCATCATTAAGATGATAACAAGCACTCACACAAATAACAGCACTCACAGCAGCGTACATTGACCAACACTACACGTAAAATCAATTTAATGAAATATCAGATATGTGCTTCATGGCTCTGAAGGGTATTTTTTTAATAGTAGTGCTTCTCTTCAGGCAGCAACACCCAGACATACCCAATAAAGGCCTTGATTCTGAGTAAGGCAGAGCTGATTTTCCATCTGGATTTCTGAATCCTGCTCTGCCTGATGATGATGACTGCCCCAGTTTTCCCCCACACAGTTACCCTGAAAATTCCAGCCATTTCAGTCGCTAGTGTCTTCAGCTGTGTTGCAGCACTGGGCCAACACTCTTACCATGATTATTTGGTGACTTTGTCTCATTGACTGAGAGCTGAAGGGAGTTAGCATTAAATCAATCACTTTAATAAACAGTACAACCCATTTGGCTACACAATAAGGACCAGGAATAAGTGCCTATAGTTAAGAAGGATTATTCCAAGTTAGCAGTGAGGTTAAGATAAACAAATCTTAGTACCATGCTGTAAAGATACAGAATAACAACAGGATAACCCAACCTTCTAAAGAAATTCAGGCGTACCAATATAAGGAAGACAAGAAGTTGAGTCACAGCAACACAAAAGATCAATTTCTGAATTTGACGCTCAGAGAAGACTTGAAGAGTTTCTGATCCTCTCTTCTATACATGAGTAAAGTCTAAAATCTTCTAAATTAGAAACCAACATAAGGAGGAAGGTTTAAACCCCTAAATGATCTAAAACATCAGGGAAATGCAGAGAAATAGGTAAATGGGGGGACGTTCAGAACAGTGTGAGCATTGTAGAAGTTCGGTCAAGAGTCATCTTGGGACGGGGAAATAAGTGTTAGCCTAAGTCACACTCTGTAAAGATTCAAAGGAATAAGCATAGAGGTCCAAACCTGTCAAAGTCCAAATGAAATTGGCCTAACTTAGAGTGTGAACACCAGTTATTTCCACCAGACTCTCCAAAGCAACACGCGTCTGTTTGCTTCATCAGGGGCTACATTGTCTTTTCCGTTCTCGCGTTGTCAGCTGAAACATTAAGGATTTCTCCCAGGCCTGCCATTGGAATGGTACTGTCCTTTGTCACCTGTAACTCTTTGCAATAATGCTTAATGGATGCTTTCAGTTGACACTCTGGCACTCGTTCTTCCTTGTCAAGGCCTTCTTCTCATGCTCTCTCGCTATCACTAGTACAGTGGTATATCTATTCTCAAACTAACAAACCATGTGAAATGCACATGCAAGGAAAATAAATGCAAGCAGAAAATGGAAAACAGCATTTCTTGCAGAAAGAAATACTTGTCTAGCAATGTCAAGTTAGCGTATTAAATTATTGGTGCACATTCAATATGTACGTGCACAATCAAGTTACAAATAAATCGAACATTTTAATACATTAGAGTCATGTTACAAGTTGAATACAGATGAAATCTTGAGTACATTTGTGCTAGTATGACTAAGAACTACATTTTAAATGCAAATATGAAACATTAGTGCACATAAATCATTTTTATTTCTAAAGTCAATTCCTTTTAATAGTATAAGGATGGTCTATTCAATCACCTAATCAGTAAATGCCATTTAATGAATGACGGCACAGAGTGTGTGTGTGTGTGTGTGTGTATATATATATATATATATATATATATATATATATATATATTCACTGAAAAAAACATAGGTTTCAGGCTTTATATAGTTAGGAATTAGCATTTAAAAAACCTTTAAAATTCACTCAAAAAACTATAAGTTTTAGGGGTGTTATAGTTAGCTGGACATTTCACTCATACAAAACCATTGAAATTGCTCCTATATACTTAGTTGTACTAACTATATTTCGTGCACCCGCAATCCACTGCTGATGATGTCACATATTACATCATTCATGACATGGTCAGTGACATCACTGATGACATCTCAAATGACATCACTGATGACATCACTGATGACATCATCCAGTGAATGTGGTTTGCTTCGTTATTTAAATATGCATTATATATATAGCAATTTGCATTGAAGAATGAGTGGATATATAAAAATAAATATTTGGATGGAGGATTTAGTAGCAGTGTAATTGACTGTTTACTTGACCAATTTATAGTGTCTCACTAAATATAGTGGATAGTGACTAAACTGTTTGAATATCTGTATCACTTTGTCAGTTGTTGTGTAAACTGGTTCTCCAGTTGGTTACTAGCTATGTGAAAGTCTGTATTAGTTATTGATTAGTTAACTGAGTATTTGTATGGGAGAGTGAATGTGTGTGTGGTTCGGTGGGGGGTGTGTGACTGCCCAAAGATGTGTGAATAGTTGATTTACTAGATATATGAAGTTAAAACTACATGTTCTAACAGTTGTTTGGGTGAGTGAATATCTTTATGGGTGTGGTGATGAGCAAATATATTTCTCAATGGTACATGTCCAACAAACTAGAAAAATAAAAGGCAGTGTATGTGTCAGTTGTTGTATATTAATAAGTATACATAAGACTCAATGATTGTGTGAGTGACTGTTTGGATAACTTTATACTTGTAATAATGATTTTATAATTCACTAAGTATGACTTACTATCTAAATGAATAGATGAAGTTGTGTTTGTATAAGTGTGTAGCTAAGTAAATATGTAAGTATGATCCATTTTTTGCATAAGTGAGTAGGATGACTTCATATGTGAATAGGATGTGTGCTGGTGTGTAATGTCGATTTAGGTGTATAAGTATTTTTGATAGTGTTCTATTGTTCATTGACAGCATGTATGAGTGAATCTACAGGTAAGTGATTAGATGTGTGTACACATCTATGAATCACTGAGTGGGTTTTTAGATACTTGTATTGCTGTAACAATGGATTCAAATATGATACTCTGTATTTTACAAAGAGTGATGAAAGATTTTACTAGTGTATGAAAAGGTGTATGTGATTGTCAAGTGTATGATGTCATCAGTGATGTCATTTGAGATGTCATCAGTGATGTCACTGACCATGTCATGAATGATGTAATATGTGACATCATCAGCAGTGGATTGCGGGTGCGTGAAATATAGTTAGTACAACTAACTTTATAGGAGCAATTTCAATGGTTTTGTGTGAGTGAAATGTCCAGCTAACTATAACACCCCTAAAACTTATAGTTTTTTGAGTGAATTTTAAAGGTTTTTTAAATGCTAATTCCTAACTATATAAGGCCTGAAACCTATGGTTTTTTTTCAGTGAATTTCAAAGGTTTTTTAAATGCTAATTCCTAACTATATAAGGCCTGAAACCTATGGTTTTTTCAGTGAATTTGCAAGGTTTTTTAAATGCTAATTCCTAACTATATAAGGCCTGAAACCTATGTTTTTTTCAGTGCATTTCAAAGGTTTTTTTAATGCTAATTCCTAACTATATAAGACCTGAAAGCCCACCAGGAATCTCCAGTATGCGCCAGGGGACTGCATTCCAGAGAGGTGTAATGAAGTCACGCCACTTTTTACACCTCTCTGCAACGCAGCCCCTGTGCATGTTTGAAGAGGGGGAACTAATTCCCCTTGCATACTGGGGGCCCCTGGGGGCCAACTAGCCCACCTTGAACCTCCAGTATGCGCCAGGGGGCTGCATTGCAGAGGTGTAATGAGGCTATGCCCCTTGTTACACCTCTCTGCAACGCAGCCCCCTGGCGCGTTTGCAGAGGGGGAAGTAATTCCCCTTGCATACTGGGGGTCCCTGGGGGCCAACTAGCCCACCAGGAGCCTCCAGTATGCGCCAGGGCGCTGCATTGCAGAGAGGTGTAATGAGGCCACACCCTTTTTTACACCTCTCTGCAACGCAGCCCCCGTGCATGTTTGAAGAGGGGGAACTAATTCCCCTTGCATACTGGGGGTCCCTGGGGGCCAACTAGCCCACCTGGAACCTCCAGTATGCGCCAGGGGGCTGCATTGCACAGAGGTGTAATGAGGCTATGCCTCTTTTTACACCTCTCTGCAACGCAGGCCACTGGGGCGTTTGCAGAGGGGGGACTAATTCCCCTTGCATACTGGGGGTTCCTGGGTCATATCTGCCCAAACGCCGAAATTCCGAACGATTGAAAATGACTTTTCTTGAGAAACATTTGGATTTGGATTATCATGTCCTATACTTTGGAATTTTTGAAAGACTGACTTTGAGGATGCTATAAATTACTCAAGTCTGCCCGAATTGTGTGGGTAAAATTGATACCTAGTCACTTTGAATAAGAATGTACTTACGTCTCGTCTAACATTTGGAAGAAATATCTAGTTATATGACAACAGGATACCGACATAACTTGAAGGAAATAAGAACGCCCTGAAGAAGTTCTGTTGTACAGAACGAAACGCGCCAGCTGGCTGTGGTACATAAACTTAAGGAAAATAAAAGCATTTGAATATACACCAAGATTCAGCGCTTCAATAAGGACTCTAAGTGATATGATTTGATTGGACTTATTGTGCAAGTGGTGCTGTGCCAAACTTTGGAATATTCTCCACTACTCTCCACTACTTACTCTCTACTACTCCACTACTCTCTAATACTCACTCTCTACTACTCATTCTCTACTACTCTACTACTCTCTACTACTCTCTCTCTACTACTCACTCCCTACTACTCACTATCTACTACTCTCCACTACTCTCTCTCTACTACTCACTCTTTACTACTTACTATCTACTATTCTCTACTACTCACTCTCTACTTCTCACTCTCTACTACTCTCTACCACTCACTCTCTACTACTCTCTCTCTACTACTCACTCTCTACTACTCACTCTCTACTACTCTCTACTACTCACTCTCTGCTACTCTCTCTCTACTACTCTCACTCTACTACTCTTTACTACTCACTCTACTACTCACTCTCTACTACTCTCTACTATTCTCTCTCTCTGCTACTCACTCTCTACTACTCTCTACTACTCACTCTTTACTACTCTCTACTACTCGCTCTCTACTACTCATTCTACTACTTACTCTCTACTACGCTCTACTACTCTCTACTACTCACTCTCTACTACTCACTCTCTACTACTCTCTACTACTCACTCTACTATTCACTCTACTACTCTCTACTACTCACTCTCTGCTACTCTCTCTACTGCTCTCTACTACTCACTACTACTCACTCTCTACTCTATTACTCACTCTCTTCTCTCTACCTCTCTACCTCTCTCTACTTCTTTCACTACTAGTCTCTACCTCTCTACCTCTACCTCTCTACCTCTACACCTCTACCTCTACACCTCTACCTCTCTACCTCTCTCTACACGCACACATATACACATATATATATGCATATATATGCATATGCATTTATGTATGTGTATATATATATATATATATATATATATACATACATATATAAACATATATAATCTGCATATCTATATAAATACAAATATAAATGCATGCATACATATACATATATGCATACATATGCATGTTATTTACATGAAAGTTTTAAAAACACTAATAAAAGCAAAGCTAAAAAGCCACCTCATTACAAACAGAATGGCTTTAACTTAAACGAGGGCGAGATCTATTGCATTTTCAATGCTTGTTTACTTTGGTTCCATCAAGAAGGCATTCAGATGTGTCACACATTTGCCATAAATTCTGAATGTTAGTACTCTAGTTGCTCATTAGATCACTGTAGTAAAGCTACTGCTCACCAGCTGCTAATCATACTTTCTATTTCTATGGCAAAATGAACCCCCTCATTTTGTTCCTTTTTAAATTAAATGTTTTCAGACTTACCACTTCATTCCAATCAAGATGGCTTCTGGTGTGCCATTCTTTTGTCATAAGTAAGACTGTTAGCTCTTTAGTTGTTCTTTAGAACACTCTGGGACATTCTGTCATTGGGCTATACTTGGGCTACATCTGGGTGATATTTGGGCTACATTTGGGCTCTTTTGTCTCTGGTGGCCATCTTGGGAGACTGCATGTCAGAATTTTTTAATGAAATAGAAGAGGATTTGAGAAGTCACTCAAAATGTGCCCTAATTTTTCTTTCTGCAGCACTAATCATACTTTCTATGGCAAAATATACCCCCTCATTTTGTTCCTTTTTAAATTAAATGTTTTAAGAGTTACCACTTTATTCCAATCAAGATGGCTTCAGGTGTGCCATACCTTTGTAATAAGTAGGACTGTTAGCGCTCTAGTTGTTCTTTAGAACACTCTAGGAGGCTGCAGTAGAACACAAAGGAATCAACTGACAGTCTCTGTCCTTGTTGGATGTACATGTTTTACTGAGAATGTCAGACTTCATTCTCACATGACTGAGAAAGATAATGTGAATTTACAGAAAATATGCTTTCAGTTTAGCTTATAGATCCCCTTCCAAACCACTGTGGGAAAAGCATGAGATAATAGTTTTCTTTCAAACATGATTCATGATATCCCAGCAGAAGGCTTTTTCACATGATAAAATCACCTTAGAACACACCACAATTCCTAAAATGAGTATGGTACCATCAACAAATGATTTATAATGTAACAATTAACTACAATGCTTTTTAATGAGGTGCTATCATGTATATTGGTACCAAGATGGCTGCCAACACTTCTTGGATGAAGTGCTGACAAGCCAATCAGATCTCACGATGAGATGTGTGGTTAGGCTCCGCCCAGATATATATGTGTTTTTGAAGTTAATTTTCATAACAACCACTGGAGCAATTTTCACCAAATATAGAAATGGTACTTCTGCGTACCAGTCCCTACAATTTTGTAAAGTTTGGTGTAGTTCCATTCAGCGGTTCGGCCTGTAGCCTTGTCTATTCGTCCTATGGAAATTAACATGGGGAAACACGTTTTGGGCCCCCCCTTTTTTCTCGCCCCCCGCATGACGAATCCCCCCGAAACTTCCAGGGAAGAAGCGGAGTGGAGCTGGCCTAAATTTTGGAAAATTACACGCAAATTCCTCAACCGGCGCCAAAGTTATTCCCAATAGAATGTTGCGGATTTCATATGGTAGCCAGGTCCTAACTATATATACCTACTGGCTATCGCCAGTAGGTAATATATATATATATACATATATATATATATGAGTCTCTAATCCTACAGTGAATGCACTTTAATAGTGATGTCAAGTGCAACACTTTACATTAGCATCGTTAGGACACACAGAGTACATGGGTTGAGTGCACATTTATATTGCATATTTGTGATGTGTAAGGGTGGAACCAAAATTACCTTTTTTTAATCCCCCTCTGACCGTGAATCAAGTCATCACATCAAGATAACCATCTCCTATCAGATGAACAAATCCCATTCTAGTTGTTTTCATTAGCTTTCTTCTGGATTCCTCCAAAAACGTCATGTCATCATAGTAGTTGCTCTGTCTATTTTCTAGTTGTATGTCTGCTCTCTTTCTTGTCATTCCCCTTTTCACTTGTCCATGTTTGCATCCCTTATAAATTACAACCAAGGATAATCCTCAAAGAGCAATGATCAGTAGGAGTTTCAAGATGCTTCAAACATTCTACTCCCTATGTTTCCAAACCGTCTGCCTACAGCAGAAAATCAATTTCCTATTGCTTCCCATGCACCTGTTGCTTCCAACCCCATCAAATCGCTCTTTGAGTTAGTAATATACTTTATATATTTCTTCAAACGCCTACTCTTGTCAGGAATGTAAGGACAACATTGTGAACATTTATTTATTTATTTATTTATTTAATTTCTTATATCGCGCCAGAATCGACCCTGTCGGGGTATCTCCGCGCTTTGCACGCCAGGTTGGTAAGGAATGTAGCTCTGTGGATGGGCTAGGGTCTCAAATAGATGAGCTAAGACCATTATTCTTCCAGAAATAAGTTTGTTTTGAGCATCTTCCTGAAGGATAAGTGGTTAGTATTCTGTCTGAGACCGAAGGGCAAATTATTCCACAAGGTCGGCCCCACAAGGGAGAGGGCGCGGCCACCTTGTCTGGTCTTCTTAATGAGTGGGGGTTTTAATAACAGTTGGTTACTTGATCGAAGAGAGCGATCAGGTTTATAGAGTTGGAATTTTTGGGCTAGGTATTTGGGTCCATCTCCAAAAAGGCATTTATGAATGGTGCAACAGATTTTGAACTTGATACGTTGCCGTATCGGTAGCCAGTGAAGTTCCCTCAATAGGGGCTTGGAGGGAGTTCTTGAAGGAGCGTCCAGTATCAGTCTTGCCGCCGTATTCTGGACCACCTGTAGCCGGTTTAAGGCATCCTCGTTAGCTAGTATCAGGAGCCCATTACAATAGTCTAACCGGCTTATCACCAGGGCCTGTACAAGAGTCTTTCTATACGTATCAGGCAGGAGAGGGAAAACTCGCCTTAACAGGCCAATGGTGCGGAAGCATGCTCCGGAGATTACATTCGCGTGCTCCTTTAAGGTTAAGTTTTGGTCTAACTTCACACCCAGGTTTTTAACGGTCAGCTTTGGGGAGGGCACTGGTCCCAGATCCATAGGCCACCAATCGGGGGACCAGAGTATAGTAGCTTTCCCAAAGAGCATTACCTCTGTCTTCCCGACATTACACTGGAGGCAGTTGGAAGCCATCCAATTTGATACTGCCCTCATACCCTAAGCAAAATTTTCCCTGACATTAGAGTTCAGAGAGTGGAAAGGGTAGAGAAGTTGGGTGTCATCGGCGTAGGACACTGGAGTGAATCCATACTTCCTCACAATCTCAGCAAGGGGGGCCACATACACATTAAACAATGTGGGGCTTAGGCATGAGCCCTGTGGCACCCCCTTCGTGAGCACCCTTGAGGTGGAACGATAGGGGCCCAAGCTGACAGATTGTGAACGCCCGGAAAGGAAACTCTCCAACCAGGACAAAGCTTGTCCTCCAATGCCCACTCCCTGCAAACGGCCCAAAAGTATTTGGTGAGACACAGTATCAAAAGCGGCCGACAGGTCTAACAGCACCAGAATCATTGAGCCTCCTCTATCCTGTGACATCTTGATGTTGTCGGTCACGGAGAGGAGTGCTGATTCGGTGCTGTAGTTGGGCCTGAACCCAGATTGTGAATGGTCCAGGCCCCCTGTCGCCTCTATAAAACTGGAAACATGGGTGTTGACATGTTTCTCAGCCAGTTTGCTCAGGAGGGGCAGAAGAGAGATGGGACGGAGGTTAGAGAGTTCCGTCCAAGGTGAAGCTGAGTTTTTCCGTATAGGATTCACTACTGCCTCTTTCCATTGCTGAGGGAGTTGCCCTTCTCTGAAGGAGAGGTTCAAGATTTTATAAATGATTGGGCATAATGTTCTGCTCAAAGTGGTCACCAGTCTAGCAGGGAGCAGATCAAGAGGGGAGCCTGTTTTCATGTTATTTAATAATGATATAATGTCGCTCTCAGTAGCTTCAGGAATGTCAAGAAAGGTGTCTCTTTGAGTCTCCATGCGAGGGGTACTAAGGACGTCGATGTCCATGGGGTATTTGGCCGAGGTGATTTTATTGTAAATAGTTTCAATTTTATCCTCAAAGAATTGAGAGATATTATTACACAACTCTTGGGAGAATGTGTCGGGGCTTTCGCATACCAAAGGGTTAGTGAAGGTCTGCAGAATTTTGTATAATTCCCTGGTCGAGTTGCCAGCTTCAGCTAGCTGTGATGTTAAGCAAGTTTTAGTAGCTTTTTTAATATTTTCATAATAGGTGGACATTGCCTGCAGGCAGTGTTCCTTACTAGCGATGGTGTGGGTTTTCCTCCAGAGTTTTTCCAACCTTCTGCATCCTTGTTTTTCTAATTTTAATGTTTCAGTATACCATATCTCTTTTTTGGCAGTGGAGGATTGTTTAATTAATTTTTGAGGGGCCAAAAAATTGATAGCATCCAGGAGTGCATTGATAAGTTTGGATAGAGCCGACTCGATATTATCAGAGTCTGATATTATTGGCTCTCTCCAGACTTGCTCAAATGTGTCCGGGGTGACTTTATGCCAAGATCTCCGCTTAATACTCAGAGTGGTAGGGGGGGTCAGTAGATTTGGCTAACTGCAAGAAGGAGAATTCCAGCATACTATGATCTGACCAGTTTATGAATTTGGGGGGGGGGTGGCAGTGTATGGAAGAGTGATTGGTAAAGATTAAATCCAGGGTATGACCTCCCCTATGAGTGGGGCCACAGTTATGCAGATGAAGACCTAGAAGAGCGAGATCAGCTAAGAGGGACTTTGTGTCAGAGTGTTCTGACACATCAGCGTGGAAATTAAAATCTCCAAGTAAAATAAAATTTTCATTGGCCTTTGGCATTTAACATCTGACATGCTCCATCCTCTTTTTTGAGAAGAACATCAAATGCAAGTCTATCCTGCAAAATCATAGACCTAATCACTACCATCACAGTATCTATAAGTAAAACTCCTTCAGCCGTACTGGTAGACAACTTATCAACTACAGTGAAAAGCTTTCTAAATTTATGCAAATTCAGTATCACTCCTGCAGATGGAATTATGACACAAAAAATGTATCCTACAATTTCCCTAACACTGGCACCTCTTTTAGTTCTCATATTTTCTTTGTCTGTTGAATCAAGAAGATGTCCCAAATGATAGATTTTTGGGAAAAATCTATCCACATGTAATATGTTACATACCATCTGATGGGTAATATATAATAAGCATTGCTCCCATAAATATAGTGGATTCCTGCAATAACATGATCTGCTCCATCTAAATATAATCCCCAATTTTCAAAGGTTTTAAAAGTGTGGTCACATTCACTCCTGCCTACAAAAAAAGTGACTAAATTATAATTTCTAGTATATATACACACATGTTTTCTCATGATGTTGCCAATCTAATGCTAATGCGGATACGCTTCCAGCAGGGTCTGAATCTGGTGCAGTCAACACTTCATTATAAGGCCCTGACTCTCTCAGACCCTCCTCAGACCGAACAAGTGTTGTCCCAGCTCCTTGCTGGTCCCCATCAGCTTGGGACTGAGGTCATTGCACTGCTCCTGTCGAACTGGGGCAGTAGCCTTTCCAGCTTGATGAGTAACAGACTGCACCACATCAACTAGTCATTTGCAGTAATCAATAATCAAGTCATCTGTAATGTTCACAAGCGTATTTGCAGGCAGAACTGGTGGTCTCATGGCTCTGGTGAGACAATCCTGTCCTCCTATCCGGAGTACTGCATAGGCTCATCAACACAAGAGGCAAAGCTCAAGTCACTTCAAAAGATGGTGAGGCACAAACTTTAGCCAACCTGGATTTCAAAACCTCTGACCTGTTCCACTATTCCGGAAGCTTTGGGTCGATAACTGCAATGTAGCCTCTGTTCTACTTGCACTGCTGTTCGCAACATCCTCAGGACCTCATTATTAAAATGAGTTTCTCGGTCTGACTCTAGAGAAGTGGGGAACCCGAAATGTGGAATTAACTCACCACAACAACAACTAAGCCGCAGAGGGGCTATCATTTCTTCTGGTTGGGTAAGTTTCAACCCAACATGAGATTATGAGCACAATCACTAGGACATATCTCAGTCCTAACAGGCAGCTCATGGAATATCTGGAGGAGGAAGCCCTCCTCTATCCGTCACAATCGGGATTCAGATCTGGCTACTCTACTGAGTCGGCCGTTCTGTATTCCACCGAGCGCCTTAGGCAGATAGTGGATGAAGGTGAGACAGCAGCGTTGGTTCTATTAGATCTGAGTGCAGCGTTTGACACCGTGCTGCACACAACGCTGCTGTCTTGCCTGGCGGAGATGGGGGTGACAGGATCAGCGCTTGCCTGGCTACAATCCTTTTTGGCCAATAGAAGTTTTCAGCTGCACTGCCCACCCTCCAGATCTTCCCTACGGAAGATAAGCCATGGGGTTCCTCAGGGCTCAAGCTTGAGCCCTACCTTGTTTAATATCTATATGGAACCCCTGGCTCACGTGGTGGAGGCATTTGGGGTGGGCATTGTTAGCTATGCTGACGACACCCAGCTGATGTTTAAGCTCATACCCGACCGCAGTGAAGACGCCATCAATTTTTCGAACTGTATGTCAGCAGTAGCAGTATGGATGAACAACAACTGCCTGCGCCTTAATGGCTATAAAACTGAATTACTGGTGGTCGGGAGAGCGACATCAGCATGGTCTCGCCTATGGTGGCCCATTGAACTAGGGAGTCCTCCCATTCCCGTGGAGTCGGTAAGAAATCTCGGCGTAATGCTGGACTCTGACCTTTCTTACAAGGCCCATGTTAGCAAGGTGACTGGGAGGTGCTTTGGTTTATTGAAGGTTCTCCGGAAGGTTCTAGTTCTCCTCCCTACCGGAGCCAGAAAAACCATTGTCCATGCCCTGGTGACTCCGCACCTTGATTATGGGAACGCCCTGCTGATAGGGCTAAGTCAAAAAGGCCTTCACCAACTTCAGTGCGTGCAGAACGCTGCCGCACGCCTTGTGCTTGGGCTTCCGCGCAGAGCCTCGGGGAAGACCGCCCTGGCCAAGCTCCACTGGCTTCCAATTAGGGAGCGGATTAAATTTAAAGCCCTATGCTATGCGCATCTCATCGCCCAGGGCAAAGGCCCTGATTATTTAAAGAACCTCCTTATCACACATCGCCCCACTCGGAATTTAAGATCATCTGGCGCGATGTTGTTTAAACCTCCCCGCATCTTCAGGGCCAGAATGGGCGGTCGCTCCTTTAGATACCTAGCCTCCAAACAGTGGAATGCACTCCCGCTTCATCTTCGGATGGAACCTTCTGAATTAAGATTCCGGGGAAAACTAAAAACTCTTATGTTCCCTACCACGTAAGCCCCCTAAGGCTTGTTAACATCTGCCTCTTGAAATCTATCAGCAGTTAGCGCGGGGACACACTGTTCTTTGTGTAGCCAGGCGCTTTATAAATGACTTATTATTATTTATTATTCATTGCAAACAGGCATTTTGATAAAGTCTAGTGCATCCTGTTGTAGGGCCCACCTGATCTTCCTATGTGACTCAGTGTTACTGGCGTTCTCCTGCATTCATTCAGTTGCTGGTACACAACACAACTGAACACAAAGAAGAATTGTCAGAAGAAAAACTATATTGAGCAATATAGTAATCAGAAGAACTCAGCTGTAAAAAACGAGGCTGGGATTCTGGACTCAAACTTAGGGCTTGCACTCCCGCAGGTGTCTCAGGGACTGGATCAGAATAAACGATTTCCATTATGAAGGGTGTAAAAGGTAAAACAGTTCAACTGAAGACTCAACACCCCCCTCTGGCAGCCGACGAGAATTAGAAGGACCGGAACTCAAAGGCTGTAAAGGAATATCCCATCCTGGGACAACCCGAGGCATACTATTTAGTATTGGCCATATGGAGTAACTTGACATGTTTAATAGAAACAAAGCGATTATCTTTGTATCCATGCAAGTGAGGTAAAATCAAAGTTCGGGTACCCTGAAGACCAAGAACTGGAACAGGAGCACGGTAGGAGGGACCAAATTCTTTCTTGATCGCCACCTTTTCATGAACCAGATCAACAACATTTGGGAGCCAAGCTGACACATAAATCAGAACTGCTTCTTCTTCAGGCAAATTTGAGGGCAAATGGGTTTTAGTCAGAGCATCACAACAGTTTTGTAGATTCTGTAAGACAGCACAGTGGTTATCTTCGTGAAATGTTATGGCAGCCACATGGAACAAACATCTTACGGGGTCGGGCCACCCAGAGATCTTTTTGGGAGATTAAGAGCATATTGAACCCCATAAAGGTGATTCAACTAGCCACGGCTCCTACCCTTGCTTTTAACCGCATGCGTGCGGCGGTAATTTTTGCGCTGTGCGGCTTTTTTCGAAATACCGCGTTACATGACGAGCTGAGCTCGTCATGAGCATGCGAGTGGCGCAACTCATGACGAGCTCAGCTCGTCATGAGCATGGAAACCCTGTGGAAAAGGAGTACCCCTCTCAGTCACGGCAATAGCCGCCAAAATGTCATTGTTAATTTTATTCATGGAACGAGTAACAGCTGCTACTCTAACTGTGGCTATTGCAGATTTGGCTGCTTCATCAGCCATCGAATTACCATCAGTGCACGCTCCCGTGCGTTGATGTCTCAATGTATGTGTAGGGGGCAGGTGTTCCTAAGGGCTGCCACCTGAACCCAAATCATTTTGTGCTTTATTGTGCTTCCTTTAGACTTTTTAAAAAACTAAGTTCTAATTGAAAGAGTGCACACAGTAAAAAGAATCACACACAATCAGGGTGGGTAATTCAGGATCAGCATATTCAAGGCTATAAGAAGTGCGCGCAATTCGGCCAACTGGGCTGTAAAGTCCACAAGAGACTGCGTGTGTACCAAGGTAGAGTGAAAAAACGTTATCTTCCATTGTATCTACGACAATAGCGCAAGCCGCAGAGTAAGCCTGCTTAAGACCAATAGCTGGTTGACCGGACCCATCAGTGTAAATTATATATTTGTACTGACCAAGAGAAGAAGGGAGAGTGTAAACATGTTCATACTGAAGAGATTCGTGTGTTTGCAAATAAGGGTCAAGAGGAAAACTGAGATCAACCAACGTCAGTGATGTAGCCCATTGAATCCAACGAGGATACATAGCTTTAGAATTAGGAACACTAGCTTTCATTACCGCCTCCAAGGCTGGCACAGGAGAAACAACAAAAATGCATTTACCTTTTGCAAGAGGGCGTTCTTTTAGAACAGCCACCTGCACAGCAGTCAGAATCATTTCAGTAGAAGAAAAACACAATTCTTCAGGAGTGTACAGATACAATTTGTAAGAAATTGGGACCGTGTCACCCTCATTTAAAGTCACATAAGTGAAACTGATCACTCAGAGCAGAATCTGGATGACTAAGGGGGTAATTATGATGGCGGAAGGCCCGCCACTGCCAGCCGTGTGGCCCTTCTGCCATCGGACTGCGATTTACCTCTGCCAAATTAGGATGGCGGGGGAATCTGTCCATGGCAGGCGCAAAGACCGCCCGCCACAGATCCGCCACAGGCAATCAATACGGCGGAGTGATCACCATCCGTAAAATGGTGGCGTTGCCTAGCAGGCACCGTCCGCCAAATTGCAATGCTGCATCCCTGCCAGCTGGTGTATGGCTGTGCAAGTGCCATTCACAGGCTGGCAGGATTGGTTTTGGGGGCCTGTTGCAGTTCCCTTTTTTTGGGAGGAGGTATGGGTGCACTTATTGTAATTTGTAGTGTGGCCCGCCATCGTAATGGCCCCCTAGATATGTAGTATGCAAACTAGTTTGTAAGTACTGCTTTGCAAGCAAGTCAGACTGTAAAGTGTGCAGCACTGCAGTGTGTTCTGTAAGGCAAGAGAAAGCAGAACAGGATGGTTGTATCAAAGCATAAAGAAATTTGATACTCTAAGCATAGTCAGGAATCTAAGTCCTGCCAAAATTTAAAAAAGTGAGCAGTGACTGCAATTGTTTTAGGGTAGATGGGGGTTGCAATTAAGCACACTTCTCCCAAAAATTTGGAGCTAATCCACGACCTCCATGGGTCAATTCATAGCCAAGAAAAAGTACATCTAGAAACGCCATAAGCGATTTCGCAAAATTTTATTTGTAGCCTAGAGCTGCGAACCGCGTAATGATGAGATCTATTCTTGGGGATTTAATTCATCATCTGTCAGGTATATGTCATCAACATAGGAAAAGGGGTCAGTATCAATTTCATTCAAAGAGGACACAAAGCATGCAATAAAAACACTGGGACTATTCTTGTACCCCATAAGCAATCGCACATAGTGCCTCCGGGAGCTGAGGGCACTGAATGCAGACAAGTCCAAAGTAGTTTAAAATCTTTTATGTACAATATTATTAATCAATGCTGTACTATGCATGTTCTGCACTGCATAAATACCATACGACTATATCTATAATCAAAAACGATGCGATATGAACCATCAGGTTTCAAAACTGGAAAGAGAGGGATATTCATCGCAGAGACACAGGGTTCACTTACATCCTGATACTCCAATTGAGTCAGAATGTCCTTAATGGACATCAATTGTATATTGAGGCTGTATCTGAGGAGGATAGCGAACAGGCACAGTATGCGAGGGAGAGCCAACTCCGAAGCATAGGCATTTTTTGTCTCATCAGGGACATACTGCAAAAAGGAAGGAATGATCACAGCCTCACCTCAAGGACAAGCAAGAATAATTGGGGGAGGCCAATTGACCCCTGCCAATCAATTGTCATAACAAGACGTCAGGTTGTCCCCAAAAATAGGATTTATGGTGAGCTTAATGTAACCTTCAATCTGAAAGTCAATATAATAAAATCTATCAGGGGGAGCAACGCTGGTGTCTGTGGTTTCAACAGTTACGAAGGTGTCAGTTGTTTTCGCCTTCAGAAACTGGTCTGGACTCCCGCTGCACTGTCGAGGAGAGTTACCACATACCTCCTGTCCAGGAGGAGGGTTCTCACCATCTGGGGTATATTTCGCTGTCAAAGTGCAACTATTTTCTTCTGGAACAGGTCTCTATACAGAGGTGATTCCTCTTGCTTGAATTTCATGTCGAAAGAGAGCTGTGGGTCCCGCTTGGGTTGCGTGGACTCGCCCTGTCTGCGATCTAGCTGCCCTCCTCAGTTATACTGTTGATCAGACGATTCCTGAAAGGAACAAGGAAAACGAGGATCAGAAACCTGAAACCTCTCAAGAGTTTCAAGTTTAGAGAGATCACGTAAATCATATCTACATTCAGAAGCGTCCAGTGGGGGCAAGCCACCACAAGACCTAGGCTTCTGTTGCTGGTTATTTGTGTCTCATGTCTGTTTAGGGGAGGCTGGACATCCCTCCTTTTCAGGAGGGCGTTTACCTTGAGATTGAGTGGAAGGTCTAATCCCCAAGAACGTATAAATGTCAGCAATAGAAATCGTCAACTCACGTTCCCGATCAATGTCAGCCACTGCCGAAAGGAATTGATGAACCATTAAATCAGCTGCTTCACCTTTAATATTAGAAAGAATCATTTCAGACACTATGGGAAAAATACCCAATAACTTAATTCCCAAATCTAGGGCAGGACCTGCCCCAAGTTCATTCTGTACTTGTTTGAGAACGCTCATTGAGGGCGTGCCATAACAGAGTGAATACACTGAGGCAAACCCTGTCCCCCAGGTGTTGCAGTTGGACAAAAGATGAATAAGATGACTAGGCAAGCACATAGTAAGGACCCTGGGCTTCTGTGCAGGACCTGTATGAGGGAAAACTGAATAAAGCTGTTCAAGTGTGTGAGTAATCCAAAATGACACGTCCTCATGATTTTGAGGACATTTTCCCATCAACGAATTAATAAAATCACGGCTAATCACAAGACCCCACAGTGCGCAACTTGCACTGGTGGTACAGCACCAGGCGGAGACACTAGAAAAGCACAGGCAACAAATTGGATCAAGCGTCTATAAAGAAGAACTACCAATCCATAAATAAACAAACGTCCGCCAAATTAGCATCAACATAATTAGGATGCAGAGTAAAGCTGGCCAAAACAGGCCATGGCCCCAACAATACTTAAGGGCCTATACGAACAAAAGAAATTAGTTGGGGGTAGGATGCATTAAACAAAATCTGGGGCTCCCAGGCTGTAAGAGGAACTTCAACAGCTGCATAAGGGCTATAATCTGCTTGAACTGCAGTAGCAGTATGAGCATTAAAAAAATGATCATGTGCATCCACAGCGGGAAGTGTAACCAAGGAGTAAACCACATCCAAACAATATGCAGGATCCACTTCAAACACAAAAACAAATGGAGACCCCGCATTGGTGACTCCATGCTGCAGTAAATGTTGAGTAAATGCAGTGCTGCAATGAGCCAGAATGGCAAATGGTTAAGCCATTATTGAAAGTAAAGGGAAACAAACGGTAGCGTAAATTGTGTCAAAAACCATTTAAACTTCCAGCTTGAAAAACCTACAGCAATAGGTGAACCCTAAATACTGAGGAGGCAAAGCCCTCCCACCACAGATATCTCTGGGATACGGTGCGAGGGTATTGTTGACAAGACAAGGGGTCCTGTGAATAAGTACCAGACCAAAATGTTGGCAGCGGCATGTTACAGGGATTATGCAGTCACAAAACTATGCTTGGGAGCATAGAACCTTAGTAGGCAGGGACCAAGTCATCCTACTTCCTGAGTACCCTTGAGCCCGGCACCGACTAGCTATAGTGTCTCACTTGTCCTCATTCCCACACACAGAGGAACAAGTGAATAGACAACCCAGAACACAACACTCCAGACCCTCTCAGGAATTGTGATTACAGGACATACCCTTTCACTCTCACAAGGAAAGTTTAAAATGTTGATTTGAACTATTGCTTAGCATAGCAAGTAGTCCCTAAATCATAAATGGAACTGTCATTATTTATGACAGTGTAGCCTAACCTCCCTTCCTTTCTACCAAAGCAAAATGATTATATATCTGAAGATCTCTGGATGTTAATAGCAGTCCCTGTTTATTAGTATTCGCAGATGAAAGTTCTACATCTCAGGTGCTGTTATGATATTTTCCCTGGTAAGGTGCCTCTCCAAGTGTGTATTACCTATCTGTGCATACCTATATGACAAAAGTACAAGTTCCCAAACAACAACTGCATTTGCATGTTTTGTCTAGCTGCTAGGGCATGACCAGAACAGAATAACAAGGGGCGTTGTTGTTTGACCTTGTCTACATGTTCAGACTAAATCCCAAGAAAGATCAGAATGCAAAAACAATAGCTTGTTCTGTGTGAAAGTACAGTGCGGCACAAAGCAAAATGTGTTTGTAGAGTTCTGTGCGCAAAGCAAAGGACAGTCTGCAATGTGCTCCTGCTAACATAGGGAAATTGACACTGGGCCTGAACGGGACATATGACAGGCCCACCTGATGTTCCTTTGTGACTTAGTGTTACTGCCGTTCTCCGGCCTTCATTCTGTTGCTGGCACACAACACATCTGTGACACAACCCTTCATCCATCACTCTGAACCTGGTGTTAAACCAAGTTTGCCTGAACCACTGCTCCCTGGTGTCTCTACTTACATGTGCAGGCCCATGATAATGTCTTGCCATTGGAGGCAACATGCTATGGCAAAACACGTTCTCCATCTCCTGAAGCCCAAATGTCATCCTCATCTCTTTTATCACAACCAGCTCTAATCCAGCCTTGCTGTTCTGCTTCTTTACTTCCTCCTGTAACCTCTCAACCTCCTCCCATGTATCAACTGTGGTTAACAAGAGATTGCAATTTGTCTCATCTGTTCCTTCATTTAAGTACTCTTCATTGAAAGTACAATCATTTATAGCACATTATCTGAAAGTTCATCCACACACCTGTTGCACAGAGTTGCATAATTGGTTCATTTGCGATTACTGCAATCTGGGCAGGTTGCTGTACACTTTTCCCATTGCAAATAGCTGACCTCTGAAGAGGTCATGAATTTTCGTTGTAACCATATCTGTCCAAAGTAATGAACAACACCAAAACCGTACTGACTATCAGTGAAAATGGTCACTCTCAGCTGTTCAGAAACTTAGCATGCTCTAGTAAGAGCAATCAATTTGGCCACTTTGCAGGAAACACTCCTTGAAGCCAGGAGGCTTTTACCACACCTGACACAGTACAGACTGAGTAGGCAGCTCCCAGGCTTCCTTCATTGTGTCGTAAGCAGGGGCATTCAACAAACTTCACATAATGTGATTCAGGCTGTAGCATATCTTTATGTGTCAGGTCTCGGCCTGTTGCATAGTTCAGTGACATCAAGCCAGTCATGCTCAGCCTCTCCTTTCATAACATAATTCCCAAGTACAGGGAAAAAAGTAGCATGGCTGAGGATAATACAGTGCTTCAACGTGATAGTCTCTGCCACAAGTATGACTTGTTAATACTTTATCAGGGGGCTGTTGGTGAGGTACTGAGTTCTGGTGCCGGTTAACAATACCGCTACCGAATGGGGAACAAAACCAGTCAGAGAATGACCCAAATGACAATGCTCTCCCAGTGCTCTATGATGACGCCTGTGGAAGCCACAGCTTTGAAACAGCCAGGTAAAGCTTCAGCTACTGGGTAAAGTGTATCTGAAAAATATGCAATGGGTCTGCGAGTATTCCAGTGCATCTGGGTTAGTGCTGAGAGAGCAAACGCATCCTTCTCACTGCAAAATAGAGCAAAACATTTATTGTAATCAGGCATTCCCAGTGCTGGTGCATGACAGAGAATTTCTCTCAGCTCTGAGAGGGCATGCATGCAGGTGTCATCCTATGGTACAGGATCTGACACATCTCTGTGTGTCAGCTTCTGTAAAGGCGTGGTCAGTAGGGAAACATTGGGATTCACTGTCCACTGTAGCCCACCATTCCCAAGAACATCCTGAATTCTTTCTGGGTAGCTGATGGATTCATTTTCAGAATCGCCAAGATTTTCTCTTGTGACACCTTCCACGCTCCCTTCTAGATGTGATGTCCTAGGTACACGACCTTCAGTTTGGTCGGGGACACTTTTTGCCCATTTTCAGCTAAGTGGTTCAACAGAGCAAATGTGTCTTGTCTGCAAGCCTCCTGTGTATTTAACACCATCAATAGGTCATCACTGTACTGGACCAGAACTCAGTGATAGAGCATTACAAGAATCTCCAGATTCTTCTAAAGTATCTAGTTGAAGATAGACAGAGTCTCCATATACCCTTTTGGAACTTGACACCATGCCAAATTACGGCTACCAAACTAAAATGTAAAGAGGAACTGACTGACCTCTTGCGATAGTATGGAATAGAAGGCTTGGAATAAATCAATGACAAAGAACCACTCTGCCTGTCTCACATTGAACTTGGAGTAAAATCACCACTGAATTCGGTACTGCAGGACAACAAGGGACAATGATGGTGGTGATCTGTCTCAAATCCGGCACAATGCAATATCAGCCATTGGGCTTCTGCAAACCCATAATGGGTGAGTTGCATAATCTCCTTCAGAATGCCTTGCTGAATCATTGAGTCAATCATTGGAGTAATCCCAACAAAGGTTTCAGGGGGTCGGATTATTTTGCAGGTTTCTTGGATATTCAGCATTATTTCTCACTGTAATGCGGACTAGTTCAACATCTTTAATGAGACGTGTCTTTTCCTGAAAAAAGCCCCAGACTTCAGGTAACACTGTGTCTTTAAACTCTGAGGGTAAATCATCTTTGGTCAACATGGGATAAAATCGAATCCCTGTATTCTGTCTGACAAGTTTAAAGGTAAAGTCTTCATAATGAGTCTGAAATTCAATGCCATTTTATGTACAGTAACTAGACCAATTCAGGAAGATCTCTTTCAAGCAGATTTGCAGGACTCGAATCAAACACCACAAATCGGTGATTCTTCTCATAGGACCCTTTTCTGACATTTACTGCTTCTGAAACGGCTTGTCATTTGTGTATTTGCAACTTCTACAACTTGGATTCTTTTTCCCAAGAGGGTTAAATTGGGCACCTCTGCTGTTCTCACAGTAGAGCGGGTAGCACCATTGTCGATCAAGAACGATAAGGGGTAACCATTCACCTTACCATCCACAAATGGACCACTTTGGACTACATCTAAGGTTCCACCAAGGACCTAATCCTCCTGCCCTCTCTGGCATCGCCATTACGACCCGTCTGAACCAAAATCCTCATCTGTTTGTATCACAGACTAGTGCTGAGAAGTACCCTGATTCACAAAAGGATTGGTGTTTACATTGGAAACCTGATTTGTGTTAAGTCTGGGAATTTTTGCATTTAGTTGTTGCATTTTGGCTTGTGGAACCTGCATGCGCCGAGCTTGGGGCACACTGAAATGATGTACTGAAAAACACAACTTGGACAGTGGACTCACAGAAAGCACCTATGGCACCCATCACAAACAATTTACCAATGAAATCTACATTATGAACTATATTGTGTGCAAGCTTCTTAAAGTGCCCCCTGCCCAAGAGCACCGCCCTTTTTACCCTAGGTCAATTGTACAAATAAACTAAATTAGAGCTGCACCTCTTCAAAGTAGACAAGTCAGTACAAATAGTTATAGTTCAATAAGCCATAAGTTGAGAGAATTCCTTCTTTATTGTTTTGTTCCTAAAAAGCCACAGCCAACGCATTTTGTCCTGCAACACAGGACTTCTTCAGGGCTGTAAATTGAAAACACATATAAAAATGACATTTAAAATACATGAACTATACACAACATATATAACGTTAATGCATATATATGTATGAAAATGTTTCAGGAAGACATTAAATCAAACACATAAGTATAACAACTATTACATAAAAAAAAACAAACACAAAAATATATTGATTTAAGACCATACCCAAGATCTGACACATAAACACAAAAATTACTAATCCGACAAACTGAGTTACAAAAACAATCAGAAAACGAATGTCTAAACATTATTAACATATAGCATTATTAACAAAACAGATAGAGAGAGAAAATAGATTGCAACAGACAAAGTTATTGCAACAGAGAAGGTTATTGCAACAGAAAGAGTTACATAGCACCAGAAATAAAGTGATCAAATGTGTGTAAAAATCACCAATGAATGTCTTCATCTAGATCATATGTTCCTGCTCTAAAGAGTCACAAAAATCATGATCTTTTCAAGTATCATAATTATAAGTCACAGTGTGTCAATAATGGAACCTTATGCAATCACAGCTAAAAAAAAGTTAAAATCAGCATCCAAATTGATACGCATCTTTGAATACGCAGATAGTGAAAACGTGAAGTGCACCATTGTACCACAAACTGAAAAATCAAAGATGTGCCCAGTGGCCCAAGTGAGAGACTTTAATGTCTTTCTGCAACATTTTCATACATATGTATGCATTAACGTTATATACGTTGTAATTAGTTCATGTATTGTAAATGTCATTTTTAGGTCTCGGCTAGAAGCGCGCGAAGCGCGTTCTCGCCGAGAACTATAGTCGTCGGCTCAGCCGACAACGGGTGGAGACAAGAGCTGGCCACGCGCGCAGCATTGTCAATGGGAGAGGGAGAGACAAGAGCTGGCCACGCGCGCATGGGATTTGGTCGCGCGCGCGAGTCAGTCTCCAATTTAGTCTCTGAGCTGCCGATGTGCACCCTCACGGCGTCTCCGCCGCGCGCCACAGCCCCATGATGAAGGTGACGTCCGTGGACGCTCGCCGTCTCCGGCGGCTGCTGCGCGCGGGCCCGATGCCGCTGCACCAATGGATGATACGCCCTTGTCCCCAGCGGTGTTGAATGGAACAGTGTAGCTGTTCCTAGTGGATGTTTTTTGGGTAAGTGTAAGGTCTTGGAACATGTGATGTGATATGGTACGTCGATGCAACACGAAAAGTTCTATGTACACCATTGTGTACCCGATGAGTGTGCCTAACTGGCGTTGGCTGTGTGGGAGAGGGTACAGGCAACATGTAAACATTGCAAGTTGTTTTCTAATTGGCATTTGGCAGTGTTTGCTAAGAGAGAGCTCTATGTATTAATGTGCGTGGGTTGCATTGATGTGTGGGAGTATTGTAGGATAGCGTGTTGAGTGAGTGTACTTGGTGGACCTTGAAAGCGTTGTCACATCTCAGTAGCTAGAGTAATACCCCATCCTATTTAGCCTACTGTACTTAATGGCAACACTTTATTGGACTTCTCTGAACTTCTTATCGTCCCCACGGGTGGAACTTCTTGGGCAGCCAGGGTCCAATAGCTGGAAGACCCTTTGACCTTTTACTCGTTTTTAAAAGCATACTTTTTGGCAGCTCGTTAAATCTTCAAAGAATATTTTTTCCGCAGTGTTTAAAGCCAGCACCTAAAAAACATAACATTACAAGATGCAATAACAGTGATTGTAGCCGAAAATATAAATGCATTTTGGATTGCATATTGTGTGGACTAGATCAGTGTAAGTAAAAAAAAAAGTGAATAATATTTTTGATGAGAGCAGCGACATCACTTCGTCGGCTCTTTTGCCGAATTTCCAAGTCTTATCTGCGCATACCGGTCTGCTGTCCTGTAATTGGTTGGAGGTAGCATACTGGTGTGACTCGCGTGAGGAATGCATTCCTGTAATGCTGAAGAAGAGCTGACGTTTATCCCCTTCGAGAAAAGAATGCGTCCCGTTCCTTTCAGATATTCTGGCCTCTCATGTCCACTGCCTATTCACGGGCTCCCCGGTTTGAGAACACGACACTTAGGCAGAGACGTTTTAAGGCTTGGGCAAAGTGGGCTCTGGCCCAGGGTCTTACACCTTTCAGGGGGCCCCTGATAGAGTCTTGCCCTGATGCCTTTAAAAGGATTATTTTGATGCTGTTTTCCTTTAATTTATTTTTAATATGGCTAATGTGTTAGAGTCTATTAAATACATTTTATAGACAAATGTGTGTATGTTTCAAGAAAAATGCATTAAAAAGTTTCTTTTAGATCAAAATAGGACCTTACATATGACGAATGGGAGGGTGTCACAGAGATTATATGCCGTAATATTCGTGAGCTGCTGCTGTGTTACAATATTGAAAACTCAGGTCACTGTCCCCGAATATTAACCTGTGCCCACGCAGTGACCTGTCCAAAGAGGGCATGGAGGAGCTGCAATTGGATCATAACTTAACAGCTGTTCTGGGCATGGGCCACCAAAATACATTGGCCCAGGACTCCCAAAATCCTTAAAATGCCCCTGCTCCCAGGAGAAGCGCAGTCGTTTAAAAGATCATCCTAGAAGAGCGGTGGCGGCCAGTTTAGCGATTGCACCTCGGGGTTCGATCAAGACTCATGTGAGCAGCAAAGATTATTTCTGCAGCTCAGAGGGAGATTCTGCACGAACTCCTCACCTTTCGTAATACTGGGAAATAATCTTACATGCGCCTTTCCTTGAGGGCACAAGTCTAGCTCAGCATTTCCCATAGGCCAGTCTATAACTCACTGTAACCAACTCTTTAAGTGACTCACAGCTTGTTTTTGGAGATGGCGCCACAGCGCCGAGCACGCAGAAAGCACAATGTATATGTGAGGTTGATGGTTGGAAATATTTGTACAACCCCTTCAAACCAGACATGCGGCGCAATGGTCAGAACTGCAGACTTTGGAACTGAGGAGCCAAGTTCAAGTCTTGGTGTCGGCTCAACACCCTGCATTTCTGGGCAAATCACCTGCTCCCCCGTGCCTACCAGAAATGTGTTTTATTGTATGAAACTTGAAATTGACTGCACAACGCCGAGTACATTATATCAGACTTGTGAAAACCTAGCCTAAATAAGTCTCTATTTCATGATTACACGTTATAATCAGTACATACTTCGTATTACATTTCGACTGTCACCTTTTTAGGTCTCGCAGACCTAGCGTTGCAAATAGCACGTGGATCTCCATCATGAGTGGCCTATTAATTCCAATGGGGGAGGGGTAATGGGCCCAACAGGATTGTACATTTTGTGGAAACAACGCAGCTCCATGATCTTTCATCGGAGATTTCACCTGCAGCAATTAGTCAAGGTATACAGGTTTAATAACTGGGGGAAATATGCCGAAATCTACACAGTAAGTCCAATTTTCACATTATATTTCCCCAAAACGTGTAAATTCAGAAATATAAATGCAATTTTCGGGTCCTCTGATAGTGGTAATTCTGGAGTGGGGAAGTGATATACCCTCTCTGGTCAGCAGTAGTCCATTGGCTCCTAATATGAGGTGAATTGAACTGTAATGCTCTGCATCTGTCTTACTTTGTTTCATAGCATGGTACAGTATTTCTACGGTCGTACTTTAAATTTTACATGCTGTGCCATATCTCTAGTATTTCTGTGGCTCCCTATGCTAGTGGTCTGGTACATAATGACCCAAATCTGGTACAGTATTTCCGATAGTAGTGATTTGAACTGTGTCACTGTGGCCTGATGTTACTCTGCCCGTGATATGGAAATTATTCAGATATTGTCACTATTTTCCAAGATGTTGCATTTCTGTGGTATTCTCGTAATCCTCTGGATGAGGCACACAGCGGCCTACAGTGCAGTATTTGTGTGGCACTGGTATTCCTACCGTAATGCTGGGAATGTGGTACACATGATGGTTATAATATTTGTGTTGTATACATATGGTAATGCAGTTGCATACAATAATTAAAATTAAGACACTGGTGTGGCACACACTTGTTTTTTAATTTAGTCAAATATCATCACTGATCTTCAGTGTCGCCTCTCCAAAATCCCCACTTTTCCTACCTTGTCACTATCACCTCTCCTCCCCCATCAATTTTCCTGCACTGTCATGTCACTCCACGATAACCACCATTGCTCCTTTCACCACTCATACATATTTGCAAATACTACACAAATGGTACTCCTGCCCTATTCACCAATCATACACATTCAATCCTCCTACTTCCCACCTCCCTTTTCCTGTTGCCTCTCTTAATACATCACTACTCCTCTACTATCTCTGCTCATAACTAGTCACCACTCAGACCACGTCACCACTTTTACACTAAAACAGCTCCTATTATATAACACTCTTACACGTTCACACCTACTGCTGTTCACTAGTTTACTTAACAAGTAAACAGTAACTTTGTCCATAGGTAAATACAGTATATTCACAACTAATAAATAACTTATTACCTCTTGCTCCTAGCACAACTGTACAATTACCTTTTAAAAAAAAATTAATGCAACGCATTACCATTTACAATGCCAATAACTCAAACTTTAATGCTGCGAGACCTATTGCATTGTAAATGCTTGTTATATGTGTTTTTGACTTACAGCCCTGAAGAAGTCCTGCATTATAGGACGAAACGCGTAGGCTGTGGCTTTTTAGGAACAAAACAATAAAGAAGTAATTCTCTCAACCTATGGCTTATTGAACCATAACTATTTGTACTGACTTGTCTACTCTGAAGTGGTGCAGCTCTGATTTTGTTTATTTGAAATTATGTACTGTCTGCCTCTGTAATTGCTGTGTCTGAACAATATTATTACCTTGAGATGGCACAAACCCACTGGTCTGAACATGATTCCCCTTCACTATGCTACCAGTATTGAGACAATATTCTAGCTTCCAATGCCCCAATTTGCTTCAAATGTGGTAAATAGCCATTTTCTTCAAGGTAGGCACATCAATCCCCGTACTCGGATCACTCCGACTTCAACTTTGTTGTTGAAACCCAATGCCACCTTGTATCACAGAAAATCCCTGTTGATACACACCTTACATGGGACCAGCATTCCCAACAAACTGCTGATTCTGACCTCACTGTGCAGGTTTCATCTGTGCCATAATCAACTTCTCTTTAAATGTCTTATCCTTCATTTCCAATTCGTCACTACAGTATTTTACGTATCTCAATAATTCATCAATTGGCTTACTCTGCCAACAAATCAATTGCTGTTGAATATCCAACTAATGTCAGGTTTCAATTCATGCACAAACCTCCACACAAAATGTCCCATGTCTTTAGTCTCAATTGAGTTCATAATACCATATTGCTTAAATGCCTGCAACAGGAATATATGACGTTACAATGTATACCATTACAACGCATACTTTTACAACCTGGATTTTACAATGCGACTACCATTTTAACGCATATTTTTACAATGCAACCCATTACAGCGCATGTTGATAGAGATACGTAAAAAGTGTAATTACACCGCCAACCATTACAATGCATAGCAATAAAATGACTACCATTACAACGCATAATAATGATACCATGTTAAAGTGCATGTATAATACGCGTAAAAGCAGTAAAAAATAAATATCTAAACAATAATACTTTCCAAATATTTTTTTTTAATTAAAATATTTCGACATATACATAAACTTTTAAGAATAAAATAAACAGTGTGGATTCATTACCAAAACCAGCATATAAAAACAAAGCATAAAACATGATGTCTTTCCACTATTTCCACTAAAACATACTCGTCATTATCGAGTCTAGAAAAAATGGTGTCCTTCCACCATTTCCACTACATCTGCCTAGCCACCATCTACCCTAAATAACTGCCATTCTGCATGAAAATGTTAAAAACAAAAATGTTCACACAACATAAAAAATACAAATTCTGTCAGGTTCTGCATCATGCGGAAAAATAGATTTCAAAACATATTTTCATTTAACTTTTGATTTACCCTAATAGACGTACAAATTAAGCCAGACACCATTTTGTATTCAGTGGTGCACTGACTTCCCTGGTAACCACATGCATTTACATTAGTAGAGGAAAACTGCCAGTTTCTACTGCATACACTGCTATCTATTGACAGAAGTAAGTGTCAGTTTTAAAAGAAGCACATTTAGACAAAAACAATTAATCAAAAAGCCTAAATTCTTTTTTACATTTTCAATATATTCAAAGAGCTTAAAAAAGACATGCAACAATACGATAGAAAGTCCAATTGGTCGCACACTGCTTGTCCTACCAACGTGTTACCCCAAAGCATTATGGTCCATGAAGTAAGCATCAGCGGGTGCGCCTCTGCCAGGGTCTTGAGCAAAAATCACTGTCGCGTTGGCCATCCCTGGACACGTGTTTCGAGGTTGTTACCTCTCGTCAGCAGGGAATAGGCTTGTATGTAGGGTTGCTGCGTAGGCTGCCAAAAAATGTTCTCAGGTCCGGTACCGCTCGTGGCACGCAGGTGCGTAACCCGGGCTAACTACTTTTTACTCGTCCATCTACATGCACTACATGTACCAGAGTGCTAAGGGGCGACCCGGAGGAGAGGCTAGCGGTGTGCGATCCATCTTGGTTGTACTTAAACGGCTCCCGTGAGCCTTGAGCTGACGAGCTCTTGGAGACGCACCTGCGCGCCGGAGAGGCATAAGGGCCTGTGACGGTTACTTGGCGGCCTTCTCATCCACCCCAAACACTGCTCTGCTGACGAGGGAAACTGTCCCGAAACCCGGGCCATGTCTCGGGTCCTGAGATCTTGGGGATAACGAGTAACTACTCGCACCAACTGTGGTGAACTACTTTTTACTCGTCCATCTACATGCACTACATGTACCAGAGTGCTAAGGGGCGACCCGGAGGAGAGGCTAGCGGTGTGCGATCCATCTTGGTTGTACTTAAACGGCTCCCGTGAGCCTTGAGCTGACGAGCTCTTGGAGACGCACCTGCGCGCCGGAGAGGCATCAGGGCCTGTGACGGTTACTTGGCGGCCTTCTCATCCACCCCAAACACTGCTCTGCTGACGAGGGAAACTGTCCCGAAACCCGGGCCATGTCTCGGGTCCAGAGATCTTGGGGATAACGAGTAACTACTCGCACCAACTGTGGTGAACTACTTTTTACTCGTCCATCTATATGCACTACATGTACCAGAGTGCTAAGGGGCGACCCGGAGGAGAGGCTAGCGGTGTGCGATCCATCTTGGTTGTACTTAAACTGCTCCCGTGAGCCTTGAGCTGATGAGCTCTTGGAGACGCACCTGCGCGCCGGAGAGGCATCAGGGCCTGTGACGGTTACTTGGCGGCCTTATCATCCACCCCAAACACTGCTCTGCTGACGAGGGAAACTGTCCCGAAACCTGGGCCATGTCTCGGGTCCAGAGATCTTGGGGATAACGAGTAACTACTCGCACCAACTGTGGTGAACTACTTTTTACTCGTCCATCTACATGCACTACATGTACCAGAGTGCTAAGGGGCGACCCGGAGGAGAGGCTAGCGGTGTGCGATCCATCTTGGTTGTACTTAAACGCCTCCCGTAAGCCTTGAGCTGACGAGCTCTTGGAGACGCACCTGCGCGCCGGAGAGGCATCAGGGCCTGTGACGGTTACTTGGCGGCCTTCTCATCCACCCCAAACACTGCTCTGCTGACGAGGGAAACTGTCCCAAAACCCGGGCCATGTCTCGGGTCCAGAGATCTTGGGGATAACGAGTAACTACTCGCACCAACTGTGGTGAACTACTTTTTACTCGTCCATCTACATGCACTACATGTACCAGAGTGCTAAGGGGCGACCCGGAGGAGAGGCTAGCGGTGTGCGATCCATCTTGGTTGTACTTAAACGGCTCCCGTGAGCCTTGAGCTGACGAGCTCTTGGAGACGCACCTGCGCGCCAGAGAGGCATCAGGGCCTGTGACGGTTACTTGGCGGCCTTCTCATCCACCCCAAACACTGCTCTGCTGACGAGGGAAACTGTCCCAAAACCCGGGCCATGTCTCGGGTCCAGAGATCTTGGGGATAACGAGTAACTACTCGCACCAACTGTGGTGAACTACTTTTTACTCGTCCATCTACATGCACTACATGTACCAGAGTGCTAAGGGGCGACCCGGAGGAGAGGCTAGCGGTGTGCGATCCATCTTGGTTATATGCAACAATACGATTCTTGTATTCTGTCAATACTAAGGGGTCCATTAGGATGTCGGGCGGTGGCACCACCGCGGGGCTGGCGGGGCGGAAAAATGTCTCTTTCCGCCCGCGAACAGCGGTACTCATGTCCACCATATTAGTATAGCAAAACATAGGTCATTTCTTGTCCGCCGGGGAGCGCCAAGCACCGCCATCAAAGTGCGCCCGCCACTGTGGTGGTGGGAGCCAATGGAGACTCTCCGCCGTGCGAAATGATGTTTGCCCCACTCCCCAAATTAGGATGGCCCAAACAGGCAGACACACTGCAGCGGAGACACTGCTCAACCAGAGACGGCGGAAACTCGACAGCGGAGCGCAAGAGCAGAGACTCGGTCCACACCACTCGGTCACGACCTCCTTGGACCCAGCTCTACATGTGAAATGAAATGAAATGAAATGAAAAGAAACTTAATTAAGCGCACTGTGGCCAGACGGCTTCCTGGCGCTGGGGGGGAAAACGGATTCTGCACTGCAACCAAAGGGACTAACTGGGGAAGGCCTGGAGAAAAAGAAAAGTTTTTAATGCTTTTCGGAA
Source organism: Lissotriton helveticus (assembly GCF_964261635.1). Taxonomy (NCBI): domain Eukaryota; kingdom Metazoa; phylum Chordata; class Amphibia; order Caudata; family Salamandridae; genus Lissotriton; species Lissotriton helveticus. Next base: position 1,727,711,152 of record NC_136061.1, read on the forward strand.
AGCAGGGTAGGTAGGGATCGATCGGATAGATAAAGGAAGGCTGTTCCAGTACTGGGGGGCCAGAACCGAGAAACGGGTGCCGCCGATACGGCTTTACGGAAGCGGGGAACTTGAAGAAGAAGTTGAGAAGATGAACGAAGAGTCCGAGAAGGAGTATAGGGAGTGATCAGAGAAACAATAAAGAGAGGGGCAGAATGAGTGTAAGCTAAAAAGGCAAGACAGGCTAGTTTAAAGAAAGAGCGAAAGCGTACAGGAAGCCAGTGAAGGGACTTAAGAACAGGCGTGATGTGGGAGAATTTGGGGAGGTGGAAAATGAGCCAGGCGGCCTGATTTTGGATGGCCTGAAGCCGGCGCATTTCAGAGGCGGGGATGCCAGAATAGAGGGCGTTCCCGTAATCGAGGCGAGAAGTGATGAGGGCTGTAATGATGGATTTGAGGGCATTGGTGGAAAAGAAACAGGAGATTTTGCGGATGAGGCGGAGGGATAGAAAACAAGATGAAATTACAGAGCTAACTTGGGAATGCATGGAGAGGTCATTGCTGACCTTGACGCCTAAAGTGCGGACAGAGGGGACTGGAAGAGGGGGGTACCAAGAGAAAGGGGCCAGTGAGTTGGGGACCAGGGATTAGAGGGACCACCAGTGAGGACAAGCTCCGTCTTGTCGGGGTTTAATTTAAGGTGGTTCGTGATCATCCAGTCCGAAATAAAGACTAAGGTGGAACTAAAAAAAGAAGAGGAGTCAGGAGTAGAGAGATCAAAGATGAGCTGGAGGTCGTCGGCGTAGTTGTACACGGAGACCCCCAGCTCACGGAGGGAAAAAATAAGAGGGTAGATATAGAGATTAAAAAGGAGAGGAGAGAGGGAGGAACCTTGGGGGACCCCACACACCAGAGGACGGGGGGAGCGGAGAAGCCGGCAAGCTGGACTGCCTGGAACCTATCCTGGAGGAAGGACTTCAACCAGGAGAGTGCTACCCCCCTGATGCCGGCTGCGCTGACACGGTCGAGAAGGATGGCATGGTCAACCTTGTCAAACGCAGCCGACATGTGTTTCCGGTGCTGTACTTGCTACACTACTATCATCTAATGGGCCGCCGCGGACGCTGCCGCAGGTAGGCAAATACACAAATATACAACACGCGGGCTGACACAGGGTCCAAAACCATAACAGACACCCTGCTGGGGGCTACAACACATTCACAAGGACACCAACACATGACCCACCTGTCACCAAGACACCCCACTGCATCCTGGACACACATCTACCGCGAACATGCAGCAACGTCCCGGTCCTGGTCACGTCACCGCAGCGGTCAGCACATGCGCACAATGCACAAGGCAGGGCCAGTCCAAGTCATGGGCAGGGCACAAACACCACAGGGACACAACTCCCCCAACCACACATCAACACACCCCATTAAGTCACAGGCCAGGTGCCCATCCTGTGCACCCCCATGCACAGCAACAAGCAACAAGCACAGCAACAAGCAAGCACAATACACACCCTGCACCACACAACAAACAACCAGGGAGACAACCACTGCAGGAGTGGCTGACAAGGAACACACAACACCAGTGCCTCACACACTGAAGGCTGCCAATACTTGACAGCACATACACACACAAACAAACACACACGCTGGGTGTAGCCATAAACAGAACACACACACAGGGATGCCTGAACAGATGCCTGCCCAAATACCACACACAAACACTACAGGAACACACACAGAACCACATCAGAAACAGACATACCCTGTCAGCCAAACTGTGGAAAGGCAATGGGAGCACAGACACAACAGGAGTGCACAACCTCATCACACAGGAACAAAACACACACAACATACCACAAATCACACAAGAAGAGCACCAGCACAGAACTACACTGCCACATGAAACCAACCACAGATGCACATCAAATCAAAAATTATCAAACACCACAGGATATCAGGGGATGCACATCAGGCAATGCCAAGGCCACATACACACAGCACTGTATGCACAACAAGCAGTGTGTGCACAACAAGCAGAACAGTCACACACAGACATGACTGACACAACTCAACACACAGAACACTAATCAGCACAGCACAAACACAACAGCACGCCCAGGACGTGAAGCAATACCACAGCCAACACACATACATCCAACACAGCAACAACAAATGCACCACTCTGGGACATAAGAGCAGAACCATCTTGACCAGAGCACTGGTCAGCACAAACAGCTGAAGTGCACATGAGCAATCATCACTGATTAATAGCACAAGAACACCACACTTAAACCATTGGGGCAATGTCCAGAGTTGAACATTTGCCCTGGCCAAAGAACTGCACCACAAAGCACAGTGTCACAAATGAAGTGATGGGGAGGCACACACACATGTAAACCAAGGGGACAGCTGACATCAATGTGAACTCACTTGTTTGTCAGTAGTAGACATGGAAGGGGTGTGCCATATACAAAAAGAGGGAGTGCAGACCCACAATGGGTAGCCATAAGCGGCACACATAGGGGATGGCATCACACCACACACACCATGCCACACAGGAGGAGAAAAGGCACCATGTGCATGCAATGTATGAGAAACACAACCACAATGACAGTGTGGAGCAGCAGGCCCGCACAGTCCACACAAACACAATCAAGACACATTGATGATCAAATAAACACAACACTGATGTGCAAGCCACACACTTTGCACACTCATAAGTGACAAAACAACAAGAAGAAGTCACACAGAACAGCACCGACACACCAACACACTGCACAGTGCACAACAGACAACTTACACATGTCCATACAACCATATCCACAGGGCACAACAATACAAACAACAGGCACATAACTCCTGGGTGACCCATCTGTGTCTTTCACAATCCAGGGGCACACACACATCCACACCCACTACAAAGTCACACCCTTCACACTGCACACCTCTTGACTACCCAAGAGCACACATCTCGTGTAGGCCGTCGGACCAGGACTAAGGGCCAACACAGGATGACCATACACATACACAGCTGGGCACACATAGAGGAATAACACACATATATCATGACAGTGCCCAGCCTGCATGCAAACCTGTGCACAGCATCACACCCTGTGCTGGCAGTGTACCCCAACCTGACATCTGAACAATGTACCCAACAATAGCAAACAAACAAAAAGAGAACTGCATGACAGGTAAAAGAGCCATCACAGATAACACTAGTATCAGTGTCTAAATGGCCTGAAGACCCTGTCACCCCTGTATAAAAATTTGATGCGGGCAAAGATCTTGGCAATATTGAAGTGATACATAGAGCATGGGTCACAGGCAACCAAACGCACACACCAAAACAACTTTAATCAGCAAGGACACTTGCAAAACAGACAACAGGAGTTACTGTCTTTATTCACATATTGCACAGATGTGACAGTAGAACAACCGTAGACAAGAGCAAGGCACAAAATGCCGCTCATATGCGAGATAATCTGCACAGGCAAACTCCAAACAGGAAGGCCAGTGTCCAGGGCAGGTGGCACAGCAAGTACATGAGAGGCTGCACAGGTGAGAGTCCAACACAGCAGAGCAACAGGGCCAGTGTCCATGGCACAGGTGAGAGTACGACACAGCAGAGCAACAGGGCCAGTGTCCATGGCACAGGTGAGAGTACAACACAGCAGAGCAACAGGGCCAGTGTCCAGGGCAGGTGGCACAGCAAGTACATGACAGGCTGCACAGGGGAGAGTCCAACACAGCAGAGCAACAGGGCCAGTGTCCAGGGTAGGTGGCACAGCAGGTACATGAGATGCTGCACAGGGGAGAGTCCCACACAGCAGAGCAACAGAGCCAGTGTCCAGGGCAGGTGGCACAGCAGGTACATGAGAGGCTGCACATAGGAGAGTACAACACAGCAGAGCAACAGGGCTAGTGTCCGGGGCAGGTGGCACAGCAGGTACATGCGAGGCTGCACAGGGGAGAGTACAACACAGCAGAGCAACAGGGCCAGTGTCCATTGTACAGGTGAGAATACAACACAGCAGAGCAACAGGGCCAGTGTGCAGGGAGAAGTGCAGAGTCAGGACATGAGAAGCTGCACAGGCAAGGCCAGACAGCAGTGAATGACAAGGCCAGTGGCCAGGGAGAAGTGCAGAGTCAGGACATGAGAAGCTGCACAGTGAGTTTGTTTGACTGTACCCTTCCATGGCCAGCAACACACCCTGGTTGTAATCAATGGGCAGGACTAGCACACCTGTATGAGAGACAGGTGTATGATGAGGGGGACTAACACTCACTCTTGGCTGTCAGGTGGACTTGGAGCTGGCTGTGTGCATGGGACAGCAGGACCACTTGATTGGGGAGACAGAGGCCCAGGTGATGAAGGGCTATCAGTGGTTTTGCAAGCTGGAGGGCTATTTGGACCAGGTAGTGTAGTGGCACGTGGAGGCGGAGTCATGCAGACCTGTGATACAGTGTGGGAGGGAGAGGTTGAAGGGGTGCCTTTCCACTTCTTGGGAATGCGAAATGGCTTTCCTGTACTGGGGTCAATGGGAACTGGTTGGGACACAACAGGCACACACACCAACAGAGCTGCTTCAGGTGCAGACACTGGCACTCCATCTGGTGATGAGCTGGATCCTGCGTCATGCTTTGTCTGAGTACGCCTCTGGACCACCTTCCCCTGTTTGCCAGGTGTACCCCTACAGTGCCCTCCTCTGCCTGTTTGTCAGGGGTAGCCCCTACAGTGCCCTCCTTTGCCTGTTTGTCAGGTGTAGCCCCTATAGTGCCCTCCTTAACCTGCTTCATTGGGCTTGGAATTGGAGTTGATGTGGCGGGGGAATGTGGCCCTGAGCCCTTCCTAGGTGTACCCTTGCCAGACAACACCCCCTCAGTGGGCATAGACACTGCACGCCTAGCTCTGCGTGAAGTTTTAGGGTGTGGAGATTCCTTGGCTGGTAATGCCTCTGAGGCATGGGAGCCTGAAGCCTGCTTTCTTGCTTTTTCTGCCTTGCTCTTCCCTGACGGGCTCCTGTCTTTGCATTCTGGACTGGCTCTGCTCTTCTGTGGGGATGGTGTCTGTGGGCGGGACCTCTTGGGTTGCTTCTGCTGGGTGATTCTTGTGCTGTATGGTTTGGGAACCATGGTCACTTTCATCTGATGTGGCCACTGACTGGGGGGTGGACATAGGCACTGGAGCAGGAATGGGAGCATGTGCCTGTTGAAGGGCAGAGATCACTGTGGATGACAAAGCCTGGACTGTACGGTGTAGCCCACCAACGTCAGAGTGTATGTCCTCCATGTAGGCAACCACCTGGCCTAATTTTTTGTCATGGTCACTGAGGGCATTGAGCAGGGCTGTCTGGCCCACACAAAGTTGGCGCAGGAGCTCTACAGACTCAGCACTGAAGGCAGCAGGGGGGACAGGTGCAGGCTCAGCGGTGCCAGGTATGAATGTAACTCGTCCTTTCTTACTGAAACGGACATGGGCAGCACCAGAGGAAGTGGATGGGAGGGTGGGCCCTGACCACTGTGTGGTAGTAGATGATGATGCAGAGTCTCCATTCCCTGTGCCTTCCATCATGGATGCATCCCCGTTGGCATCAGATGATGTTATACTCTGTGTCTCAGGCAGGGATTCCTCCTGCATACTACGGTCCCCCTCAGATGCGCTGGTGGGTTCTGTGTCACTGGCCTCCAGTGCAGCTGTAGTGCTACCCTCGCAACCACTGGTTTCCGGCTCCTGTTCCTCCGTGTTCACTGTTGATTCTGTATGAGTGAGAGATGAGGGTTGTGTTAGTGTCATCAGCAGGACAAACAAAACAATCATGCAGTCCAGGAGATGCCCACATCTACATGGTAACCACCACATCCTGCAATCACATTACAACTACACACTACATAGACCACAACAGTGCCTGTAACCCTGAATATCTGCCATGTTGAGGCCACACAGCACAACACCCTGCCCATGTATGAAGTGTACCAGACACACAACTTGCTCTGCACACACCTAGGGACATGATGTGGGGACACCACTTATTACCACTGACAGACCTTGAGGGAACAGGAGGGGACAACACACATACCTATTAGGACATAACAGTCCACATTGGCCAAGTAGGCCATAACAAAGAACGTGTGGTACTCTGGGGCACATTCTTGTCTGATGTGTCTGCCTCACCGATCATGGTGCATGCAAAGTAGGCATACATGCAGTCACAGTCAGATAGTGGACACTATTGTTCACCCCCTAATAGATTCCCCACACCATCCGAATGCTGAATGACCATGTAGATGCTAACACATCTGGCAATGGGAAAGCAGAGCAGGGAGGCTTACCCTTGTAAGGGCAGTGTGGGACAATGCATGACACTGGCACCCATCCCAGCAGCCACTCACATGACACAGCACAGCACCACCCCACGAACATCACATGTGCCACCGCTGCCACAGGCCCTGTACACATGCATCCGCTCCCCGGCAAAGTCACCCTCACCAAATACTCACCCCTGCCTTGCTGCCGGTGCTCCTTCAGACGTGCAAGAAACCACCGCAATGGATCGCACACCGCTAGCCCCTCCTCCGGATCGCCCCTAGGCACTCTGGTACATGAAGTGCGTGAAGTTTGAAGAATGACTGTAAAGTTCGTGAGTGGTTCACCTGAGTAGGTGCAAGTATGTACTTGTTGTTCCCAAGAATCTCTAGACCCGAGACATGGCCCGGGTTTCGGGATATCTTCCCTCATCAGTAGAGAACGTATCTGGGGTGGAGAAGAAGGCCGCCAAGTAACCGTCACAGGCATCGTTGCCTAACAGGCTTCGCAGGTGCGTCTCCAGAAGCTCGTCAGCTTAAAAGGCTGTGTAAACCGTGACTTTGGGACACACACACTCCCTTGCCCTGGAGACAGCATGTTTCTCAGTGTATGACACAACCCCATACCTTCAGGCATATACTGCAGCAGTACAACTACATCTCTGACCCCCCCTGCCATACTCCTCCCTTTACGATGACTTACCACAACATTGGGTGCCCCATACAGCCTTGGGTACTGTGCCAGTACCTCATCCACAAGGACCTCCAGCTCCTCGCTTGTGAATGGACTGGCACGGATCTTCTCTGTCCTTGCCATCCTGTGGACATGGAACACCTGTGGTGGAAGTGGTTGGTGAGGGGTTCCAGCCAGCAGGCATTGGAGGCAGCAGCAGGAGAGGGTCCCAGGCAGCATGGTCTGGAGGCAGCAGCAGGAGAGTGTCCAAGGCAGCACGCTCTGGAGGCAGCAGCAGGAGAGGGTCCCAGGCAGCACGCTCTGGAGGCAGCAGCAGGAGAGGGTCCAAGGCAGCACGCTCTGGAGGCAGCAGCAGGAGAGGGTCGAAGGCAGCACGCTCTGGAGGCAGCAGCAGGAGAGGGTCCCAGGCAGCACGCTCTGTGAGCAGTGGAAATGTGAGGCTCACTCCCACATATTTATAGCCCCCTGGGATGGTTTCTTAGGTGCCAAGCTGCAACAATTGGTTGTCCAGGTCTGCCTTTTTCAAACCCATCCAATGACCGCTTCCGCTGTGGCGGAGCACGCATTCCGTGATTTTCAAAATTGCATCCTGCCACCACAATCATCGCTCCCATTGGCTGTAGGCAGTGCTCCATGGCGATAATGCACCGCAGGGGCCCGAGGTGCGCTACCGCGATGGTGCATCTTTCAAACCCATCCAATGACCGCCTCGGTGGTGGCGGAGCATGCCTTCTGCGATTTTCAAAACTGCCTCCTGCCACCTCAACCATCGCTCTCATTGGCTGTAGGTAATGCTCCATGACGGTGCTGCACCGCAGGGGCCCGGGGTGCACTACCGCGATGGTGCATCTTTCAAACCCATCCAATGACCGCCTCCGCGGCAGCGATTTTCAAAACTGCATCCTCCCACCACAATCGTCGCTCCCATTGGCTGTAGGCAATGCCCCATGGCGGTGTCACACCGCCGTGGCCAGGCAGTAGCTACCACGCTTTGGGTGGCGGAGCATGCCCACTGCCAGCTACCCATGTCTCTATGCCAATGACTACCGCACTTGTGAAGGGGGTGGTGCTGGTGTCACATCGACGGGGCCAGGTGGTAGCTATCACGCTTTGGGTGGCGGAGCATGCCCACCGCCATCTACCCATGTCTCCATGCCAATGACTACCGCACTTGTGAAGGGGGTGGTGCTATTGCCACAACTCCGGGGCCGGGCGGTAGCTACCGCGATTTGGGTGGCGGGGCATGCCCACCGCCATCTACCCATGTCTCCATGCCAATGACTACCGCACTTGTAAAGGGGGTGGTGTTGGTGTCACACCGCCGAGGCCAGGTGGTAGCTACCGTGCTTTGGGTGGCGGAGAATGCCCACAGCCATCTACCCATGTCTCCATGCCAATGACTACCGAACTTGTGAAGGGGTGGTGCTGGTGTCACACTGCCGGGGCCAGGCGGTAGTTACCACGCTTTGGGTGGCGGAGAATGCCACCACCATCTACCCATGTCTTCATGCCAATGACTACCGCACTTGTGAAGGGGTTGTTGCTGGTGTCACACCGCCGAGGCCAGGCGGTAGCTACTGCGCTGTGGGTGGCGGAGCATGCCCATCGCCATCTACCCATGTCTCCATGCCAATGACTATCGCACTTGTGAAGTGGGTGGTGCTGGTGTCACACCGCCGGGGCCAGGCGGTAGCTACCATGATTATGGACATCATGCAATGGCAATGTCCATCATGAACACTTCTACAGTACACAGCGGAGACATGGTTAAGGGCACATCATCGTGCACACAATAACATTATTCCATCAAATCCACAGGTTGACGCACGTGCCATGGTTGGCTATGTGTGACGCACATTGGTCTGTGGTCCCTGCCATGTCAATTATGCATTTGATGGTTAATGATGCGTGACAGTGTTGTAGTGGACTCAACAATGTGTAACAAATCAATGTGTTGTGTGTCATTGCTGACCTTTGCAAGGCTTGTCTCACTGTATGGTGTTGTTACTTACTTGTGCTTTTATATCTGATCATGCACACAAATGACAGTTCGCTGCCTACTGTGATCATTGTGTTGTGGATGTGTGCCAAGTTTACATGATGCATTGAGGTGTGACTGGTACAGCAGATAAATACGAGATAGCCATGTTAATTTCCCACACATTGGCTGGATGGTACCCTACAAGGCGTGCACATGTGAAATGTGAGGTTCAGTATGTGTGCATTCACATTGACCTATGTGTTGTTTGCGGCACTTGTGCATGGTAAATGGAGATGTGTCCCCTCTGTGTGTCACAAATGTACACCCATGTAACCTGGAGTGTCACGCATTTCACATGGCAGTCTTTCTTTTTGCGTGACATCCTTGACGGGTGTGCTGTGGGCATCTCATGAAGGTTGTCATTGACATTTGTCCATGTTCTTCTCAAATAGGAGGAGGCCTAATCTCCTACGTCACTTGACACTGCTGGAAGACATGGAGGATGTTGCGATCATTCGAAAATTCCGCCTCGACAGACCCACCCTGAAGACCCTTTGTGATCTGTTGGAGTCCCACCTGCAGCCTCGTCGCCACTACCCAACGTCTTTCACACCAACGTACAAAGTGATGGCAGCCCTGCATTTCTTTGCAACTGGTTCCTTCCAGGAGACTGTGCCAGCGCTGCAGGGATGTCACAACCTATGTTCAGCCTGGTGCTGAGGGATGTACTTGCAGCCATTATGATCTATAAGTATAGATACATACATTTCCCCGGGGGAGCAAAATTGGCCGTTGTGAAGGGAGACTTCTATCTGCTTGGGAACAACCCCAATGTTGTTGGTGCCATTGATTGCACTCATGTTGGTCTGGTGCCACCACAGGCGACTGAGCACATTTTTAGGAATCGAAAACATTATCACTCTATCAATGTGCAGGTGGGGTGCCTTGCGGACATGACCATATCACATGTGTGTGCCAGATTCCCTGGCTCAGCCCATATCTCCTACATCCGGAGGAACAGCTTTGTGCCCAGGCTGATGGCTAATCTGCTTCCCGAACGTTCTTGGATTGTGGGTGAGTATGCCTAGTGATATGGTGTGCTGTGTGTGACCTGCTGCCCTCTGCCTGTGCAACATTGCAATGTGTGTTTGTCATTCACAGGTGACTCTGCATATTCCAGCCGTCCATGGCAGCTGAGCCACTATGGAATCCCAGGACCCCGACTGACGCCAGGTACAATGAGGCCCATGGCAGGACACGTCGTGTCATTGAGAGGACTTTTGGCCTGCTCAAGTCAAGATTCCGTTGCCTTTACAGGACTTGAGGTGCACTGTCCTACTCGCCTGGGAAGGTCTGCAAGTTCATCGTGGCATGCTGTATGCTCCACAACATGGCCATTCACAAGGGGATTCCCCTGCTCCTGGATGATGGTGAGGACCCAAGGCCCCCACCTGTTCAGGGCCCTGAGTCCGGTGATGAGGACAGTGGAGAGGAGGAAGGAGTTGACATGCGTCAACAGCTCATCACCCGCTACTTCACTTGAAGGTGGGTGACCAGGTACAACTTCTACATTGTCTGGTGTGATTGCTGTTGTGAAGGGCTATGTGGGGATGCTACAGACAGGCACATGTTGAGTCACCTGTGTGTGGAAATGTGGCAGTGACATTTCACATGTGAACATATACAGAACTCTGTTTGTTGACACGTGTTGCACATTGTGTTGTCTGCCTGCAGAATTATGTGGATGTTTGGTGTTGTGTTATGTCTGTGATGCCACACTAACGCCAGTGACTGTTGTTCTGTTGTGTCTCCCTAGGTGCATCAAAATTATCCCGGCCTATTTAATGCACATCTTTTGGATACATCATGGACATTTTGAACACTGTAAATATTGCACTAAAGACAAAGCTGCAACAATTGAAGTGTGAAAGGTATTTTATTTACAAAGTTGACATGTATGTAAGGGTGCGGGCATATTTACATGAAGGTGGTGATGGAGAAGTGAGTTGACAGTCATGGTAAATGAGATGCAAGATTAACCACCACATTGATGTGGTGACCCAGTCCAACAGACAGGTGCCATCCATAAGGCAGTGTGGGGAAGGACAGTCCAAACAGTCAATGCAGTAGGGAAGAGGGTTGCCATCAGGGCTGGCTCCGTGACTGGCGTGTGGCTGGTGCTTTGCCTCCAGAGACTTCCAGGCTCTTCTTTGGACGCACCCTTGATCGCTTTGGCGGGCGGGGGGGCCTGCTGCATGGCCAGCGGCATCTGAGGACTCACCCCTCTCTGTGGCCACAGGGGAGGATTGTGCACTGTCATCCTGCAGCACAGCAGAGGTGGGCAGAGGTGTTGTTTGGGACACAGGCCTGTCCCTCAGTAACGCCACTTGCTGGGCCATGAGGTCCACCATTTGTCCAATGCGTGTGTCGATGGACCTCATCAGCAGGATGAGCTCACAAAATAGTTTGTCAGACTGGCCACTTTGTCCCTGGACCTGTTCATTTGCCCCGATAACTCTGGTGAAGTGGTCCAGGGATGGTGTGCCATCCTCATGAGGTCTGAAGGTGACCCTGGCCCTCCCACCTGCCCTGCTGGCATGAACCTGTTGCTTCGCCACTGTGGGTCCCTGTACACTCTCCCTGCCATCAACAGTTGTTGGTGTGGCCTGGTCATCCCCTGGGACAGGGAGGGTGCTGCAGGTGGTACTGGTGGTGGAGGTGGCAGCGGGGGAGGCACAGGCTGTGACTGCAGGGGTCTGCTGTGCTGTTGTTGTTGCAGCAGACAAGGTGGTGTGGAGGATGAGGGCCTGGGACCTGTTGGTCCCTGGCACACCAGATGGGCCGGCCTGGAGCTCATCGTCCAAACTATCCAGGGAGTCATCATCCGAGAGTCCATGTACTGGGGGTAGAGACTGGCTCTGCTGGTTGTTGTTGTCCTCAGCAGTGAATTCTTCATCACCTGTGGATTAGATGAGGAATGGTCAGTGTTGGGCACTGTGCAAGTATTCTGTTAGCTGCATGTCATCCACTGTCTGTACACTACACAATTAAGAGATCTTCACTATTATTATTAAGTGCAAAACTGTGCATCATTACATGGTGCAGAGGAACATCAATTACTCGTACATGTCAGGTATTGATGCATTGCATGCAATTGGTGCTGTGTGTAGTGATGCAGGTCTCCCACCCACAAACAGCCAGCCCAGTGAAGATGGCTACCTACCTGTAAGTTTGTTTGGTGAACAATGCAAGGGCTTCCAAGTGCTCCTGGGTGGTGTGGGAAGAGGGCTCAATCTTGCTGGGGAGTGGGTCAGGAGGCATGGTGGGAGTAGTGGTATAGGCCTCCCTCCCACATACATGCCCCCCAAGCAAGATGGCTACCTACCTGTAAGGTGAGGATGGACAATGCAATGGCTTTCATGTGCTCCTGGGAGGGGGAGGGCTATCCTGCTGGGGTGTGGGACAGATGGCATGGTGGGTGTAGTTGGTACAGGCCTCCCTCCCATATACAAGCCTCCCAAGCAAGCTGGCTACCTACCTGTAAGGTGAGGGTGGACAATGCAATGGCTTCCAAGTGCTCCTGGGTGGTGTGGGGGAGGGATCCATCTTGCTGGGGAGTGGGACAGGGGGCATGGTGGGGGTAGTGGTACAGGCCTCCCTCCCACATACAAGCCTCCCAAGCAAGATGGCTACCTACCTGTAAGGTGAGGATGGACAATGCAATGGCTTTCAAGTGCTCCTGGGAGGGGGAGGGTCTATCGTGCTGGGGTGTGGGACAGATGGCATGGTGGGTGTAGTGGTACTGGCCTCCCTCCCATATACAAGCCTCCCAAGCAAGCTGGCTACCTACCTCTAAGGTGAGGGTTGACAATGCAATGGCTTCCAAGTGATCACTGTGGATGACAAAGCCTGGACTGTACGGTGTAGCCCACCAACGTCAGAGTGTATGTCCTCCATGTAGGCAACCACCTGGCCTAATTTTTTGTCATGGTCACTGAGGGCATTGAGCAGGGCTGTCTGGCCCACACAAAGTTGGCGCAGCAGCTCTACAGACTCAGCACTGAAGGCAGCAGGGGGGACAGGTGCAGGCTCAGCGGTGCCAGGTATGAATGTAACTCGTCCTTTCTTACTGAAACGGACATGGGCAGCACCAGAGGAAGTGGATGGGAGGGTGGGCCCTGACCACTGTGTGGTAGTAGATGATGATGCAGAGTCTCCATTCCCTGTGCCTTCCATCATGGATGCATCCCCGTTGGCATCAGATGATGTTATACTCTGTGTCTCAGGCAGGGATTCCTCCTGCATACTACGGTCCCCCTCAGATGCGCTGGTGGGTTCTGTGTCACTGGCCTCCAGTGCAGCTGTAGTGCTACCCTCGCAACCACTGGTTTCCGGCTCCTGTTCCTCCGTGTTCACTGTTGATTCTGTATGAGTGAGAGATGAGGGTTGTATTAGTGTCATCAGCAGGACAAACAAAACAATCATGCAGTCCAGGAGATGCCCACATCTACATGGTAACCACCACATCCTGCAATCACATTACAACTACACACTACATAGACCACAACAGTGCCTGTAACCCTGAATATCTGCCATGTTGAGGCCACACAGCACAACACCCTGCCCATGTATGAAGTGTACCAGACACACAACTTGCTCTGCACACACCTAGGGACATGATGTGGGGACACCACTTATTACCACTGACAGACCTTGAGGGAACAGGAGGGGACAACACACATACCTATTAGGACATAACAGTCCACATTGGCCAAGTAGGCCATAACAAAGAACGTGTGGTACTCTGGGGCACATTCTTGTCTGATGTGTCTGCCTCACCGATCATGGTGCATGCAAAGTAGGCATACATGCAGTCACAGTCAGATAGTGGACACTATTGTTCACCCCCTAATAGATTCCCCACACCATCCGAATGCTGAATGACCATGTAGATGCTAACACATCTGGCAATGGGAAAGCAGAGCAGGGAGGCTTACCCTTGTAAGGGCAGTGTGGGACAATGCATGACACTGGCACCCATCCCAGCAGCCACTCACATGACACAGCACAGCACCACCCCACGAACATCACATGTGCCACCGCTGCCACAGGCCCTGTACACATGCATCCGCTCCCCGGCAAAGTCACCCTCACCAAATACTCACCCCTGCCTTGCTGCCGGTGCTCCTTCAGACGTGCAAGAAACCACCGCAATGGATCGCACACCGCTAGCCCCTCCTCCGGATCGCACCTAGGCACTCTGGTACATGAAGTGCGTGAAGTTTGAAGAATGACTGTAAAGTTCGTGAGTGGTTCACCTGAGTAGGTGCAAGTATGTACTTGTTGTTCCCAAGAATCTCTAGACCCGAGACATGGCCCGGGTTTCGGGATATCTTCCCTCATCAGTAGAGAACGTATCTGGGGTGGAGAAGAAGGCCGCCAAGTAACCGTCACAGGCATCATTGCCTAACAGGCTTCGCAGGTGCGTCTCCAGAAGCTCGTCAGCTTAAAAGGCTCAAGGGAGCCCAAATAGAAGAAACCACCGCAAGGGATCGCACACCGCAAGCCCCTCCTCCGGATCGCCCCTAGGCACTCTGGTACATGAAGTGCGTGAAGTTTGAAGAATGACTGTAAAGTTCGTGAGTGGTTTACCTGAGTAGGTGCAAGTATGTACTTGTTGTTCCCAAGAATCTCTAGACCCGAGACATGGCCCGGGTTTCGTGATATCTTCCCTCATCAGTAGAGAACGTATCTGGGGTGGAGAAGAAGGCCGCCAAGTAACCGTCACAGGCCTCGTTGCCTAACAGGCTTCGCAAGTGCGTCTCCAGAAGCTCGTCAGCTTAAAAGGCTGTGTAAACCGTGACTTTGGAACACACACACTCCCTTGCCCTGGAGACAGCATGTTTCTCAGTGTATGACACAACCCCATACCTTCAGGCATATACTGCAGCAGTACAACTACATCTCTGACCCCCCCTGCCATACTCCTCCCTTTACGATGACTTACCACAACATTGGGTGCCCCATACAGCCTTGGGTACTGTGCCAGTACCTCATCCACAAGGACCTCCAGCTCCTCGCTTGTGAATGGACTGGCACGGATCTTCTCTGTCCTTGCCATCCTGTGGACATGGAACACCTGTGGTGGAAGTGGTTGGTGAGGGGTTCCAGCCAGCAGGCATTGGAGGCAGCAGCAGGAGAGGGTCCCAGGCAGCATGGTCTGGAGGCAGCAGCAGGAGAGTGTCCAAGGCAGCACGCTCTGGAGGCAGCAGCAGGAGAGGGTCCCAGGCAGCACGCTCTGGAGGCAGCAGCAGGAGAGGGTCCAAGGCAGCACGCTCTGGAGGCAGCAGCAGGAGAGGGTCGAAGGCAGCACGCTCTGGAGGCAGCAGCAGGAGAGGGTCCCAGGCAGCACGCTCTGTGAGCAGTGGAAATGTGAGGCTCACTCCCACATATTTATAGCCCCCTGGGATGGTTTCTTAGGTGCCAAGCTGCAACAATTGGTTGTCCAGGTCTGCCTTTTTCAAACCCATCCAATGACCGCTTCCGCTGTGGCGGAGCACGCATTCCGTGATTTTCAAAATTGCATCCTGCCACCACAATCATCGCTCCCATTGGCTGTAGGCAGTGCTCCATGGCGATAATGCACCGCAGGGGCCCGAGGTGCGCTACCGCGATGGTGCATCTTTCAAACCCATCCAATGACCGCCTCGGTGGTGGCGGAGCATGCCTTCTGCGATTTTCAAAACTGCCTCCTGCCACCTCAACCATCGCTCTCATTGGCTGTAGGTAATGCTCCATGACGGTGCTGCACCGCAGGGGCCCGGGGTGCACTACCGCGATGGTGCATCTTTCAAACCCATCCAATGACCGCCTCCGCGGCAGCGATTTTCAAAACTGCATCCTCCCACCACAATCGTCGCTCCCATTGGCTGTAGGCAATGCCCCATGGCGGTGTCACACCGCCGTGGCCAGGCAGTAGCTACCACGCTTTGGGTGGCGGAGCATGCCCACTGCCAGCTACCCATGTCTCTATGCCAATGACTACCGCACTTGTGAAGGGGGTGGTGCTGGTGTCACATCGACGGGGCCAGGTGGTAGCTATCACGCTTTGGGTGGCGGAGCATGCCCACCGCCATCTACCCATGTCTCCATGCCAATGACTACCGCACTTGTGAAGGGGGTGGTGCTATTGCCACAACTCCGGGGCCGGGCGGTAGCTACCGCGATTTGGGTGGCGGGGCATGCCCACCGCCATCTACCCATGTCTCCATGCCAATGACTACCGCACTTGTAAAGGGGGTGGTGTTGGTGTCACACCGCCGAGGCCAGGTGGTAGCTACCGTGCTTTGGGTGGCGGAGAATGCCCACAGCCATCTACCCATGTCTCCATGCCAATGACTACCGAACTTGTGAAGGGGTGGTGCTGGTGTCACACTGCCGGGGCCAGGCGGTAGTTACCACGCTTTGGGTGGCGGAGAATGCCACCACCATCTACCCATGTCTTCATGCCAATGACTACCGCACTTGTGAAGGGGTTGTTGCTGGTGTCACACCGCCGAGGCCAGGCGGTAGCTACTGCGCTGTGGGTGGCGGAGCATGCCCATCGCCATCTACCCATGTCTCCATGCCAATGACTATCGCACTTGTGAAGTGGGTGGTGCTGGTGTCACACCGCCGGGGCCAGGCGGTAGCTACCATGATTATGGACATCATGCAATGGCAATGTCCATCATGAACACTTCTACAGTACACAGCGGAGACATGGTTAAGGGCACATCATCGTGCACACAATAACATTATTCCATCAAATCCACAGGTTGACGCACGTGCCATGGTTGGCTATGTGTGACGCACATTGGTCTGTGGTCCCTGCCATGTCAATTATGCATTTGATGGTTAATGATGCGTGACAGTGTTGTAGTGGACTCAACAATGTGTAACAAATCAATGTGTTGTGTGTCATTGCTGACCTTTGCAAGGCTTGTCTCACTGTATGGTGTTGTTACTTACTTGTGCTTTTATATCTGATCATGCACACAAATGACAGTTCGCTGCCTACTGTGATCATTGTGTTGTGGATGTGTGCCAAGTTTACATGATGCATTGAGGTGTGACTGGTACAGCAGATAAATACGAGATAGCCATGTTAATTTCCCACACATTGGCTGGATGGTACCCTACAAGGCGTGCACATGTGAAATGTGAGGTTCAGTATGTGTGCATTCACATTGACCTATGTGTTGTTTGCGGCACTTGTGCATGGTAAATGGAGATGTGTCCCCTCTGTGTGTCACAAATGTACACCCATGTAACCTGGAGTGTCACGCATTTCACATGGCAGTCTTTCTTTTTGCGTGACATCCTTGACGGGTGTGCTGTGGGCATCTCATGAAGGTTGTCATTGACATTTGTCCATGTTCTTCTCAAATAGGAGGAGGCCTAATCTCCTACGTCACTTGACACTGCTGGAAGACATGGAGGATGTTGCGATCATTCGAAAATTCCGCCTCGACAGACCCACCCTGAAGACCCTTTGTGATCTGTTGGAGTCCCAGCTGCAGCCTCGTCGCCACTACCCAACGTCTTTCACACCAACGTACAAAGTGATGGCAGCCCTGCATTTCTTTGCAACTGGTTCCTTCCAGGAGACTGTGCCAGCGCTGCAGGGATGTCACAACCTATGTTCAGCCTGGTGCTGAGGGATGTACTTGCAGCCATTATGATCTATAAGTATAGATACATTACTCGTACATGTCAGGTATTGATGCATTGCATGCAATTGGTGCTGTGTGTAGTGATGCAGGTCTCCCACCCACAAACAGCCAGCCCAGTGAAGATGGCTACCTACCTGTAAGTTTGTTTGGTGAACAATGCAAGGGCTTCCAAGTGCTCCTGGGTGGTGTGGGAAGAGGGCTCAATCTTGCTGGGGAGTGGGACAGGGGGCATGGTGGGAGTAGTGGTACAGGCCTCCCTCCCCAAACAGGCCTCCCAGGGAAGATGGCTACCTACCTGTAAGTTTGTTTGGTGAACAATGCAATGGCTTCCATGTGATCCTGGGTGGTGTGGGGGAGGGCTCCATCTTGCTGGGGAGTGGGACAGGGGGCATGGTGGGAGTAGTGGTACAGGCCCCCCTCCCACATACAAGCCTCCCAAGCAAAATGGCTACCTACCTGTAAGGTGAGGGTTGACAATGCAATGGCTTCCAAGTGCTCCTGAGAGGGGGAGGGCTCTATCCTGCTGGGGATGGGACAGAGGGCATGGTGGGAATAGTGGTACAGGCCTCCCTTCCCAAACAGGCCTCCCAGGGAAGATGGCTACCTACCTGTAAGTTTGTTTGGTGAACAATGCAATGGCTTCCATGTGCTCCTGGGTGGTGTGGGGGAGGGCTCCATCTTGCTGGGGAGTGGGACAGGGGGCATGGTGGGAGTAGTGGTACAGGCCCCCCTCCCACATACAAGCCTCCAAGCAAGATGGCTACCTACCTGTAAGGTGAGGGTAGACAACGCAATGGCTTCCAAGTGCTCCTGGGAGGGGGAGGGGTCTATCCTGCTGGGGTGTGGGGCATGGGGCATGGTGGGAGTAGTGGTACAGGCCTCCCTCCCACATACAAGCCTCCCAAGCAAGGTGGCTACCTACCTGTAAGGTGAGGGTGGACAATGTAATGGCTTCCAAGTGCTCCTGGGAGGGGGAGGGCTCTATCTTGCTGCGGTGTGGGACAGAGGGCATGGTGGGAGTAGTGGTATAGGCCTCCCTCCCCCAAACAGGCCTCCCAGGGAAGATGGCTACCTACCTGTAAGTTTGTTTGGTGAACACTGCAATGGCTTCCATGTACTCCTGGGTGGTGTGGGAGGAGGGCTTCATCCTACTCAGGTGTGGGACAGAGGGCATGGTGAAAGTAGTATTGCAGGCCTCCCTCCCCCAAACAGGCCTCCCAGGGAAGATGGCCACCTACCTGTAGGTTTGTTTGGTGAACAATGCAATGGCTTCCATGTTCTCCTGGGTGGTGTGGGAGGAGGGCTCCATCCTACTCAGGTGTGGGACAGAGGGCATAGTGGGAGTAGTGGTAGAGGCCTCCCTCCCACATACATGCCTCCCAAGCAAGATGGCTACCTACCTGTAAGGTGAGGGTGGACAATGCAATGACTTCCAACTGCTTGTGGGTGGGGTAGTGTTCTTTCCTGCTGGGGTGTGGGCCAGGGAGTATGGTGGGAGTAGTGGTACAGGCTGCCTGTGCTCATGCTCTCATGGTTATATTGGTGGCTATGTTTAGGGTAAATGGGAGTGAGTGAAGGTTGGATCTGTGAGACAGGTTTTTGGTGGGTGTGTGGTGGGATTTGTCTTGGGTGGTGTGGGTTTTTGTTTGTGCAAGACAGTACATATCGGTGTGTTGGTTAACATTTGTTTGTACTTACCAGCCTCCACTCCCGCGGATACTCCTGTGAGACTCTCAGGATGCAGTATGGCAAGCACCTTCTCCTCCCATGGTGTGAATGTTTTCTGTGGGATGGGAGGGCCACTGCCAGTCTGGTTAGCCAGCTCCCAGTTCTTGCTCCTCCTCTCTTAGACAACCCTCTTGAGATCATGCCACCACTTCATGATCTCTTTCTTGGATCGTGGGGTGGTCCTTACTGCATTGACCCTTTGTACTATCCTTTCCCACATTTGTGTCCTTGTGGCTAATGGTGTCTGTTGGACCAGGCTACCAAACAGTTGTGGTTCCACTCTCACTATCTCGTTTACCATGACTGTCAACTCACTCTCTGTGAATTTGGGCATTTTCTGTGATGCCATGGTGTGTGGTGTTTGAAGTGTTTGTGGGTGCAGGGGTGTGGGTGGTGGGTGTGGTGTTTTTGTGTGAGGTGTGTTATGTGCTGGGGGATTGTTGGTGCTGGTGTGATGGTGGTGGTGGAGGTGGTGGTGGGTGTTCTGTGTTGTCCTGCCTCTCCTGTTAGGTCTGGTGTGTGCCCTTCGCTTCTGGAGTGTTGCAAAGGATTGTGGTCAGTGAAGGGGCTGGTTTTATACTCAGCTGTGTGGGTGTGTCATAATGGGGTATTGCTGTCAGTTGTGTTGTGGGAGTTGTCCTGGAATTTGTATGCTTTTGTTTGGCATTTAGAGCTTTTTATCATTTGGAAGTGTTTTGTGTATTTGGTGGGCATGGCTACATTTTTTGTGTGCACTGTTTGCCTTTGTTGTGGTATTTTTGCATCATCGGCCATGTTTTATGAAGATTGTCCTCAGCGGTGGCCTTGCTGCAGCTCTCCCGTTGGCTCTCCCATTCACTGCAGTGTGTGACCGCGGCGGTCGGAAACAGCGGTTCGTACCACGGGACCATTGGGCATATACTAATTTCCCGTGCGGTGTCTCTGCTTTGCTTGCGGCGGGTTGTAACTTTTCCGCTGCGTTTCCGACCGCCGCGGTCGGTTTTTGTACGTCACTACCCACGTCGGGCAGTTTTTGTTGGCCCGCTACCGCCGCGGTCGGTCTTTTTTGGTGGTTGTTCCTAATCTGACCGCCGGTTTCTCAGCGGTCCCGGCAGGTGTTTGTTTCCCGCCTCCATGGCGGTCGGGGTGGTTTTCCACCCGACATCCTAATGGGGCCCTAAGTGTATGTTTAAAATAATTATGAACTACCCTTAATGGAAAAAAGCCAAACTCACAAATTTAATTTCTAAAAAATATAATTTACAGACTTTGACAATAGTCAACAACATTCAAAATTGAAAGAAATTTCAGAGGAAATTCTTCTGTAGATACTCTGTAAAGTGTTTGTATTCATTTTTTTTCAAGCGTTAATTAAGGCAAAATTACTATCCTAACTCCACAGGCTGCTTACCTCAGGGAACGTGCTGGTCAGTAGAGGGGACAAAATAGCTATTCTAACTCCCCAGTGTCCTTGCCTCAGGGAAGGTGCTGGTCAGTGGTAAGAGGCACAATTACTATTCTTACTCTGTAGGGTGCTTGCCTCAGGGAACCTGCTGGTCACTGGTGGGGGGCAAAATTACTATTCTACCTCTGCAGGGTGCTTACCTCAGGAAAGGTGATGGTCACTGATGGGGGCAAAATTACTATTGTAACTCTGCAGGGTACTTGCATCAGAGAAGGTGCTGGTTAGTGAAGAGGTGGACATTTACTATTCTATCTCCCCCATGTCCTTGACTCAGGGAAGATGCTGGTCAGTGGTGGGGGCAAAATAACAATTTTAACTCTGAAGCCTTTCACAGGTAAAATTAAAAAAAAAATTAATCCTACAACAAAAACTAACCACATTTTTTTTTACAAAACCAGAAAGCTAGGCAAACATCATTCATAAAAAGTTTTTAAAGAAAGGATGGTTTTTAGGTTGTCAGAGAGTGGGCGCTCAGCCAGGGTAGAGGCACTACAGAATCAATGTGGTGTGGTGCAACTGGGTGAGTGGATAACCATATAACCACCCAAGGAGAAGTGAGCAAGCTCACTAATCCACAATAACATAAAATGGCGAACCCTATGCACACACTTGATAAGTAAAAAGCGGATACAATGTCCTCATGTAAGAAATTCAAAACGCAGAGAAACAACAGTAATATGCAACTTAAATATATAAGGAATTCAATGTCAATCCAAAAAGTCTTGGTCTCCTTGTTTATTCCAAACAGCATGTGAACAACCAGCCGACACGTGTTTCATCGCATCTTGCGAATCTTCAGGGCTGGAAATAATACAGAAAACAAGGAGCTATACTCGGGGATATATACATTTATATGTGTGATCCTGAATACCACTTCAGGTCAGCCCGTGAGACAAGCGTCATTTGTATTTCCTCATGCATAAGTTTCTGCCCCTGAGATGGTTGTTGGAAAGCATCCATAAGTGTGCTATTGTGCTCATAATATGCTCATGCATACCGTGCAATTGGGGTAAAACATTGTGCACTGCGGCACCTTGATCGATGGAGTGAATTCACACATATATATCATCTATTGTGGTAACCAGATTTGTGCATGGTGCCGTGCTGCACTATTGTCTATATCGGGTGTAAGGGATCATGCGTGTATTATGTGCTCGGTGACATAGGAATATAAAATTGCAACACATACCTCCATTGGTTGTGAATTAGACCAAAAGGTCTATCGTGATCGATAAATATAAGTGGATTTTAAGAAACAAGAGAGGGAAAACAACGGGAAAGAGGAGAATAGAAAGAAAGAGAGGTCGAAAAGTTAGATCCATGGAGATATTTATTCTTAAAGACTGCTCACTCAAATAAGTACTTATTGGGAATAATTCTAGTAGCACACTATGTCATTATGTTATGTCCGCGTTTATCCAAATTTCAGGATGTGCATTTAATAGCGACAACATAAAAAATTATTATTAAACTAAGAAAACGGAAAGCTCACCGCTCTTCCGGTGATATTTCCGACCCGGAAGGGCCCAAGACCATCCAAACGCGGTTGCAGAATGTGGTATAGTTACTGCAATAAAGTTAGAGAATATGGGGTTAAATATGTCCTCTTATTTATAGAGGGGAATTATAGGAGATGTACATTATTCTCGTTACGCTTAGTGACATATTAGTTGCTATATTTGTCTAGCTGCCCTCTAAAAAGAGGAACAAAATCATACCAATATTATTACTGCTAAACAACATTGTGACTTCTCCTAACGTGTTGATATGTCAGCACCCTGATCATCGTAAGTTGATGCTGTTGACTTCTACTGTGGCTTCTCGTAGTATTTTTTAACTTGCTAAGAGTTCTTTTGTCTGTCGACTCTTGCTAATATTATGGAGACGATCAAATTACATACGGCATATTTAATTTACCTTGTAAGCGAAGTGCGCTCGTTCTGGGTTGCCCGGGAAAAGATGTGTTTGCTCAACCGATTTAGGTCTGAAAAGTGATACACATACAGGGTATTAAACTGACTTAAAGGTGATTCGGCACCAAGCCTGTTGCTCAACCATCCATTCAAATTCTGATTCAGACGGCATACCTGAAAAGACGGGGTGTCTTGGTTATTGCTGGTAAGTTTGAAGCCTGTTCCGGACTTGGTGTCTGTAAGACAAACAATCCGGACAGGCAGGTTAGGAAACCTGCGAGTTGTCATACTTGGCAAGAAATACTCGGCAAGGCATAACATCTCGTCGGCTAGAAGCCATATAGCGGCATTACCTGTAAGCGTCTTACCGCTTCTCTCTTCTCTCCCGGGTCTCCTTGTTCGAAGTGCGAACACGTGACCCGGAAGTGAACTCGGATTAAATACCGTTCCGCCCACTGATGGCGAAACGTCATCCGTGTTAGTTACATTTAAAGTGATAGACGTCGCGAGAGGGAAACTACTAAGAATTAGACTGTCGCATTTGCTCGGAGATTGAATAAAATTTGCATATAGAGAAAAGAAAGAGAATTAGATATCAATCCGCAATTTGCCGTAGGTGATATTTATCCGATATATAGTGCTGGTGAATTACATGCTCAGTGCACTAATCAATAGCAGTTGCTCCAAATTTCGTGAACACGCTTGTGAAGATGTTACAACTACATCGTATTTACTCGCAGCGGTGGTAGAGAAACGTGAGATGATCTCCTCCCAACCTCTCTTACAATCTACAAGTGTCACTGGTATTTATGATTGCAAGTGTTATATCATCCAAATGCATCTTATGGAATATACAGTGGTTATGCCTATTGTTTACATATTTGTATAATACATAGAAAACCTACGTTGAACTAGAAACCTAGTAGATACTGCTATGACAAACAGCAAGTTATGTTAATACAGCAGAATAATCCATCTGTTATTGTCTAGAGCATTGTGCATTGATACGTGGTAAGCTCACTATGACAATTACACCTTCAGTATAAGTCCAATAGCTTCATATGCTCAATACATTCTGTCATAGTTATTGTATCACGTAAATCCACAACTCCTCTATTTTACCTTGTAACACATTAAGAATTCAATCACCTAAGAAGAATTGAAGCTCTGAATCGTAGTTTAAGCCTAAGCCGACTGCGTACATTTTCATGATCCACATGGCCTCTGTACGTCGTAATTTTAGTTCCCTGTTGCCTCCTCTGATCCCTTGGTTTACTACATCAATACCAAAGAAGGACACACACTTCTCATTCTCAGAGTTCTGGCAACTAGCCACATGCAATGCTACAGGGTATCTGGGATCTTGTTTCATTATGGCCCTCATATGTTCCGAGATCCTGTCTTTGAGGGCACGTATGGTGCTTCCCACGTACTGTTTGCCACATTTACATTGTATTATGTACACCACATATTTGGTTAGACAGTTGATGTTAGAGTTTATGGAGAAACATTCACCTTTGGGATTAGAGAATTGTGTTGTCTTATGTTTGGCCCACCTACACATGGCACAGAATCCACATTTGTAGAAACCCTTGTTTTTAGAGGAGAGCCAATCTGTTGCCTGTAGACCATGGGGTACAGTGGGACTCAATCTGTTTCTGAGGGTGTTCCCTCTCCTGTAGCAAATCTGGGGCCTATCTGTGATAAATGGGATTAAGGAGTTCTCATTCTTAAGTATACCCCAGTGTTTCGTCATGCTTTTTCTCAAAACGTGATGGAGAGAATTAAATTCAGTGATCAACCTGAGTGGGTTGTTTGTGACCTGAGGTTGTGTTCTGGGTTGTAGCAAGTCTTTTCTTACGGTTTTGTTGATTCTCTTTTCTGCTTGTCGGATCACATTATTATTGTAACCTCTTTTGGAGAACCTGTTTTTCATGTCGTCTACGCAGTCTTTGAATTGAGATTCTTCACTGCAGAGCCTCCTGGCTCTAAGGAATTCCCCATACGGTATAGACTTTACCTGGTGCGGAGGGTGAGAACTGTCAGCATGTAATATAGAGTTACATGAGGTGGATTTTCTAAAGAGCTTACTGTGTAGAATATTGTCTACCACATATAGTTCTATATCCAAAAATTCAATTCTAGTTTGACTATGTGTCATGGTGAATTTAATTTCCCAAGTGTTGTTATTCAAGTAATTGAAGAATTCCATAAGTAGTACCTCTGTGCCTGACCATAGGAGAATGCAGTCATCTATGTACCTTCCCCAGAAAATTATGAAGTCAATGTATTGGGAGCCCTTGTCACCCCAGATGAGATCCGATTCCAGGTTGCCCATGAAAAGGTTAGCAAACGATGGGGAGAATTTCGATCCCATCGCTACTCCCTTCTTTTGGCGATACCATTTCTTATCAAACATGAAAAAGTTATTGTTTAACACTAGTTCCATCATTTCTGATAGCATCGCAGTATGTTGGTACAGTGAAGCTGGTCTGTTCCCCAAACATCTATTCAAAGCCAGTAGCCCCAAATCAATATTAATGCTAGTGTAAAGGGACACAACGTCCATAGTTACAAGAAATGTGTCCGGTTGCCACTGGATATCTGATAGAATGCTCAGAATGTGTCTGGAATCCTGTATATATGAAGGAAGATTGTGTACTAGGGGTCCCAGAAAGAGATCAATATATTCTGCCATCCTCTCGGTAGGACCCCCTATGCCCGAGACTATTGGTCTACCCGGAGGGAAGGGCTGGTTCTTGTGTACCTTGGGGAGTGTGTAAAGCCATGGGTATGTAGGTCGGAAAATTTTGAGATAAAGGTATTCTTGGTCATTTAGTAGACCTGATTGTTTCCATAGCAATAGTTTCTCATTAATCTTAATTGTCAAGGGACCTATAGGATTAGATGATATTGATTCATAGCAAGTAGCGTCCGCTAATTGACTATGAATTTCTCCATCGTAATCTGCTTTGTCCATTATTACAACGTTACCGCCTTTATCGGCCTCTTTGATAACAATATGTGCATTGCCACTCAGAGAAGTTAAGGCGGCTCGTTCTCCGATTGTCAGGTTGTCTAGATACTTGAATGATTTTACTGCATTGTAGGTGTTGATTCGTTCAATGTCTTCTAGTACTCTTTTGTGAAACTGATCTATTACATTGCCCCCTGAAAGTGTAGGTACCCATCTGGATTTGTTTTTCAAACCACTCGATACACTATAATCTGGGTCTATGTCGAGCTCCATTAAAAGTCTATCCATGTCGTATGGTGAATCCTCCATATCAGTAATAGACAAGAGTAAGTGTGTAGCTTGTACATCCTTTATTGACAAGAATTCTTCTGTGTTAGCAAGGACAGGAATATTCTTTTTACCCACATCAGTATTGGTTTTGTCAGAAAAATGTTTCTTTAACTTAAGGTTTCTGATAAACTTAAATAAATCTATTTTAAGTTTACAAAGATCGCCAGTAGCAAACGGATTAAAACTCAAACCTTTGCTTAACAGTGATATCATATTAGGTGTCAGTTCTAGTGAGGAGAGGTTGATTACTTGTACTTCTGTATGGCTATTTGTGTTTAGTTCCTGTTCGTGCCTGATCTTAACTTGTCTCTGTATCCTGTCCTTTGATCTCCTGCCCCTACGGGTTTTGGATCGGGTGGATCTCTCTGGACTGGGAACCGGTTGCCTCTGAGGGCCATAATGAAACAAGATCCCAGATACCCTGTAGCATTGCATGTGGCTAGTTGCCAGAACTCTGAGAATGAGAAGTGTGTGTCCTTCTTTGGTATTGATGTAGTAAACCAAGGGATCAGAGGAGGCAACAGGGAACTAAAATTACGACGTACAGAGGCCATGTGGATCATGAAAATGTACGCAGTCGGCTTAGGCTTAAACTACGATTCAGAGCTTCAATTCTTCTTAGGTGATTGAATTCTTAATGTGTTACAAGGTAAAATAGAGGAGTTGTGGATTTACGTGATACAATAACTATGACAGAATGTATTGAGCATATGAAGCTATTGGACTTATACTGAAGGTGTAATTGTCATAGTGAGCTTACCACGTATCAATGCACAATGCTCTAGACAATAACAGATGGATTATTCTGCTGTATTAACATAACTTGCTGTTTGTCATAGCAGTATCTACTAGGTTTCTAGTTCAACGTAGGTTTTCTATGTATTATACAAATATGTAAACAATAGGCATAACCACTGTATATTCCATAAGATGCATTTGGATGATATAACACTTGCAATCATAAATACCAGTGACACTTGTAGATTGTAAGAGAGGTTGGGAGGAGATCATCTCACGTTTCTCTACCACCGCTGCGAGTAAATACGATGTAGTTGTAACATCTTCACAAGCGTGTTCACGAAATTTGGAGCAACTGCTATTGATTAGTGCACTGAGCATGTAATTCACCAGCACTATATATCGGATAAATATCACCTACGGCAAATTGCGGATTGATATCTAATTCTCTTTCTTTTCTCTATATGCAAATTTTATTCAATCTCCGAGCAAATGCGACAGTCTAATTCTTAGTAGTTTCCCTCTCGCGACGTCTATCACTTTAAATGTAACTAACACGGATGACGTTTCGCCATCAGTGGGCGGAACGGTATTTAATCCGAGTTCACTTCCGGGTCACGTGTTCGCACTTCGAACAAGGAGACCCGGGAGAGAAGAGAGAAGCGGTAAGACGCTTACAGGTAATGCCGCTATATGGCTTCTAGCCGACGAGATGTTATGCCTTGCCGAGTATTTCTTGCCAAGTATGACAACTCGCAGGTTTCCTAACCTGCCTGTCCGGATTGTTTGTCTTACAGACACCAAGTCCGGAACAGGCTTCAAACTTACCAGCAATAACCAAGACACCCCATCTTTTCAGGTATGCCGTCTGAATCAGAATTTGAATGGATGGTTGAGCAACAGGCTTGGTGCCGAATCACCTTTAAGTCAGTTTAATACCCTGTATGTGTATCACTTTTCAGACCTAAATCGGTTGAGCAAACACATCTTTTCCCGGGCAACCCAGAACGAGCGCACTTCGCTTACAAGGTAAATTAAATATGCCGTATGTAATTTGATCGTCTCCATAATATTAGCAAGAGTCGACAGACAAAAGAACTCTTAGCAAGTTAAAAAATACTACGAGAAGCCACAGTAGAAGTCAACAGCATCAACTTACGATGATCAGGGTGCTGACATATCAACACGTTAGGAGAAGTCACAATGTTGTTTAGCAGTAATAATATTGGTATGATTTTGTTCCTCTTTTTAGAGGGCAGCTAGACAAATATAGCAACTAATATGTCACTAAGCGTAACGAGAATAATGTACATCTCCTATAATTCCCCTCTATAAATAAGAGGACATATTTAACCCCATATTCTCTAACTTTATTGCAGTAACTATACCACATTCTGCAACCGCGTTTGGATGGTCTTGGGCCCTTCCGGGTCGGAAATATCACCGGAAGAGCGGTGAGCTTTCCGTTTTCTTAGTTTAATAATAATTTTTTATGTTGTCGCTATTAAATGCACATCCTGAAATTTGGATAAACGCGGACATAACATAATGACATAGTGTGCTACTAGAATTATTCCCAATAAGTACTTATTTGAGTGAGCAGTCTTTAAGAATAAATATCTCCATGGATCTAACTTTTCGACCTCTCTTTCTTTCTATTCTCCTCTTTCCCGTTGTTTTCCCTCTCTTGTTTCTTAAAATCCACTTATATTTATCGATCACGATAGACCTTTTGGTCTAATTCACAACCAATGGAGGTATGTGTTGCAATTTTATATTCCTATGTCACCGAGCACATAATACACGCATGATCCCTTACACCCGATATAGACAATAGTGCAGCACGGCACCATGCACAAATCTGGTTACCACAATAGATGATATATATGTGTGAATTCACTCCATCGATCAAGGTGCCGCAGTGCACAATGTTTTACCCCAATTGCACGGTATGCATGAGCATATTATGAGCACAATAGCACACTTATGGATGCTTTCCAACAACCATCTCAGGGGCAGAAACTTATGCATGAGGAAATACAAATGACGCTTGTCTCACGGGCTGACCTGAAGTGGTATTCAGGATCACACATATAAATGTATATATCCCCGAGTATAGCTCCTTGTTTTCTGTATTATTTCCAGCCCTGAAGATTCGCAAGATGCGATGAAACACGTGTCGGCTGGTTGTTCACATGCTGTTTGGAATAAACAAGGAGACCAAGACTATTTGGATTGACATTGAATTCCTTATATATTTAAGTTGCATATTACTGTTGTTTCTCTGCGTTTTGAATTTCTTACATGAGGACATTGTATCCGCTTTTTACTTATCAAGTGTGTGCATAGGGTTCGCCATTTTATATCATTCATAAAAAGTCCACTTTTTCTTTTAGCCCTTCCCAGCTTCAACCACAAGGGAGAAGACTTTGATTCCACAAAAACAGCCAAGGAAACAATTGTAAAACAGCAAAAAGACGACCAAGCAAACAAGGCAACCACACCTAGTTCACCTACCAAACAACTTAAACTAAATGAAATGCCTCTTTTTCTTATAAACAGGAATCAACTGCAAACTGTATTAGAAAATCACAAGTCGCAAAATCCAAAACAAACAATATATCAAAGAACAAGTTCTTTAAAAACTCAATTGAAAAGTAAATAAGTATTAACCATTAATTTTTGCAGGTTCAAAACACTAAACAATATCGAAATGCAAAAGCACATATAAGCATTGTAAAAAATGTTTTTCTGAAATGTTACTATTCAAACATGTTTAACAAGAAACACATTCTTTCCTTATTAAACTTTCAAAGAAAAACATAAAACTCAAATAATCTCTC
Organism: Lissotriton helveticus; assembly: GCF_964261635.1. Taxonomy (NCBI): domain Eukaryota; kingdom Metazoa; phylum Chordata; class Amphibia; order Caudata; family Salamandridae; genus Lissotriton; species Lissotriton helveticus. The sequence continues at coordinate 1,727,740,813 of NC_136061.1, forward strand.
TTTTACAGACATTTCAAAAATGGCATCAGCAAAACAAGCTGCTTGAGGTATCCCAACACATTCCAATGCATGTAGCAAGTTGTATGCCCACAATCCCAAACTTACTCAAAATTATACAGTGTAAAAAACAGGCAAGTAACCCCCAACATGTAACACCCCAAACATACTCTGATATTAACATTCCTCCTGAACTGTCACTGTTACTAAAAAAACTTTCTTTTGCATGACAACAAAAACCTTCGAAAAAGAATACTAATCTTTAGCACCCTCCATAACCTTGTAAAATTGGAGACTAGTGATATTTGGATGATGGATGGGATGTTTAAATCTACACGCTATCCATTCACCTGGAAATACACTATTCATGCCTACATTAATAACATTGTAGTTCCCTTAGTGTACAGGTTACTCCCTGATAAGCAAACCTCAACTTACGCTGAATTTTTAATAGTGCTAAAATGTAAAACACAAAATAAAAGTCCTAGAAAAGATATAATAGATTTTGAATTATCAATGATTAACACCATAACCAAAATGTATCCCAAAACCCAAATTCAAGGATGTTTTTTCACTTTGCCCAGGCGTTTTGGTGAAAAACTAAATCATTAGTCGAGGATTACATATCAGACAGTAAACTGCAATTTGAATGATAATAAGATAAGATACTTTATTTGCATAATTAATTAAAATCATTGCAACACTATACATTAATAAAAGCATGGCCGAAAAAGTACAGGAGGAATAGTTAAATTATAATAACAGTTCGTGATGTCCCTTTTGTATAATCGGTACTGGTCAATGTAAGGGAGACTCAAACGTGTCACTCTGGGAGTTGGTCTTCTGGGGTACCGTTGAGCTCATCCTTTGGACCATTTACGGTACTACTCGATTATTTCAGTTCGTTCAAAGTTTTGAAGCGGGCCTCAGCTGTTGCAAGAAATTTAACCGTTCGGCAGCTCAGTTGGACGTCATCCCCTTTGAAGCAGGCTAGCACTGCATGCCTGCAGGTCCATATCTTGCGGAAGTTAAAAAGTGGACGCAGAAAGACGCCTCGATCTTGGATGAGTTCGGTACAGGTAGTGATCAAATGGACTATGTTTTCCTTGCCATTCCCGTAAAGTCGGCATGTTGTTGCTGAGAGTGGCCGTAACCATGGAGGTAGGTGGGCCGCTGATGGCAGTAGCCCCAGGCGAAATTTCAGGAATTTCTCTTTTATTTTTTTAGTAAAACCTGTCTGCAAATAGGTTTGGGGCAAGGGCATGGTGTACGATTGAACTGTAAGCCAGCCATGAGCCCGCTCTGTTAAAGCGCTTTGTCCTGCAGCAATGATTCCTTCCGTACTGTCTTGTTGACCACCTTTTTGAATGCTGCTGTAGAGACTGGAAGTGTCCAGAGTTGCTGTAAGCCAAGGTCCTCAATGGCTGCCTCCAAGTACCTCCTTGCCGGACATGTTTCTTTATTTTGAAGTTCCTTCCACAGGAGAGCGTTTAGGGTATTCGAGTCTCCCCTGCTTAATTTGTGCCAGGTTTTTATATAGGCTCCCTTGCGTGCCAGCTCTTCTTTTTGTAACCCGAACTCTAGTCTCATTTGGGCAGGCGATGAATACCTTACAAGGCTGAAAATCATGCGAAGTGCTTTTGACACTGTTCTATCTAATAATGGAGCGTCCCTCCCTCTCATAGCTTCACTGCCATAAGTGATGGCTGGGATTAACTTTGCTTGTATTACCTTTATAAGAGGAAGTAAGCTTGGGCCGGAAACTGTGCTTTTTAAGTTTCTGAGTGCAGCTGCAGTGATTAATCCTCTCCTTTTTATGGCTTCGCATTGTGGCGTGAAGTTGCCCCTGTGGTCTACGATGACCCACAAATATCGGTATTTGTAAACCGTATCTAGCTTTCTGGATGACAAGAGCCAGTTTCGGGTTGCTTTCTTTTTAGAAAGATTAAAGCACATAACTTTTGATTTTTCGTGGTTGATAGTAAGTCTGTTGGCAGCGGAATATCTTGAGGTAATGTCCAACAGCCGCTGGAGGCCAACCGGGGTCCGGCTGATGAGTAGCAAGTCGTCTGCGTAAAATAAGTTTGAGACCGTGAGCCCCCTAGTTTTGCAGTGTGCGAATTGCAATCGTTCAACAGTTTGGATAGGTCTCCCATAAAAAGATTAAAAAGTGTTGGGGCAAGTACACAGCCCTGTTTTACACCTGTGTAAGTTGTAATCTTTCTTGTAAGATGGTCGCCGACGCCCAGCCTAACTTGCACCCATGTGTCGCTATGTAGAAGAATTAGTTGGTTTAAAACCAGCGGGGGAATGTTCAACTTATATAACTTTACCCACAGAAGGTTTCTGTCGACATGATCAAAAGCCGAGCTGTAATCAATATAGCTCAGGTAGAGTGGATGGTTCGCTTCTTGGGCTGCATCAATTAATAAAGAAAGTGCCAAAATATTGGAAGTAGTTCCCATACCTTTGCAAAAGCCAGTTTGGTTGTATAGGATTGCTGAGACATCAGCTGTCCAGGATGACAGTTCCTCTAGAAGCAGACCCGCAAAGTATTTTGCCTCGTTATCGAGCAGAGCCACTAGCCGATAATTTTTTGGGTCGCTTTGGACACCCTTTTTAAAGATGGGCGAAATAATGGCTCCCCTCCATGATGATGGAATTAATGATGTCTGCAGAATCTTGACGAACATTGGTTTAAGGGCAGCTGCCCAAAACTCGGGATCTTGCTTGAACAGAATGGGTGGTATCCCGTTTGGTCCCAGGGCTCCCTCGTGTCTTCCCTTTGCGATTCTGTTACAAATCAATGCACTCTTAATTACAGTTGTCTGGTCTGGCTGCTGGAGCTCATGGCAATCTCGACTGAGTGTTAAACGATCCTCAGTGCATTTTGTGAGTTTGGAGATTCCTTGGATGTTACTATCAATACCCTTGAAGTGCATGCTAAGGAAGGTTATCCAGTCATCTTCTGGGACAAAGGAATTAATGCCTTGACTCCGGCACCGTAGACAAATTATTGATCTTTCTCCAGAATTGGGCGCTGTTGTTTGATTTAGCGTCATATAAGAGTTTGGCCCACAGGGACTCTTCTGATTCTCGCCTAAGTCACCAGACCAGCCTCCTGCGATCTCGCTTTAACAACCTCAGTTCGTCCTTGGCATCAGGGTCTGTCCTTGTCCTTCGTAACTTTTGGCCGATAAGAATTTTTAGGTGAGCATTGTTTGTAAAGGCGTGATTATGGTACTGCGTTTGATTGACAGCATTTCCCCCTCTTTCAAGCTGGTTTTTCCTCTGTGTTTTTACCATATTTTTACGTAATGTTTCTGTAAACTTCTCCCAGCTGGCAATTAGGCCCGTTGTTTCATTTTGGGATTCGCCAAGTACTTGCTTGGCGTAGAGCAGGAGGCCCGAAAGATCATCTGTTCTGCACTTTACATGCCTGTCGTTTGTTGTAAAGACTAGTTCATGCCCAATAGCCCGTACTGGTCTTAGTATTGTAAAGGCCTCTAGTGTCACTTCTTGTGGTAAGAGATCACTGTAGTCAATTGAACCGATATGGAAATCAGTTGTCGCTTGAAACAAATTACCAGAGAGGAATGTAAAGTCAATTGTTGAACTGGTCGTTGTACTATGGAATGTTGCTGCTTGGGGACGATTCCCTGGGAATCTCCCATTAAGCGCTCTAAGACCAAGTTCTTCAAGTGTTACTAGAAGTCGCTGTGCTGCTTTTGTACTTCTTCCCCCTGAGGAGTTGTCCTGAAAATATTGTTCCAATGCAAATGGGTCATCAACAGTGCTGACTTCAGTTGCCGATTTATTGAGCATGTTCTGATTGAAGTCGCCGCTGACAATCAGACTATTTGTATTCTCTGCAGTTAGAAGCTTTATGAGCTCTTCGTTCAATTGCAGGGCTCCTTGCTTCTTACCTCGGGGATGTAGGTAAAGGTTTATTAGAATTATCTCCTCCGTCTTTTCCTGGTCTCGAATGGAAATTCGTAATACTTGCATTGCATTCGGAGAGTCTAGATTGTATGGTAGCGGCACTACTGTACGTGTGCTTTTTAATGAACTGTATGTGACAAGGCCTCCTTTTTTGTGGCCAAATCTTGCGGACTGGGTTGGGGGAATAAAGTTCAGGATAAAGCCTGGAAGTAGTGGAGGGGAGTCTGACCAAGTTTCTTGCAGGGCTATGATGTCGAAGCTTTGCATATAAAGTTTTAGTTCCGAGTCCAAAAGCTTATCCCCAATGCCGTTGATGTTCCAGGAGCAGATTTTGAGGCTTTTGAAAGATTTCCCAGTTACGGGCTTGTCATGTCAGTGCTTTTCTGGTTTGTTATTTATAGTCCTGCACAACAATGTCCAGTCTAAGTTAGATCGCTCTTTCACGGGGTAATGCCTTCTAACGCCTAGTTCTTTTTGTTCTAATCTGACCGGGGTGTTGCTGCGAGCCCCTCGCAATACAGAGAGAGGATGAAGGTCCTGGTTGGCATGGTTTTGTGCGTTCCGATGTAAAAAGTCACATGCCAAGGGATCTGGATATCTAGGTTTTACAAATGGGCGAAGTATTATGCCCCAGCTATTGAGCTTCGCTTGTTCATTGAGCACGCACTCAGCCAACTCTGTTGTGGTCCATACTGTTTTAGTAACTTCCACCCCTGGGTGATCCGGTGAGAATATAAATTCCACTGAGACCAGATCATTGGTGGATATGTTTGTTAAGCTATCAATGGAGTTTAGCAAGCGTAGAATGTTGCCCCTGTTTAGGATGTCAAAAGCGCCCCTTAATGTATATTCTGGGATTAATAAAATTGTGGGGTTGCCTGAGTGCACCTTTATCCTATTAGGGCCGTTCAGCGGGGTTGTGGCGGTGGTCTCAACCCTGATGGAATCCTCAACTGGCATTCTCTGGTCAGGGACCTTTGGTTCATCTGCTCCTATTAAAACCTGGTTTGGAGAACTTCCCATTAATGTGGCTTCTGGGGAATGGTCTAATTGTACCCCGTTGCCTACATTGGGAGGTGTTTTTTTATTTATTTTGGCGCTCAAGTTAATAATAGCGTTTTCCCCACATTCGTTCGCCCCCTCGCTGGTATTAGATCTTAAAACTTTTACGCTGCTCCTCAGGGCGGGGCCGTCAACTTTTTTTGGAGTCGTCATGGTGGAAGTCTTTGTTTTCCGGTTCTTTTTCTTTTGGAACGTGGGCCTCTGATCCTTATTCGGGAAGGGGCCTGAGTCCAGTTCCGTGTCTGTCTCGGGGCTCGTTGGAGCCAACTTGTCAAGCATTGGGTCTGAAAGCAGAATTCTGACTTGGTTTTTCTTAACTTTACCTTCAGCCAGAGTGCCTAGCTTTAACTTAATGCCCTTCCTCCTCTGTTTTCTACCCCGCTTTGGGGAGCGCCCATGATCCCACAGGGCATCCTTTTGGTCGGGTTCCCGGGTGGGAACTGGGTCACTATTTGCTGATACTAGGGTCTCTCCTTCCCGAGTATGTACTTTTGCTCTTAGTAGCGTTGCATTTTCCTGTTCCCTTGTCAACTTTTCTTTTTGTATTTGGGGAAGGAGCTCCTCGGGTGGTGGCAGAATTTCCCTGCTGTTTGTTTGCCATGCACTATTTTTCCTCTCAAGTTGACCCATTGGTAAACTGTTTTTGACGGCCTCCCTGATACCTGTAAGGAAGTTATCCATTGCTCCAGGGAGTGTAGCCAGTTTGTCCACGATTGCTATGCCTGGACAGTTTGATTGTATGAATGCTGTCTCCTCTTGTGCCCTTTTGACCAGATTATTCAGTTCAGCTAGCTTGTTATCAATGTTGGAGACAAAGACTGATAGTGCGTGTAGAACTGTTAACTGGAGGTCCATTTTGTCCGATTGATATTGGATGGCATTAACAGACAGTTGCATTGCATGCAAGAGAGATTCCCATATGTCTTCCTTAGCTTGCGGTGTTGGGATCATGGTGCTGAGTTGCGAGGTATTGCATTTTGAAGCTTCTTTTCTGTACGCATGAGGCGGTGAGGTGTAAAAGGCGACCAACTCTTCCCACTCTTCTTGTGTGGGATACGAGACCTCTGGGGCCAAAGCTTTTGGTGAAGTGGAGGCTGAGCTGACCCGCTCAGGAAGGTGGGCTCGAGGAGGGGTTAGGGGATGCTCAAAATGTGCCGGATGGTGGACTTGTGCCCAATGCACGTGCGGCTCCGGTGCCGTGGAAAGGTACCTGGCTAGAGGCTGCCCCTTTGTTTTATCATCTTGGTCTGCAGTTGTCCCTGTCCACTTGCTAAGTTCTAGTTGCTCCTGCCTGGGTTCTTGTGCTGAGGGTGTATTTATCTCTGAAGTGAGGTCCTGTGGCAGACCGGTGGAGCCTTGCCCTGCCTTTGTCACAGGACCTTGGGCCCACGAGTTCACGTTACTTGATTTGATGGATACTGATGCCGGTATTACTAGGGCTTCTGGTACGTCAGGTACGCTAGGTGCTTTAGGAGCCATTTGAATCCCTGGATTTTCCTCAGAGTCTCTGGCGATGTTGCGCCGGTCTTCGGGAGAGCATTTTACTCCCGGTGGTTTGGTGATGACCTTCTGGGTCCTGTTTATTATAGAACCCATGCTCAGGGGACTCTGGATAGAATCTTGCTGCTTGCTCATGAATGCCTTTGTTTTTAATTCATGATCATGGGCTGGGATTGAGCCCGGATCCGAATCGGGGCCCCCCTTCCTGATGGTTGTCGTAAGGGACACCCCTCTGTGGAACTCGCTGTAGTTTCCACTGTGGTTTTCAGACTGTGTAGTGTCAGGGCAATCCCTGTCATCGCTGTCGTCTTCTTCTCCTCCTCCCCCCCTACTTCTCCATCTTCGTCGTCCATCGCCTCTGGAAGGGGCTTTCTCTTCAGCCCTCTCATTGGCTCTTTCATTTGCTCTGTCTGAATCCCTTGTTCCGATGCGTTGGAAACTGTAAGTATCGGAGATGGCAGGTTGTTGGGCTGCCGGGTGTTCAAGCAAAGGACCGAACCCACGTCCTTTATGAATGAGAATTTTGTCTAAATTTTAGGTTGGAAGCTTGGCCCTTTTAGGTTTCGAGAGAGTTCAAGGCTGGGGTGACCTGGGAGAAAGGGGGTCAGGGGGATCAGCCGCTCGCTTACCCATCCTTCCTTTTCGCCTTCCTCCGCCCCTTTCTTCAGTTCGTTTTTGCCAGCACTCCTAAGGTCTGTGTTGGGTTTCTTATTGCCCTTGTTTGCTCTCCTTGATCTTTTGGTAGGGTTCAGGGGTACGTGGGGATCCCTAGATCTCCCGGATCTCATGGTGATCTTTTTATTCTTCCTTCTTTTGTTCCAACTCCCGGTTCTTTTCTTCTTTTTTTTTCATCTTCACAGGGTAATACCCTTGCCCTTGCCCTCACACAAGCGTCGACACACTTGTTGCATTGATTCCTTTGAGCCCTAGAGCCCTTTGAGCCCAGCGCCCCTAAATTCAGTGGTCAAGTCTGGAAGAGTCTAGTAGGGTCTGGCGGTGGAAAAGGCAAAAGTCAGTTACCGTTGATTGATGGAGCTAGGTCCTGAACTAATTACTGTGGTATTTGTGGTTAAGTTGCTGCTTTCGTCTGACACCTAGGCATAAACCACTGGTGCGGGCCTCCTGTGAGCACCTGTATATGCCTCTCGTGAAGCCTCTTTCTCTTGCTCTAGCTCCTGCTGCTTCTGTAGGACGGGCCTTGGCCTTTTGCCACAGCCTTGGGGCTTTGGAGGTTGGCAAGTAACTCCTTCTTTCCGGGGACAGCAGCTCCAACCCAACCAGCCGCGCCAGCGAGGTAGACAGGAGCAACCTCACTCCGCTTGCAGTAGGTCACTCCCCTACTCTCTCCCAGCCCCACTGGTCGCTGGCTGCTGGTTGCTGGCTGCCCGGCCACAGAGCACCGTACACCGTACACCAACAGCACCAACAGATGCGTGGGAGGGGCTGGGGAGCAAGGAGGTAGAGGATGAGGGGTGGGTGGGCCCTGTTAGATTCTTGCAGCTCAGGTGGCTCAGATGGCACAGGGGCTCTCATGCGGGACTCTCAGACTCTCGCGGCCCCCTCGCAGCTCCTCACCTCACGGCACAGCGTAGCCCAGGCGTAGCGTAGTAGAGTGTACCAGTCCGTAACTCGTGGCGGTAGCTTGCGGCTTTGGGTTGCGGCTCCCCCCTGCAGCGTCTCCGCCTCTCCCACTGTTGCTGTTATCGTCGCTCCCCCGGGGAGGGTGGTGGGAGGAAGGCCGAGAAGGCGGCTTGGAAGGAGGCAGAGGGAGCAGCGAGCGTCCGTGGCACCTCCGCTGCCGAGCTCGCTGTGTCGAGGTGTCTCTGAAAAGTTTGGCCGATAGCGCCACCGTGTGGGACTAAGGAGTAGGAGAGTAACAAGGCACTGCTACACAGGCTCACTGAGAAACTGCAATTTGAATGAAAGAAATGAACTGACTTGTGCTTTGTTCCTTCTGATTGTGTGGATGAATACTACACATCAATTACTGAATCTGACAATGTTACTACAAATGAAGACAAATTGAGCGCACTACCAAATTATTTTGAGGACACATTTATTGGCCATCTAAGCAGGTCGAGTCACAGGAAGAAGCCAAGGTTTCCTGTAAAGTGGTGGAACTGTTACATGATCTGCTTAGAGGGAGGAGCAAAGACCAATTATGCCATGAAGGGATGGCACAACCCTTTAAATAAATCAATAGGAAAACTTCACCAAAACATTTATCATTTCTTGGAAATTTTGAAGAAGGAGCAAAGTTTCAAAGAAATGAGAATAGCGCACTCATTGACTGGTAGTCTGAACCCCCAAATTTCCAAAAGAACAAAAGAAATGTCTGCGAGTCTATTGAGACAAATTTAACCATTTTTGTTAATGGTGGCTTCAGACTTCCTAGACAATATTGCACACATACTACATTTTTAAATATCAGTAACACCTATTCTATCTTACTTTCCTGTTTTGCATTTTTTTGATTAAATAAAAGTTGCATTTTTTTCATACATTTTTCCAAAACCATAAAAAAACGGTCTTCCTTCCTTTAGTTGTCTTCCTTCTTCGACTTTTGTTCTTCTGTAAAATTTCAAAGTTCAGTAAGTGTCTGCAACTCACCAAATATCCAAAGTATCAAACAATAATCCACTATCCAATCCAAAGCACGTGCATAACTATCAAAAGAGACACAGATTGGTATAGCCAGTTTTTTACAGCAAACTAAGTTCTGCAAAATAAACTGTGTAAACTTAAAAAATGCATCCCCAAAAAAGATCCTGAAAAATGAAAATAGTTATGCTAAAAAATGCAACAAGAAATCCATCCTTGCAATCCTCTTTCCATAGATTTTCTGTCCAAGGTATAACAAAAGAAAATAATCCAAACTTAAAAATGCAGAAAAATCATGCATTAACTTAAAATCCATTAACCAAAAAAATCCAACTGTCCAAAACATCCATTATGTCATCTGGGCTCTCCAAAATTTCACGTGCTCGCACATCCATGAATACACTATTCTTTTTTTAAAAAGTGATGCACTAAAAAGCTTAAAAAATCTATTTCTTCCTTTACACATTGGTTTAAAAGAAATATTAATAATTCTATCCACATACTTTTTTTTTTTAAAAACCAATCACTCCGACTTGGGCCTACAACTGCGACCTGTATAGGAATGAAATTGTGGTTAAAAACATAAAAAAACATAGTTCCAAATACGAACATCTATCTACTACCTCTCTCCTTACAATAAAGTATGCCACCCTCAATCTCTATTAAATAATTGAAGTTTGTCTTACCTGACTGCAGCTTTTCCTTGCTTCCGATCTTGAACGTGACACTCACAACTGAGTGTAGAAACAAATGCTCAACCACGTTTGTCATCTGTAGAAGTAAAAAGAAAAAAAAGAAAAATACCACCCACTCACGTCAATGGAAAAATGCAGGACATTTAAAAAAAATAGGTTTACTTTTTTTAATGTACTCTTATAATGAAATTAAAAAAAAAATAATATACCATTTTACATATTTATATTTATGTAAAACAAATTCTAAAACAATTATATATATTTTTAAATAAAAATCTATTTTAATAAATACTTGTAGGTGTTCTAATTATTTATTTTATTTAAAAATTATAAAGAAATGTCTTTTTATTAGTATATTGTTTACTGTTTGTTTTTAAAAAAAAGTTTACGCATAAGCATTTTTGCCTATGTTCAAAAGTTTAATTAATTTACTGCATATCAACTATTCATAAATAATATTTTTTAAACTACTCAGCCCTTCCCTAAAAATACATTTCTATATCTTAGTATGCAACATTGTAATTGTTAAATCATCATATTTCTAATAGTAAAAATATGTGTATGTTATTATTATTATAAATTTAAATTATAAAACACATGTTAAAATTCATACCCGAGTAGTAATACACTCTCCCACTCAAAACCACTATTTCCTTTGCATTCCATTCCAGAGAAAGGGTGTCACACCCTCATTAGTAGAATTGTTGATTATTTTAAAATTACTTAAAAATAATATTAAAGGTAATATAAATTAATACCCAGGGTTTCAAATTTATACCCAAGTTTGAATGCACTTCCCCACCCAAAACCCTTATTTCCCTTGCATCCTGGGTGTTACACCCTCACAAGCATTATTTGTAATTATTTTTAATAATTATAGTAATATTAAATGTAATAAATATGAATACCCAGGTATTAAAATGAATACCCGAGCATTAATAGACTCTAGGCTGCAAAACCCCTATTTCTTGTGTACCCCATGCCAGAAAAAAGGGTATCACACCCTCACAAGCATTATTTTAATTATTATAAAATTACTTAAAACAATTTTCAAGATAATAAATATGAATGCAGAGGTAGTTAAAATAATACCAGAGTATTAATACACCTCCTCTCCCACAACCCCTATTTCCCATTACATATTTTGCCATAGAAAAGATGTCACACACTCACAAGTATTATTTTTCAATTATTATTTCATTAGAAAAAAATAATATAAAGATAATACCTATTAATACCAAGGTATTAAAATTAATACCAGACCATTAATACAGTCCCCCACCCAAACCCCCTATTTCCCTTGCATCCCGTTACAATGAAATGCTGTCACACCCTCACAAGTATTATTTTGAAATAATATTCGTTTAATTAAAAATAATTTTAAAGATAACAAATATTAATACCCAGATATTTAAATTAATGCCCCAGTATTATGACACTCCCCCGCCCAAAACTCCTATTCCCATTGCATTCCGTTCCAGAGAAAGGGTGTCACACCCTCACAAGTATTATTTTGAATTAATATTAAATTACTTAAAAATAAGATTCATTGTAAAAAGTACTATTACCCAGGTATTAAAATATAAATATAAAAGGTATATTTAAAATGTTATTAGTACTGACCTAAACACTTACTTTAATTCTTAATGTGATAGCATGCTTTGTAATAGCAAAGACCAGGGGTTAAATAAACATTCTTTTTGACTGATTGGCATTGAGGAAAAAGAAAGAATGACAGTAAACTGCCAAATCAACATAATTGATTGCAATAAAAGCTAACAAAGTAAAATACGGCCCATAGCGGAGGACCCAGGAAAGGGGGCCCAATAGGGGCCCCCATAGTCACTTTCTGCCTGTCATTTCATGGCAGGTTAACCGCCATGAAACAGCCGGTCGAAAGGGACATTGTAATCCCTATGGCAGTGTATGCAAGAAAGGAAAGGGGTACCCCCGACTAGAGTTCCTAATTTCGGGATATGTGGCCGTGTGTCAATACAATAATTAGGAACAGGGTAAAAGGGTGGATAATTACTGACAAGAAAAAAGGAACACTAAATCATCAGAAGAGTGCATGGTACAGATAAGGTTTGTGTATTTTTATTGAACAATCATATGTCAAAAAAGGGGGGAGGAGGGAGGGAAAAACCAATATCTTTTATACATTCATTATGTTTTGGTCTCCGTTATATTTATACATTCTACAACAGTATGAAGTTATGCATATTTGTTTCTCTATGCAGATTGTTTGAGATTTACATTTGTGATACTGTCTAGATGATTACATTAAAAAACATGGCTAAAGATTTGAGTATTACTACGCGCGTTTCGGCTATTTAGCCTTCATCAGGAAGCCATGATGAGTTGTTCTGAAGTACCCGAAACTTATTGATGTAACGTCCTGCGATGTTGGCACGGGAGAATAGGATAGACACTTGTCGGTTGCCGGTTGAGGAAGGTGGTGCTCTATATGCGAACAGGATTGATGACAACCTTTAATAGTGGGGTTGTACGTAGATGGCCTTCCTCGCAATAAACATGAACCTATCTGTAGGTATGGTGAGTCCTCCGTTTGAAGAAATCACTGGATGTTAGGTTCTGCAGGATGGAGTGGCGATACTGGAGCTAGTAAATCATATCTTTTGCTGATAACTGATATAATTCCCGATGGCGGATCCTCTCTGCTTGCAGTAGGTAGACTAGTAGCAGGTGGAGCAAGACTCTCGTGTTGTTAATCTGTTTAAGCGGTCCGGTGTGCTTCCCACTGGTGGGTGTTTGTTGGTTTGCGAGCCGGCTGCTGGTTAGGATGTTAGGCGTGCCTTCCAATCGTGGTTTCCAGCAGAACCGCGTACCGTGCACTTTTCTTGTCAGTAATTATCCACCCTTTTACCCTGTTCCTAATTATTGTATTGACACACAATCCCTATGGCAGTGCCTGAGCAGGCACCGCCACTGTTGTAGAGATTGCTGTCCCACGACTGTCCGACGGGCCAGTTAAGCCTGTCAGATGTTTGACAAACTGTCTCTCCATCCACCCATCATTGCAATGCGGCGGGGAGACATGCAGATGGTGGTGAGACTGCCATCGACGGCCTGATGGTGGTGGTCCCACCGCTATTGTAATCAGGCCCTTAGAGTCATGAAACACATTCCTTAAATCACTGGTTTTACCCCTAAAACTGCAGTACAGTAAAGACTTCCCAAGGCTTTATGTTAACTCGAAATCCTCCATGAGACCAGAAGTTCTTTCTGGGTGAACAGACCTTCCCAAAGCACAGAGATCTGAGGTACATATTTACAAGCCCCTATCGCCACAGGAGCGCCACTTTTAATGAGGTTCCTGTAGCGATAAGGGATTTGCCTTATTTACAACTTAACGTTGCTAAACGCCACCTTGTAAATAAGGCACCCCTTCACTCTATACTTAGGGACCCATTATGATGTCGGGCGGATTGCCAACGCCACCGCCAGCCTGGCGGGGCAATCCGCCCGACATCCGCATTTGTTTTTCCCCCGTTATATTAGATTGGTGGGGGGATCTCGGCGGACGGAAAGACCGTCCGCGGCTTTTTTCCACCCCGGTCGCCTTGCGTCCGGGGCGGAAAAGGAATAATATGGTGGCGGTGTCTATCAGACACCGCCAGCCATATTATGACGGGCAATTGTGGATGCCTTTCCGAGGTAGCAATGCCGCCACGGAAAGGCATGCAGAGAATCCCTGCGGGGGCCCGTTGCGGGACCCCAGGGACTCTGGGGGGGTGGGGGGTGCACATGTACCCCCCAGCAGTTCTATGCACAGCATGGAAGGCACCGTGCGGTGCCTGCCATACTGTGCATGGAATTGCACAGCATACTTTCCTGCCATTGTGGCGGGCGGTGCTAAGTGCACCACCCGCCACAATGGCAGGAATGCGGGATGCGCCCGTCACTGTGGCGGGCGCATCCTAATGCTGCCACGGGAACTCCGCCCTTATGGCAGGCAGTCCCTACTACTGCAGGGATGGCGGGCGGGCAAAGTCCGCCCGCCATCCTAATGGGCCCCTTTGTGTGAAAGAGGTGGGCAATGGGTGTTGCGGTGGGCGTTCGGCCGCAGCACACATTGATTTTGATGTTTCACCCTATTTACACGGGTGTTGTAAATAGAAGACAGGGAAGGGAAAACCTGGTCTTAACATGGCGAAACAAGGAGAAATGCTTTATTTCTCCACATTTTTGCTGTTTCTATGTCTGCTGCATTGTATAGCACACATAGAAACAGCAAAACGCCATGAATGATTGTTTATGTGTAGGAAGGTTTGCCTTCCTGCACATAAGCAATCATTAAAAAATTACGTTTTGCAACCTCTATGTGCTCCACAATGCAGCACACATAGAAGTTTCAAATCACCATTTGTGATTGTTTATGTGCAGGATGGGTCACCTTCTTGCACATAAACAATCAAAGGAAGGAGCACCTTCTTGCACATAAACAATCATTCCCTCAATGCAAGCAGGTACCTGAGATGCCACAGCTTAATTTGGCACCAGCACTAGGGAAAATGCAGGCATATTCTGTATCTTTGAAAATAAGGCTCATCCTTGCATTTTTTGAATGGCGGAGCGTGGTGTTAGCATTTTGTGCTTAATGGCACTCTCCGCCATTCCCTTGTAAATACGCACCTCAGCTCTTTCAGCAAGAGAAGTAGACTGTACAGAGCAGAAACCGACATCACTGTCCCTCTAGGCCAAACAGGGAACTGCATTCTATAGTTCGGGCCCAAGAATCTGAAGCAAACATTCAAGCACAAGCGAGGATCTGCTCAGCTGTTGTTTATCTACAGGCAAAGGTACTTCTCCAAGGAACCCTTTAGGTTGCCTGATTCCACATCTTGATCTGTGAAGTGTATCTAAACAAGGCTACTTATAGGCATACAAAAACTCCCAGAACCTCTTGCTGTTGCGACCTCCACTCTGGTGCAATGTTTGAAAAAGAAGACTATAGCTCTTTCCAATACTGTAATCCTCACCTCGGTCTGCCTCAAGACACCAGACCAACTTCCACTTAGATCACAAGGCTTTCATGACCTACTTGAGAAAATAACAGGCAACAGCTCTGACAGAGCAGTGAGAACAATGTGGCTAAGAGCGCTGTCAATGTGAGTAAAATTGGAAAAAAGCATTAACAGCTTACATTCTGAGATTCACAAATGCTTTCTTTTTCCCAATTACTGCGAGTCGAAAAACAATGTGAAAAGTAAATATTTAACTGTAACGACAATAATAATAATGATGATTTTAATAACAGTAACAACAACAATAGTAATAACAGTAATACTAATATTAACAGAAATCAGGAAGTAGCTTAGTTGAAATCTATCTTTTGGTTTGTGCATCTGGCAAGACTGTATTTACTTATCAAGTGTAAATCTAATTATCCAACAATGTGTGACTAATTAATCATCATAATCTGTATGTGTTACTGACAGCTAACAAACCCCTGGTTTAACAAGTTGCTCATAAAATTCATGCAGCGTAGGAGCCTTTGTTTCAAATCTTGGTTACAAAAGGTGTGCCAGGGCTTTAGATACTGTTGCTCTCCAATTGGATAATGAAGTTACTCCCTTAGGGTACCAGAGTGAGGTGTCAAGACTCACTTCAGGGACTGCTAGAGGATATGGAAGATTTTAGGCTCATTCTGAGCCCTGTGGATATTCTAAAATCATGATACACTTGATATTTGCAATCAATTTCTGGCCATGAGTCAGGTGAAAATTGCACCCATTATCCTGGGTTTTTGCCCCGGGCAAATTCCCTCTGATGGAGCAGATTTCATCTGCAGTCAGGCATTGTTTTATTTTTTGTGCTACAGACAGACTGCATTTAAATTGCCACGCACATTTTGGTGCAAGTTAAAAACATGGCACATGAAAAACATGAAAGTGAGGCCTATTCAGTCTGAAATGCTTTTGCTGAATTAACATGTGGTTTTTTCAGTGTAGAGAAAAGTGGCCTTTTTAGCTTTGAAGATTAATAGAATGTGTTTCTCTCTTCCCAGCTCATCCCATGCAATCTAAATGCACTATTTCTGTCTTAAAAGACTTTGACTTGTTGCATATTTTGATAAACATTTTCAGTTAATAACACCTCTTTTTATAATGTGTGTGAATTAATAATGCACCAAACACTACACAGGGGGCTAATTGCTTTTTGCATGAAAAGCTATCTAAAACATTAAAGCATGTTGCTGTGTGTGCTGTATAAACTGTGTGCGCTATATTAACTGTGTGTGCTTTTAAAATTTACACTAAAGCATAAAAATGCTATGTTGCACATTGCACATTTATTTTGCATGTTGTCATAAATAATAGAAAAACTGCTTTACACTAATAGCTTGGCTAGGTAAACATTTATAAGGGGTATTAGTATGAGGGAGGGAAACATAATGGGATGTTTTACATGAAATTAATATTCTCTTTGTGTTTGTTTTATTTTTGGGCCTACAATTAAATGGCTGCCTGTGAGTCCAGCAAGGCTAGGACTTGCATTTTCAGAAAAGAGTGCATGCGCAGACTGTGGCAGCTTTCCTCAAACCACGAAGAAGTCAAGGCCATCTTGAACTGTACATTTTTGTGATTGTGCCAATGTACCAGTTAGTTAAAATATCCGTCCTACTGCGCTGTGAAAGGAAGGAAGAGAATTAGAATGAAACATTTTTCCTAGTTAATGTTTCAAAAACAATATAAATGTATTTACTCATGTATGCTTCTTTTGTTAAAACTGTAATAGTCAGGTTTTTAGAATGAGTCAGGGTAGAGAGAACGCTTGCCATCATGACTGACCAATCACGTACAGGTTTTCCTGAAGATGCAACATTTTTGTGTAGACTGCCAAGAATTAGAGCACAGCTTTCCAAACTTTTCATGTTGGTGACACACCTTTTTGCGGAACAAAATTCAGGGACACGGTAATGCAAGTGAGCGCAGCGAGCGAGCCAGAACCACCTGAGGGGGGTGGTTCGCATGGTTAAATTGATGCACAGGCGGCACAAGGGACATGTAAATAGGGCCCTAACTGTGTAACACACAACCCCCCACACACACACAACCCCACACACACAACCCCACACACACACAACCCCACACACACACAACCACACACACACACAACCCCGCACACACACACACACACCCACACACACACACACACCCACACACACACACAACCCCACACACACAACCCCCCACACACATGCAACCACACATGCAGAACTCCACATACACACAACCCCCCACACACACACAACCCCACAAACACCCACACACACAACCCCACACACACACACAACTCCACCCACACAAAACCCCACCCACACACAACACCACATTCGAATGTATTGTTTTTTATATAGTGCAAACTCGACTCGAAGGTGTCAGAGCGCTTTACACGAGCACCAGTTGCGTTACATTCATTTTAGACACCGGGAGATTAGGTGATTTGCCCAAAATCACAGAAAGAAATGTAAAAAAAATACAATTTTTAAAGACACTGATGACGGAATTAAACTTATGAATTATAATTAGATCTCGCACATTTTACAAACATTGATTGATAAAAGTGCATAGCATACTCAGACGCCCAGCTACAACAAGGCACTGGATAATGTGCACAGATCATGAATCTAATTTCTTTCCTGATGTTCTAACTGACTGCATACATCACTGAGTCTAAACTGGATCACTGCCAGTTGAACAATCAAAGTCAAACAGAACAGATGAGCAAGAGTAGTGAAGTTGTGTCAGACGAGCTTCAACATTGTGATGAACAGGGCAGCAGTGAAATTGAGGACGAGGCAACTAATGAATAAGAAAAAAGAACTGCAGAGTTTTTAAGATCTCTAAGTTAAGAAATAAAACGTCGAGGAAAAGGAGAGGTAAGTGAGTTAAGTTATGGAGGGAAAAGCCATACTGTATTTCGGAAGTGGTGTTTGCTTAAAAGGGCTGAACAATTACTTTAGCATAAAGAAAAAAACAACATTCAGCATATTCTAGACGTTAGGTGGAAAATGAGAGGTCAGTGGAACCTCACAGGTGCAGGAAATTACTAGCTGTAATGTAAATATTCATCTAGTTTCTGCCACTTTTAAGAAAACAATCTCGGAAGTTTTTGCAGGAGCATTTTTGCTGAATGAGGGCGCATGCAAAATGCAAGATATAAGATCACAGTTCAATTTGAGGGCAAGTATGATTGCTTTGCCTACAATTAGTCCGTGAATTCTTTCAGTCGACCTATATGTAAAACACCACATGTTCAGCCTTAAAGTCAAATTGTATACATCAGACATTAAGCTGGACGCCTTCATGAGCGAGAGCACTGTGCGCGCGGTGAGCCTCTTCGTGAAGCCCAGGGTTACTCTAGATGGGGTGAATGCGCCGCTCTCATTACATTCCTGCATACTAGGATGGCGGTACTGAGTCGCTCGATCGACCTCTAATGAACATCCCACTCGCTCCTAAATGTGCAAGGTGCACCGACGCCACGTACTTCTGCGGAAATATCCCACGCGCGACACACCCAGTAACGTGTCGCGCCACACAGTTTGGAAAGCTGTAAATTAGAGTATAAATAATGACCTCTCTGGAGGGGGGTTGGCTTTTGGCTCATAGGGCTTCTTGCTCATTTTGGCTTAGGCTTTTCTTCATTCACATGGGTTAGGTACGAGATCGTCACGGGTGCAGCCTTGGGCGTCCGAGGAGAGTCAGGTGGGGGGTTCCCTGGTGATCTTTTTCCCAAAGTCCTGGCAAGTCATATTTTGGCACTGCAGGCCACATTCCTTTGAGGTCTGTTTGAAGGAGGGGCTGCTTGCTCCTTAGACACAGAGAGATGCAGAAGAGCAGCAACAAATAGAAAGGCTTTTTAGATTTAGATGCTAAACTAAGTTGATGCTTTGACTAATTAATTAGGTCTGAAAAGATTTATTTGACTTATGCATTTATTTCTCTTAATGGGAGATTTTTGCCAACTATTTAATTATTGATTAGCTTTGCAAGACTATTTTTCCTAGAAACTCTTTAAGAATTTTGACTGATATTTTGCACCACATTTTCTTTCCTACATGTAATGCTTATATGCAGACTGTAATGTGTTCTGTATTAATGCTATTTTTCTTGTTTTCCAAATTCTGTAACCTGATTGATATTTTACTAATGAATAAAGGGTCAGAGAAAAACTTAACTTTTGACTCGAAAATAAAACCCTTTAAAATACTCAACAACTCTTTATTGGCTTGAATAATAATTGCATTTTTGACTGTTCAGGTTTATTTAAGTCTCCTGAAGGTAATACATGGTGTGAAGGGCCCAACACCTTTTTCAGCGGTAAATTAGAGGTAGCATGAGGGTTTTACTTTGAGAAATTACCTGAAGAAATTACCGCTCCATCACCTCCTTCTGGTAGTTTACGGAATATGCACAGGGAAAACAGTTGGAAAAGTCGAATAGCTTGTGGTTTTATGTGTAAATAAAACTGAAACCACGTTATTCCCCAGTCAAATCTAGGAAACTCAAATTAAGGCAATGAAGCCGCTGAGGGTAATATTGTGAAGATTTCGCAAGGGTATTTCCTCCAGCCAGTGCTACCATTCAAAAATTCTGACCACATTGTGAGGGACTAGGTAAAAGTTATACAACCTTTTTAAGTGGTAGTCTGGTTACAATATTTCTGTTATCCAGATGGCTATGTGAGTGAGTGAAGCAACCAAGCCTGACCCTTCCACAGAGAAGTTTGGGGTACACCCTGAAGAAACATTTTAAACTAATGGGTCCAAATGTTGCATTTGCCAGTAATTGACAAAAAACAGAGAGGTGATTTAGAGACATTTATAATGGACATTTTGCAATTGAGAAAATCGGTGCATTGTGAGAGCTGAGTAATATGTCAGTTTTGTGAGAATTGCAACATGCATGGTAAGGTCCTTGGGCCCCCAGCTACAAAAAAATGATGCAGCTCTGGGTCAGAATCCATTTAGCTACACCGTGCTGCCTCATTTTTAAAGCTCAGAGATGCATCATATTATTAACAATAGGATGCATCCCTTTGCTTTCCTCCACACTGGCACACAATTGGCTGCCATGCGCCAACGCAGGACTCCTTACGTCATTTTGCAAGAGTGCCTGCGCTGCGGGGAAGATTGTTTTTATGTAGGAAGGGACACCTTCTTGCACAAAAGAAATCATTAACGACATTTTCCTACTTCAATGCGTGCTGTAGAATGCAGAAACGATTCAAAAAGTGGGGGTGTTGATGGACAGAGTATCTGAATTAAACAGAACACTCATACCCAGTCAAAAGATCAGGGCTTGATCCATCACCGTTTTTTAGCTCACTGCACCATCCCAGCTCAGAACCTGGCTACATGCAAATTAGTCTGACCCTGGCCCAGTGCATCATGGGAACAGGGCAGACCAAACTACCAAGCCAATTCTTTACCGGAAAGGAAACAAGCTTCCGGGGACCGGTTTCTGGCATTGCAGCCGTCTTCGGCCCGGCTTGCTTGAATCCTGATGGTGCAGTGAGCAAGGGACTCACATCTAAGTATACCCTGCCACACTTGTGGTGGCTAAAACGATTCAAAAAGTGGGGGTGGTGATGGACAGAGTATCTGAATTAAACAGAACACTCATACCCAGTCAAAAGATCAGGGCTTGATCCATCACCATTTTTTAGCTCACTGCACCATCCCAGCTCAGAACCTGGCTACATGCAAATTAGTCTGACCCTGGCCCAGTGCATCATGGGAACAGGGCAGACCAAACTACCAAGCCAATTCTTTACCGGAAAGGAAACAAGCTTTCGGGGATCGGTTTCTGGCATTGCAGCCGTCTTCAGCCCGGCTTGCTTGAATCCTGATGGTGCAGTGAGCAAGGGACTCACATCTGAGTATACCCTGCCACACTTGTGGTGGCTAAAACGATTCAAAAAGTGGGGGTGGTGATGGACAGAGTATCTGAATTAAACAGAACACTCATACCCAGTCAAAAGATCAGGGCTTGATCCATCACCGTTTTTTAGCTCACTGCACCATCCCAGTTCAGAACCTGGCTACATGCAAATTAGTCTGACCCTGGCCCAGTGCATCATGGGAACAGGGCAGACCAAACTACCAAGCCAATTCTTTACCGGAAAGGAAACAAGCTTCCGGGGACCGTTTTCTGGCATTGCAGCCGTCTTCGGCCCGGCTTGCTTGAATCCTGATGGTGCAGTGAGCAAGGGACTCACATCTGAGTATACCCTGCCACACTAGTGGTGGCTAAAACGATTCAAAAAGTGGGGGTGGTGATGGACCGAGTATCTGAATTAAACAGAACACTCATACCCAGTCAAAAGATCAGGGCTTGATCCATCACCGTTTTTTAGCTCACTGCACCATCCCAGCTCAGAACCTGGCTACATGCAAATTAGTCTGACCCTGGCCCAGTGCATCATGGGAACAGGGCAGACCAAACTACCAGGCCAATTCTTTACCGGAAAGGAAACAAGCTTCTGGGGACCGGTTTCTGGCATTGCAGCCGTCTTCGGCCCGGCTTGCTTGAATACTGATGGTGCAGTGAGCAAGGGACTCACATCTGAGTATACCCTGCCACACTTGTGGTGGCTAAAACGATTCAAAAAGTGGGGGTGGTGATGGACAGAGTATCTGAATTAAACAGAACACTCATACCCAGTCAAAAGATCAGGGCTTGATCCATCACCGTTTTTTAGCTCACTGCACCATCCCAGCTCAGAACCTGGCTACATGCAAATTAGTCTGACCCTGGCCCAGTGCATGGGTCCCCGGAAGCTTGTTTCCTTTCCAGTAAAGAATTGGCTTGGTAGTTTGATCTGCCCTGTTCCCATGATGCACTGGGCCAGGGACAGACTAATTTGCATGTAGCCAGGTTCTGAACTGGGATGGTGTAGTGATCAAAAAAACGGTGATGGATCAAGCCCTGATCTTTTGACTGGGTATGGGTGTTCTGTTTAATTCAGATGCTCTGTCCATCACCACCCCCTTTTCTGAATCGTTTTGGCCACTATAGGAGTGGCAGGGTATGCTCAGACATGTGTCCCTTGCTCACTGCACCATCAGGATTCAAGCAAGCCGGGCCGAAGACGGCTGCAATGCCAGAAACCGGTCCCCGGAAGCTTGTTTCCTTTCCAGTAAAGAATTGGCTTGGTAGTTTGGTCTGCCCTGTTCCCATGATGCACTGGGCCAGGGACAGACTAATTTGCATGTAGCCAGGTTCTGAACTGGGATGGTGTAGTGAGCTAAAAAACGGTGATAGATCAAGCCCTGATCTTTTGACTGGGTATGGGTGTTCTGTTTAATTCGGATGCTCTGTCCATCACCACCCCCTTTTCTGAATCGTTTTGGCCACTATAGGAGTGGCGGGGTATGCTCAGACATGAGTCCCTTGCTCACTGCACCATCAGGATTCAAGCAAGCCGGGCCGAAGACGGCTGCAATGCCAGAAACCGGTCCCCGGAAGCTTGTTTCCTTTCCAGTAAAGAATTGGCTTGGTAGTTTGGTCTGCCCTGTTCCCATGATGCGCTGGGCCAGGGACAGACTAATTTGCATGTAGCCAGGTTCTGAACTGGGATGGTGTAGTGAGCTAAAAAACGGTGATGGATCAAGCCCTGATCTTTTGACTGGGTATGGGTGTTCTGTTTAATTCAGATTCTCTGTCCATCACCACCCCCTTTTCTGAATCGTTTTGGCCACTATAGGAGTGGCAGGGTATGCTCAGACAGACATGAGTCCCTTGCTCACTGCACCATCAGGATTCAAGCAAGCCGGGCCGAAGACGGCTGCAATGCCAGAAACCGGTCCCCGGAAGCTTGTTTCCTTTCCAGTAAAGAATTGGCATGGTAGTTTGGTCTACCCTGTTCCCATGATGCACTGGGCCAGGGACAGACTAATTTGCATGTAGCCAGGTTCTGAACTGGGATGGTGTAGTGAGCTAAAAAACGGTGATGGATCTAGCCCTGATTTTTTGACTGGGTATGGGTGTTCTGTTTAATTCAGATGCTCTGTCCATCACCACCCCCTTTTCTGAATCGTTTTGGCCACTATAGGAGTGGCAGGGTATGCTCAGACATGAGTCCTTTGCTCCCTGCACCATCAGGATTCAAGCAAGCCGGGCCGAAGACGGCTGCAATGCCAGAGACCGGTCCCCGGAAGCTTGTTTCCTTTCCAGTAAAGAATTGGCTTGGTAGTTTGGTCTGCCCTGTTCCCATGATGCACTGGGCCAGGGACAGACTAATTTGCATGTAGCCAGGTTCTGAACTGGGATGGTGTAGTGAGCTAAAAAACGGTGATGGATCAAGCCCTGATCTTTTGACTGGGTATGGGTGTTCTGTTTAATTCAGATGCTCTGTCCATCACCACCCCCTTTTCTGAATCGTTTTGGCCACTATAGGAGTGGCAGGGTATGCTCAGACATGAGTCCCTTGCTCACTGCACCATCAGGATTCAAGCAAGCCGGGCCGCAGCCGGCTGCAATGCCAGAAACCGGTCCCCGGAAGCTTGTTTCCTTTCCAGTAAAGAATTGGCTTGGTTATTTGGTCTGCCCTGTTCCCATGATGCACTGGGCCGGGGACAGACTAATTTGCATGTAGCCAGGTTCTGAACTGGGATGGTGTAGTGAGCTAAAAAACGGTGATGGATCAAGCCCTGATCTTTTGACTGGATATGGGTGTTCTGTTTAATGCAGATGCTCTGTCCATCACCACCCCCCTTTTCTGAATCATTTTGGCCACTATAGGAGTGGCAGGGTATGCTCAGACATGAGTGCCTTGCTCACTGCACCATCAGGATTCAAGCAAGCCGGGCTGAAGACGGCTGCAATGCCAGAAACCGGTCCCCGGAAGCTTGTTTCCTTTCCAGTAAAGAATTGGCTTGGTAGTTTGGTCTGCCCTGTTCCCATGATGCACTGGGCCAGGGACAGACTAATTTGCATGTAGCCAGGTTCTGAACTGGGATGGTGTAGTGAGCTAAAAAAAAAACGGTGATGGATCAAGCCCTGATCTTTTGACTGGGTATGGGTGTTCTGTTTAATTCAGATGCTCTGTCCATCACCACCCCCTTTTGTGAATCGTAGAATGCAGAAAGCAGCACCATTGAGAGAGGAAAAAACAAGGAGAAATAAAAGTATTTCTTATCGTTGTACCATTCCTATGCCTCCCCTGGGAGGCATAGGATTTTGACGCATTCCCAGGAACTTATTTACAAGCCTACTGCGTCCCCGGTCCGTCACTTTTTTCGATGCACCGTGGCGCAATTGGCTTGCCCATTTTAATAAGGCCACGTAAAGTCACCCTGCAAATATGGGCCCCTTTCACGCATTGCTCTGCATGAATGGGGCGTTCCATGGGTGTTGCTGTGGGTGTTGCCACGCAACGTCCATGGATCTTGACACATTTCCAGATTTGCACCAGCGGCGCAATGGGCTTGTAAATAAGACCCCTAGTGATGTAGCTCAGTGGGTTCTTGTAATTTTGAAGATCCTTGCGGTCAGGCATTCTGGAGCCCCTCTATATTGCTCTCTGATATAAGTTTGAATCTTTTCAGGCTTCGTTCTTTAGATGTTGTGGAAATTAATGCCATTGAGCAGTAATATTCATACAAATGAGTTTGTATTGAGCGCTAAACAAAAGTCCTTTTATTATAATTGTATGTATATTCATTATACCATGCATTTTATTACACTGAAGCATTGTAGTAGGGAATATCACATTCTAAATATTGACAAGACAGAAGATTGTTACCCTAATGGTAACTGTATATATATATATACTATAATGTTACTTTAAATTTGTTTTTTGGGGATATATACATATACTTCACTGAAAAGAACAAAGGTTAAAATAACATTATAGTTAGGTGAATATGTCAGTGACAACAGTAACGTTTTTAACTAAGCAATTCACAGAAATTCACAATTTATAGTTAGCAGAGCTACATAGTGGCACCCTGAAAAAAATCAATGTTGCTCGGCATTCTTAAAAATTCAGTTTTTGAAATACAATTTTCAACTTTTTAAACAAAGAGACCAATCTCATTTAAAGTGTATATAAAGATTGGTATTGTTATTGTTAATTTATTCTTATTAGGCGCACAGCTACCCAAGGGTTTCCCGGCGCCGCCTGAAAGGTCAAGAAACAGGAAAAAAGACCTACAAATTGAATAACCAGGTTTTAAGGCCCTTGCGATAGTTCACATAATTAGTTTCATTCCGAAGTGTACTCGGGAGGGAGTTCCACAGCCAAGGGCCAAGATACGAAAACGACCGGCCACCCATCCGGGACAGTCTAATCCTTGGCACAACAAAATTAGCCTGTGAGACTGAGCGTAGCGTGTGTGAAGGAAGATAGCGCTGGACTAAAGTCTTCAAGTATTGTGGTGCTTTGCCACAATTGATTCTGAACATATAGCTCAAGGCTTTGAACTTTATACGGTTCTCAACCCTGAGCCAATGTAAATCACAAAGGATGCCTGAGACCGAAGCACTATTGGGAATGTTACAGAGCAACCTATCAGGCGAGTTTTGAACCAATTGGAGCTTGCGTACTGCGTCCTTATTGGCTCCAAGATAAAGGATGTTGCCATAGTCCAGCCTAGATGTAGTAAGAGCATGGACCACAGTGCATTGAGTGGAAAGAGGCAGCATCCAAAGGATGTTTCTGAGCCATTTAAGGATGGCAAAGCACGTAGATGAAACTTTCACTGCTTGCTGCCTCATTGAGAGATGTTCATCAAGTATGACCCCCAGATTACGAACCTGCCAACTGGGCAGTGGTAGAGCACCCATCTCTGAAGGCCAGTGAAGGGAGCCCCATAAGTTATTTTTCCTGCCCAGAAGCAGCACCTCAGCCTTCTCTCCATTCAGTTTAAGCATATTTGCTTGCATCCAGCCTGCAATGCTGCTCAACCCAACTTGGCGAGAGGATGGGTTGGTTGTTCTATCAGCTGATAGAGAGAAGACAATCTGGGTGTCATCGGCGTAAGAAAAAAGAGGAAGCCTGCATTTTCCGGAGTGAGTGCCAAAGGCCTAACATAGACATTAAATAGCAACAGGCTCAAAATAGAGCCCTGGGGAACGCCATAAGGTGAAGAGTACATTTTTGAGCTGGAAGTAGGAGAAAAGACTTGAAATGAAATGAAATGAAAAAGAAATTTCTAGAGCGCACTGCGGCCAAGCGGCTTCCTGGCGCTGAGGAGCACATCTACCAAGAAGACCCGGGGGAGTTTAGCCAAGGAAAGCCTGAAGAAAGAAAAAAGTTTTGAGGGCTTTCCGAAAGTGGGAGAAAATAGGAATGGAGCGAATAGAGAGGGGGAGAGTGTTCCAGATCTGGGGAGCCCGCACCGAGAAACGGGTGCCACCGGTGCGGGATTTGCGGAACCGGGGGACGTGAAGAAGAGAGAGGGAAGAAGAGCGGAGAGAGCAGCTGGGGACATGAGAAGAGATTAAGGAGTTGATAAAGAGAGGAGCGGAACGGGCATGCGCCCGAAAGGCCAGACAAGCAAGTTTAAACTGGGACCTGAAATGAACAGGGAGCCAGTGAAGAGTTTTGAGGGCAGGAGTGATATGGGAAAACTTAGGAAGACGGAGGACAAGACGGGCCGCCTGGTTCTGGATGGCCTGGAGACGGCGAGTTTCGTAGGTGGGAATGCCTACGTACAGGCCGTTTCCATAATCCAGGCGGGATGTGATAACTTTAAGGGCATCAACAGAAAAAAACTGGGAGATTTTACGAATGAGGCGGAGGGAGAGGAAGCAGGAGGAGACGACGGAACTAATATGCGCATGCATAGAAAGATCATTGCTGATCTTGATGCCCAAAGTCCGGACAGAGGGAACTGGGGAAGGGGGAGGACCAAAGGAAGGGGGCCAGTGAACTGAAGACCAGGGATTAGAGGGGCCACCAGTGAGAACGAGCTCGGTCTTGTCGGGATTGAGCTTCAAATGATTGAAGCTCATCCACTGGGAAATGAAGACAAGAGTGGAGCTGAGCTTAGGGAGGGAGTGAGTAGGGGAAGATAGATCAAAGACGAGCTGGAGGTCGTCTGCGTAGTTATACACCGAGACCCCCAGCTCAAGAAGCGAAGAAATAAGGGGGCGGATATAAAGATTGAAAAGAAGGGGGGAGAGGGAAGAACCTTGGGGTACCCCGCAAGTGACCGGGAGGGGGGGTGCAGAGAAATCAGAGAGGTGAACTGCCTGTGATCTGCCCTGAAGAAAGGACGCGATCCAGGAGAGGGCAGTGCCCTGGATGCCCGCTGCGCTGACACGGTCGAGAAGAATGGCATGATCGACCGTATCAAACGCAGCGGACAAATCCAAAAGGACTAGGGCCTGAGGGAGGTTACTATCGGCCTTTCCTTTCAATTCATCCAGGACCGCAAGGACCACACCCTCGGTAAAGTGGCCAGGACGAAAGCCAGCCTGGTGAGAGGCCAGGATGTTGTTCTCCTCTATGTAAGTAGAGAGGCAAGATGTCACGTAGCTCTCAAGAATCTTCCCAAGATAGGGAAGAAGGGAGATCGGCCTGAAGTTCGATGGAAGGGAGGGGTCCAGGCCAGCTTTCTTCAGGATAGGAAGCACAATGGCAGTTTTAAAGGAAGCGGGGACAGAACCCAGAGCCAAGCAAGAATTGAGAAGGGTTAGGGGGGGGTAGGACAAGTGGTGTAAAGAGTTCTGAGGATCCGTGCAGGTGCACAGTCCGCCGGGGAGCCGGACTTGACCTTAACAAGAAGGTCAAGAAAGAGCTCTGGTGAAATGGGTTTGAAGTGATCCAAAACAGAGGGGGAAGAGGAAGAATGATCCGGCAAGTCAGGGGGAGGCACGATCGGGATGTTGGCCTTGATGGTGATTATTTTATTGATGAAGTAATCATTCAAAGAATGACAAAGAGATTGAGAAGGAGCAGGGGAAAGGCCTGCACGGTCAGAGGTGGCAAGGCTACGAACCAGTGAGAAGATCTCACGAGATTTATTGGCCGAGAGAGCTACGCGCTCCGTGAAATATTTAGCTTTGGCCGCTAAGATGGCCGATTTATAGTTCTTAAGGAGAGCCTTATAATTCAGGCGGAGAGTGGGGCAGTAGTTGCGACGCCAACGACGCTCAGACCGCCTAAGCTCTAATTTCAGGGGTCTGAGGTCGTTGGAGAACCACTTGTGAGCGTCATGAAGGCGGGCCGATCTGATCTTTTTGAGTGGAGCGGCCTGGTCACAGGCCGAGGAAAGCCAGATGTTAATGGCATCCGCCTGATTTTCCACAGAGAGGTCAGTCAGGGTGGGAGCTGATAAGGACAGAGAGGAAGAAAGGTCATTAAGATCAGCCTTATTCCAACTCCATGCCCAGATGTTCTTGGGCAGGAGGGCTTTCTCGGGTTGACCTAGGTGGATGGAAAAGGAGATCAAGAAATGGTCTGACCAAACACAAGGGGAGATCGAGGTGACAGAGGGATTGCAACGTAAAGACCAGATCTGGTCGAGGATGTGACCGTGGGTGTGGGTGGGAGTCGAGACGTGGGGTAAGAAATTGAGACAACGAAGGGTGGCAGAAAAATCTTTGGAGGAAGAGTCCTCCCTCGGATCACCCGGCCAAAAATTGAAGTCCCCGAGCAGAAGTAGCTAAGAGTTATTTACAGCCAGGGTGGCCAAGAGATCCTGCAGAGTAGACACAAATGATGGCATGTTTTGAGGAGGGCGGTACAGAAGGATCACCGTGAGGGGAACCGGGAGATTGAGAGAGCGGGCCACCAGAAAATCCACACTAGAGATACGGGGGTGCGAGAGGAGCTGGAATTGCAAAGAGCGGCGAGCTATCATAGCCATGCCGCCTCCAGTTTTCCCATCAGGGCGGTCAGCGCGGAGGGCATAATGAGTGGCAGGGAGAATGGCAAGTAGGTCAGGAAGTGAGTCAGAGGAAAGCCAGGTCTCAGTGAGGAAAAGGAAGTCAGGAGAGTCGGTGTCCAACAGATTAAAAAGAGCAGTTTGGTTTTTTACAGCGGAACGAGTGTTAAGAAGAATAGCAGAGGCAGCAGGGAAACCGGGGGTATCACGAGTGAGGGAGGGCGTAGGAGAAATTGAAGGAGGAGGGGTGGACGAGACGGAGCCAGAGAGGGGGGGGACATAGATACCGTGCGAAGATAAGTGTTGAACTACAGAGGGGGAAAGGGGGATAGAGGCAGAGAGAGAGGAAAGTTGGGCAGAGGAGTACACCAGGGGAAGGGCAGAGTCTAAGGCCCCTAGTCCCGGCCCGTCGCGGACGGGCGCAGACGGGCTTGCCTTAGGCGCGCCTTTGGCGCGCAAACGGCGCGCCCGCTGTGCCCGTCCGCTGCGCGAACGGTGGAAGCACATGATAAATAGTGCAGCTAGAGGGTGTGGCCAAGAAGTGGGCGTGGCCGGGGGAGCGTCCGCTGAAGGCGGCAGGCGAGTAAATGGGAGGCCGCGGCAGCGTCAAGCTCGGCTGCGCGGGAGGCAGGGTCGAGGGCAAGGTCCCTGAGGCAAGGTAAGCAAAAAATAAGTTTAAAAAGCGCGAGCTAGCGCTAGATGGTGAGGGTGCAGGGTTAAAAACAAAATATGGCTAAGTGCTCCCGCGGAAGGCAGGGAGTGATCCAGTCAGGATTGAGCTCGTACTCAGCTCCTAAATACCGACCCAAGTGGGCGTGGCCAAGAAGTGGGCGTGGCCGGGGGAGCGTCCGCTGAAGGCGGCAGGCGAGTAAATGGGAGGCCGCGGCAGCGTCAAGCTCGGCTGCGCGGGAAGCAGGGTCGAGGGCAAGGTCCCTGAGGCAAGGTAAGCAAAAAATAAGTTTAAAAAGCGCGAGCTAGCGCTAGATGGTGAGGGTGCAGGGTTAAAAACAAAATATGGCTAAGTGCTCCCGCGGAAGGCAGGGAGTGATCCAGTCAGGATTGAGCTCGTACTCAGCTCCTAAATACCGACCCAAGTGGGCGTGGCCAAGAAGTGGGCGTGGCCGGGGGAGCGTCCGCTGAAGGCGGCAGGCGAGTGAATGGGAGGCCGCGGCAGCGTCAAGCTCGGCTGCGCGGGAGGCAGGGTCGAGGGCAAGGTCCCTGAGGCAAGGTAAGCAAAAATAAGTTTAAAAAGCGCGAGCTAGCGCTAGATGGTGAGGGTGCAGGGTTAAAAACAAAATATGGCTAAGTGCTCCCGCGGAAGGCAGGGAGTGATCCAGTCAGGATTGAGCTCGTACTCAGCTCCTAAAATACCGACCCAAGTGGGCGTGGCCAAGAAGTGGGCGTGGCCGGGGAGCGTCCGCTGAAGGCGGCAGGCGAGTGAATGGGAGGCCGCGGCAGCGTCAAGCTCGGCTGCGCGGGAGGCAGGGTCGAGGGCAAGGTCCCTGAGGCAAGGTAAGCAAAAAATAAGTTTAAAAAGCGCGAGCTAGCGCTAGATGGTGAGGGTGCAGGGTTAAAAACAAAATATGGCTAAGTGCTCCCGCGGAAGGCAGGAAAGTATGATCCATCAAAAAGTATTTTAGCCAAGTCAGTGCTACTCCAGACACTCCCAAAGATGGAAGAGCTTGCAAGAGCAGTTCATGAGAAACCGTGTCGAATGCGGCACGCAAATCAAGAAGTATGAGTGCCACGGTATCGCCATTGTCCACACATTTACAAATCAATTTCGTGGCACCTAATAAGGTAGTCTCCGTAGAAAAACCTGGTTGAAAACCCGACTGTGAGCTATGAAGGAAATCATATGATTCAACAAAAGATGACAATTGAGTGTTAACATGTTTTTCCAGCAGGGAGGAGGGAAATAGGGTGGAAATTAGATAGTTGCGACGTATCTGCGTTCGCTTTTTTTTAAAAGAGGAAGAACCATTACCTTAGCTTCCATCAAGGAGGCATTAAGCAACTCCATGATTAGTAGCAGAGATGGCGTTTCAAGTTTCTGAAGCACCGAGAGGAACAGGGTCCTTAGGGGAACCAGACTTCAAGCTATTTAAAATTAGCTTGAAGGAGTTAATATCAAGGGGTGTCCAGGTGACTAAATTGTTCAAAGCTATTGGCCGAGGGGGCAGCGTAACTGAAATTGAAGACTCTAGCAATTAACGGACGAGGCGGAGCCCCTGGTCTGGGGTGTCCCCAGGAACCCGGTGGGCCCTTTCAATTGAAAAGTAATTAGAGGGGTGTTTTGGATGTAAATGTTTCGTGACCAACTCCTTGACAAGGAGGCCCGCATCCGGCCCATTCATCATTCCGGCACCCCCAGGATGCACGCGCTATTTCGATGTGCTCAGCCTTCATATTCATCAAGCTGTGCCTCCAATTTGTCCTGTATTTCGGTCAATTGCTGTACCTATTGTTTGAGCTTGGAAGTGTCCGTAGCGATTTGCTTGGTGGCGTCCTCCACCACCTTCAGTCTCATACCCATTTTCCGGAGGTCAGCTCGCATAAGGTAAACCGCAGTGTTCTCGGAGTCCAACCGGGACTCCAAGAGGACTGTACAACGTTGATGGCGGCCATGATGTCCTATAACGTTGGATCAGGCTGTGTAGAGAGTGGCTGTGTTTTGTCCAGGTCAGTGGCTTTGGGGGCCTCGGAATCTTCACCAGTTTTATTCAAGGCATATTTATCAAGTTTTGACTGTAGCAAAGATTTGGCTCCATTTCCCCCAGCCATCTTGGAGTGCTTGCCATTTCAGCGGGAAATAATTTACAGGTGCAGGATAAGACTCGGTACTCCCCACTGCCTGCCTAGGGGCCATGTGCCTCCAGCGGCCTCTTGGGTTTCCCGGAATAAAGTTTGCTGTACCATTTACTTTGGCTAGGGTTAGGGGGTCTGTGCAGCACCCTCGGCTGGCATGACACTCCCCAGAGCAGGACTGGCTTGCTGCCTGTAGTATCTTGATGTCACTTGCCTCCTTCTTTCTGGCCTTTGGGGGGGTCCCAATACCCCCAACTTATAAGCAATGAATCTCAGGAGTCCCCCCTGATCACAATCACGTGTACGCCCCCGCTGTAGAGTCGCCCTGCAAACTGGGAAGAATTACAAGAACACACTATGTCTGGGGCCTACATTACTGCACAACAAGCGGTGGTCTCATCCTCTGTTGCAGGCCCTTTGCAAGAGCCGTCCCCTCTCTCCTTCCCAGGGAAAGAGTCCAGGCTCCTTGCAACACAGTTCAAAGAGACCCATCCGTTGGGCCCAGTCGGCAAGTCCACAAGTCTAGCCTCTTGGAGCAGGCCTTCTTGAGAGTGCCTCAGTCCACCACTCTGCCCCAGGTCAGTATTAGTCAGGGCCCGCCTATGCTGTTTCCTCCTGCACCCCAGGCAGGGCATGTACAGAGTCCGGGCCCAGCTGGTAGTTGGCCCCTGGGTGCGACCTCCCCCACTCACTGCCACTGCCCGGATGCCATGGTTGGTTCTCTCGTGGCTCCCCCGCTGCTCCACATAGCGGCCCTACCAGCATCACTCATCACGGGGCTGCCGCCCTGATACCATGGGTCGGAGTCAGACAACATGGGTGAAGGCCCGCACCCCGTCCTCCATTCCAGACCTGCCCAATATTTATTTGCATAGAGGTCCACGGTCTCCAAATATCTCTGCTTCAATCTGCAGATCTATTGGTATTCCCCACGCAGTCTGGGCAGGCCGACTTGTCACGTTGTCAGTCTTTGGGACTACGCCAGTTCCATCTCCACCATCTTAGGTTCTCGCTCTACCACAGAGTTGGGTTTGTAGACACCACTTCTCGGCCACCACAGATAGTTTCAGCAGGTATGCGGGTTCCCCAGGCTTGAGGGCTGCGGTCCCGCTGTTTACGGGATCAAAGCTGCAATTTCAGTCAGGATTAGTGCCGGATTAGCGGGCAAGGGCTCCGCAGCCAAGCTAGTGAGTGGCCATTCCCTTCGGCTGCTAGCCACGACCCGATAAGTGGCCATTTTAATGGTGAATGCGCTGTCTGTAAAGAACTGTGTGCTACAACACAATCCTTTCATATAATGCTTTTGACAGTGTGATCCAAAAGACACTACCAGCTTCGTTACAGACCTTTACCACTATCCTGCTGAATGAGCAGGGCACATTTTCACTGCTTATTCTCTGTGTAACGCTTGAATTTTTTATAACCCCAATGACTTCAGTGATGTAACATTGATGGCAGCACACCTTCTCTAAATTCTGTTCCAGCACCACTGTCTGTAAGAAGTTGTGTTTAACAGGAGAGTGAGCGAGGTCATAGCTGTCTTTCTCTCCCTCCTCTCCTTTAATGATTTGCATCTGCTGGAGTGCTTTGTCCATGTGGGAAGTCTGTCCTACATACTTCAAATCTCTTTCCTTTAGGCTGAAAATATTTTTGCATTTCCTAAGTGCTAAAATTATCTTATGCAATTATTAATTTTTGGAAAAGAATGGAGAATAAAAGTGAAAATCTTCAGGCTTTTGAAACTGCAGAAACTGTCATGTACTTTTTTAACACCAGACTTGCATATAGTTCACTTTAGAGAGTGTTGGAACATCATTTGCATCTTTCAAGAGTATTTTTTCAATCATAAGGTATTATAACACTCTTCCCCCTTATGGAAGAAAAATACCAAACGTCATTGTTGTCT
The DNA here is from genome assembly GCF_964261635.1 of Lissotriton helveticus. Taxonomy (NCBI): domain Eukaryota; kingdom Metazoa; phylum Chordata; class Amphibia; order Caudata; family Salamandridae; genus Lissotriton; species Lissotriton helveticus. The sequence continues at coordinate 1,727,774,192 of NC_136061.1, forward strand.
AATTTATAGCTTTTTTATAAAAAAAAATAAGTGTAGTCAACACATGTCACAAATCAGAGGTACCACACTGGTTGAAAACGAATTTAAAGTAAATTCAACTGTCCAGTATGGAGGGGAGAGGGAGAGAAAAGAGGAAGCAGAAGGGTAAGAGGAATCACAAGGCCAAAAAGAGGGTTGTGAGCGAGAGAAAGAGACAAATAGGCAGAGGAAATAGAGGTGAGAAGAGAGAAAATGGAATACAGAGATGGATGAAAGATGAGGAAAGAGACAAATGTGTGATTGATGTCAAAGATCAAGCAAGACAAGAAAGGGAAGATGAGAGAAGAAAAATGATGTAGGAAATAGAAATGAGGCCGGCAGGAGAGGTGAGGAGAAAGGGATGATAAGACAAAAGGAGGAGGGGGTGAAAATGAAGAGAGCACCAAACAAAAGGGAGACATGGGGAGGAGGAGAGAGGAAAAAGGGGATTAGAGAGAGGGAGTGCTCATACATGGACGTGAAAAGATAGGAAATATGAAAGGATAGCCGTTATAGAGAGAAACTGTCATGCTTGCAGTGATTCTGGATGGGATTCTAAGTGGGGGGTCATTTTTTTCTGGCTCCTCCCTTGCTAACATAAGAAAAATAGGGTATGAGCTTCACAAATTGCATAGGAAATAAGGCGCATTCAGTTACTATTCCTACCTGCATGGAAAAATAACATAATTATTAAGTGCCTTGAAGTCGGTAGCTCCACCCGGTGCTACTGCAGTGCTGAAGACAACCAAATCCAGCAGTTTCAGTTGACCGCATCAGTGCGGACCGACGTCGGTGTCAGAAGACTTGTGAACAGTACCTTTTGTTCCAGCCGATCGCGGCGGTGTGTGCCAGTGGTGGCGGTCGTCGAGGCTGCGGTGTGAAGTGGAGCAGTGCAGCGTGTGGTGCCCTCAGGTTGCAATGCAGGCAGCGGCTCGGTAGTAGTCATCTGGCGGTGTCGGTGAGACCAGGGCTGTGGTGTGAATTGGGCAATACCAAAGGGGATAATGGACGGAGCGTTTGAGCAAATCACACACTCACCCCCAGTCAACTGATGTGGGTTTAATGCATCATCATTCTTTGGTTCACTCCACCACCCCAGTTCAGACATGGCCATATGCAAATCAGTCTGACCCTGTGCCTCATGGGAACAGTCGAGCCCGAACTGACAAGCCATGTGTTCCCTGGACCGGAAACAAGCATCCAGGGACCGGTTTCTAGCTAATCAGCCAGGCTAGCTTGAATCCAGTGGCAAAGTGAGCAAGGGACCCACGTCTGGGCATACCCTGCCAACTTAGGGCAAACAAAGCGATCCCAAAGGGGATAATGGACGGAGCGTTTGAGCAAATCAAACACTCACCCCCAGTCAACTGATCAGGGTATAATCCATTGTTGTGGTGTGAATTGGGGCGGTGCTCATTGTGGTGCTGATGGCCATGGTACAAGCAGCAGCAACCGTTGAAATTTGGCGGTCTAGGGGGCTGGTGTCGGTGGGCTGCAGCTGTGGTGTGGGATGGGGTGATGACTTGTGTAGTTTACAAGCAGTGCCTCCAGATCACGGTACAGACCATGACGATGAAGTCAGCTGGCAACAACATCATCAGTGAGACCAGGGCGGCAAGGCAGTGCAGAGTGCGGTTCCCACAGGTCGTGGTGCAAGCAGCGGCTCGGTGGCAGAGGTGGTCGTCGTTGGTAAGACCAGCGTTGCGATGCAAAGTGTGGCGGTGCCTTCAAGTCACAGAACTGCCGGCGGTCTTGGTGACGGCATAGGGTTGTGGTTTCCCTCTGTGGCAACTGAGACACGCGATCCCAGCGGCGGTACCCAGAGGAAGATGAAGTCTTTGCTGATGATGAGACTTCTTGAACAGGGAGCAAGCTCTACCTCAAGCCATTGGAGAAACTCAAACAAAGAAGTTGCAGAAAGTTCAGTCCAGTCCTTTTAATGCCCAAGACAGAATCAGCCACTTCTGCCCAACATAGCAAAGCGCACAGAAAAGTGGTAGTCCCTTCTCACAGCTTCTCCAGCTCTTCTTGGCAGGTTTCTGAGTCCAAAAGAGTTCTAAAGATATGCGGTCTGGGCCACTATATTTATACCACATTTCCCTTTGTTCTCTTGTGGCAGAGAGTGTCTGTGCTTAGTCCAAACCAGTTATGTCCTCTCTGGTCCAGCTTCTTGGCAGGAGGTGGAGACAGCATTGTGTAAGGGCTGACCAGGCCTATTCAGGTGCAGGGAAATCTCCTCCCACTACTCTAAAGGCAGCCCAGGTCTATTCAGCCCAGCCTTGACTCATCCAGGAAAGGCAGGACACACCTCACCCTCCCCAGTGGCTGTCTACAGTGAATGTACATCCCCAGCCCCTGTATCTCCAAAGCCAGACAGTCAATCCACAACCCAGCAGAGGCACATAGGATGGCTAAGCAAGGATATGGCTACTTTCTAAAAATTGCATTTTCAAACACAGAATTTGAAAACCATCTTTCTTAACCAAGGTGCGATTAAATTCTGAGTCCAGGCATACTAAACTCCCTTCTCCTATCGTGTCCCAATGGGAAGTTATACTTATAAGATGTTACAAAGTATCTCCCATTATATCCTATGAAACAGATAGCCTTTCAATAGTGAAAAACGAAATACACTGTATTTCACTCTCAGGACATGTTACACACAACAGTACATGTGCTACCTTTCACCCACACTGCACCTTACCCACATTGGTACTTTGGCCCTATCTGAGGGGTGACGTACATGTAAGTAAAGGAAAAGTTTGAGTCCTAGCAAGTGGGTACACTTGCCAGGTTGACATGGCAGTCACAACTGCGCGCAGACACTGCTATGGCAATTCTGAGAACCCTTTGAAGGGCTGCTTGTGTGAGCTGCACAACCAGTGCTGCAGGCCCACTAGCAGCATTTGATTTACAGGCCCTGGGCAAACACTGTGCACTGTACGAGGGACTTAACAGTAAATCAAATAAGCCAAACATGGATACACCAATCCATAAACATAAATTACCATAGGAGCACTTGCACTTTAACACTGATCAGCAGTGAGAAAGTGCGCAGAGACACTAAACCAGCAATAACAGAGTCAAAACCAGGAGGTCAGAAAGCAAAAAGACAGGGGAAACCAGCCAAAAGATGCCAGGTCTCAAAGCTGCCGTGTCAAAAACTCAAAAATGAGGCCCTAAGTTTCTGCCCTGGAACGCGGGTTGCCCAAGGGCTGAGTGGCAGAGGCGAAACACAAATACTGCCACTGAGGAGTTGCATAATCTCTAATTTCCCAGTTTCTCAAACCCCTGCCCCGGTGCTTTTGACAGTTTGGAAATGAGCAGTACCTTGTGGTGCTGAAACAATAGTAAGCATCAGTCAAGGAGCATACACAAGGCTCTGGCAGCAGAAGGACCCTAACCAATGCATAGCAGGGTCCTTTTGCCTCGATTTTTTAAATGTCACCCGCTTTGTGCTTTGCCAAACTATTAAAATTAAATGCAAATATTTGTGAAGTTTTGAGGTCTACAATTTTGCAACTTTGCATACATAAACAAAGTACAACTGAAGACTATGCTGAATTCACTTTTAAGTCATAATTGTTGAATAAACAAAACTCTGTCATTTGCAATGAAAAAATAGCTTTCACTGGAAATTGGACATAGGGCACTAAAGAAAGTAAGGGTTTTGTGTACTTGTTGTGCCAGAATCAAATTTTAACCGATAGCCATCTTGCAAAGCTTCATTAAACCAAAACCTAAGGACTTGCGGGCATATCAGCAAGGGCCGGAGTTAAAATGATCGCTGCTTTAGCGTCCGTTTTTGGACGAAAAGCGGCGATAATTTTAACTCCCTATTAGCAAGGACACGCTAATGCGTGAATCCATGCTTCTTCGCCCTCTCCCTTAACGCCCAGCTTTGCATCTCTAATGAGATGCAAAGTGGGCAGTCCTCCCCAGGATAACATGAGAAATGTCGCTAAGCGACATTTCTCCTATTATCAAGCCTCACGCAAAGAAGCATAGCGACAAGAAAAGTAGCGATAATCTCTGTTATCGCTACTTTCCTTACGCCGGCTTTAAAACTGACTTAGCCATGATAACCTATGGAAGGTGGATATCATGGCTAAGTATGTGTAGCCCTATCAGCAAGCTATCGCCAAAAGTTGTGCGATTATCGCTGCATTTCCAGCGATAATCGCACAGTTGGCAGCTTGCACTCCAAATTTTATCGTTTTAGAGATAAGCGTTGCTGATAGCACGCTATCTCCGTGATAAAATTCAGAGTTGGAAGGCGATAATTATCCTAGCGCTAAGTGCGCTTAGCGATAATTATTGGTGGCCCTTGCTGATATGCCCCTCGGTTTGTGTCAAGATGTAAGACTGTTTGCTCCATTCGCCTTCAGGTGAAATTGCTACATTATTGGCATCGTACTGCTGGAGAAGGAGCTAAAGCGACTTTGAAACACATTGAATTACTGATTTTCCTTAATTATACTTATTCTGATGTATTAGATGGAAAATGGTTGGCAGTGATATGTTATTTACGTTTAAAACCTTTTGGCAGAAAGAAGAAGTGGTTAAACGTGTGAGGCTAAAACATAAAAAGAGCCCAAAAATATTTGGACATAATTTATGAACTGACAGAGATAATATCGCCTGGTTTTGGCAATACCCTCTCAGGACACTTGGGAGTACATGAGTACGACACCCTTCATCATTGTTTAATTGTCCACGTGGTGTGGCCGTGCGGCAGCACGGAGTAGAATCGACACGTTTCTCTATAGGCATTAGGCAACGAATTCATTGAAATGTATTTCCTATCGCTCATTTTTGGATTTAAGAGAACTTTCCAAAGGTTTGATTTCTTTGGTCTCTGTAATGGTGCTCATTAAAATGTATTTCTGCTGGATATTTCTATTCAGTTTGTGCAATTATATCACTTTTGATTGTAGAGCCAATTTGTTAATTACAACAGGAATAAATCTGCTGTGTTCCCATAAGTGGTTTCACAAATAATAAAGTTCCCCATAATATGTTGTCCATTTATCATCATTGCTGTCAAAAACTTTTTTTATGTGTTTAGATAAATCCAGACGTAGTGCAGTGATCACACATATAGGAACCCAAGGGCTTAGACTGTAGCCAATGTTTTTAATTTTAAGTAAAAATATATGCGTAACAGTGTCACTGATAATCAGCAGCTTCTTGTAAGTGGTAGCTGGTGGTTCACTTATTTCACTTCTGTGTTCAGGACCCTCATCTCACAGGTACCAATATCTATTGGCATTTTGTCTTACCAGGTAAACTGTTTTATGATATTAAACACTGGTCAGTGTTCTTTATTGAAATGATCAATGCTTAATTTGATCCATTGGTTGTAGGTGTGGCCCACTGACACTCATATTTGAGGACCGGCACTTATTTTTTCCTCAACAATTTTTGACCTAGAGCCACACAGAGAAAAACCCATAGTCTGGGATGCCCGCCACCCCTTCCACCATGAATCCCAATGGTAGGAGACAGACACAGTTTGAGCTTTTGGAAGGCAGGGGGGCCTCACGACTCCCCCAGCCGTATTTATTAAAATATGAAACAAAATTTAAAACTTTAAATAAAACGTTTCATTTTTATGTACAAAATTCAACTTCCATTACCCTTGATGAAGACAGGTATTGAGGCTAACCTTAACAAATCTCTAATACAAAGATTTCGTAGCCGAGTCTTACATCATGGCATCGTGCATTGTATACGAATTTTGTACATCCTATCGTTAAGGGCCAACGGCAAGGTCTTAACCGGTGTCAGATCCCTATCACCAAATCCGCCCTCTCGTAGTGGCGCCTGCGCAGAGGGCTGTACCCTCGTAGCCAACCGTAATTTCCCTTCCCTGGGGGCCCCTTTTCCACTCGGCGCCATCTTAAGGTCGTCCGAGATCCCGTGCGGGGTAACCGTAAGAAGGACAGCGTAGACTCCCCCCCTTTCCCCGCACTCTCTTCCGCCACAGCGGCTATCCGGCCCCCGGGAAATTACTGGGAGGGGCATATAGCCGTCTCCCCCTGGGAGGGGCCAATGGCCATCTCCCCCTGGGCGATCCCATACGTATTGGGTGTCGCCCCCCCTTGGGAGGGGCCAATGGCCGCCTCACCCCGGGCGCTCCCATTTGTACTGGGTGGCGCCCCCACTAGGGACCTTGAAAATTGCTCACCGATCATGACCTTACCGCCCGACCAAAAAACGAATAAATACGACAGTTTTTTAAGAACATACTAACTGGGAAACATTCATTCATCAAATCGTCACAGAATTAGGTGCATTTCCTCCCTTTTCCCCGTCCCCGCGGAGCAGGAGACCCCCTATAAACATTTTTCGAACAGGAGAAAACAAAACGGGGCACATGATACTGTTTATTATAAATCTACAAAGGAGAAAAAGGCCTATCAACATGTCGTCCCTTGTGTAAACAAGTTCGGAATCAATCTGGACACGACGTTACGTGCTCTACTCCAACGTGATCACTACTTATTCTTCCTCCCGAACTTCTGCCTCAGGGGCTGGTGGGTGGGTCAAAAAATGCTGCTTGTTCCCTTGAGGGCTCACGAGCGACGAGTGGTGCAACCTTCAGAGCGCGGGAACAAGAGGACGACTTCTTCGATCCCGAGCCTTTTATCCTCTGTCAGGTAGGCGGGACGGTATTCCCTCCCGCCCTAAGTGCACGGACTTCCGGGCAGGAAATTCTAGGACAACCCCTCATGCGGCGGGGGCATGTTCCGGCTACATCACTATGGATATACCAGCCGGGGCACGCCCCACGCCTGCACGGGGTTCCCGGGCGGGCGGGGCACCCAGCCATAAGTGCGGAGTGACCGAGTGGTCCCCCCTTTCCATATGGTCTGGGATGCCCGCCACCCCTTCCACCATGAATCCCAATGGTAGGAGACAGACACAGTTTGAGCTTTTAGAAGGCAGGGGAGCCTCACGACTCCCCCGGCCGTATTTATTAAAATATGAAGCAAAATTTAAAACTTTTAATAAAACGTTTCATTTTTATGTACAAAATTCAACTTCCATTACACTTGATGAAGACAGGTATTGAGGCTAACCTTAACAAATCTCTAATACAAAGATTTCCTAGCCGAGTCTAACATCATGGCATTGTGCATTGTATACGAATTTTGTACATCCTATCGTTAAGGGCCAACGGCAAGGTCTTAACCGGTGTCAGATCCCTATCACCAAATCCGCCCTCTCGTAGTGGCGCCTGCGCAGAGGGCTGTACCCTCGTAGCCAACCGTAATTTCCCTTGCCTGGGGGCCCCTTTTCCACTCGGCGCCATCTTAAGGTCGTCCGAGATCCCGTGCGGGGTAACCGTAAGGACAGCGTGGACTCCCCCCCTTTCCCCGCACTCTCTTCTGCCGCAGCGGCTATCCGGCCCCCGGGAAATTCCTGGGAGGGGCATATAGCCGTCTCCCCCTGGGAGGGGCCAATGGCCGTCTCCCCTGGGCGATCCCATACGTATTGGGCGTCACCCCCCCATGGGAGGGGCCAATGGCCACCTCCCCCCGGGCGCTCCCATCTGTACTGGGTGACGCCCCCACTAGGGACCTTGAAAATTGCTCACCGATCATGACCTTACCGCCACAGGCCAGATAGTTGACCGACGATCTGGCCCCCCCACAAAAGTCCTATAGGTCCTGTCTCCTCAATCCCACTAGCCATGCTAGGAGATCCCCAATCCATACGTCATTCCCTGCCTTGGACAGGTGTACGCCATCACGAGAGTAACAGTGATCCCCCCAGATGCACCCGTGAGGTATACTGTGAAGGTGGGCGGACCAAAACAACCTCTCAATCTTATTGTTGACCCTCTTTACCGAATGGTTCAATGCTGTTGTGGACCGCCCCCCCCCCCTCCATACCTTCCTTGGCACCATGTGCCACCAGGCTAATGTGCATTCTGGGAGGGTCCTCGCCAACCAACTAACTGTTATCAATATCTGCTCGATTAAGGCCCGTCTGCCCAATCTCACCAAGTCATTGCCCCCAATGTGCACTATGACTACTGATGGCGGTGACCTGTGCCGCCCTAACAGTTTCTTAACAAAACCTTGCAGTTGGTCAATGCCCAAACCGCCCCGTCCATAAAAGGACACCCGAAAACCGTATTACTCAGATGTGTGGATCGCATCACCTGCTCCGAATACGTCCGCGGCCCGTCTCACGTATGATTGGCCCACGACCCAGACCACACGTAGTCCCTCCCTCTCTCCGGACGTGGTGGATAGCTGACACTGGGCCGATCCCAGTTCCCCCCCTGCATCACAGGCTCGTGAAACTGTAATCCAAACAGAAGAGAAACAACATGAGTGCACATCCGTAATAAATCACAACATATGCAACCGCACGTACCGTTTAAAGCAGTCCGAAGACCATCTCCCCAACTGTTTAACCTTCTCTGCCTGCAGACCCCTGGCCGTTGCTTCAGTAGCGGCCCCAATTCTGAAAGAATGAGTCCCAAAATCCCTCGGGTTCAACCCCGCCTCTGCAATCGTCATTGCTAGCACTTTTTGGAACTGAAATTTTGTTAACGGGGTGCCATCCACATGCCGCAGGAAGGCCCCCCCATGTCGCCACCCTTTGCTGTAAGTACGCCTCTACATGCGCTACCGGACAGCAAGGACTACCAGGAGCACGCTGCAACACAATGCTACTCCCTTGGGCCTCTTGGTCGGTTTTAGACCTGGCAATCGTGATGAGCAGGGAATCCCCCCTCACTTGGACATGCTCCCTCCACAAGCCCCCCTCGGTATCCTTTATGTTGGCCGCCACCAGTTCACCTATTCGCATGGCACCATAGAAAGCCAGCGCAAATGCTGCTCGGAACAGGCCAACTTCACTAGGTGAGGAGCATGTCGCCTCCAGGGCAGCCAGCAAGATGGTTAAACTGTCAAAACCTATCGGATGCCTAGTGTCCTTCTTGCGTCCCTCTACGCGCCGCCACCCGTGCAGCGCCTTCCTGACCATGAAGGAGTCTGTGGGATCCCCCATCCCTCGGAGCTGTGCCATAAACGATACGGCGGCCTTATACCGACTGGCGGTTGCCGCTGACCAGCCTTCCTTATGAAGAGCCACCAAGAAATGGGCGAAGGCATCCTCCTGACCCCATTCATGCTCCCATGTGGGGCCCAAAAAGGTGCAGTACGCACGGAACGCCCCTTCATAAGTTTTCCTTGCCTTGAGCCCTAGACTGGCTGCCACAAGGTCTTGTAATCCGGCGCGCCGATTCGCCACAATGCCTCGGGAAATGGCGCTGCCGCTAGCTCCGCTGCTGGTAGACACTCCCTGAATGCCTGCATTTTGAAACGAGAGAGCGCATCCACCGCATTATTCAGTACCCCCGGCACATGTTTTGCCCTGAATTGCACATTCAATTTTAAGCACTGTAAATGTAAATGTAAATGTATTTCGATTTATATAGCGCACGAATCACCCAGGGGTCTCAAGGCGCTTGCTTAGGGAACCCGTCCTGGTATTCCCCTGTGAGATACCCCGGCAGGGTATCCACAAGGTGAAAGCCAGGCATCCCGCCGCGAGGGGCCGTAGTGGAGATTAAGCAAGCTATTGCCCAGAGTCGCAGAGTGTGACCCCGTGAGTCGAGTAGGCACCGGAGCGAGAATTGTCGAGTCCGTGGAATTTTTGAGCCCGAGACCCGCTGAGGCGGGGAATCGAACCCTGGTCCACGGCCGATCTCAGCTTCCAGGTCTGCCGCCTCTAACCACTGAGCCACGCTTCTCCACTGTAACACAATTTCTTTTAGCAATCGCAATATCCATTTGCAGCGTGCTGCCTGTTGATTAATGCATTCAACCACTGTCATGTTATCAGACCAGAATACCACCGAGCCTTTGCCGAGTTCTTCTGGCCATGCCAGTAATGCCACCCAGATCGGGAACAACTCCAGGAACCCAATGTTGCTCGTCAGGCCGCTTGTCGCCCACCATGCCGGCACGGAGTTCCCGGGCGGGCGGGGCACCCTGCCATAAGTGCGGAGTGACCGAGTGGTCCTCCCTTTCCAAAAGGCATTAAGAAGGAGGGCATGAAAGATGGAAAAACAGTGGCAAAGGGAAAAAGCAGGAATGAAAAAGAACCTGCAAAAGTGAGATAAAGACGCATATAGTTCCAGCTGCGGGCTTCTAAAAATAAAATTGGTCCCCAGAACTTAGGGCCAGATGTACGAGGCTCAGTGATTGTGATTCGCAATTTGCAAGTCGCAAACACTGATGTACAACTGTGTCTAAGACAGTGTTTGCGATTCCCAAATGGGTCACAAAGGACCTACCTCATTAATATTCATGAGCCAGTTTGCATTTTGCTACCCATTGGAAATGGACAGCACTCAAAGGGATGGTGGCCTTCTGGAGTCAGCAGACCACCATGTCTCTGATAGTTTTTTTCAATAGCAAAAAGAATAATTGATGGACAGATTGCAGAATGATGACATGCATTGACCCCAGAACAGAGATCTGGACCTAAATCCAGTGTTTCTTTCTCCCCATGCCATTCCAGTTTAGACACAGCCATATGCAAATCAGTCTTGACCCTGTTCCTCACGGGAACAGTCTGCTCGAGCTGCCAGGCCAGGTCCTCACAGTTTTTTCAATAAAGCATTTTTTTTTTAATGCAGATCATTTTCCTTAACGAAAAAAGGGATGCAAAAAAGAAGACAAAATGTTTCAGTTTCATTTTATAAGATCAGGCAGTGGTCCCTGTGACCACTTCCTGCCTGCTCTTATAAATCATTTTAGCTGTCAATGACAAAGAGGAAGAGGTCCCCTGGAGACTCCTTCCTGTATGCGACTAGCTTACCACCAGTTTGAAATTGGTGGATTTCCCCTTTGCGGCTGCTAAAAATGGCTGTACATCTTGTCCTTAACTAATAAAGCACTGGAAATAATATATAATTTTTACACTTTCTTCAATGTTTTGTGATTGTGTTAGTCTATGGAGTAAAGCAACTTGCCTTTGAATGGGATCGGGCACTTTTCTCATCCTCTCTTTATATTTCATATTTTGTTGAACAATCCTAGTGTAACAAATTTACCATGAGGATTACTCTTAAGTAGGTTAGATGAATGAGAACTTGAAGCTATCAGGTTCCCGAAATCTAGATGCCTAGAACCCCTGATGTCCCTAGATCCCAGCGATGGGCATTGGTTAACTGAAATACCCGGCAGAGGAAACCTGGTGAAAAGAGGGAAAAAGGTAGGAGAGAACTAGGGCTTAATTTCCCACTAGAGGGATTAGTCTCTACAGGCGATGACGTCGGGCCTTACATCAAGCAACTTTAAGGACTACAGGATGCTGTAACAAGCCCCTGACAGAGCAGGATACCAGACAGGAACCCCATGACACCAAAGGGCAGCCAGGTTGCCCATCTGAGTTATAAAGCATATACAAGAACAAACAAGTAGCCAATGGGACAGGAGAACCAAGGAAGAGAACTGAAGCGAAACCTTATCCATGAGGTGCTGAAAAATAACAGCTGTGCAATGACGATAAACAACTGTGGATTAAGGGTGGAAAACTACAGCAACTAAACAACATGTTGCTAGGCATCTGCTCCATGTTGAAAGCGACCTAAATACTGACTAATCCCCTATGACACAAACATGATCAAGTAACCCACGAAGTGACAATGTTGAAGGAAACTGTGGTGTGTGGACTAGTGTTTGTGTAAGCCCTGTTCTTGATAACTTCCACACTTTCCTGACCCATGGGGTTACTCAATGCACCTGAGCCTTCTAAAGCCTGACTTTAGCATGTAAAATGATATTAATTGTCATGCTTTTTTCCAAATATGTTTGTCTTTACTTTAGTATTAACAACTTTAACCTAAAACTGAAAGTAGACACTAAAGTTTTCTTTTTACTGTCAATATTAAATACAATCATTATTAGTAAAGAATGCCATGTATTCTTCTTACACTTTTTTTGTATCATCCTATATAACAAATGGATCATCTATGTATCTGATTGAGAGCACTCCATGTTTGCTATTGAGTTAACAATCTGTCTAAAAGTTTCTACTCCCTAGATCTAGAATAGTATGAGTCATTGCCATCTTTCTAGATATCTTTTGCAGATTTTAGAATTTTTTTAAAACAGCACTAGGTGCATTCATTCTTGAGAAGCGCTGTAGAGTCAAAGCCCTTCTTAATTTACATATCTCTCTCTCAGATCAATTCATGACAGCAGATTTTGCTGAAGCGCTCGGGCTCCATTGCTCCCCAAATACATGTTATAGCACCCATTCTTCTTTGTTAATGAACCCATCACTGTCATCCTTTCTATTTACACCCAATACTACTCTCCAGAAATCCATTAATCCACTTGACCTCATTTTTTTTATCAAGTTAGTTTCAGTTTCTGTCAACTATTCCTTTCAACCATACATTTTTTTTGTTTTTGTTTTTTTGTTCCATATTTTTGTATAACCTCTACCTATATTTCTTGGTATCTTCTGATGGTTTTAAGATGGCAGTTATGAAAATTGTTTTTCTTCATTTATAACTCAAGATATGTTTTCGCAAATGTATTATTGGGGAGACAGGTAATCCATTATTCCATGGATTCAGACCTCACACTAAACAGCTTATCGTTCCAATATCAAATTATTTGTACCTTCTGATTGTAAATATGTATTGTACTCTCACTATCCCCCTTCCCACTGGAGGGTTCATTGAGTATGTATTTCAAATATTTCTTTCATGGCTGTCTGTTACATTTTTGTTGTAACTTAATGCATCCTGCTTTGTGAGGTCATCTAGAATGTAGAGAGTGTTTGTGGGATTGGAATGTCAGTTGGAGATATGGACTGCGCATCAGGATTCTGCTCCTAATCGGGTTTAGCTATCTACCTATCTAGTTGAAACTGAGGGGCTGATTACGATGGTGGGTGAACTAGGTCTGCCCGCCATTGTAGCGGTTTTTGGGACCGCCCGCCAGACATGTAGCGGTCCCACCACTGTGATTAGGATGCACCCGCCATACTGGTGGGCGCATACTGGGCTTTTCACATTGTGGGCGGTGCTGCTGACTGCAGCACGGCATTCAATGTGAAAAGTGAGTGCACAGCATTTCCCTGCACTACGTGGCAGGCACCATGTGATGCCTGTCACTTGGTGCATGGAAATAAGGGGGGTACCATGGGTACCCCCCAGTGCAGCAAAACTCCCCCCACAAGCGTGGCCCGCAACGGTCCCCAAACCCAATCCCTGTAAGCCTTTCCATGGCGACATTGCCGCCATGGAAAGGACTTCCCAAACCCACATCCTGATCTGGTGGATGGTGCCTGCTAGGCACAGCCACCATTTCTGGAGCCCTGCTCTGTCCGCCAGGCAATCAGTGCGATTACCTTTGACAGAAAAGCGGTGGACTGACTTTGCGTCCGCGGCGATACCCACCGCCATCCTAATTTGGCAGTGGGCAATGAGCTTGGTGATGGCGGATGGACAGCCACCACCGCCCCAGTGGTGGCGGTCCTTCCGCCATCATAATGACCCCCTTAGATCTAATAAATCTTTCTATAATCTACACTACAGCCTCTGAACTGCAATTACAAAACTGGTGATACAAATATCGGGAATCGTCCTTTAGGACAAAGCTCCAATGACGCTGTGCCTTCACAAGGCCAGCAAAAGAACGAACACGACTTTAGCACTCATTTGCTCTGCATGCAAGTCCTTACAACGGCTTGCTTTGGGGGGCGCATTAGTGGAAATGCATTAGTGGAATTGTGTTGGATTAAAGCCCATCACCTTCCCTGCTGTTGCCCAGTCTGGGGTTGGAATAGTAAATTAAACTACTCCAAAATCCAGCACCCCCCCTAAGGCAAGTTTAAAAGAATGTGTGCTAAAGAGGAGCTCGTTCTAATGACGGCATAGGATTACTGACAGAATATCGAATGCCAGAATATCGAGTTACACAAATATTGGGACATAACTATCATTGTGAAAAATATCGACCTCCTTTCTTCATAAAGGTAATTCTAAAAATATAGAGAAAAAATATCGTTGTTTAAAATAGCTAGTGCAACATATCATTTTTTTATTGAACCAAAATAATGTAAAATAAATTAAATAATACATTTAACTAAAAAAAAATCGATTTTTGTAAATGTTAACAATTATAAGTAATACATTTAATGTAAAAAATGAAACTCACATATATAAAATGTAATATATATATTTACTTAAAAATGATTAATAAATAATCGTTTTAATTAATTATAAAATGTTAGAAATATATTAAACATTATAAATAAATATGCATATACATACACCTGTAACATAAAAATTATATTAACAAAATGATATTATAAATTAAAATATTAAAGTATTAAATATTTTTTAAACCTACATTTTACACTACACTGAGTGCAACAGTAGGGAAAGTGTTGGATAGCGTAGGGAAAAATTACTATTCCCACCCCAAAAAATGTAACAGCACGGAAAATGTTGGATAGTGGGGGGAAAGAATTACTATATCCACTCCAGCGACTGCAACAGTAGGGAAAGTGTTGGACAGCGAAGGGGAATAATTTACTATTCCCACTCCAAGGAATACAACAGTAGGGACAGTATTGGATAGAGGAGGGGAATAATTTACTATTCCCACTCCTGTGAGTGTAACAGTAGAGAAAATGTTGGAAAGCGGTGGGCATAAATTACTATTCCCCCTCCAGGAAGTGCAATAGTAGGGAAAGTGTTGGATATTGGAGGGGTAAAAATTACTATTCCCACTCGAGTGAGTGCAATAGTAGGGAAAGTGTTGGATAGCGGGGGGGGGGGAATCATTTACTATTCCCACTCCAGCAAGGGCAACAGTAGGGAAAGTGTTGGATAGCGGAGGGGTAAAAATGACTATTCCCACTCCAGTGAGTGCAGCAGTAGGGAAAGTGTTGGATAGCGGAGGGGAATCATTTACTATTCCCACTCCAACGAGTGCAACAGTAGGGATAGTGTTGGATAGAGATGGGGATAAAATTACTATTCCCAGTCCTGCGAGAGCAACAGTAGGGGAAGTGTTGAATAGCGGAGGGGTTAACATTTTATTTCCACTCCAGCGAATCCAAAAGTTGGGAAAGTGTTGGATAAAATGGGAATAAAATTACTATTCTCACTCCAGGGAGTGCAACTGTAGAGAAAGTGTTGGATAGCGTAGGGGCAAAAATCACTATTCCCACTAAAGAAAATTCTAATTAAAAAACAAACAAAATATCTAATACAATAGAAAATATAATAAAAAAAACAAAAACAAACCATATATAAAAATGTACAAAACAGAAACATTAAAATGTAGAAAAAATCTAAAATATACAAAAAAGCTTAATTTTTTAATTTATCAAACAATTAAATATTTTGTAATAGTGATTAATTTGAATAAAAAATTATTATTACATGAATGTAATATTTTGTTTCTGCCCTATAACACCACACAATTTACAAAACACATTTAAATTAAAAATGAAAGTGTTCCTCCAAAATTAACACAATTATCAATTAAACAAATATTAATAATTAAAAATCAAGTTTAAAAAGGTAAAAATGAATGTACTAACCAAATGTTACAGCTATAGAACCTAAATCCCCAAACAAATAAAAATAAACAATTGCCAAAAATATTTATCAATTAATAAATTAATATTAATGATCAAGTAATGGTTAATTAATTTAAACTAAATTACTTTTCACCCTCTACCCCAATCAACACCAAAACACAAACCTACACATATTTACACGATTTCCATAACCAATTTTACATTAATAAATTATTATCAATCAACAACAAATCATTACTTAATTTAAAATGTTTTACTTCCCACCATTTGCCACTATAAACCCCAAAACTCACACATAAAAATAATTGCACAATTGCTGTATTTAAATTTTAATTAATAATTAGCATTAATTTACAAAGAATGAATTAATTATAAATAAATTACCTCCCACCATATTCCCCTATAAATGCCACCACCAATTTCTTAAAACTTGACACAATGGACATAATTGATTAACAATTAGTTAATTGATTCATAACAATTAACTATCAAAAAAAAAAATCATTATTAATAGATTAATTGACACAATTAGCACTATAAAATAAAATTTAATAAATATTAGATTAAAAATGTTCATAAATGTATTAATATTAAATTACTTCCCACCCTACTTCCCTATCAACCTACAACCAGTTCCTAAAAAAACAACACAATTAACATACTTACCAATTATTTAACAATAATTAACAAACAATAAATAATTAATGATAAAGTAATCCCCACAATTAACAATATTACATATTAAATAAATACATATTATTGAATACAAATATTAATAATTTAATTATAATTAAATTACTTCCCACCCTATTCCCCTATGAACCCACTACCAGCTCCTAGGAAAATGACACAATTAACATAATTACCAATTAATTAATCAATAAAAGTTAACAGCCATTTATTAATTAATTCATAATCAATTCTTCCCCGAATTAACACTATAAAATCAAAATGAAATAAATACTAATAAATACAAATGATTATTCAATTTATTATAATTAAACTACTTCTCACCCTTTTCCTCTATAAACCCACAACCCGCCTCGCAACTAAAACGCAAAATGTAATTAAAATAAAATTAATAACTTCTATAACTTCTAAAACTGTAACACATCAATTAAATACCAAATGCATTACTTACACACAAAAATACAGCACATTCATTTAAAATACATACTAAAATACACAACACTAACAAAAAACAATATTTTTAACAACTATATTTTGCAAACAATATTAATGACTTCGATATTTTTGAAAACAATATTTCTTACCTTAAACTCGATATTCTTGACCACGATATTCTTGCAGTTGATACATTTGTATCTCGATATTCTGCACTCGATATTACTGCAAGTCGACATTTCCAACTCAATACTGTGACTGTTTCCCGATGGCGTTCCCGAGGCATACATGATAAACGCATGCGGAATACCATCATACATTCGAAAATATCATGGAACGTAAGATTGTAAATGATGAAACAGACCCATGACATTGGATACAGTCAAAATCACCACACTGAAAAACACAACGATTTGATCCTGCAATTTAAAATCACAAAAATAGAACAGAGCACTAGGGAATAATGCATTTCAGTGTACACAGGATGCACCAATTTTGAACACCTTTTATCACGGTAACTGACAGCTGTAGGTCTGGCCTGGTGGGGAACACACAGGGATCATTATGCTATTTCCACTTGAGATTCTTTGCTTATTCAATTTTCAAAGCGCCCAGTTTTCTCTGTGTTTAATTCTTATAAGTAAGCCCTGCTCTGGCGGCCTTCGCTTGACATCTTGTCTGACAACGAGATTATTTTGACTGCTATCATCCATCCATCTGCTACATTCGCAATATTAAATGTGAACTTCACTAAAGAAAGCCTCACCATCTAGCTAATCTATGGTTCTGCTCAGACCTCCTTTATACCAGGTGCTAAACAGGGGTGACATCTGCTTCATCAATGTGGATGTATCAGTAGTGGTTGGAGGGCTTTTGATAGCCAATTGCATTGCTAATTTTTAGCTATGCTACTTTGGTGTTCAACACTTTCTGCTTTCATAATATTCAAGCTTTCTCTCGACTCTCTTAGTTCTACTGAAATAGGGTCCCAAGTACACTTTGCAATCTGTTTCAAACATTTCTTTCCTTGCATTCTGATAAAGTGCCTTCTAGTATATGGCATAGCTTTCCCATCCTAGTTCCGTCAACCTCTTACTTTCAATAATATGTTTTTCTGGGGTCACCCACATCACTGATGGCATACCTATGGAAGTATGGATCTGGAGTCTGCCTGTTTGTTCGAAGACCAAATATTACACATGCGTCTTTGCAGAATCCATAGTGATTAGTTTATTAACTTTATATAATGAAAATTGTCCTAAATCTTTTGATGTGATCACTCTCAGATGGGAACACCATGGACTAGCTGCCAATCATTCGACTGACTAAGCAGAGAAAGAACTGATTCTCCTTCAAAAACTGGCGGTAAAACGAAAGAATTATGTTAACAATTTCTCTGATTTGTCAGCTGTGGGTCGCTTTAAAAAAATAATTTGGTTGCATCTTACTCTCCTCTTACTTTTCTCCTTCCCCCTTTTTTTTTCCTCTTAATGCATTCGATTCTGTTTTTTACCTGCTTTTCTTTTGCCTGCCATGCCAGTAGCTTTCCAGTGTACTCGCTCTCCTCGTATGTCCTTTGAAGGTATGCCCTATGTAGTCGATATCCCAATTGGTAATAGAACTGTTGCATCTGTAATTTTGCCTGTAGTAGTTATTGTTTAGTTTTATAATTCCTATACTTCATATGTTCATTAATTGCCTGTGTATAACGCTTGTCAATTTTGGGCCTTTCTTACTTATTGACTTTTTGCTTCGGGATTTCCTTAGATGTTATCATGCCACGTAAAGTAGCCTTAAATGCATCCCAGACTATATTTATTGACGCTGAGTCTTCGTTATGAGAGAAGAAAACTTTGATCTCATTGGCTGTTTCGGCACACCAGTTCTCATCTTCCAAGTTCAATTTATTAAAATACCATCTCACTGGTTTTTCAGGCTTGGTACCTATTCCCCCTATTTCTATCTTAATCGGGCATGGTCTGGAAATGCATGATCACATTTATTAGCCTTGAGGCCATAGGTTTCCAGAAAGAAATCTATCCTTGAAACTCCTGCATTCCTGGACGTTGGCAATGTCGTTTTATCTACCAAGTCAAGAAATGTTTTACAACTAGCCAGGGCAGTAGATACCTGTGGTTTGTTTTGCTTACGGTCTCTCCTTGAGGATTCTGCTGCTGGGTTTTGCAGGAAATTAAAATCTCTTCCCCCATATAATAGATAACATGAGAATACCTGTTTTAACTGTAGGAGAGGATGCGGATTATCTAGAACTGAGCATAGATTGTAACTAACGTAATACTTGACTGATTTAAAATTCCATGAACAAGAGCCCCTCTGCCTCCCGAATCTGACTGGATATTTTGTACTTGAAAGTGTATATGTTTCCCTATATAAATTCCTACACCCTTCTGCGCGCACCATGCATTTACTGAACATTGGATGCTAGCCCATTTCAGAAATATTTTACTTGCATCCGATGCGATCTGGAGATGTGTTTCTTGTAGGAAATTAACATCTGGATTATGATTTCTAAGCCAGATTTCAATGCACTGAGTTTTGCGTTTGTTATTCAGTACATTAGTGTTAAAGGAGAGAACCATAATATTTTCCTTACTCATAATCTAAGAATGTTGAATAAACACCCCATTTTACTCTGTGTAGCTCAAGGTCAAATATTTTTACACTTCGTTTTATAAACATATTTCAGAAGGATAAAGGTCCAAAAGCACAGCTACTAAAGAGTAATGCATACAGTACATAATTTATTTAAAGTGACACATGCTGATAAAGAACTACTAAAGAGTAACGCATACAGTACATAATGTATTAAAAGTGACACGTGCTGATGAAGATGTATTTAAAATGACACGTGCACATGCTGATAAAAAACTACTAAAGAGTAACTCATACAGTACATAATGTATTTAAAGTGACAAGTGCTGATAAAGAACAATATCATTCATAGAGAGACAAAGGGCCCAAGAAATAATAGATAATAATCAATAATAATGATCATTGCTATACACCTATTTAAGATGACAAATAACAATGGCATTAAAAACTGACTGATATAATACTCTAAAATGCAGCATCTATAGAATACATAGCAGTAGCTTTTACTGTACCTGAATGATCTAAAGTAAATAATGGTAGTAATTCAGCGCTTTCGGAGCCTTCAGGGATTCCAACTAAATGCAAGTTGGATCGTCTATTGTAGTTTTCTAAATCTTGGAGTTTCAAATCCTTCTGATTTTTACTTTTGTTTAAGACTTGTATATCTTGCTGCATGACTGAAAGATTATCCTCTAAATCAGATATAGGACTTTCGGCTTCTGTTATTCTTTTCTTCCAATTTGGATAGTCTTTCGTGTAGCTGTGCATTCATGTGACTGAGATACTTTAAAATCCCTGATCCCTTTTAGAATAGTTATTAGCATTTTTTTATCGAGTCATCTCCGCTCATCTCATTTCCCAGAGGCACTTGATCCTGACCAGACTCAGACTCAACCTCTTCAGTAATTCCTTGACTGCCACTTCTTGCTCCTTCTACGGGCTGCACTGCTATTTGCTCACATAGTGTAGAGGGAACAGCATTGTGGCCGGGTTGTAGGGGGTTTGTCAGTTCCTGCATCAAGACATGCGGCAGGACTGGTTGAGCTGGTTGAGCCAGTAGAGCTGGGCTTATTGTCTCCTCATAGCGTCTTTTGGCTTAGTCTTAGTCTGATGTAATGGATGCTTATGAAAAAGAGGGTTTTGCTTAGGGCTAAGTAAGATCTCATTGTTAAGAATCTCCATCTCTCCATCTGCAGCTGCAGCTTAGTCTGGGCAGTTCTGTGCGGCCATTCTGCACTCTAATAAGTGGCTGACCATATTCTCCTCCACTCCTTCCTCCGGTGTACACTCATCATCGTCCAGTGTGTCTTTAAGCACATTCCGCTCAGATTGCTTTTCCTTCTCGGACAAAGCCTTAGCCTTCAGCTCCATCCTCTGCTGAGCATTCCTCTGACCCCTGCACATCCCTCTTGAAGCCGGAGAGGGTGTTGTTGACCTACATTTCTGAAGTTTCTTTCTTTTCACCTCCCTTAGTTTGTTTTGTGCGCATCTCCAATTGTATAGCTGAAGCAGGTGGAGCAGAGAGTGATAAATTGTACTTCTTCTCCGGTCTGCTGCAGAATCCCATGGGGCCATCTTATCAAAAAATTAAAACTTCACTTGAGTTTTCTTCCCTTTTCATTTTCATTACACTTGTCTGTTGCTTAGGTTTTTTCTTGACTGGAAGGTTTTGACGCAGCAGGGTCGTAAAAGTGTCTCTGTGAAATCTTGTAGATTTCACTGTGTCGCTTTTACAAGGCTTCCTTGCGACGGAACGCCCACCCTGCATACATTATACCAGACGCAGGTATAATGTAGCACAGGGCTTTACAACGTGACGCATCTCCATAGATGCGTCATGTTGTAAATCTTGATCTTCTTCAATAAACTACAATGTTTATTCGCACATTTCATGCTCAAGCAGTGTTTTTCAGTGGCTTTCACTTCTTTCTAAAACTACCCAAAGCATTTTAATCTCATTTTATTAATCCTCTCTTTACACTGATCATCCAACCTTACTCCTCCCTCTCTTCCTCCTCTGCTGTGACATTCTGCTAGCTTTCTGTCATGACACGTTATTTGGCAGCCTTTCCATTCCATTTTCCATTCAATCATGAGCCCCCAATAGATATTACAATTAGCGATCCAATAAATCTGTCTCTCATTTATGGGTTACCCCATCCTACTTTTCACCTTGTACACTTCTGTCCTGCTGTCTAGTGCAGATTTCCTTTGAATTCCACATTGGCTTGCTGTGTGGTCAGCTACTTATAAAGACTGATTGCTTATATGACTTGAGTGACAAGTCAATATCAGGATGTATTGCTTCTGGAGGTGGCAATATGTTATTGCAAAACATACCCAAATCCCTCTGACTATGACATCTCCTCCTGAGCTCTTACTCCTTTCTCCTGTTTTAATTACTTCCCTATTTTGTTTGACCTCCTTTTGTATTTCCTTAAGGTTTAATAGCTCGAGTTGTTCACAGCTTCATCCCCTAGCTTTTAATCCACTCTATAAGGATTGGTGTCATTTCCAGGACTTGCACTGGTTCTTAGGACCCCATTTAGAAGTTAGTACTGAGTGGAGCAAGCAGCAAAAATAAGTTGGCTCCCGTTTTTACACTTGTTCCTACTTTGCATTGAGAACAAATTGCTCCCATTCTGGTTTTCCATTTACATCTAAACGATTGGACCAAGCAACCCCTACTCCGATGCCCTTCTCGACAGCCTTGGAAATGTGGGATTAAACCAACATGTCATGGAACCCACACACGCCACGGACACATCCTACTTTTCCTTCTTCACATCCTTCAACAACATCAGGATCAACAAACCAGACTCATCACCTGACCGACTATGCCATTGTGAGTTTTACAATCAATACCGATCAACACAGAACAGCTCCTATAATGGGCCTAGCATGTCAACACTGGAACACCATAAGAGAGGCAGAATGGATGTCCACCCTCCATGAGAACAAACCGGAACCCACAAGCCTCCAGGCATGTGATATCAAAACCTTCAACAAGTGGATCACCAACTGTGCTGACATTATGGCCCCCGTGAAAAGCCAGATGGTACACGTCAGACCTTAGAATGACTGCGGCACTGTGAACAACTGGAATGGAAATGGAGAACCAGCAAAGGGGAAGTGGAAAAAGATACTTTCAAAGCTGCCCAGAAAAGGTACCACCAGCTAATAAGAGAAACCAAGAGGAAGACCTTAGTTGAACAAATCAACAGCAGTTCCAATAGCAGCAGAGTAATCTTCTCTATTGCGAAGATGTTCACTATACCCACAGCTGCCCCTAGCATTATCAGCCCCTCACAAAATCTGTGTAATGACCTCTCAACTTTTTTTGCAGCAAGATCACAATCATATTCAGCAACTTCGCCCCAAAACCAGACCTCCTGAATCTCTCTACAAGCATCCCAGTGATGAACGAGGACAACACAATCACCACTTGGGAAACCATCAGCACAGAGAAAACTACAGCAATCTTGAAGACCATACACGCCATTGATAAAGGAACAATCCCTATCAGCAAGGCCCTCACCTCCATTCTCAACACCTATAACCGTACAGCCACATTTTCAGAACCTTGGAAGGACACAGCTGTCATTGCCCTTGGCCAACCCAACCAAACTCTCCATCGTCTGATCAATATCCTTCTTTCCCTACCCAGCTGTGGTCTTGGAAAAAGCCATCAACAAGTGCCTCTACGACCATCTCATCAAACTTCTAGACTGCCACACAATCAAGATTTAGACTCAACCACAGCACAGAAACCACCCTCATAGAAGCAACAGATGACATCCAAAAGATCCTCGACAGGGGGAACCAGCAGCCCACTTCCTCCTAGCCCTATAAGCAGTCTTCAACACCATCTCCTATCCCATTTTGATCTGAAGACTTCATAAAGAAGGCATCCAGGGACACTCCCTCTAATGGATCTGCTCCTTCCTCTATGGAAGAACCCAAACCGTCAACATGTCCCCCTGTTGTATTTTAGAATAACAACAAATCAAGCAGTAGTTCAGTTGAGTGATTTATTATATATAAATCAGTAAAGTAAAATAACCCACAAGACAAGCTAAGGATGAGCGATGCTGTCGTGTCCAGGTAACGGATAAAAGTGACACGACAGCAGAACTCAGGCATAGAACATGGAACAAAGGATATGTCATATATGGAATACAGCATGTGTCACAGAACTAGTCAATTAAAGATACAGATACAACATCTCCTTTCCATAAAAGAAAAGGAAAGAATAAGAAAAAGTAAAACAAATAATAACAAGCTAAACAATTTTCAATACAAATAATAATCTTTAAATTTGGAGGGAATAACAATGTTTCTCTTAACTGAAGTCAAATTGGAGTCAGAAAACGATAGAGAACTATTATCAGTTTCAACGTCCTTAGATAGAGAATTCGCATCAGAATCTTCAGCAGTTTCAACAACCTTAGATACAGAATGAGCATCAGAATTTAAATCTATTTCTGCTTCTTTACTAACAGAAAGAGCATCTGTTCCAACTTCAAGCTGATCAGTATCACCCACTCCCTCATTTAAACAAGATTGAGAAATCGCCTCACTAACATGTGAAGGAAAATGAGAATCATCAAGAGCTATTTGATCCTGATTCTGCACCAAATCCATGAAATCTTCACAACACAAAAAAAGAAGAATTACTACATAGATTTCTTTTAACAAGTTTTTTCAAGATGATGTCTTTTTGATATGGTTCAAGTTTGATAACTGCACTTTTATTCCACCATCCTTTATTCTTAATCATAACAGATGAGTTTGAAGATCTAACAACCTGCTGAGGCAAAGTAAACTTAGATTCCCCTTTGACAACTTTTTTGGGTTTCTTAATAATTACCCAATCACCAGTTTTGAAAACACAGTTTTCCGGGGAAATGGTATTCTTTAACTTATATTTTTTTTCAAAATTTTGCCTGACACACTCATCAACAGAATTTGCTTTAGAAAGATTTAACTTATTAAGTGAAGATGACTTTTTATCGAAAATAGGTCTGATTTTATCATTCGCATCTCTACCTTTCAATAAGAAAAAAGGGGTAAAACCAGTGATAGAATGGGGAGTATTTAGATAACTCCAAACTTTTTCCTTAATGTGTTTTTTAACATCGATTCCAGAAGACAAAGCTGTTTGAATGCCTTCTTTGAAAAATTTATTGGCTCTTTCAACGAGTCCATTTGCAGCTGGAAAATACAACGGACTCTTGATATGTTTTATGTCATATTTACTCAAGAAATCCATCATATTTTTGGATACAAAATGTGTGCCATTATCGGAAACTAATTTCCTAGGAAAACCTTCTACATTGAAAATCTTCTCTAGAAAACCAATTACAATATCAGTAGAGGGAAATTTTACAAAATCATATGAGATCCATTTTGAGTAATAGTCAGTTAAGACAATTAAATATCTCATATCTTCCGGCAAAATATTATAAGGCCCAGAAAAATCAATTGCTAATTTTTCCCATGCTTGTTCAGGCAACAAATTGGTAGATGTATAATTTTTTTTACTTTTCCAATGCTTGTCGGATAGAAGACATTCAGGACATTGGTTAATAAAATTATCGACAAAAGAATCCATACTGGGCCACCAATAAAATTTTCTTAAAATTTTCTTGGTGCCGGACATTCCTGGATGCCCAGAATGAGCTCTTTCAACAAGACCCTTTCTCAAAACATTTGGGGGAACAAAAAGTCCACACCTAGTGATGAACTGGTTCTCCAAACTCAACTCTGAGGATATTTGTTGAAAAGGTACAAAATTTTTATCAAGACTTCTAACTGGAGGCCATCCTTTTCTAATGTACTCCCTTATTTTAACCAAAATTTGATCTTTCTCATATCCTTCTAACCAATCTTTCTCAGTAAAACATCCCAAAGAATTCTCACAGGCATCTAATGCAGAAACAACGACACACTCATCGTCAAAGACTTCAGAAGATTCAATCGGATTCTGAAGGGGAATTCTGGACAAACAGTCTGCTCTAAAATTTGCTCCTCCAGAAATGTGTTTAACATCAAAATTATATTCTTGTAATTTTGAAATAATTCTAACTAGTCTTGAAGTTGCTTGCCCTGTACCATTTCCGTTCATCAAATAAATGAGAGGCTTGTGATCTGTAACGAGATCGAAACGAGTTCCCCATAAATAGCACCTGAACTTTTCAACTGCCCATGAGCAAGCTAAAGCTTCACGCTCTATGGTACTGTAATTGGATTCGGCTGTGGTTAAGGTTCGTGAAATAAAGGCGATGGTATTTTCCTTCTCATTAACAAACTGTGTAAGAACTCCACCAAGACCAATGCAACTAGCATCTACGGTGACAACACACTTAGCACCACAAGAGAATGGTTTCAAAGCTGGTGCATTCTTAATCATTACCTTGACTTTGTTAAAGGCTTCATCATGGACTAAAGACCACTCATACTTTTCATTCTTTCTCGTTAAACACCTGAGAGGTTCCACTACGAATGCATAACCATGCACAAAACGTGCATAGTACTCACTTAGACCTAAAAAGGATCTAAGTGAGTCTTTATCAGCTGGGGCAGGTGCAAGCATAATCGAATCAATCAGGTTCTGTTTAGGCTTAATGCCTTCTTAAGTAATTGAGTGCCCTAAATATTCTAATTCTTGAACCAAGAAACTGCACTTCTCTTTAGATACAGTCATCCCTCTTTTACTTAAGATTTTTAATACTTCATCAAGGTTTTTGTTATGGTCCTCAACTCCATTTCCAAAAATGAGTATGTCATCCTGAAATGCTTGCACCCCTTTGATGTCTCCAAACAACGAGTCCATTAGCTTCTGAAATACGCTCGCTGCAGAAGCTAATCCAAAAGGGAGTCTCGTATATTTGAAGGCACCAAAGGGAGTGACAAAAGTAGTGAGATCTTGTGACCTTTCTGACAAAACAACTTGATGGTAGGCTGACTTTAAGTCAATTAAAGAAAAATGGGTAGAATCTCCTATAGCCATAAGCATTTCTTGAATCAATGGCAAAGGGTGGCAATCCACCAAAATGTTCTTATTCAGAGAGCGCAAATCTGCACACATGCGCAACTTACCATTTTTGCGTTTGGCTAATACTACAGCCGAAACCCATTCGGAAGAATCTGTTGGTTTAATTACACCATCCTTGCAAAGACTATCCAAATGTTCTTTTAACTCTGCTCGTACACTCAAAGGTACACTTCTGACCTTATGTATGACAGGTATGGCATTATCCTTCAACTTAATGTCATGCTCAACACCTTTCACACAACCAATTCTGTCCTCAAATACTTCTTTGTATTTAGAGAGAATAGAATCAAGATCATTAAAAATTATTTTCTCTTTGCAGATTTCTAAAGAAGCTATTGGAATGTCTCCAAGAATAATAGGAGTGTCACTACCAGGCTTTAACATGATACCCATCTTACCTAAGTCACGCCAACCAATAATATCTTTCCCTTTTTTAACTACATAAACTTTTGTAGTAATTTCTCTGCCTAGCAGTTCAACTAAGCCAATAAAGTATCCAAGCATTTTGAGAAATTGACCACCAATTGCTTTTGGATTGATATCTGCAACAATCAGTTTAGTAGGAAAAGGATTATTCGCATAAGTAATTTCATCTAAAATGGTAATTGGCGAACCTGAATCTGCCATTACTTCCAATTTAACGCCATGAATGAAAGCTTCGCCTAAAGGTGCCTTGAAAGTAATCTCAGATTCAACTAAATTTACATTAATTACCAAGTTACTAATTTCATCTTCTATGTCATCTAAAGCATTAACACTGGTAAGAGAAACATTCCTATTTTTAAAAATAGTTTTACAAGCAGACTCAATATGTCCAATTTTTTTACATTTTGCACATTTCTTTCCATGTGCAGGACAAATCGGGTTATTACCGATGTGATTTTTTGAACCACAACGATAACAAACTAAAATCCTTTTTGCTGAAAAGGAACCTTTATCTTTTTTATTCTCTTGTACTTGACTCTTATTAGTTACAGAACAAACTGGTTCCGCATTACTTGTTCCAGAAATAACCCTTTTTGAAACTGATGACCTTTCAATTCCAACTGCGATGTCGATGACTTCGTTTAAGGTCGGATTTCTGCAGGCTAGAAGACGTTTTACTCTTTAACTTTCAAATTCAGATTTGATATATGAATATATGAATAATAAATAAACTGTTCCGATTTTAGAACAAGAGTTTTTACCGATATCTTCTTCTCTTCTGGTCTCACACGGAAAATGCACGTAATCCGGTGTGTGAAATCGGCAAATTGTTTCTCTGTTTACTTTTTTTTTTTTTTTTTTTTTTTTAAATGGCCGCTGCGTGGGGTCACGTTGGTTTAGTTTGCGTGATGCGCGATGACGATCTCACATGTAAACACTGTGTTCTTTCAACTCTCGCGCTCCTTCTCTCGCGCTGGCTGGCTGCTGATGATTTCTGTCAGCTCACTCGCTCTGTTTCACTCGCGCTCGGCTCTTATGACGTTGCCCAAGTTCATCTCGCTCGCTCTCCTTCACTCGCGCAATGCCATCAACGATATTAACGGAAACACGAGGTAATTTTAAACAATCACAGTCTTTCTGTTCAAGCGACACACATTGGCAAAAATATATCTCACCATCAGTATGTAGTTGTCGCGAAGAAAGTCCTCGTTCCCTTCTGTTAAGCCTTGCGAATTTCTTCGGTGGGTTAATTATACAAAAAATTTAAACTGCTTTAAAATTATTTTCCAATTAGAGACGTCTTCAAACGATCCCAATCCATCGTCGCCATATTTATGTTGTATTTTAGAATAACAACAAATCAAGCAGTAGTTCAGTTGAGTGATTTATTATATATAAATCAGTAAAGTAAAATAACCCACAAGACAAGCTAAGGATGAGCGATGCTGTCGTGTCCAGGTAACGGATAAAAGTGACACGACAGCAGAACTCAGGCATAGAACATGGAACAAAGGATATGTCATATATGGAATACAGCATGTGTCACAGAACTAGTCAATTAAAGATACAGATACAACACCCCCCCTACACCCCTAAAGCCGAGGAACTTTTCTATAGAGTCCACAAGGCTCCTCGCTCAGCCCAACGCTCGTCAACATCGACATGACTTCACTGGATGCAGATGATTCGCAACTGATACTGTCCCTCTTGGACAAAACCACCGGCACCATGAACAAGTTCACCACAAGCATGATCGAAGTGGCCACATGGATGCAATCAGACTGCCTCAAACTGAATTCAAGAAAAACCTAATTATTGGTCTTTGAGAAATACATCTTGCCATGGGACTTCACACGTCATCCCCCAAACCTCAGACCCTGCAAACACACACCTTGCTCATAAGTAAGAAACCTCGAAATTGGCATAGACAGTAAACTCATATGGCCGTCCAAGTCAACGCATAGATTTGCCCTGTTTCATCACCCAAGGATGTTGAAAGAAATCAGCCAACACAAGGAAAACAATCACCCAGTCCCTCATCACCAGCAGACTACACTTTAGAAACACCCTGTATGCAGGGGTAACCAACCTGCTCCCAAAAGGACTGCAGACTATCCAAAACACCGCAGCTAGACTAGTTCTCAACCTCCTATGCCCAGCCCACTTCACACCACACCTTTTGGAACTCCAGTGGCTTCCAATAAACAAGCTTGCATACTTCAAACTCCTCAACCACACCTACAAAGCACTCCACAACACGGGCCTGGCCTATGTGATTAGCAGCATTCATTTCCACCAATCTTCTGACACATCAACTCTGCTTGTCTCTAAGTAGCACACACCCCACGTATACACAAAAACAGCGCACAAGATCACGCTGTTTAATAACTTGCTCCTAAAGCCTGGAACAATCTTCAACAACACGCCAGAACCTCCTCCTCTTTTCCCGACTTTCACAAGAATCTGAAGACCTGGCTATTCAAGTAAGCCCTCCACCTGCTGCAGGGCGCCTGGATACCCTCATCGATCATTACCCTGCTATAAAAACACCAATAACATTATAGTCCAACAAGATATAAACTGGAGGTAAGATAAAATTCACAATTGGTGTAACGATAGGAACCAATTGGCTTTGCTGCAGCCATTCTTAAACATACTTAATCAGGTGGTAAAACCTGGCAAAAATGTGGCTCAGAGTTTACAGCCCAATTTAGGGTGAAATATAAAATCATGCCCACAGAATGTATCCTAGTGAGCATGAGCAGCCATTTGCGCTTAGTACGATTTTCTCCCAATTTACTCCCCCACAGCATTTAGTGCTTGTTTATTAGTGCAAAATGAACTCTTGCTTCCGAAATTAACAAGAGGAAGCATTTTACGCTGAGAAGATAGAGTTAAATGCAGCAGAACATAAACAGCAGTGTGAGCAGTCAATTGCACTCGCTAAATTTGCTCTCTCACATTTTTTACCGAAATTATTCTGATTACTCCAGCTTAATGAAAATTACAATCAGGGCTGAGCACAGGACAAACATTTGTCAAACAATTATTTACACTAATTTCTGTGACTGAAAGTTCAGTAATGTGAGGGGGAAAAGTAAACCTCGCAGCAACTAGGGTCCCCACACATCTTCCAATAACAGTATCTCATCTGTGTGCAGGGGTGGGGAGGCTCTCATAATTGACAGATACAGGCCAAATATGCGACCATGGGAAGTCAGTTACTCTCAATATAGTTTTCTCATGGTCATATTTTTGGTCTATTTGTTTCATGTGCTTCACTCACATATGTCAGATACCTCTTTTATTGGTAGAAATGTGGTAAAACCGGATAGGCATATATTTCTGCATACCTGAAATTATAGAGATTATATGTCATGGAAAAGATCTTTTGTTTTAATACTCTTACGTTATAATATGCAGGGGTTTATGGATAGGACAATGTGTTTCGATTCATGCACTCTATCACTGTGTGTCTTGTGTCTCTAGGTTTCAAAAATGTCTGTTTGATAGGTTTACCTGGATGTTAACTGAGCCTGCATACAAAGACTTCAGACATACCCCATGGTGTCTCCTCAATCAAAAAACATTTCCTGATCTCTAGATTGTGGATACATTTTTGTGTCTGATATCCCAACACTGGAAAAGCTTAGGGCAAAACATATTTGGGTTCATTCTGGGGGAAGCATATGTTCCTGTATGAGGAAATTTAAATAAAACTACCATGTTTTTGTGATAAAAGTTGAAAATGTCTTGTTTAGCTTCTTGGGCCAGCCAGTCAATAATAATAATAATATTATAATAATATTAATAATAATAATAATAATAATAATAATAATAATAATAATAATAATAATCCACATTTGTAAAGCGCACAATCACCCGTAAGGGTCTCTAGGCGCTGGGGGCCGTCGGGAAGATTAAGCAAGCTATTGCCCAGAGTCACATGGTGCTTGGCTAATCTGCCTCCGGAGCCAGGGATCGAACCGTGATCCCCAGATTCCAACGTCAGTCGCCCTGGCCGCGGCGCCACACCAATCTGGGCCAGGGTCATCGAGCATCCTGCATTCAAAATATTAGGATGTGTAGATGTTAAAAATATGTGGTTGAGATATGTTTCTATCCAGCCCAGAGAGGCCATCTGTGACCAAGGGACCAGTTTCCTGAATGGGATTTAACTTAAAGATGCTTTCCAATTTCCAAATGAACTGCTCCCAATGTATCACCTGTGGGCATCTTGAAGCCATAGAAAACCCATACATATCTGGTATTCTCATGCTCAGGAATCCCAGAGGAACACATCTGGGGGTCATGTCTTGGCAGAGATATATTATTCAGAGAGGGAGACTTTAGAGGTTTTCATTTTTTAGAAAACAATTGCTTAAAATCGGACAAGCTTCATGATCTTAGTGTGCTAATGCCCAGCCGTCAATGCCCGGGAGGTCTGACCAATAGATCCCCTAATTCATACAGAAATAGAAAAAACATAGGTGCTGATCCATATCTTGTCAGATGGTACTCGCTCTTTCAGGGTCGTAGAGGACATAAAGTCTGTCAGCCTGGGTTGAGCCTGGCTGTTTCTGAGGTCATCTCAGATGTTTGTCTTCCTTTGCTAAACATAGTTTTGTTGACTTTCAGGACTCTGCACATTTTACACCTGCTAACCAGTGATAAAGTCCCCATTTTAAACAAGATAAAATTGGTGTACAGTGATTGGTACATTTAATTTACTTATAAATCCCTAGTAAGATGTATCACCTGTACCCAGGACCTGTAAATTAAATGCTACAAACGGGCTGCATCACTTATTGTGCCTGCCACTTAAGCAGCTCTGTAAATCATGTCTCAGGCCTGCCACTGCAGCCTGTACTGCAGTTTTTAATTACCATTTTGACATTTAGAAATAAACCTTATCTCAGGCCTAAACGTTCTTTTTTAACACTTATAAGTCATCCCTAATGGCTCATACTTCAGGGTGCCTGGTATTTAAAAGGTAGGGCATGTATACTTACGTTTTACATGTCCTGGAAGTGAAAAGCTCCAAAACTTGTTTTTTCACTGTAGCAAGGCTAGCTCTCCCATAGACTAACACTGGGTTTTCTTATTAAACTTCAGTTTGGGAGCTGATGGAGACATTGGTCTGCTTCCACTCATTGAATTGTAATTTAATTTTGATGGTAAAGTTGGTTTAAAATTTATTTTCTGAAAATGCTACTTTTAGAAAGTTGGCATAGGTCTGCTTCAAATAAATGTGCCTTTCTACCAGTGTCTAATGGCAAATTACTGTTAATGGCTCTCCTGTGGTATGATGTGTGTTCCTTCCAGACAGGAGACAAAATGGCCTTGGGATTGGGAATGGGTGTTTCTTTCCTGAGTAGGATGGCCTGGAGGGTTGTACTAAGTCCTTCCTGAGCTTCAAAGGACAGTGGCGGCTGGTATCAATGGGAACGTGCGCTCAAACAAAATAAAAAAATATCAAAATAAACGGGTGCGCGCAAATATAAAATAAAATATATTATAATAAAACACTTACCTGAAAACTGGAGCTCGTGCTCCAGACCTTGTACTGTTACAGCCCGGCCACCAGGAAGCTCCCTTGACTAACCAGGGCACTTCTCTCACCAGCATGAGAGCAGCACCCTGATTGGAGGGAGCAGCCTCTTTCTCTGCTCCAGAGGGCACTGGAGCCCTGCACTTACTCTAACACAGCTGTAGCTGTGTTAGAGGTTTCAAAGTGCACTTGTCTGCCTGACAATCACAAGACAGCCAGTCAAAAAGACGTGCACTTCGAAAATTGCCCAGGCAGCCCACCCTCCTCCCAGCCCCTACTGCTTTCATTCTGCAGCGGCCCACCCCTGTCCTGATGCTTATTCATGACAGGAGGATGTCAGGATGAAAAATGAAATGGTAATGATAAATTACCTTTTCATTTTTCATCAGGGTGAATTAAGCGGGCGACTCTCCTTCGCTCCAACAGAGGAGCCGTCCCTGTCAAAGGGTCAGCTGAGGGTTGTACCTAGCCCCTTCCTGGCTTCTGAAGATGCCTAACCAGCCCTGGCAAGTGCAGGTTGCAACTGGGCATGACTGCCCTTTGTCTCCCAGACAGTTTGGAGTCAAACCCAGGAATAAATTAAGAACTGACCAGAACCAGTTTAGGGTTAGACAAAAGGGACCCTCACACACAAGTTGGCATTAGGTAAAAAAATGGCACCCTCAGAACCTCTCATCAGAAGGGCTCTGGACCTGAGAAGATTGAGAGGGACTGCCCTGCTGTCACAAACAGAAAGAGTGGACTTGCTTGCCCTGAAACCAGGACACCATATGTGACTCAAAGAGTCAGTTGGCTGACCTCCTGTTTGAGCTATGAGGACACAACAAGCTTCCAGAGGCCTCTCCTTCTTTCCATCTGACAGACCCAACTGGACCTGACCTGATCCCCACTGCTGGCCTCTGTGGGAGTTCGTACTGATCCCCCAACTTATTTCGTCTAGATCCTGGTCCCTTAGCTGCTGTCAGAGTGTGCTCTTCCCTGCTCTCCTGAAGATTTCACCAGATCTGATGCAGCACAGAGCAGAATGATGTGGGGACTTCTGACCTGTGGCTTCACTGGACCTGATACAGCTCAGTGAAGAACGAAGCTGCGCTACATATCCCAGGACAGCACAACTCCGGGTCGATGGCTTCACCGGATCTGATGCAGCACTATGCAGGACAAAGAAGGGCCTCACATTACAACACAGTGCAGTTCCAAATCAGGGGCTCATTAGATTGGACGCAGGGCTCGCAAGCAGCACCGGGCAGAACTGCACAAAAGACAAAAGGTACAACTTCACAAGAACCGCACCTGGTCCCATAGCTGACTAGCACAGCATCGCAATCGGCTTGAGCCTTTTTACTTTGTCCCAGTCCAGCATGATCAAATACACACAGTTGGTGCTTGGCACCTTTGAGGAGCTCTTTTCACCTTCAATATAAACACTCATAACTGTGGTTCTCCTGATAAGATTTTTGCTGTGTTGGTGTAATTTTATTTATTCAAATATTCTCTGTTTTTCTAAATTGGGTTGTGATTTTTCAAGCATTGTTTTCACAATTTTTTATGTTTGTGTGCTGCATAAATACTTTACACTTCGCCTCTAAGTTAAGCCTGACTTCTTTGTACAAAGCAACCAGAGGGTTAAACAAAGGTTTATTTAGTGACTTTTGTGGTTCACCCTGGCAAAGAATGTGCTTATTGTTTGAGATGAATTCTCACCCCCTCAATTTATACTCCTATTTCTTACACTCTGTCAGACTACCATCCACTAGATTTAGAGATTACTGCTGGTCCAGTGAAAGGGTTAGTACTACATGACACCATGTCCCCTTTACTTGGTGAGCCAAATGTCCAATTGCTGTATCTAACTTCACCATTTGTTTGAAGTGTGCCTGGTGGATGCAATGTCTGCACCAACATATTCTACTTTTCTTCTTTACAGCATTGCATATCAAGACTCTTCACTTCTTCCTTGTTAATATTGTTGTTGAGTTATGTAATGATTCATGTGCATAAAAATCGAATCAAATCACTGTTGTCAATGTCACACAAGATGACCTCTCAATTAATTCGGAGTCAGAAATACATGGTCCGGAAGGCCCTTTGACCTAGGCCTGAGGCATCTGATTGTTGTGTTTAATTTATAAAAACAAAAAGTGCCAGGGCTCTCGCCAGGAAGTCACTGCAGCTTGCACCACACATTGCCCCTACCATATTGTCAATAATAGTAACAACACTACTACTAACCATCACATTCCTACTAGTGTGACAATTCAGGCAACATCAGTCCCCCAAAGCTATGAGATTGGCTTGGCCAGCAAATATTTGTCAGTTGTAATGTATAAACAGCCCCACCTTGTGGAAGACTGTCAGAAGCAGCGGAGTTGACATTTAAGTGCGAGTGTCGAGCCCCGGAAACCACCGGCTCAAATTAAGCACTGACTGATTGACGGATCACGGGTGGGGTGGCACATAACCAGCAGAACAAACGTGCGAACAGGAAAAATCCAGATTAGTCACACAGATAGGCAGCGACACCACAATGGTCTGGTGAAATTGACCCCAATAAAACCGCATGGCCAAAGGGCTGCACATTCCCAAAACATAATAAAGTTAGATGCCACATGAAGTTAGGAATACTCAGCCAATCAGGACACAGCACACATAGCACATGCAGTGATCATGTGCTTCCCATGCCGGACATCTGGACCTGTTACCCGCTGGCGCTCATTGTGCCCAGGCAAGGTTGAAAACCATCTGCATTTGTCATCAGGTGGGAGTAATTTATGGCTCCATGACTGAGCCCACATTCCTCTCCATAAACAGGATCTATGAATTGTTTTATGATTCTCCAAGAAATGTATATAAAGGTGCTCAAAACGATTGTACCTTGAGTCAGACCCATTTCTGCATGTTGCACTCTCAGCCACAGTGTTTATTTAATCCAACTGATCCTGTTTTCCCAAATGCCTCTTGTCTTTTTTTTGTTTTTTCAAGGTAAATTTATATTCAAGCAACATCCGCATAACACAAACTTCATCTTCTTTATCAAACTCTACTTTACCCACTTCCTGCATTTAAAGCTACAAAAGATTTTTTTTAGAACGTGCAGTTTACACAGTACATACTTATACAAAGTGTAAAATTACACACTTTCGAAAGGCTGCTGATGTACAAATTAATCTTTTTCCCAAGGGAATAACAAGTTCTTTCCAAGGAGAAAAGAAGTTTCAATTTTTTACATTGCTACAGTGTGTAGGTGATCTCAAGAGAGTTGCTCAAGCTCTTTGTTGAAATGAAACTCCATCCATATCCTGGGTGAGAAAGGTGTCAAATAGGAATTTGTGAATGTTCACAAAATCCAAATTTATGGAAATTCACAAACTGACAAGGCAACCCATGTTCATTTGCCCTCTGACCCTCCCCATTCATTTTTGGGTAGCTTACTACTTCATACCTATACAGACTTGTGGAAGAGGTGTGCACAGTAGTAAAAATCATTCACACATGACAGGCATGTTGGTTTGGATAGTGGTAAGGCATACATTGAACCTTACAAGGCTTACAATGCAGATCTATGGGATTAAATAGCTTTGAGAATCTGCCCACGTTGTAACATTTGTATGAAAGTGCACTGTAAGCAGAGGGATAGAAGAAAAATCACACTTATTGGTTGTGTACCTGCATTCTGCATATATGTGCACACCAGAGACGTTTTTAGGCATTGGCAAAGTCGGTTTTGGCCCAAGTCCCATAGCTTTTCAGCAGGCCCCCTGATAGGCCCAGCTCTGTTATGCCCCATGGCCTTGAATACTTCTTAAACAGATGGTTTTAAATACTATTTTCCTCTAATTTATTTTTAATGTGGGCGATGTGTGAGAATCTATTACAGACATTTTGCAGAAAATATGTTTGTTTCTTACAACATCCACAAAAAAAAAATTCTGTTAGATTGGAACAGGACCTCACATATGAGAAATGGGAGGGTGTCACAGAGATTATTTGCAGTAATGTTAGCAAGCTGCTGCTGTATTACAATTAGGGCTCCCACTTATATGTTTTTTTTAACTTTTCTGTCTGTATTTATCCATATTTTTTTTGCAAATTTTGTCTGTATTTTTCTATATTTATTTGAGTTTTATGGAAAAATTAAGCTGAAATTATTATATTTTCACATTTATTTAACCAGTAAATATGCACTCATGCTTGAATGCCTACCAGGTTTCAATGCTGTAAACACACACAGAAGATAAATCAATGCATTTATAAGAAAATATGCAAATTTCAGTATCAACCTTGTGCATATCGACTGCTGATAAAGACTCTTTACTTAAAATCTTTCTTTTTTAGCCCTCATACCTATCAATCCAAACAGCTATCGGCCTAGTAGTCATGGCAGATAGTATTTAGAATTACCTCAAAAGCAACCCAACTTCCGTTTTGATCCACATTTAAAAATAAATACAGACAAGAAAATAAATGTTTTCTCTCTGTAAAATCAGTAAAAACAAAAAAACAGGGAGCCTTAATTACAATACTGAAAACACACGTCAATATCCCTGAATATCAGATGTAAACACATTAGGAGTTTGGACAAGCGTGCATGGCACTGTCAGGGACCTGGCCAAAGAGGGTATGAAGTAGCTGAAACTGGATCATAAATTCAAAGCTATTCTGAAGAAGGGCTGCCAAAAATACGTTTGGCCCAAGGCCCCCAAAATCCTTAAAATGACCCTGGTGCATCCACAGAACTTATCCATGATGGTTGTTTGACAAAATATCAATGCTAAGAATATTGTCTGGATGGAATAAAAAATATTGAGAAGAGAAGTGCAAATAGGTAAGTGTAGATTTACTATTCTTAACTCCACATCTATGTACCTTAAATATAATTATATCATCAAGGTAGATGTAGGTGAAGTTAAGTATAGTAAAACTTTGCTTATGCATAGAAACTTTCCTTCACAATGTTTTTTTTGTCCTCAATATTCCTGTTACAACATTTCAACCACACAATATTTGTGACTATATTTTTTCTAAACACCAAGCATTATATGACCCAAGCATGGAAATATACTTCACTGATGCATGTGCCTAATTATATACAATTTGTGACTGCAACACTTGTACAGATAAAACAAAATGCATGGAACCTACCATGAGTAGTGTTCAGGAATCAGCTGAATCCTCAAAAGTATGCACTCTGCAACAGAAAATGGAGTTCTCTCATAACATGGTGGCATTCACTATGATGTAGTGAGACTCCACAAACAAAATAGCACGGGCAGCTAGTAAGCTCTCATGTAATATGTACTGGGGTTGGGCTCATGGGCCTTGAATAATGACTTTAGTAATCACATGGAAAGCAGCAAATGAAATTAAGACTGTGGGAAAATTTGTTTAAATTACATGGAGAAATGGAGAACAGTTAGACTAATGTAATCATATGGCAATAAAATGTGATATATTATGGAGAAGAACTGAATCAGGCGACAGGGAAAGGCAAATTATGTAGATTATGCAATTAAAGGCAAGTTATGTAGAGCATTCTGTGGCATTATTAACAAGCTGTGTTGACATTTTTAACACACTTTTAATACAAAAAAGGATCCCACCACTATACCAAATACATGTTTTTTTCTCATTGGGAAAGAAACACATTCAACAGAGGGGCATATTCACAAGCCCCTATCGCCACCACAAGGTCACTTTCAGTGACGTTGTAATGGCGATAGAGGCCTTGCCTTATTCACAAGGCAGCATTAAGCCACGACCGCTGCCTTGTGAATAGGCCCCCTTTCACGCTGTGTTTAGCATGAAACGGGCATGCAGTGGGTGTTGTGGTGGACGTTCCACCGCAACACCCATTGATATTTACGCTGCCCCCTATTCACAAGGGCAGCGTAAATAGGAGCTAACGCCAAACTTAAGACTAAGAAAACCCTGGTATTAAGTTGGCGATATGAGGAGAAATGCTTTATTTCTCCTCGTTTTTGAATTTTCCATGTGTGCTGCCTTGTGCAGCACACATGGAAAATGCAAAATGCCATGGTTTGCTTATGTACAGGAAGGTGTCCCATCCTGTACATAAACAAACCTTTTTTTTAAATGCTGTTTTGTAATTTACTTGAGTGAAGCATGAAGCAGCACACATGTAAGTTACAAACTGTCATTTTAGGTTTGTTTATGTGCAGGAAGGTAAACCTTCCTGTACATAAACAAACCTCCCTGCTTGTAGACACGCTTGCACTCTGGTTTAAGGGTGTCTGCGTTGGCGCTAAGTTGTGAAACTTAGCGCCATCGCAGGGGGATAAGCAAGGCTGCACCATGTCCTTGTGAATATGGTGCAGCCTTGCTTTTCCGCAGTGGCGGAGAGAGGCGATAAGCCAAGAAGGCTAACGCCTCTCTCCACCACTTCCTTGTGAATATCCCCCAGAGTCTTTTCAAAATATTGTCATCGCCAACAATTATTGGTGGACGACTCCCTCTATACGCGTGGCAGAAGACATTACGTCTACCCTAGGGTGTAGGGGTCATTTTTTTCGGCCAGATACCCCCTGCAGGTGAAGGACAGAAAATATAAAAACTTCAGACTGTGAACTTTAACCCATTGCGTGCTCGTGACGGAACCGTTCCGTCACAAGCCTCGGGTGGGCTGTGCTAGTGACGGAATGGTTCCGTCACGGCCCGCTCGCCGTGCTGAGCGTTCTAAAGAGCAGACGGGGCCATGACGGAACCGTTCCGTCACAAGCACAGCTCAATCGAGAGCCGTGACGGAGCGGTTCTGTCATGAGTACGGGAGCGCCGCGCGGCCCCGCCTCCCCCTTAGCGCAGCAGCTAAGGGGTTAAATAGGACGGGTGGTCTGATGTCCTTACTTCAAGAGGGCCTGCTCTCTTGTGCCCCGCTGTGCAGGTTGCCTGGACACGCCATCAGAATGAGGGCAGTCTGCCCAACTATAATAAGCCACATCGAGTTAGGATGCGGGGGACAAGGTACTCCTGTTCACCAAACTCTAAATCAGGACTTTTTCTTGGCCCGACAGGAATGCTATTTTTTTTGCGATGTGTCTCCTCCTACCTCCCAAATTAAAATAGGCTGTGTACAACATATGCAAACAATCTAGTATAAGCAATTCTTGTTAACAAGTTGAATTTTGCAAAGCGACAGGCGTGCTGTTGCACCACATGTAAAGAATTTTTACTTGCTTTTGACCTAATCGACCGAGAAACATACGCTTTTTTGTTAAAACCTGCAAATTACGCAGACTGTTCTGAATTATGTGACAAGTGCGACAAACACATTTTACACTGAAAAAGTTGCAGCTGCTGCTGAATTAGGTAATTCCAGGTGCCTTAGGTGTAGCATTATTTATTAATGTTTCCATTTGCTCAGTTGCTAACTAGAGCCATTTATTTTGATCTATTGTTGGCATTCATTACCTTATAATGTTTTATTTCATTGTATTTCTGTGAAATCGTTTGATGGAGTTGAAGTCAGTATAAACAAATGATTTCATGGGGGCTGTCAGTCCATGAAATTGAAATATTTTTGTGTTTTTATCAAAAATAGTACGCAACTTTTTGATTTGAGACAGTTGCCTGCTCCACCGTAGTATGATTGAACTGGAAAATTTTCCCTTTCTCGGGAAGTCTTTGTCGGTGACTGTTAGCCACACATTAGGTTCTGTAGTCGTATTTACCGTTCCTTCAATATAGTATATTAATTGATAGCACACCTGCAGATTCTGTGATGCTGTTTCCCAGATTTGCTGCTTTTGCTCTGTCACTGCGTGCAAACTGCACCTGGGCCTTCTATCACAAATGGCTGCTATGGGGTGTTACAGAGAGTGGTGCCAGCGGCGTCTCTTCCCCTAAGGGGAAGGAGCACTGCCCGCAGGAAAAAAAAAATGATAATAACTGTGTTATTATTATTTTATTTTTCATTATTGGCTATGCAAAAGTGCGGGTGGGGCAGGGCTGTACTGCCCACAGAGCAGGGGGAGGAGTGGTGTGCACTCTCTTAAGTGCGCATGATGGTTTGGCCGGCTGTCTTGGGCCAGCCAAACTGTAATGCGCACTTTGCATGTTCTCCATTGGCTGTATTGTGCAGCCTGGGTGGAGAACAGCCTCCCAGTCTCTCTCTGAGCGCCGAACCACGGCGCTGAGACCAATCACAACATTGCTGTAATGTAGTGTTGTGATTGGCTACAGGAGACTGGAGCCTGGGTGCTTCCTGCTTCGTCGACCGAAAAGGACGGAGGAGAGGTGGCTACCAGGAAGGCAAGTGAATTTTTTTTTAAGCCTGCATCCTTCCCGCCCTTCCACTACTGCCCGGTAGTAGCTGCTACTGATTGGTGCGGTGTCCAAGTGGGGGTGCTGGCTCACTATGAGCAGTTCTTCTAAAGGAAAATGTGAATGACACAATAAGAGACCAATGAATGAAGAGGGATATTTGAAAGCCACTATAGATAAGTTTATTATAAAAATAATTTTAATAAAATCAAAAGGTCTTGGTTAATGCCAGAGCTAAAAAAAATAAGTTAACTGGCCTTTTATGACAATCATATATTCAACCAGCAAAGATTTGTCTTCATTCACATTCATTTTAGCTGAATGTACTAGACATTTAATAAAGTGCTATAAATCTGAAAGGCTATTAGCTTTGTGCACATCACACATATTATAATGAATTCATTGAAGGTGGCTCAAGAGGGCTAATCCTCAATTCATCTAAGATGCCTCCTCCTTTAACAGTATTCCAGAAAATCTTATATAAGGGGCAAGATTTGTGTCCTTAGTACCTTAGCACTGGTCAGTCGGTGTCAGGTGGAAGAAGTAAGATGTTGCGGCAGCTATCACCGAGAAGGAGTGGTCGGCGGCATGTCTGCGGCATGTCTGCAACCAGGGGCTTATTTACAAGCCCTTTGCGCCACCGGTACGTCACTTTTTCCCATATTAAAAGTGAGGCTTCGGTGGCGTAATGGGCTTGAAAATAAGCCCCATTCAGGGTCGGTCTTAGTGTGGTGTGACTGGTGCGGCTGAACTGGGCGCTGACTTGGAGGGGGAGCACTGACCTAAGGGGGGGGAGTGCGCTGTCTTTAGCAATAACTTACAATAACTTACATTTAAAAGTACCTACTGCAGAGTTCCTTGCACAGCTTTCACACAGCAATTAAAATGTCAAAATAACTTTTGTGATTAATGTTCCTGCGAGAAGGAGAGAAGGAGAGATCCTAGTTTTGTTTAGTGTCAGTTTTGACTCGCCATAAAGTAGTGCAGAGGGTTAATGTGCCTGCTGCAAAGAACAGATGTATTTTATGTGGATAGCTGAGTGGATTAGTAAAGCCAGCCTTTAGCAGTGCTTTAAAACAAATGAAATGCATGAGAGGGGCTATGGAGAGACGGAGGCACTTTTGCCTGGTGGTAGTGCGGTAATCCGAGGAGGAGGTCATGGGAGGTGGCGCTGAAAAAGACTGTCGCACTGGGCACCACCAGCGATAAAGCCGGCCCTGGCCCCATATAAATAACTAGGATATCATTGACTCTAGAGAATGCGAATTTAATGTAACTGGTGGGGTGGTCAATACTTTTTACCATGTAATTTTTCATGAATCTCTTTTGTTGAAGCGATCCACGATGAATTTTAATTTGCAATCGCTTTTACACTGTAATTGAATATGGTTTAATCTATATTTGTTTTTCTGTTTTATGGAGTGTAGGATGATTTGCTGACTTATAATCAATAAACATAATTAAAAAGAACGATAACAGATTGACGATCTATGGAAATACATTTGCTGTAGCTCTTTTCTGTATATCATAGCTCTAGTTTCCTTGTGAGACCGCCTACTTTTCTCAGAAGGGTGAGAAGAATGTCAGCAGACATTTCTAGTTGTAGAGCTGTAGGAAAGGTGCTGGTGTGGTTATATTTAAGTACCATACCTAGCACCGAGAAATTGCTAATCAAACCATGAAACCAATGAGGTTGTGTTCATGATTTGGAACAAAACCAGTGCAGAGACTATGGACACCATCAGGGCTGGACTGGGAACCACAACCGGCCCTGGCAAAGTGCTCGGCCGCCCCCCCCCCCCTCC
Source organism: Lissotriton helveticus (assembly GCF_964261635.1). NCBI lineage: Eukaryota > Metazoa > Chordata > Amphibia > Caudata > Salamandridae > Lissotriton > Lissotriton helveticus. Next base: position 1,727,816,664 of record NC_136061.1, read on the forward strand.
CCACTAGGGGGGGTTGGAGTTGCCGCCGAGCTCTTTGCGGGCCGGTTTTCGGCCGATTTTGGTACAGGGCCGATTTTGCAGCTATGCTGCAAAAACGGCCCTGTAACAAAAACGGCCCCCAGTGGCCCAAAACCGGGCCCCACCCGTGCAGCGCATCGGGGGATTGCCCGGTGCCCGCTATGGCTAGTCCGGCCCTGGACACCATTATACATATGCCTGTATTTCTGGGTGGTAATACTGGGAATATGGGTAATCCTAGGTCCTGATATTACCAGGGCATCATAGGCCTCTAGAGGCCCTATGGAATGGGGAATAACATGCAGAAATGAGTGTAGTAGCACCAAGTTCCAGATATAAATCCACTATTCCGGATATTTACTGACTATAAATGGACCACGTATGCCCAGGAGCATTTGCCCAGTAAACCAGTGCAGGGTTACTGCACCTGTGCATATGGGTTAAAGAACAACCGCATCACCTCCAATCCCACTTCATTGAAAACTGCTGCTTTCAGCCCTTACAGGAAAAACTTCCATTCATAGAAAGGGTCTAGGATCATATAAATAAGGATTACCACCGCCAACAGTGTAAATTCTCAAGATTTGTTTGGACACTCAAGACCAGAGGCCTCATTTATGGGGTTTTTCCACAGGGCAGCGCAGCAAGTCACCTAGCTGTGCTGCCCTACCTCAAAGTGAAAGGGCAGGAATGCACCGTATTTATTCAATTCAGTGCATTTCTGTCCTTTCGCCCAGTGCTGGCGCCTTTTCAGCAAATTAGCGCCAACGCACCATTGTACGAGGGTGCCTGTGGTTTTGGCAGGATTGTGTATGTGCAGGAAGGGGCACCTTCCTGCACAAAAACAGTCCTGTGAGGCGGTTTCCTCTGTCTATGTGCAGAATGCAGCACAAATGTAAAGAAGAATAAATGATGAGAAATAAAGTTATTCCTCCTCATTATGCCTCACCTCGGGAGGCATAAGGTTTTGGCACATCCCCAGGTTTACAGGGTTTTGTAAATGTTGGGAAGCATTAAAATCCATGAGTGCTGTATAGGAACACCCACTCCAACGTCCATGGAATACCTCCCAAGCACAGAGTAAGGAAACCCAGTGATTTGCACTGCCTTGCCTTACTCCATATCTGTGATGCCATTCACAGCCACACAAAGTGGCTTTACTTGGCCTCATAGATATGATTTTAAGGTTTACGATACCGGATCATCACAAAAAGTGACGCTCTGCAGCACTACGGGCTCATAAATCTGCCCTCAAATTTTTGCTGAATTGCCCAGTGTAAGGTTAGTCATGGAGGATGGGTAGAAAATAGAACAGCCTTGCTTCCATTCTGAGATGTAGGTGAACTGCTGGAATGCTCATCCAAGATCATAAGCAATGTCCCTTTACATTCCAGTTCAGCTTAGGATGCATCTTCTAAAACTTTATAAACGAAAGTGCCAGAAGCTTTTGAATAGGATAAAACAGCAAAAGAACTAATACACATTAATACAATATACTTTAGCAAATGCATGTCATAAGTAGGGTCTAAGGGGCTCATTTATGAAAAGGTCATGCAGCGCAGTGCAGCAAATCACTTTGCTGTGTTGCTCTGCGTGACAGGGAAAGGGCAGGAATGCACTGTATTTAAGGCAGTATGGTGCTTTCCTGTCCTTTCCCAAGCTTTGGCTCACAATGGTCTGCCTGGCGCCAATGTTGGTACCCTTGTGCAAGGGTGCCTACGTTGCATGCAGGATTGTTTTTGTGCAGGACGGGGCACCTTCCTGCACACCAACAATCCAGGGTGGCATAGTCCTCTTTCTATGTGTGCTGCAGAATGCAGCACACACAGAAAGAAGAAGAAAGGAGGAGAAAGAGATATTTCTCCTTGTTACGCCCCCCCGCAAAGGCATAACTTTTTGGAACATTCCCAGGTTTAACAGTTCTGATAAATCAGGGAATGCATAAAAAACCATGGGACCCACACAATGCCCATGGAATGCCTTCCCAGGGCAGGGCAATGCAGTGCAGAGAATTGTGCTGCGTTGCGTTACTCCAAATTTATGAAGCCAATCAGGTCACGCAAAGTGGCTTTGCGTGGCTTCATAAATCTTACTTAAGGTTTGCATCTTGCATGTACTACATCGCGTGGTGCAAATACGACGTAAACCTCTGCATACATATACCCCTCAGTATTATAAAATTGTCTTGTCCGCTAGCCGTTTTTGCTGGATCAATATACCAATCCACTGTCCCCCCAAAATGAAACACTATAATATTTACCAGGGTGTACTGCACTTCTTGTTTTTTGAAGCGTAAATGTGGCTCAGACTTCAAAGACTAAAGGTAAGAAGAGCTAAAGCAGTGCAGGGAATACCGGATTCACCAAAGGTACTCTAAACTGGCCTGCTTTGTAACTCATGATTGGGATATGTTAGAGTGGCCAACTTTATATTTTTTTAGTGTCTTCTCAAACCAATCAATGAGCTCTTCTTAAAATCATTAGGTCAAGGGCAGTGGAGTCAACATCAGATTTCTGAATGATCCTTCCAAAATAGATCAATATTCCTTCATTTGGCAATATGTATGCATGCACTAAGTAAGTCACCAAGGCTCACATTTACTATATCAATTTATCTATACCTATTCAAAGATCTAGAGCAAAAGCATGACATCTCAAGAGCACAAACATAACAGAACTAATCCTACAAGGGAAATGACGCACACATTGCTAATCTGCTTCCTATTTATCTCACTTTGGGTGCCTTAGTACCATGCTACTCAATGCAAAGCACTTCAACGCCTCATTAGGGGTAGTAAGCAATATTTAACTGCAATTTACAATGAAATGATAATATATTTGCACAGACATGTGAGCAACGTTAAGCAATGCAAATATCAGCATTATGAGAAACCCAGGGTTGGAGGGCCCAGATGTTACTGTGTCACAGTTGTAACAAAAACAGTCTTCTACTTCTGCTGTCCTAGGGCCCCTTTAGAGTTGATGCCCAAACTAGGATCTGAGTGCCCTTCTAGCAGTCAACATTGAGAATAGAAAGGATAAGCAGTTCAAGACTTACTCCAGGATGAGCTGAGGGCTAGAGACTCAGAACACAGCAAGACAAAAACAGCCTTCAATCAATGCACAATCAGTGCATTTAAAGTACTTTAATACACACAAAACTACATTTTACACATACAATTACAATTATGTACAGAGTAGTGAGTGGATAAAACAAATGGAACAGACTCTACAGGGACTCACAAAGTATGGGGCTGCACAATAAAGAAAGGTCACAGTACCTAAATAACCCCCTAAAGGAGGACTAGACCCCACAGGTCTGATGCACCTTTAATAGTTTGTGAGCCAGCTGACCCTAATCCCTACATCCAAAGTGCCCCAACATGTGCCTATAACAGACATGGGACACACAGTTATACAAATTAAAGTCTCCTGAATTTGTCATAAGGCATTACCGCATGCATAACAGGCAAAATAAACATGTTTCCAGTATGAAATATTGCAGGGTGTTACCACAAATATGTACCTATTTTGCTATTTACTGTTAAGAAATACCCCTAGCCTTTCCATAACAAATAATATGTTGGACATTTCAGTAAAAGGCAAATTTCTACTACTGAGCCAGGTTACCAAGCAATTACATGGGATACTCCATAGACAATAGGGACAGGCAGTTCTAGGTCATACCAAAACATGAACCCCATAAGCGCTTGAAATAATTTGTACCCTCTCCTGATCTTGTGGGGCCTCTAGCTCACGCCCCCAGGAGAGTTAGGTTGAAAAATACCAAGAAAATGTGAATCTTATGAAGGGCCCACATGTGTTTCCTAATAGTCCCCAAAATACAATGTAGTAAGCCGCGGACCGTACAGGTAGAGGGATGGGGCCAGGTGTCAGGGTGGGGGGGGGGCGTTTTCGACAGGCGACAATGAGGGAAAATTAATTATTTTGTTAATTTTCCCTCGCCATGGTCCATCGAAATCCCCCCTCACCCGGCCCCCACTGCTTTTACCTGATTGGGCCGCGAGTGTAGTAGCTATTTCTAGGGAACTGCAAGAAAAATATGCTAGTTTTTAGGAGACTTCAACATGGGATTATTGGGTGCTCTTGCATTCCCTTTTGATTTGATTTCCAGGCTGAAAGCTTTCCTTTTTTGCTTCTTTTTCAATGCAGCCTCTGGCACCAGTCGCTCATCCGTGAGTGCCTGTCACATTTATGCCCAGACCAATAAAAAGAACCAGTGCTTACCTGGAACTTTGCAGACTCAGGAATGGAAGAAGTCTCTTGTGCGCTTCAGGTCAGTGCAGTGCTACATGCTGTGCTATGTTACCTATCATGCACGCTGCTGCCACAGCCACTCCAGTGCTTCTACGCATTTAGGGACCCAAACGGGTACTCCAACGAGATTGCTTCTATTTATCTACAGGTGCTGTTCTTGTGTTGAATAAAAACGGACTTTGTGAACACTTTGGGGCTTATTCACAAGTCCTGTGCGCCGCCGGTGCGTCACTTTTATTGACCCACTAGCAGCGCAGTGTGCTGACCCATATTTACACGGCTATGCAAGGCCACCCTGCATGGCTTTTCGTGGCCTTGTAAATATGGCCCCTTTTTGCGCATCACTTTGCGGGAAAGGGGCGTGCCATGAGTGTTGCTAAAGGGTGTTCCCATGTAACACCCATGGATTCTGCCTCATTGCTAGATTTAAAACATTTTGTACACCTGGGAATGCGTTAGAATCCTACACCTCCCAGGGGAGTTGTAAGGAGTCTCAATGAGGAGAAATACTTTTATTTCTCCTTCTTTTTTCTTCTTTCCATGCATCCTGCGTTCTGCAGCACGCATAGAAAAGGAAAACACCTTCAATGATTGCTTTTATGCAGGAAGGTGTCCCTTCCTGCACAAAAAGAATCCTCCCCACAATGCAGGCAACATGGTGTAAGGGTGCATGCGTTGGCGCATGGCAGTCAATTGTGCACAAGCGCAGGGGAAAGCACAGGGATGCATCATATTGTTGTAAATATGATGCATCTCTGTGCTTTTAAAATGATGCAGCTCGGCGCAGAAAACTGCCTTGCAGCACCGAGCTGCACCATTTTGTTGTAAATGAGGCCCTTTGTTTTATGCTTCTGAAGGCTCAAATTTAAACCAAACAGCCTAGGTTAAATAAATGTATTTGCATTCCTCAGTGTGATGCACGAAATTAATTTGATATATGAAGGGATACTAAACAAATGAAGCCCAGATGAAGGCCGATGACCCTCATGGGCATAGAAGAATGCCGAAACTGTTGGCTAGGTAACAGTAGATCTAATACCCTCATGATTCGGTTTTAATCATATCTAGGGTACTTCATCAATAAAGACAAATATAACCTGCAGGGTATACGGTAAGATGTTTTTACAAAAAAACAGAAAACGTACAATTGTCCAGTATATCTTATCTGAATTCCCGTACAGCGGTTGAGTCTGCCAAGGTGATATTTACCTGCCTTGGTATGGATAGGTCACCAGAGATGAAGCATGCCACAACAAGTGGGTGAGGTGACCTATTCAGATATTTTGGGATATACATGCACTTTATATAGGAGTCTAAAAAGTGTTCACTACTTTTCCCAATCCAAAACCTTTTGTGTGATAATATTTTTGTTTGGGAGGTTGTTTAGGGTCTTTTATTCTCTTACTCTCTATTAGTGGAGATGTTATTATTTATCTTGGGAACAGACCACTTGCTGCCTAACCGCTCTGTGCACCATTCTGTGGAGGTTTAAAGTGGCAGTTTGAAGGATGACCAGGGAAGACCTCTCCTCTGAATTAAGCTGCACTCATCCAGATATGCTTTTTCCCTCCAAGACTTCAAAGTACCCCCGGTGGTGCCTGGAGCCACATTCTTGCCTGCTTTCCCTCTGTCCCATCCTGAAGGACATCCTGTTAATGCTTGTTAGAGAGAGGCAGCTAAATGTCATCCCCACCAGTATCCTCTCCCAGGAGATGGCTAATCCCTCAGAACTGGCCTCAAAAGTTATCTCAAACACTAATTACTTTAACGTAGGGTAAGGGAAATATTCAAAATCTTAAAGTGTGAAAATCAATGCACATAGAGAAACACTAACTCTTTGTATGTGTTCAAGGACTACATTTTGGTAGGGGAAGACAAGTCAATTGTATAGTGTATGAACAGTTTAAACGCTACAGATTTTCACCGACGGCACAGACTACGCATCACTGTTACACTTCAGCCAAAAAGAAATGGCACATTTCTGTTGGGATTCCCAATTGAAACACCTAAACAAGCCTCAACTAATTGATTCTACTTCCTTTCTGTCACAGTGCTACCTGTGTGTAGATGTCAGGATGTGTGAGAAACAGACTTTCTCACTCAGCCTGCACACATGTGCACATACGTCATTACACATGTTCGGACAAAACCAATGCAGAGGCTCTTACCCCAGCTACTTAGAGGCAAACTTTATTTTAAAAAGTGGGCACTGGTGGTTACAGCTAAAAAAAAACAAAAGTGTACCGTTAGCGAGGATCCATTAAGGGGACTTACTCACTGTTTTTCTGTATACAATAGTTTTATAACCTACAGACTTTTCTATCACAATGTATGCATTCTAGATGTCAAGGTCCCATGACCTCACACCAGCTCACTGACATGAAACTGATTTGTCATCAATCCTACACCGTCAAAAGACATCTAGGAACTTTCAAGATTGTTATGACTGTATACTCTGTTGAAAATGTATCTATAAGAATCTCCTAATGAGTACTTCCTTAACTCTTCTTCATATCTGTTAGAAATTGGGTTTCTGGTTGGCAGAGGTATGCACCCTGTCCAAAAAGGAACCACAGTCCTAGTCAGGGTAAGTCAGATACACACCGTAAATTAATCTGTGCTCAGCCTCTGCTAGCTTGGCACAAAGCAGTCAGGCTTAACTTGAGAGGCAATGTGTACATTATTTGCCTAACACTTCAAACATTAAAACAGTGAAAACATCACACAAAAAGATGCCAAACCTGGTTAGAATAATAGATCTTAATGAACAAAACAAGATCAAAGTGACAAAAATAACATGAGTCTAAAGCATAAACTGTGTAAAATATAGTGCTTAAAAGCATAAAGCACCAACCAGGGCTATCTGGTCGCGTTAGACCAAGTCAAATCTAAAAGTTCAGGCTGACCGCGATGGAGCACGGGTCAGATATAGAGGCCAGCCCTGGCCTGCCGAAACAGTAATTGGGTTCACTGTGGCGTAGACATTGAGGGTGAAATGTGAGGACCAAAGATGCGAGGAGCAGAGGAGAAGATGCATTGTCTTTGATCCCTTCTGATGTAGGAGATGCGTCAGTTTTGAGCTGTGCAAGTAGATGTGTTGCTGTTGAACCACAGAATGTAGGCGATGCGTCTTGACCAAGCCACGCAAGACAAGAATGCATCGGGAACTGGAGGTAATGCACTGCGAAGTTGGCCATGCTATGTCTTCAGTCCATGTTACAGCGGCAAGGCGCCAGTGTGGAATGAAGATGCACCAGTTTGAAGCGGCAGACCAACAGTGATGCGTGGGTTTTCACTGAAGCAACACTTTATACCCACTTCCAAGGGCCCAAGACTGGATTGACAAGACTCTCAGGTGGCAGGGTCCAGATGTTTGATGACCCTGGGTCTTCAAAACTGGAGGTAAGCAGACAAGCCCTTTAAGTCACTCTGGTTATGGATTGGAATGATGCAGGTCCAGTCTTTCTAACTCCCAGGCAAGAGGGCAGCATGTCAACACAGCAGAGCAGGAGTCCAGCAGAGTATCAGTCTAGCAGAATGACAGTCCCTTCAGTGGCACAGCAGGTCTTCTTTCTGGCAGAGTATCCACAGGTCCAGAAGTGTATTAATTTAGTGGTGTCAGGGGTCCAGTACTTATACCCAGATGTGCCTTTGAAGTGCACAGAGTCCCTGTCCTTCCTGCCCCGGCTCCAGAGTTACTACAGGGAATATGCACCCCTTTGTGTGGGCATAGACATAGCCTACGAGGTCGTACGTTCAGCTCCTCCCTCACAATCTGCCCAGGATGGCCCATCAGGATGTGGATGGCCCAACAGTCACACCTAAGCTCCCTTTCAGTGTGGCTGTCTGGAGAGAATGCACAAAGCCCAGCTGTCCCCAATTACAAACGTGTATTCAGAGACAGGCAGAAGGCACTAAATGGCTTAAGTAAGAAAATTAAAACTTTTTAAAAGTGGCCCTTTTAGAATTACATTTTATACTCTAACTTTACCATAAATTAGGATTGTTAAATTGTGATTTCAGAGACACCGAATTTGGGGATTCCACTCTTCCCAATTGGAAAGTACACGTATAAGAGGTAATAAGATAAGCCTATGGGAGTGATAGGCCTTGCAATAGCGAAAAATAAATTAAATACATTTTCACTACCAGGACTTATACAAATTAAAAGTAAGTTTCTACTTTGGGGCCGATTCCGATTCCGGAAAAACCACTCCGAATAGCCGTTCGGAGCGTTTTTCCCGTATGAATCGTACCCTGCAACGTCCCCCGTACGTACTACAAAGTACGATTCGTACCAGGAGCCGTACTCCGTACGAGTCGTAGGTGCAATCAGTGCTGCAGACCGACAAGTATAATCTAATTTACAGGTACTTGTGGTACTGAAAATTCTGGACCCGTGTCATAAGCATCGTCGAATCATGACGATTTTGGTATCAGCCGAGCGAGAATGACGAATACACTATGTACGAGCATTTTCGTCGCATTCGAGTGGCGAGATCACCCTGAAATCAGGAATCTTGTCCTGAACCCTCGGGTTCCATTTTGTGCATGTCAGCCATTTTGTGGTTGCCCTCACATAGGCCGATGACTAAGGTCAAAACGAGTCTTAAGGACACGTACACCTTTGCTGACTTTTGTGTGACCTGGGCAAGCTGACTCCACTGTCTGAAGCCAAACCTGTTCGGCCAGTTCCTTTCCCAGTGGCCGATCGAGATTAAGATCAAGGCCCAGCATACCATAAACCTTTCATTGCATACAAACCATGCCTAATCTCGCACACACCTGTCTCTGTTTCTTTCTTTATGACTCGCTTTACGAGGAGGAGGTGCCCGATTTTATTAGGGGTCCGTCCGATATCTGATGGAAATGTTGGGCCTTGCCGGAAAATTGATTGTGGGCTGGACAAACTGAAAATGGGCTTGTCATCATGAATCTGCTTTTTCTTTGTCATCAAAATATGTGAATGGTCAACTGTAAAATAAGGAATGTTTGCTTAAAGCATAATATTTTGTATAAAAGGAATGGCTGGCTTTGTAAGGTTGAGCAGTCTCCTGAGAATATACACTGTGTTGTACTTCTAGGATACCTGTTACTGGCTGCAGCCAATAAATTCGATCTTTGACTTCACCTAGAAGACTCTGTGTTTCTGTAGTCTGGGACAGGAAGGACTCGAAGTCTTTGTTCCCTGGCACCACTGGGTTCTTAAAAACCCAGTACTTCAGTCTGGACACATCTATTGAACTATACTAAGGACTTATAAGTAAATTAAATATGCCCACTGTGGATAAGCTAATGTTATCATGCTTAAAGTAGAGAGCACATGCACTTTAGCACCATTTAGGAATGGTAAGAGTCCTAAAGCAGGCAAAAAGAAAGTCAGAAAATACAGGAGGTCTGAAGACAACAAGTCAGAGGAAACCACACCAAGGATTGCAGGTCAAAAATATTATAAACATTAAATAAAAAGCATATTTAAAAAAAAGGGGACTTACAGAAAAGGGAGTCAGAAAAGCAAAAAACTAAGAATTCTCTGAATCTGCTTCCCTACATCTGCTCCCCTACAAGCATTTTTCAACTTTTTGCATGGAAAAGTTGAAGCTAGTGCAGTGCAAAATTGGTTTGTAAAATAAACATCCTTCTAATCTATACAAGAGGAGCATAATATGGCAGAAACATCGCTAGCGACCATAGTTTTTCATGCAACACCAGATGTACTAGGGTAGCCTAGTCTTGCATGAAATTTCAACATAAATTTCAGAAGGAGAAAACAAGGGACGTAGACTATCGGATGGTATTCCCACTAATAAAATGGGTGATTACATTGCTTATCCTGTGTAATGACATTGCTTACCCTTAGAACGTCTTCCTTACATTGAAGTTTTTTCTGGAGGGTCCCATTTGCAAAGCCTAAAAGTGTTTTCTTAACACGAGTTCAGCCAATGACATCATCTGTGCGCATCTCTTGCTAAATATAGATGCTCCGTTTTTTGCATTCATTCAAAACGTTTGGCTGACTTTTTTCAGTCAGCACTGTGCTGCATAAATAAAAAAACTAACAAAAACAATCACAACTGTTTCAAACTAGTTTGCTTTTCCAATCCTGAAATCCATATTTTTACATATTGAAAGGCTTATTTTTGTACTATATTTTTGGTCTTCTAAAAAATGTTTGAATTAATTTCTTATGGAAGGAGGAAAGAAGGATTTCTTTAAGGAATGCTATTTTTAAATCTATTTGTTGTAGGTAGAAAGGCAAAGTGCAGGTCCAACAAAGCTCCCTTCTCTGAAACTATCCTTTGTTGCATAAATGCCTTGACTTAAACGTATAATGTTGCAAACATCTGAAGACTCGGGCATCTGCCCAGCAGTTGAACGTGAATCACTCACTACTTTTATGTAGTTCCCTTTCATATTCCAACCTTTCTATTCTGCACTTTGTACCTTGTATAGGTTTTAGCAGAATATTATGTGAGCAATACATTAGATGAATTAATGACCCATCCATATTTTCCAAATACATTACAATGCGACGATCTCGAACCAACTGCTGTGTCTCCCATTGGTAAAGTATTGGGAAAATTAAAAACATATTTTTAACTAGAATATAACATTTTTAAATATGTTAATGTTAACTATTGATTTAGATTGGTTTCATGTATTTACTTTAAATGATGAAAAAAATACAAAAGGCACAACACTAATAAACTTATTTTGAATTAAAACTTTAATTAATTAAAATATATTAAATGTAATCAAATACATTTCCTGAAATGTAAATAAAAAAATGGATTCCCACCTGATGATTTTTTTAGTTCATGCATTAGTAATAATTAAACAGTATCTATAGTATTAATTACATTTAATGTAATTATTTTAAATAAAATATAATATTACATTATATTTTAAATGAACACAGGTTATTAAATATTGTATGGTTAAATTATAACTATTTAATATTTGTGTATGTTTTTTAAGATATATTTATATATATTTTTTACATTATTTCCCACGGGTGTATATTTTAATTACCTACCTCGTTTATCTTTTCCAGGGTCACTACCGGTTCACCTATGGACCCAGCACCTCCACAACGTCTCACTTTAGTCACGGACGTCATCTGTCCAACAATTCTGAAGACCCTAAATGCGTCTATCATCATGGGAAGGGTACCCTTAGCCTGGAAATGTGCTCAGGTCAGAGCCCTTTAAAAAAAAACAAATTTAGATCCCTTTAACCCAGACAATTTCAGACCCATCTCCCTTCTTCCTTGGCTGAGTAAGCTGGTTGAGAAATACATCAACTCCCTTTGTGGAAAAGGGACGTGCACCGCCTGTGTATCAAAAACTTTTACCGTGCTGGCATGGAAATCATTCCCCTCCTGGAGTGTATGTATATGAACTAACTAGTTGCACACCTATGAGCCCATAGGTATGTCTCCCATGGCACCAGTATCAATTGCTGTATTCTTACAGCTGAAGTTATAATCCAAAAAGAAGACTTCAAACGAAAGTTTATGTTGTTCAAAATAAATTATATTTCGATTTTGTATCTTTTGTTCATAACGTGTAGCAACAATCCTACTTGTTCCAATGCATTTCGGTGATTACATACACCTTCGTCAGGGAACGTCTACAAATAAACGAAAAATATACAATGTAACAATTCTCAATCTGAACATATTAATTCACACGTTCTATTATGTTTATGCAAACTGGTTATTGGCTTTAAAATCATGTTAAGACCCCTTTAGAACTAACGTACTACTCGTGCATTACACTGATGTGACCCCACCGTTTGTGATCGGTGTAAGATTTTATGCGCACGGCTCTCTTTCTTCTATTGTCTAATGACTCGCATTGTCGGTTCTCTGAGGGTGAGGGCCCTTCTCTAAGTTCGCGTACCGCTTACGCTTAGCATGTCTACGTTTGCCAATGCTCACCTTCGTTGCTATAAAATATAATCCCGCTACTCCGTGTGGGTTCCTGCTGCTGTTTTCGTCCTCACTGTTTGTGAAAACTCCAACTGACGCCGCGTCCCTAGCGCATGCGCAGTGCCTAACTCTGACGTTTTTTATAAAGAAACCCGTGTTTTTTGAAAAAACCAAAACTTTAACATTCAAACCTCGACATCCGAACATAATCTACAGGTAGAGGTTAATCAAGACACCAAATATAGTATTTACATGCATATAATGTGATGGTTATAATCGAACTGCATCATAATTGTATAAAGGTACATTAATTCACAAATAGCACAAAAATTCAGTACGATCATTTAAACCATGCGGTTTGAGGCTGTTTAAATAATAAATCCAGTGATTTTCTCGCTTTAAGAGGTTTTTTTTGTTCAAGGCTCCTTCTTTCCTCGGTACTATTTCCAGTACACACGCTCTCAATTGATTCAAGTTGTGGCGTTTTTCTGTGAAATGTATCGCTACCGTGGATTTCATGGAGTGGGTTCTGATGTTACTTTTATGTTCAGTTAATCTCACTTTCAATTTCCTTTCCGTGTGTCCCACGTAAACACTTCCACAAGGACATTTCAATAGATATACCACATTGGTGGTATCACAAGTGGCATTGACTCTTAAGGGTATTTTATGTCCTTTCATGGGGTGACTGATGTTTGTCCCCTTAATGATATTATGGCAATTTGCACAGTTTAAACATGGGACTGTTCCTCTATATATCTGATGTGGAGTAGTTTGCTTGGGTTTCTTCAATAGTTCACCTATGTTTTTTCCTCTTGAGTGTGCAAATAAAGGTTCTTGATCAAATATCCCATTAAAGTCTGGTTCCATTTTGACTATTTGCCAATTCTTATATATGATACTTTTGAATCGGGTACTCACGTTGGAAAATGTGCTGACACACGTTAGTCGTTGAGGCTTTATGGTTGTTTTGTAGGTTAATAACTCTTGCCTCGTTTTTGTCTGTGCTCTTGCCTGAGATTTCTGAATCATTTCCTCTGGATAGCCTCTGGTGGAAAATCTATCTGCCATGGTTTGTAGTTGTTCTTGGCATACGTGATCCTCAGATGCCACTCTCCTAACCCTGAGAAATTGTGTGTACGGGAGGTGGTTCTTCAATGATGGGGGATGGTGGCTGGTGTATTGTAACAAATTGTTCTTGTCTGTGGGTTTACGATACAAATTCGTGGTAACCATACCGTTGTTTAATGTGATTTCCACATCGAGGTATTGAATGGTGGTATCATTGATGTTCCACGTAAATTTAATTCTCTCATTTCTGTCATCCAAAATTCTCAATTGTTGTTCTAGCGACTCCTGTGTACCTTTCCATATAATGAACATATCGTCAATGAATCTCATGTATGCTAACAGATGTGTGGCCCACTCCTGGTTGTTATAGATGTGTTCCTCTTCAAAAGATCCCATGAATAGATTTGCGTACGCCGGTGCGGCGCAATTTCCCATGGCAGTTCCATTGAGTTGAATAAACCAGCGCTTCTCATAGGTAAAGTAGCTATTCATGAGGGTAAATTCCATCAATTGCATCAAAAAGATCTGTAAATCTTGAGAATAAGTACTATGTAGTAAAGCTTTTTCAATGGCTTCCAAGCCTTCTCTGTGGGGTATGGCTGTGTACAATGTTTTTACATCTATGGTGGCCATGATGCACTCTGTTTCAATGTTTACGGCTTGTAACTTAACCAAGAAATCTGTGGTGTCCTTGATATAGGAAAGATTTTTGGTGACCAACGGTTTTTCCCACTGGTTCGTGGATGCTCATCTTGGTGGATACAATTGGCCGGCATGTTTTTTTTTTTGGATCTTTATGTACCTTGGGTACTAGATATATGGTTGGGCTCTTTGGATTCTCTTGCATTAAGTATCTTTTAGTCTTTTCGTTAATGATGCCTTTGTCTGTTGCTTGATTCAAAATGGTTTGCAATGTTTTACGAATGTCCGTCGTTGGATCTTGGTCTATTTCCATATATGTGTTAGTGTCACCTAGATGAGTGTTCATTGCTTCTTCATAGAACTCTTTGTTCATTATTACCAATGCCCCTCCCTTGTCGGCCTTTTGACATATGATGTGTTGGTTGTTCGCTATGCTTTCTATGGCTCCAAATTCCTTCTTCGACATGTTTGGATTTTTGACTCTTTTGTTAGTATTGATTTGGTTGATTTCCTGTTTGCACAATTTTTCAAAGAGGTCAATCATCTTGTGTGATGTAGGAGGCATGTAATTACTGGGAGTTTTTAATCCTTTTAATTCGTCTTCCTTTGGAGGTAGTTTTTCGGTTATGACGTTCTCAAAAAAGTGTCTCAATCTCATTTTGCGTGTAAGTTTAAAGAGACTCACTTCTAGTTCTAGTTGGTTAGTGTGGGTACTTGGTACGAATGATAACCCTCGTTGTAATGTTTTAATCTGAAATTCATTCAAGTTCTGATCAGAAATATTCAAAACTAAGTTCTCTTTCATAGTTAGTGTTGTTTCTTTCTCTCTTTCCTGGTCGTGGTATTTCTCGTTTGTGGTGGGTTTATTTCTTTTGTTTTTGTTGCGTCCCCTCCTGGGTCTTCTGTTGCTGTTGGGCCTGCGCCTAAAAAAGGCTCCGTGGTAGTTGGTTTATCAGAGGGTATGTTTCTTGTGGATTCTTTTCTTTTGTCGGTTCTATCACTATCCGTGGATGAAGTATCTGTCTGGGATGTATATTGTTTGGTTTGCCGCCTTCTGGCGTGCACTTCTGCCCATGTGTAGACTTCTTGTAATTTGTAATCGAGGGTGTCCCTGCGGTATTTTCTGAGTTTACGTTCGTTCACTTCCTGTGTGTGATGGACCAATTGAGAATTGATGTCGTCTAGAATTTTTTGTAACTCTTCTCCGGTGACTCCCTTTTTCAATTCTTCAGTTACAGTCTCAATTTCTGTTTTTAATTCTTCCAATATCTTTGCCAATTCCTCGATAATGAGTAATATTAAATCCAAACTGCATTTGTTCAATATCGCGAACCAACGTTCAGTGAATGGTTTTGAATTTTTACAAAGCGACGGTTTCAGGGCTATTCTGAGGCCTCTGGGGATTCGTTGTGCCTTGTGATATTTAATCATGGTATTCGCATGGAGTCGTTGATTAATTTCTCTACGTGTAAGGTACATTAATTGTTTGATTTGTTGTTCCTTGTTTCTCGTAACTTTTGGTTCCGATGTTCCTGCTTGTATTAATGAATATATTTTCTCGCTAGCTTCCGCCGTGAAGGCGAAGGTGTCTGCTCTTTGATCTGTAGAATGCGTGATTTCTTCATATTGCATGTTTTTCTTTGGGGTGGGCGTGCTACTTCCCTGTTTGGGGGGAAATGCTACAAGCTTTGTGGAAAAGGGACGTGCACCGCCTGTGTATCAAAAACTTTTACCGTGCTGGCATGGAAATCACTCCCCTCCTGGAGTGTATGTATATGAACTAACTAGTTGCACACCTATGAGCCCATAGGTATGTCTCCCATGGCACCAGTATCAATTGCTGTATTCTTACAGCTGAAGTTATAATCCAAAAAGAAGACTTCAAACGAAAGTTTATGTTGTTCAAAATAAATTATATTTCGATTTTGTATCTTTTGTTCATAACGTGTAGCAACAATCCTACTTGTTCCAATGCATTTCGGTGATTACATACACCTTCGTCAGGGAACGTCTACAAATAAACGAAAAATATACAATGTAACAATTCTCAATCTGAACATATTAATTCACACGTTCTATTATGTTTATGCAAACTGGTTATTGGCTTTAAAATCATGTTAAGACCCCTTTAGAACTAACGTACTACTCGTGCATTACACTGATGTGACCCCACCGTTTGTGATCGGTGTAAGATTTTATGCGCACGGCTCTCTTTCTTCTATCGTCTAATGACTCGCATTGTCGGTTCTCTGAGGGTGAGGGCCCTTCTCTAAGTTCGCGTACCGCTTACGCTTAGCATGTCTACGTTTGCCAATGCTCACCTTCGTTGCTATAAAATATAATCCCGCTACTCCGTGTGGGTTCCTGCTGCTGTTTGCGTCCTCACTGTTTGTGAAAACTCCAACTGACGCCGCGTCCCTAGCGCATGCGCAGTGCCTAACTCTGACGTTTTTTATAAAGAAACCCGTGTTTTTTGAAAAAACCAAAACTTTAGCATTCAAACCTCGACATCCGAACATAATCTACAGGTAGAGGTTAATCAAGACACCAAATATAGTATTTACATGCATATAATGTGATGGTTATAATCGAACTGCATCATAATTGTATAAAGGTACATTAATTCACAAATAGCACAAAAATTCAGTACGATCATTTAAACCATGCGGTTTGAGGCTGTTTAAATAATAAATCCAGTGATTTTCTCGCTTTAAGAGGTTTTTTTTGTTCAAGGCTCCCTCTTTCCTCGGTACTATTTCCAGTACACACGCTCTCAATTGATTCAAGTTGTGGCGTTTTTCTGTGAAATGTATCGCTACCGTGGATTTCGTGGAGTGGGTTCTGATGTTACTTTTATGTTCAGTTAATCTCACTTTCAATTTCCTTTCCGTGTGTCCCACGTAAACACTTCCACAAGGACATTTCAATAGATATACCACATTGGTGGTATCACAAGTGGCATTGACTCTTAAGGGTATTTTATGTCCTTTCATGGGGTGACTGATGTTTGTCCCCTTAATGATATTATGGCAATTTGCACAGGATCACGTATGCCAAGAACAACTACAAACCATGGCAGATAGATTTTCCACCAGAGGCTATCCAGAGGAAATGATTCAGAAATCTCAGGCAAGAGCACAGACAAAAACGAGGCAAGAGTTATTAACCTACAAAACAACCATAAAGCCTCAATGACTAACGTGTGTCAGCAAATTTTCCAACGTGAGTACCCGATTCAAAAGTATCATATATAAGAATTGGCAAATAGTCAAAATGGAACCAGACTTTAATGGGATATTTGATCAAGAACCTTTATTTGCACACTCAAGAGGAAAAAACATAGGTGAACTATTGAAGAAACCCAAGCAAACTACTCCACATCAGATATATAGAGGAACAGTCCCATGTTTAAACTGTGCAAATTGCCATAATATCATTAAGGGGACAAACATCAGTCACCCCATGAAAGGACATAAAATACCCTTAAGAGTCAATGCCATACCACCAATG
Organism: Lissotriton helveticus; assembly: GCF_964261635.1. Lineage (NCBI taxonomy): Eukaryota > Metazoa > Chordata > Amphibia > Caudata > Salamandridae > Lissotriton > Lissotriton helveticus. Next base: position 1,727,834,115 of record NC_136061.1, read on the forward strand.
TGGTATATCTATTGAAATGTCCTTGTGGAAGTGTTTACGTGGGACACACGGAAAGGAAATTGAAAGTGAGATTAACTGAACATAAAAGTAACATCAGAACCCACTCCACGAAATCCACGGTAGCGATACATTTCACAGAAAAACGCCACAACTTGAATCAATTGAGAGCGTGTGTACTGGAAATAGTACCGAGGAAAGAAGGAACCTTGAACAAAAAAAACCTCTTAAAGCGAGAAAATCACTGGATTTATTATTTAAACAGCCTCAAACCGCATGGTTTAAATGGTCGTACTGAATTTTTGTGCTATTTGTGAATTAATGTACCTTTATACAATTATGATGCAGTTCGATTATAACCATCACATTATATGCATGTAAATACTATATTTGGTGTCTTGATTAACCTCTACCTGTAGATTATGTTCGGATGTCGAGGTTTGAATGCTAAAGTTTTGGTTTTTTCAAAAAACACGGGTTTCTTTATAAAAAACGTCAGAGTTAGGCACTGCGCATGCGCTAGGGACGCGGCGTCAGTTGGAGTTTTCACAAACAGTGAGGACGCAAACAGCAGCAGGAACCCACACGGAGTAGCGGGATTATATTTTATAGCAACGAAGGTGAGCATTGGCAAACGTAGACATGCTAAGCGTAAGCGGTACGCGAACTTAGAGAAGGGCCCTCACCCTCAGAGAACCGACAATGCGAGTCATTAGACGATAGAAGAAAGAGAGCCGTGCGCATAAAATCTTACACCGATCACAAACGGTGGGGTCACATCAGTGTAATGCACGAGTAGTACGTTAGTTCTAAAGGGGTCTTAACATGATTTTAAAGCCAATAACCAGTTTGCATAAACATAATAGAACGTGTGAATTAATATGTTCAGATTGAGAATTGTTACATTGTATATTTTTCGTTTATTTGTAGACGGTCCCTGACGAAGGTGTATGTAATCACCGAAATGCATTGGAACAAGTAGGATTGTTGCTACACGTTATGAACAAAAGATACAAAATCGAAATATAATTTATTTTGAACAATATAAACTTTCGTTTGAAGTCTTCTTTTTGGATTATAACTTCAGCTGTAAGAATACAGCAATTGATACTGGTGCCATGGGAGACATACCTATGGGCTCATAGGTGTGCAACTAGTTAGTTCAAATACATCAACTCCCCCATAGTCCAATATCTGGAATTAAATAATCTTCTCCATGAGTCCCAGGCAGGGTTTCGTCCAAAGTACGGGGCAGAGACCGCTCTACTGGCAGTAACGAAAGAGTCCAGGGGGATTGTAGACCAGGGCGGCTCAGCAGCAATTATCTTGCTGGATCTCAGTGCCGCTTTCGACACTGTTGATCATACCATCCTGCTTGAGAGCCTGAAGAACCTTGGAGTGAGGCACAGGGCTCTGGGTTGGTTAAAGTCCTTTTTAGAGGACCAGTTCCTCCAAGTCATTGAGGACACGGCTACATCTAATCAATGGCCTCTCAGCTGTGGGAGTCCTCAGGGTTCTTCCCTGAGCCCCACGCTATTTAACACCTATATGGCCCCACTGGCAGGGATAGTTCTTCCATTCGGCATTCAAATCATCACCTACGCAGATGATATCCAACTGGTGGTGTCATTAAACCACCTGGAGGGTTCATCTTGCACTTTGGGCAACTGCCTAGAGGCGGTAGCCGAATGGATGGAACTAGCTCATCTTGAGCTAAACGGGGACAAGGCAGAGCTAATGTTCCTGGGCATACCATCCTCACCTCCTATGACATTATCCTGGCCGTCCTGTCTTGGCAGCATGCCCATCCCTAAGCAGCAGATTAAGAGCCTTGGCATTTGGCTTGACAGTTCCCTCTCTTTCAACCATCAAGCTGCCAAGCTCCCAGCTACCTGCTTTGGTCTGATGAGGATGCTACGGAAAATCTTACCTTTATTTCCTTTTCAGGCGCGCAGGATTATGGTGCAAGCCCTTATCCTGTCCCGATTGGACTACGGGAACGCTCTATATTTTGGCGCTCCTTGTGCTACTATAAAAAAACTTCCAGTAATCCAGAACTGTGCAGCCCGCCTACTCTTTCTGATCCCTCGTAGGCAATCCGCGAGTCCCGCTCTGAAAACGCTTCACTGGCTTCCCGTTCAGTGCAGAATACGCTTTATGGCCATGTGCCTGGCCCATGGAGCTATTTGGAAAACTGGTCCCACCATTATCCATTCACTAGGGGCTCCATACTTACCCTCTAGGAGTCTCCGCTCTAGTGATGTCTTCCTGGCTACTACAAGGAAGGTACGCAGCACGAGATTGGGCGGTCGCTCCTTCTCACTGAATGCTTCCAATCTCCGGAATTCTCTTCCCTTCACTCTCCGCAGGGAATCCAACTTACAAATCTCCCATAAGCTGCTTAAAACTCACCTCTTTGATGCTATTTAACAATCCTGCTATGTTTCCGCCTGTCTGCTCATAAGCGCTACGAGGCCTGCGGGTAGTTACGCCCTATAGAAGTTATATTTCATTCATTCATTCATCTTCTACAGGAGGGTGTTGCAGTACAAGTATTTAGCCATACATAGGGGCCGATTAGGATGGCGGACGGACTTGCGTCCGTCCGCCATCCCAGAGGTGGAGGGACCGTCCGCATGGGCTGCGGCGGTCCCTCCGTGCAAATTAGGATGTGACCGCCACCCTGGCGGTCACATCCTGGATATTTAACATTGCGGCGGGTGCTGCTTCAAGCAGCACCCGCCGCAATGTTAAAAGTGCATGTTTAACATTTACATGCACAAAGCGGCAGGCACCGCGCGGTGCCTGCCGCTTTGTGCATGTAAATACTGGGGGGTACCGTAGGTACCCCCCATGTGCACCCCCCACCCGCCTACACCCTGGGGGCCCGCAACGGGCCCCCAAAATCAAAAGTACACATGCTTTTCCACGGCGGAAAAACCGCAGCGGAAAAGCATGTTTACTAATGCATCCTAATTTGGCTGGCGGTGTCTGATAGACACTGCCAGCCAAATGAGAGCTTTTCCGCCGCGGTTGTAATCCGACCGCGGCAGAAAAGCAGCAGACAGAAACCAAGACCCACCAGCCATCGTAATGCGGCGGTGGGTCTTTGGTGACTCCGCAGAGGATTTTCCGCCTCCTCCGGGCCGGCGGTGGCTTCCGCCGGCCAGGAGGAGGCGGAAAATCCTCCATCCTAATCGGCCCCATAGTGTTAGGCTTACTTCTAAAATGTACAAAGGTGTAAGTTACCCCTAAGTGTTAGTTACTACAAAAATTAAATTTGTGATTACCGAAAAGTAGTAAACTATCTCAGAAGTGTAAACCTACTCAAAAGTGTGAGTTACCTTTATGAATCAGTTTGTGTATTTTGCACTTCCGCGTGAAAGGAAAATTAAATCATATTTTTTATCCTGCACACTATTGGATGTTTCTCACAAATGCTTACCAACACTGGAGTGATATTTTGCATGACAGTGAGAGAAGGAACCTCACTATCTCGTGTTAGGGATTTACGTGTAACTGGTAGGACACAGCTTTGAATCCCAACAGAGACCTCTTAAGATTTCATGCTTTTGACCCTGATAAAATGTATATCAGTGAGTTGATTGATAAGATAAAGGGCCATATGTATCAAGCCTTTTTCCCATTTGCAAATGGGCAGATTCTCAGAATCGGTCCGTTTGCGAATTGGAAAATGGCTTTTGGGATATATCACCCCAAAAGGCAATTGCAAAATAGAGAATTGCAAAATTTGCTATTCTCTATTTTGCTGATGCAATTAAGGAATTGCAAATTGCGATTCCTTAAATACAATTCTGGAAGGACCAGAAATTTGCTATTTGGCCTTAAGGAATTGCAAATTACCACCAACTTCAAGTTGTTGGTAATTTGCGATTTTCTTAAAAAAAGGATTTTTTAATTTTTTTAAAGTGCCATATGTTGCACATACATGCAAAATGTGCACACATGCATATTTCAGGGGTGCAAAAGGTTGTCCGTTTTGCATCCTTGCAACCTTGAAATTACATTCTCAATTTGCGATTCTTTAATTGGTAATCAAAAATTGAGAATGTCTTCCCATTCATTCCTATGGCCCTCCTAGCCCATAGGAATGAATGGGAAGATATTCCTTAATTGCGAATCTCAATTTACGATTCGCAAATAAGGACTATGTAGGATTCGCAAAATGTTAAGCAAATCCTACACACATTGCATTTTGCGACTCTCTGATTGTGATTCGCTAAAAATTGCAATTTGAGAATCCCAAAACTATTTTTTGATATATATGGCCCAAAATGATTTACAGTGATCAAAAGTGACCAAAGCAATAAATGTAGGGAAGCCCATACTCAACTTATTAGGGCAGTTAAGTCCAAAGTTATGATTTCAGTGAAAGAGGCTAGAGTAAATTATAAGAAAACACAGTGGGAAGCTAAGCGGGAGTGGGAGGACAAACATTGGTCGGACTTATTGGAGGCTACCATTTCAAATAACCCTATCAAGTTCTGGGAAATAGTCAAGTGGGGGAAGGATCCGGATGCACGTATCCCTGTAAATCATGTGTCCCCTGTGGAATGGGTAACATTTTATTCGACCCAGTTTTGTGCCGAGAATCCCAACCCCCCCAGCATCCCGGCAATGGTACCACACCCACCCCTGCAAACCAAGATTATTACTTTCTCGGAGAAAGAAGTCGAGCTGGCTATAAGTCTTACCATGCGAGGGAAAGCACCGGGCATGGATCTTATACCAGCTGACCTGTTTAAAACCAAGCCCGAGTTGTGGACGCCATACCTTGCTAAAGTGGCTAACTCCATAGCCGCTGGTGCAAGTATACCCAAATCCTGGAAGGGGGCTGAGATATTACCTATCTACAAAAAGGGCAGTAGGTCAATTCCTGGTAACTATCACCCGATTAGCCTCATCGACACAACCCAGAAACTCATTGCACGTATGATCCTAGGTAGGGTCCAAGGATGGATCGAACTAGAGGACATACTATCCCCTATGCAGGCGGGCTTCAGATCGGGAACGAGCACCATCGACCAGGTGTTCAGATTTTGTCTGATCTACTGGAAGGTGGTTCAGCTTGGCGGTGGTACCATCTACGCAGCGTTTCTCGATCTGAAGTCCGCGTTCGATCTAGTCCCGAGGGGAAAACTGTGGGGAGTTCTGAGGAGCTTGGGAATGCCCGAGGAGTTATTAGTCTTAATAATCAAATTGCATGAGGACAACTTTGCGAGGGTGAGATGGGGAGGCCAGGGGCAGGTGACGTAACACTTTCCAGTAACCTGAGGTGTCCGCCAGGGGTGTGTTCTTGCACCTACCCTTTTTTTACTATTTATTGACCAAGTGGTCAAATTTTTTAAGGATACCCCAACGGACGCCCCGATGCTAGCAGGACAGCGATTCCCGATGCTCATCTTCGCTGATGACACCCTACTCCTTTCCCGGACACGCTGCGGCCTACAGCGGGCGTTGGACCGCTTTGAGGAGTTCTGTGCCATCAGCGACCTCAAGGTGAACGTTGGGAAAACCAAGCTTATGGTACTAACAAAGAACCGCCCTGTTCGGTGTACAGTTAATATGGGTGGTGTTAAACTGGACCAAGTGGAGAACATGGTATACTTGGGGGTCACCCTAGACAGCCGCCTGGGATGGAAAGCTCAAGTCGGAGCACAACACCTAAAGCTTGCACGCCTTACCGGCTGTCTATTAAGTGAACAAAAAAGATCTATTACTAAGCGGGTTTCCCCGGCACTTAAGATCTATGATGCCAAAATTAACCCAGCTATTTTATATGGTGCAGATTTGTGGGGTTATATGGACCTTACGGGTTTGTTTAAAATACAATGCAAATTTCTGCGTAACCTGGTGGGTTTGCCACCATCGACCCCTTCTATCCCTCTCTGCCTGGACATGGGCTGCCCCCCGATTCATGAGATGGCTAGATTTAGATTGGTTGCCTTCTGGAGGCGTTTGTGGACAACACCTGAACTTACCCTATTTGCTAATGAGGTAGCTGAAGTTAGGTCACTTGGGGGTTCAGGAAAAATCAAATGGTTTAAAATGGTAAAATCTATCCTGACGGATATGGGGCTAGAGCAGCTTTGGACATTCCCTTCCACTAGCACCTTTCCATCTAAGCTAGCTTTCAAAGAACTGTACTGGGCCACGATTCATCAGATTAGAGTCAATGCCTCCAGTTCCACCAATCTTACGGGTAGGTTCCTGTCCTTTAAGTTGGACCCATCCCGTGAACTCTATTGGGATCTAATTTCCAAAACACTGGACAGGAAACTCTACCATCAGTTTCGGGTGGGTGCTTTGCCATTGAATGTATTTACGAAAAGTTGGACATTGAGCACTACGGATCATTGTAGATGGTGCCCTGGCCACAAGGAAACAGTAGGTCACTTTTTGTTTGCTTGCCCTAGATATTTGGCACCTAGAGCCAAATGGTTAAAGCCACTGTTCCAGGTCTTGCCCATAAGAAAATCTGAAGAGGCCATTTGTGTATTAACAACTAACACCTCTGAGCTTATTTCAGTGTGCCTGGCTAAATACCTGGGGTGGGCCTGGATAATAAGGTCAAAACCTTAGTATAACCGCAGTATTGATCATGAAAATGCTCCTCCATGATGTATTTCGCACCATGAAAATAGGCTGTCTATCTCTGCTTATGCTATTTAAAACTGCTTGGAATTTAACTGTAAATTCTTAGGTTTTTTATTGTTGTGTTTAATCTTAGTAATCTTTTTTCAGGCTGTCTTCTATGTTATTTAATACTAGTTTTATGAATCTAAAGATTATGTATTTTTAATTAAGCAATGTTTGTAAATATTTGTCTTTTATGATTTTTTATGAATCGAAATAAAGACTTTAAAAACCTGAAAAAAACCTGACCAAAGCAACAAAAAATAGTATACCGAGCATTATTTAAGCATAATTTATTGTAAATTTGTTTATTTGAAAAGCAAAGTGTAGTAACTTGGTTCAGACTGGCAGTTGTATTTCAGAAGTATTTATTGTACAAGTTACATGTCCAAATGTTCAGTCCAGGACTAGCCCCATCAGGAGCAGCCAGCATGCTTCTCAGCCCTTCTCCAACTGCAGTCTCTCACCCCCAACATTCCAAATTACATCATTCTAGGAGGAACTCACTGGCACAGTATGAACACATAGAAACCCAGTGTATAACATATCCTCCTTTCTTCCAAAAAGGAAAACAGAAAAGAACACTGTAACAGATGAAGAGAAAAAGAGAAAAGCACAAACAAGATGCAGAAGCTAGATGAACGAAAGAGAGAACCAAAGAGAGATAAGAATAGCAGTGAGAGAGACAAAGGAAATATGAAAACAGATAAACATATTCCATTACACATCCTCCCTTCTCTATATATCCAAAGAAAAGAAAGAGACAGGAAAAAACCAATGATGAGTAAAAGGAAAAACCATCAATGACAACCACCTGCACACCCATTGGTCAGAAAGGTATGTGAGAAGCAAGTCAGAGCAGGAGGAAACAAGAAGACAGAGAAGCAGAGAAATAGAAATGATTACACATACTTCTCCATCACATATAGAAGACCAAATCAAAATAGAGAAAAACACTGGGCTGTAGTGTAAACAATGTAACATGAATCATAAAAACAAACACCCAGTGTAACGTAAACCATGCACTATGGAAATGGGACTGGAACCCAAACCATACACCCAAAAAGGGTGACAACTCGCTTGTGTAGGGGTAACATCGAGAGGAGGTAAGATGTTGTGCACTGTTAGAAACCAAGAACAACACACACTACACACCTTAAGTGAGGTAAATTGTACACTGAGAAAAGAAGGTAAAAATGAGTGTGAGTAAGTGTGTGAATGGATGCACCTCGAAATGAGGTCACGTGTTGTGCACCAATGTATAAAGAGGCACCTCGTGGAGAGGTACAGACAACGTGCACTGAGCAATGGGAATAGGACCCTCGCAAGACACCTCGAGTGGAGGTAAAACGTTGTGCACCGGTAGTGCACTGTAGTGACAGGATAAGAACCTTGTGGAGAGGTACAGACAATGTGCACAGAGCAAAGCAAGACACCTCGAATGGAGGTAATGTGTAAGCACATAACGACTGGGAAAAGACCCAACAGACACACCTCATGGAGAGGTCAAGAGTTGTGCATTGTAGGAACGGGACTACAGTCCACGCAACACACCTCGTGTACTTTGAAGTAAAACATTGTGCACTGTAACAATGGGCGTAGAGCCCGTAAGACACATCCTGTGTAGGGTAACGGAAAGAGTAACAACGACCTTGTGTGAAGGTCTGTTGTTGTGCACTGTAGTGACAGGGAAACCATCAGGACTGAAACCTAGAAGCAAAAAAACAAAATGCACTGTAGCAAACAGACATTGTACACAGTGTGAGATAAGTGTAAAATTAGAGTACATACATCCTTGATGGAAGCAAAAATGTTGTGTACAATAGTGGTGTGACTGGATTCCTCATGACACCCTATGTAGGGTAAACAGTAAGACATAAGTGTGGCAAATGTCTCTTGCAGTGTTCCAAAATGTAGGGACTGAGACCTTAGTGTGAAGACATGTTTTGAGCGAATACCTTACCTGAGCAGTGTGAGAGACCCCAACTTGCACAGACCAACGACAACGTGCAAAGTAAACTGTAATGTAAATGCCACTGACCTTGCTGCCTAACGGTCATTTTAGCATTATTGCAGCACGTCCAAGTGCTTGTGACACTGGAGAAAACATACATACATAGCTTCTGTGCGTCCAGACATTAAGATCCAAACCAAAGAAGCAATAGCACATGGCAGAAGAATGATCATATTGAGGAACAAAGTGTCTTTAAAACACACTTGGTCAAAGTCATCTCCAAGATAAACACAGACCAAGGCAAGGTAATAAAAATATACCATGTGTGTGAAAACAAATTTATGTCTAGATAAACGTCAACGCATGTCTCAACAGTTATAGGTGGTGAACGGCACCAAGAGTACCCATGTTCTTGAGCAGTCTGTGGTAGGAGTCATGTTTCCAGGGAACCGTCCGATGAGATGGAAAGAGTGGAGTGAAGACAAGAGAAGATGGTGGCATGCAGAGACGGCCGCACCGGGTGGCTTGCGGCAAAGACGTGCAGCCCAACGTTACATAGCAGTGAACTGTGGTACGAAAAGGAAAACGTTATTGAGAATCCTCGGATGGGAGCAAGAAGGAGGTAGGTGAGCGCATGCTACCTTTGACACGCGTAAAAGCACGAGCAATGCTGCCCTATGCCAAGTTGCATTTAGAATTTGAAGGTGGCGGTTAAAGTCAGGTCTCAAAGTAGACCATACATTAATGACAAACATAAGGCTCACCATGCCACTTGTGTGAATTACGCTGTGTGACTCCAAACATGCACAGCCACGAAACTTCACTCTGCCAGACACCACCAGTGAAGAGCACGATAAACCAGCAGTTCGTTATGCATAGTTTCTCACCCAAACCCAATATATTACCTTGAATTTATTGGAAAACTGTAGCAACTGCAATACAGATGTAGCACTCACTAAGCAGTGTCCAGACAATAGGAAGGTGTAGATGAACTTGCAGAAAAGCAGGGCTGTTGAAAACAGAAATACCTCACTCCACAGAGGAGGCAGAAACTCTGGCAGCTTGAGATACTGTAGGCAGGAACAACTCACTCCGCACAAGAGACACAAGAGGCAGTCCAATTACCTTGGTTGCAGAGACACTGAAAAGAAAGCAGGAACTGAGTTCTTGAGATGCTATAGGGACAGCAAGAATAGACCTTTTGAGATGCTGTAGGAACAGCATGAACAGACTTTTTGAGACGCTGTAGGAACAGCATGCAGAGACTTGAGCTGCAATGGAGACAGGCGCTGGCACTGCTGCGTAGAGGACAACCGATGTAGAGGTCCCTGGTGGGGCTGAGGTGTGCCAGTTAGTTGATGATATGCAACTGGAGATGCAGAGGTTGCTTCTTAGACAGTAGGTTACCAGCTACTCCCACTTGATCTTGAGAGGTAGCTGAAGCAGGTTCTTAAGTCAACTCGTAACCATAAAATTGTAGTAACTTGTTCCAGACCGGTAGTGGTATTTCAGAAGTATTTATTGTACAAGTTACATATCCAAATGTTCAGTCCAGGACTAGCCCCACCAGGAGCAGCCAGCATGCTGCTCAGCCCTTCTCCAACTGTAGCCTCTCACCCCTAACATTCCATATTACATCATTCTAGGAGGAACTCACTGGCAGAGCATGAACACATATAAACCAGGATATAACACAAAGGTATTATTGGAGGCTAAAATTGCAATGGTTGAAAACAGACACTGTCACATTCAATAAAACTGACTTTAATATACTAATGTATGGAAACACAGGCCTGCACAAAAAAAATTTTGTATGAGTTTGCCATGTTAAAAGTTAAACTTATTGGCTTTGCGAATGCTTATTTTATCACTGATATCACACACAAAATCTGTCTCACACATATGCCCAAATCAGTCTCTGTCACACACAGCACTGCAAAAACACACCATGTTCTTACATAGACAAACACACAAAAACATCATGTTAGTGCCGCTAGTAGTGATACGGGTGGTGGTAATGGAAGTGATAATCATGGAGGTGGTAAACCTGGTGGTGGTAAAAAAATGGTCTTGGCAGGTATGGTGATGGTGTTAATGATTGGGTTATAATGGCAGTGGTGGGGTAGTGGTACTGATGTTAATGATGGGAATACTTGTTTATATTGTTTTTATTGATTATCAAATGTTACAAACATTTTGACAATGACAGGCTGCCGAGAATCACGTTACCAGAGCAAATCATGAATGCAAAATAGCAGGGAAGACATATCCTCATGATAAACAAATGTGAAAATCATGGATCAGCATAATTAATGTACATCATTTTAAAGTGAATAAAAGAAGAATGACTGAAAAGAAGTCTGTAGTTGAGGATAAGGGGAATTTGGTTTCAATCTGTAGAGTCATGTTCTAGGGTGCAGAGATATTGGTGCAGTGGTTGCCAGATATCTTTGGAGCAGGATGAGGGGGGCTGAAGGAGGGCATCGTTTTTGTTAACGTTGTCACAATATGTTATGCTTTTAAGCTAATCTGAGTAGGTAGGGACTTTGTTGCTGTCCCAATGGAGAGCGATCTCACACTTGGCTACCAGGAAGGCCATTGAAGTGAGTTGGTGCAGAGAACGTGGTATGTTCTTGGTGTACCCTAAGAGGCCAGGAGATGATCCGGTGTAAGCACCCCATATGTCATGGCTGAGACATAAGTGATGACAGAAGCCCAAAATGCAGATATCACCGGTAAAGTGTATGCTAAGTGTGCAAAATCTGATCCCGGGGCATGGGATTTAATTCAAAGGTCGGATCTGGTATGGTCACATTTGGCTATTACTGAAGGGTAGAGGTAGGTGCAGTGAAGAAATTCAAAACGTAATAGTTTATGACTGTGGTTAATTGAAATAGATTGAATCTATAAGCAGCACTATGACCATATCTTGTCAGTAAGGGGGATTCTCAATTCCTCCGCCCAAATCCCCTGCAGCCATGTGGTGGTGTCAGGTTTCATGGTGATGCACAGATGGTACAGTCTTGAGGTCATGCAATCACCATCCACATCAGACACTGCAAGTGTCAAAGGAGACAAAATCTCTGGGGGCAGTGGGTAAGAGGGAAGAAGAGATCGTAGAGTGTTGCAGAGTCTCAGAAAGATACAAAGATCCGTATAAGATGTGCTGTGCAAGCGGGGGCCTACTGTTGGTTGTATAATATGGCCATCCAGAAAGATGTTTCCCATGGTGAATAGGTTGTGTAGGTGAAGTGTGTGTAGCACAATTTTTTCACGCATGAGTGGGAGCCAAGGATTATCATGACGTGGAAGAGCAGGGGAGTAAAGGGGACCACCACACAATGTCTGCTGAAGTCATTTTCAATGCCCAGCAGGTTGTGGATACAATTTGAATGTCAATGGTATCTAATGGGATTCCCTTTGACAGGATTGAGAAGTGTGAAAGACCGTCCAACTGATCCTGCTCAGATCTCAAATGGGGGATGCGGGCATCTGAATGGTATCTTCGATGTGTCTACTGACACTGGGCAGCAACTTAATATAGGTAGCGACCAGGCACCCGGAATCCTCCACAATCATAAGGGAGAGTGATAGGGGCCGATTCACAGAACTAATCTGAGACAAAATCCTAAACTTACTACTTTTGGTATTCACCGAAGGCATTTAGTAGGAGTAAAGTTAGTATTTTGTCTTAAGTTAGTATTTTGTCCTAAAATAGTATTGTGTCTTAAGTTAGTATTTTGTCTTAAGTTAGGACTTTGTCTTAAATTAGAATTTTGTTTTATGTTAGGATTTTGTCTTAAATTAGGATTTTGTCTTAAATTAGGATTTCGTCCCCAGTTTTGTTAAGACAAAATCCTACCTTAAGACAAAATACTAATTTAAGACAAAATAAAATGTTAGGACAAAATACTAACTCAAGACAAAATATTAACTTTACTATTACTAAATGCCTTCTGTGAATACCCCAAGTAGTAAGTTTAGGATTTTGTCTCAGATTATTTCTGTGAATCGGCCCCATAGTGTCCCAGAGAACATGTGTTTGACCCCCGGCCCAAACAAGGTGCAAGAGGAGACTGAGCAGAGAGTGGATGAAGGTCTGTGATAGAGTAATGGGAATGTTTAAGAAAAGGTATAAAAAGCGGGGAAGTATGACCATTTTGAGGAGTAATTTAATCCTGTGGTCTATTTGAATGACAAGATCTGCCATTGCTGGGCCATAAATAAAGTGCAATATTTAGTCCTTGTCTCTATGGAGCCATATGCCTAAATATTTGGTGCTGTCAACAGCCCACGTGAAGGGATAATCTGCAGGTGCAGGCTGTGTGGAGTCTGTCAAAGGAAAAGGTTCTGATTTGGCCCAGGTAATCTAGAGCCCTAGATAGACTGCAAAATCGGACAATCTCCTGCATTAGAGGAGAGAGGTTTTCTGACGGGTGGCGGATGAATTGCAGAATATCACCTGCATATAAAGAGAGCAATAGAGGGCCATGACTGAGCTGAAGGCCCGATACAAATAACTGTTTTGCATATAGTGAACCAGTGGGTCCATTGCAATAATGAAGAGGAGGGGAGACAGGCGGCAACCCTGTAGGGTCCCCCTCATGAGAGTAGATGCTTCTGTTAGTGAGCCATTGACCCATTTACGAGCCACCGCGTTGGCATATAGAATCATGATTAGGGAAATGAAAGGAGGAGGAATAATCAATCTGCCAAGGACTGCACACAAGAAGGGCCATTCAAGAGAATAAAATACTTTTTCAGCATCTAATAGGGCTACAACTGCAGGTGCAGATGGGGATATCTTACTAAGTACTGCAAATATAGTATGCAAATTGAGCGAAGTAGATCGATGAGGAACGAATCCAGATTGAACAGAGGAGATGATCTGCTCCATTAAAAGAGATAATCTGGTGGCTAGGAAATTACCTAAATGTTATTTTCAAGGTTAGAGGGAGCGATTAGGGTAGCATAGGCAAGTATCCTTACCCTGTTTTAGCAATAGCATAAGAACAGCTTCACATAGCGATGGAGGTAATGCACTGGTGGTCAAGGACTCATTATAAAGTGCCAGGAGAAGGGGAGCTAGTTGTTGCTTGAAAGCTTTACAGAAGGTCCCCAGTCCTGGTGCCTTCGAACCATCAAGAGCATTGATAGCCTGGACAATTTCCTCTATGCTGATTAACTCTGTGAGAAACTGTCACTGGCCATCTGTGAGCCTGACCATTGCGACCTCCTCAAGGTACGCAGAGGTCTCAGAAGGGATGCCAGTCATGCGATAAATGTAGAGACACTTATAATACTGTTGAAATTCAGCCAGGACTCCCTCTCCGCCCAGTTTTCATAGTCCGAAGTCCACCCGCAGCTTAGTGACTTAGTAATTATGTAGTCGGTTGGGGTGTAGGAGGTATGCAAGATTGTGATCCGGCCACTCTCCCTCCCCGTAGCGGTGGGCTCTGGCATGGTTCCCCATCAGCATGTGACCTCTCTATCAGCAAGGTTGCGAAACTCTGCTAACCATATTGACCAGTGATATAAATGAGGGTCTCTGCCAGCAGGGGCGACAGAATTTATATCCCTCAACTCTGTCTCAATATGCTGTAATTGGGCACGGATATCACAGAGGATTCCTGTGTGTTTGGAGATAAATACTCCTTGAATAAAGGCTTTGAAGGCCTCCCAAAGCGTGGCCTGTGTAAAAACCGTTTCCATATTCAATTCAACATTTTCAGTTACAGATTTAAGAACTTCGCTACAGAACTCAGGGTCATGAAGGGCTGGAATGTGGAACCTCCAGGTGTGCTCCAAGAAGTATCCATATGGGATCTGCAGCTGGAGGAGGACCGGGCTTTGGTCAGACAATGTCCTCGGAAGTACAGCAACCTCCGACATCCAAAGGTGCACATTAGCCAACAGCAACCAGTAGTCCAGCCTTGTTCAGACGGAATGAGGAGCAGAATATAAAGTAAACTAAGGGGTCGATGGCTAAAGGTGCACCAAGCATTTCGGAGCTCATAGGCAACTGTAATATGTTGGAGTACGTCACAATCCCGAGGCTTACTGTTCGGTTGGGAGCTAGTGGAAACAGAGTATGAGTATTGTGTTATATTAAGATCACCACCTAATATCACATGATAATTATCCAGAGATCCCATATGGGCAAAGAGGTCCTCGAAGAAATCGGGGTTGTCCATGTTCGGAGCGTAAATATTTATCAATAAGATGTGTTTGTCTGTAAGGATACCCTGGATGAGGATATAACAGCCATTTGGGTTTGAATGACTAGTATGGAGTATGAATGGGACACTTTTATGTATAAGACTTCAAGTACCACGGGAATAAGAACTATAGCAGGAGAAATAGTGGTGCGTTCCCAAGGTTTTGGCGTAAGTGAAGTCAGTACTAGGTGGAAGGTGCGTCTCCTGGAGGAAGGCAATCTTGATGCTATGCCTGTTCAGATAGGACAATACCTTTCGCAGTTTGTTAATTCCAAGTATATTCCAAGTGATAAGGGGGAGGTCAAGTGTCCTGTATATGTCGAGGGATGGCATAGCAGAGAAATAAAGGGGATGAGGAGGGACACATTATAGATGATGGTGTGTAGGTCTTTTGATGTGTCGCAGCGAACAAACCTGAATTGACAATCAAACTTGAACAAAAACAAAACATTAGACTGCCAACCCCTGACCCACACCAGATAAGACATCCAGCGAATCCCAGAGATGAAAAACGAAAACAATCCCACTTGTAAGAAATTGGTGGTCATCATGTGGACGCTGCAACAACTCGGTAGGCCACGGCCTATTAAGAAGAATGATTATGAAAAGTAGACAGTAATCAACCACAATTATACAATAGCAGCATACACAGAGAGTATAGTAGAATAGCTGGTGGAGCTTAAGATTAAGGACATGATAACGATGATGTGTCGGTTCAAATCACAAACAAAAATGGAACAGTCACTTCAGCCCAGGGTGATCTGGCAAGGACGACCGTGGACAAGTGGTGGATCCAGTTCACTCCGGCATCACATGTCGAGGAGAGGAAGTCTTAGGAGGCAGTTTTTTACAAGAGACAGTCACACCTGCTGTAGAATTAAGGACACAGACTTTCTCATTATGTTCCACACGTAAACAGGCTTGATAAAGCATTGCATACGGGAGGCCTAGTTTGCAAAGAGAGTTCATAACATCACGGAATTTTCTACGGGCTCCTGTGCCTTGGGGTTGAAGTCCAGATAAAATGAGATGTTAGCACCCTGGTAGTGGAATGTAACCTTCTCCCGGGCCAGGTGTAGGGCTGTGTGTCTGTCCTTGTAATTAAGGAGACGTGCTATGAGATAGTGGGATGAAGTACCCTCTGGAGGTCGAGGGCCAAAGGTGGGCACGTTCCACAGCAAAGGTAGAGGAGAAACTGGAGCAATCGAAGAGATCAGTAAGGAGCTGCTCCACAAATGCATCTGGTCTTCCCTTGCTGGTAGTTTCTGCAATGCGAGAAATGCGAATGTTATTTCTATGGGACCTAGCTTCTATATCTTGGTTCTTAATTGTGACTTCTTTCAGGATACGTTCCATCTTGTCCAAGCATTTCTGCATAGTGGAACTGGAACTATTGTTTGGAACTAGAATGATGGTCTTAGATCTTGACAGTCAGACTTCAGTGGTTAAAGAAAAAAGCTTTGATATCAAAGATCGTTTGGCTATTTTACAGGACTTAAACGAAACAAGGAAAGACCTGAGAAACATAACGTTGAAACAACAGCCAACGACCACTGAAGAAAAACCACCTGTCCCAGCAAGACCTGTCTGGATTCCAAAAGTCGGGGATCTAGTCAGAGAAAAGATCGCGGTAAAGAAGGAATTTGGGCCTTCTTACAGAAAAGCAGTTCCTGTCTTGTCTATCAACGGGACAAGATCAGTAGTACTACCGCCCCTTGCTGGTAAAAAGGGGAACCGAGTTGTATCCATCGACCTGGTTAAACCACAATCATGTGGCCGATAACAAACAGTAGGCCAAGTGGACTCCCGATAAGTAGTAGAACACCAAGGTTTGCTACAAACACAGAGGTTCAATCTAAGAGGCTACTCACGTTTGAAATGCCAAAAGAACAACAACAAGGTCTATGCAACAATGCTATGGAACTTAAACCTCTACAAACCCAAATAAAAACATTTAGCAAAGACACACCAATCTACAATGAAGTAATAAATGACTATGCTGCTGCAACAAAACACACGGATAAAGCAAATATCAATCCTGAAACTATTGGAACAATAGACAGAACGGCATCCGGTTACTTCATCAACTTCAGCGATTCATCTGAAAACCTGAGTGAATCAAAGGAACAAACATCAAAAAAAACATTTAAAGACAAAGCTAAGGAACTTTTTCAACAACTGAAAGAAACCTATCTGATTTCTCCATGGATTGAATTCTGGGTGGCCTTAGGTGCACTTATCCTCATACTTTGGCTCATCATGGTACTATGTTTGGGACACTTCATTGAGGGAAAATATGCTAAAATGGACACAGCAAGCCAGAAAATCAACTTGGTCCTCAAACCACACACGTCTTCACACGTCGAGAAAAGAGAACTTTCTTCAGTCAACTTCACAGCCAATCCTATACCCGGTGGGGTAGCATGGGACAATACTGATTATGAAATCTATGGTCCGGTTGAAATCCTGAAATATCCACACCAAATCAAGATCTCATTGAGTGACTTTGTAAAACCAAGCTCAGTTGCTGATGATTGGGACGTGGAAAGCATTAATAATATGATGTCTGACCTAGTGATGTCTGCTAAATTTACAAAACATGATTATTTGCAGGGTTCATCTAATTATGATAAAATGTTCTGCTATAATCACTATAGTAATCATTATCTGCATAAATCTGCAAAACCTAGAAATGTTCTAAATTATAATCAATGGGAACACTGTGCAACCCCTCCAAAAGGTAGCTCAAGAACCTTTTATGACAAATATTCATATTTTTCAGGGTTCAACACAAGTAATGCAGAAACGTTTTATTTCAAATTATCAAACAAGACAGGTACAAAAACCATGCTTACAAACACTAAATTGATATATTCAGACTCGTTTTTTGAACAAATGAGTACGTTTGGTTTTGAATACTGGGACAAAAATGTTGAAGTAAAAAGTGTTTGGGGTACAAAGGAATGGCAAGTACAAGGTATAGAATCATTGTTTAGAGCCTGCATGATCCCAGAACAAATGATATTTTTGAATGACACTATTCAACAAACTACCTGTCTTGGCCTAGCCAAAATCAAAGATTTAAACAAACCGTCTATTCCAAAGCCAACGATAAACAGTAATAGCTCGACAGATGAGGAGATAGACGTAAACCATATATTAAGCCAAAACAGAACACATCCAGATTGGAAAAAGTGGTTGATCTGGCCCACAGATACTAATAACTGTCAAGACAGATTCCTGAACAAAATCCAGGGGTTCAAATTGACCAGGCCAGACCCTAGATATTCCCAAAGACAACACCCAGGGATAATTACCACGTACAGTGTGGGCAAGCTCTGCCTTCAATGGCTACAAACATCCACACTGGCAAAAATTAAGCAACACCTAACTTTACTTACTGATGGTGCTGACTTGCGTGATTTCATTATGGGACCACGCAAACAGCGTCAAAAACGCTTCATAGCAGCCTCTGTATATGCAGCTTATAACGAAGCCTGGAAAATAACTCAAATTGAAACATCAGAGAGAATACGGGAAATTGACCGTATTAATTTGGAAAAATCACTTTCTGTAGTGGACAATGGGTTAATGACTCTGTCCTCCAGAATATACTCTTTGGACAGCATTGTGTCTTCAGCAATCGACATAATATCGCAAGACTTACTGTTGTTACAACACGGTCAGTCCCAATTGCGTTCTATTGTACAACTTGGCTGGACGTTACAAAATCTGCGTTCAGGCTATGTGCCTTGGCGTTTAATCAACACAACGTCACTGTTCAATATCTTTAACCTTACTGATAACAAATCAGTTTGGCACAGAAGGGTGCTGATTATACAATCCTGAGCATTGAGAAACTCGAGAGATTACCATTGACAATGTCAGAACGACCTGTCAGTGAGTGGATAATACATGGAATAATTAATATTCCAATATCTACTTTCAGGTTTCAATACTGCTAAAAATATATACAGGCTGGCATGTACGAAAAAGTGGGTAAAGGGTACATTAAGTCAACATGGAACTTGCCCTATTCACATGCTTGTGCCAGTAATAAAGGCCGGAAAGTGTTTCTTAGTGGCAATAATTGTGCCATGTCACTAAGCGGTACACTTCTGTGTAATGGTATTAGTTTACACGGAGCCTGTGAAGGGTCCTCAAATAACCTTTCATGTCACCAGCTAGGCACACCTGCGACACAAATAGAACCATTCTTTAGGAGACTATCGAACGGGAGTTCATTATAATCGTAGACCGCAGATGTTGTAGCTTGGTGCCCGGAGTAGCTTATCTCATAAGTACGAATGCGAAGGTCATGTGCTGTGAACGAGTATTGTTCCCCAGCGCAATGCCAGACAGGGAGGCAAGGTTATGGCCGAATTTGAAAAATTCTTCCATTAGAGTTGATACTTTAAGCAGAATGAAAACAGTGCTCCTTCAGACGCCGACCAGGCTCACGTCATCAAAAGAAACATATGATCTCCAAGTTGCAAGGACAATGGCAGAGATTAATTCATTGTTATCAACTAATTCCCCCATACATTTCGCAGAAATCCTGAACGAAATCTTAAATATTTCTGATACCAGTGGGGTCTCAAATGTATTTAAGACGGTGTTTTCAGGGGCTCTAACACCATTTAAAGCCATTCTGGGTATTTTCCCAGACTTTGTCCATTCCTTCTTTGGTGGACTTCCTCTCCTTTTGGGACTAGTGGCAGGAATCCTATTTTTGATCCTGTTATTTCGCTATGGCAAACCGTGTCACAGACAAAACACCTGCGACAAGGGAAGAAACAATCCTAGAAATATCAATATAGGACTAGCTAGGTTGTGTTAGTGAGACTCAGGAGGTACATCTGCGGGCAAACCCTTAGGTTTGGTCATGAAGCCCTCACACACCAACCTAGTTGGTGTCATGCTTCATCATTGGGCCCACCACAGTGACACCGAATGTGTCCCGGGTGTGCTGCGACTCCAGATTACTGAGGAGCTGGTATGCTTGCTGAGTGTGCAGTGATAGTGAGAATGAACATGAAAGGTTAAAAGCTATACAGGTGGTCCCAGTTCCCGAGGGTAAAAGGTAAATTTTAATATCTGGGCCCCTGTTAGCAAGATAAAAAGGCTGTGGACGATATGGAGTGTATTAAGAGCTCCTACGTCCTTGTGGTCTACATGTTTCAGCCAGGCCTTTTGATTAAAACTGGCTTTCCTCAGGACCAATGAGTATGTGTGGGTGACAATAAACTATATTAAGTGACAATGTGTGGTAAAAGGTGTCGCACTCGCTAAGGTGCTGTACGTGTAAGAGGGGGATTCCCTCTACTTTACTGTACATAGAACATAGAGACAATACAGACATACAAGGGAGAACCAGTGAGAATGGTATTTACCAAAACACAACATATGGCCGACTTCTAGTGTGCGTGAGCGACCTAGAGCGGCAGATAACGTGGCCATGAGCGTTTTCATGGCTGAGGTGAAATATGGCGGTAAAGTTTTAAACGCAGTGGCGGTGGTGGGCTACACAGCGAAACAAGCATTGCGTGAGGTACAGGTAAGTATGGTACATAATTCCTCACACTTGCTACTTGCTGTTAAAGCCTCATGGGTCACTTGGCAGGGAGGGGAAGAAGACCCTAAACGTTGTAAAAGGTCGGAGTTAGGATGGTACCTGTGGGGAGAAAATGCTGCTTACCCAGAGCGTCGTGTAGAGATCACTCGTTTACTCACGGTATTTCCGATCAGCGTGCTCCTGCGACCTATCGTCCTGCTCCAGTGTCCCGAGTGAACTTTGCATGGCTCAGGCATGGGCTTAAATAGCTGGTTCAATTGGTTGCACCTGGAAAAGGGGAAGAGGGTGCGGTCGCGCTGGCTCTAAGTGCGCGTGTGCAAGGAGACAGTGGCACTCGCGTTGCGCATGCGCGGTGATCAGTTCCAGCGCATGCGTGTACTGCAGATCTCTACACATTAGCGCATGCGCATTGGAGATGTGTAGAAGAATTGTGGCAAGTGTCATGGGACCACTGTGTAATGGCCCATTGGGGGTAAGGAGACGATAGACAACAATAGTAGCGACATCTGCACACTAGCGCATGCGCAATGGGGAAGTTGTAACCGAAGGGTAATGGCCCATTTGGGACAAGGGATGATTAAAAAGCAACAGTTTAGCGAATTAAAGGCATAGAGGCAAATACAGAGTTGGGACAGACCACGAGTCTGAGCGCAGACAGGGATACAGACTTATTGTTGTGAACACACATGGAATGTTCATCTGGCTAAGGCATTCCACGGAATGGAATCATTGAGCCCCTCTATATGGGTAGAAAGGCAGTAAATCCAGCGTTGCTCTTTGGAGAGTAGTGTTTTCTCATCGCAGCTGGATAGTGCGAATTGTTCAATGACTGTCCAGGTGAAGTCATTTGGGGTATGATTTTGGGTGATGAAGTGTTGGGTCAGCTTGCTGATGTTTTTGCCACAGCGCATTGTACTTCTATGTTCAGTCATCCTGGTTCTGACTTTCCTGGTGGTCATACCGATGTATCTCAAACCACAACGACAGGTGATCAAGTATATTAAGTTGGATGAGTTACAGTTGGTAAATTGTCGTTGTGTCCAGGTTTTTCCATTTTCCAAAGATAATGTTTTGGAAGGGGTAGTCAGGTGGCAGACGCTGCAATTGTAACACGGTTGGTGGCCTGTTATTTCTGGTAGACCCCATGCATTCAAAATTGTCTGGCCTGTTTGTTGTTTCTTTCTGGGTCTCGTGGATACCAGTTGGTCTTTCAAATTCTGTGCTCTTTTGTATGCAAACCGGGGGAGATCCCAGTTCCTGGTGCCTGAATTGATGATCTTCCAATTCTTGCGGATTATGTTGGAAACCTGGTTTGAGGCGGTATTGTAGGTGGTGACACATGTCATGGTGGGTGTTTCTTGTGGTTTGACAAATGTATCAAGAAGAGCCTCTCTGTTCTGGTTACGTGCTCTTTTGCAGGATTTTGAAATGATTCTGGATGGGTAACCCCGGTCTTCCAACTTGTGGACCAAGGCTTTAGACTGGTGTTTAAAATCGTGGAGGTTGCTGCAGTTCCGGCGTATGCGCAGAAACTGCCCAAATGGCAAATTCTCCCTCAGGGGTCTGGGGTGGAAACTGTCAAAGCGCAACAAAGAGTTCCTGGATGTCGGTTTGTAGTGAGTGGTTGTTGTTAGGCCTCCCTGATCTGGTCTTATATTGAGGTCCAGAAATGCTAGTTCTGTTGGACTGCTGGTGCAGGTGAACTTGAGAAACGGGTCAAGGTTGTTGATCCAAGTGAGGAAGTCTTTTAGTGTCTCCTCATTGCCCTCCCAGACAATGAAAATGTCGTCGATATATCGACGCCAAATTGTTATGTTAGCTGAGTAGGGGTTCGTGGGGGCCTCGATGTTCGTCTGTTCAAAATGGTGGACGTATAGCCCCGCCACGCTGGGCGCAAAGACACTCCCCATAGAGGTACCATTGGTTTGTAGG
The DNA here is from genome assembly GCF_964261635.1 of Lissotriton helveticus. Classification (NCBI taxonomy): domain Eukaryota; kingdom Metazoa; phylum Chordata; class Amphibia; order Caudata; family Salamandridae; genus Lissotriton; species Lissotriton helveticus. The sequence goes on from NC_136061.1 coordinate 1,727,856,448, forward strand.
AAGAATGTGTCCTCATATTCGAAATAATTCTCTTTCAATGCTAATGAGGCGCAGTCCAGGATGAAGTGACGAGGGGTGCGATGTTGCCAATCAATCTCCATCAGGACATCGTGGAGTACCTTCAGTGTGGCATCTTGGGGGAGGCTCGTATATAAGCTCTCAATATCCAGTCCGACCAGGAGATGTTTATCTGGGTCGAAACTGACATCTCTGATGATGTTGAGGAGATGTTTTGCAAAAGTACCCTATTTCTACATCATGCCCAAAGTGCACAAAGGGGTCACCCCACCACCGGGCAGACCCATAGTGTCAGGCATCAAATCACTTCTTGAACCGCTATCACGGTTCTGTGATCACTACCTCAACCCGTTAGTTCAGAAAACTCGATCCTACATCCAGGACACGAAACATCTCCTCAACATCATCAGAGATGTCAGTTTCGACCCAGATAAACATCTCCTGGTCGGACTGGATATTGAGAGCTTATATACGAGCCTCCCCCAAGATGCCACACTGAAGGTACTCCACGATGTCCTGATGGAGATTGATTGGCAACATCGCACCCCTCGTCACTTCATCCTGGACTGCGCCTCATTAGCATTGAAAGAGAATTATTTCGAATATGAGGACACATTCTTCCTACAAACCAATGGTACCTCTATGGGGAGTGTCTTTGCGCCCAGCGTGGCGGGGCTATACGTCCACCATTTTGAACAGACGAACATCGAGGCCCCCACGAACCCCTACTCAGCTAACATAACAATTTGGCGTCGATATATCGACGACATTTTCATTGTCTGGGAGGGCAATGAGGAGACACTAAAAGACTTCCTCACTTGGATCAACAACCTTGACCCGTTTCTCAAGTTCACCTGCACCAGCAGTCCAACAGAACTAGCATTTCTGGACCTCAATATAAGACCAGATCAGGGAGGCCTAACAACAACCACTCACTACAAACCGACATCCAGGAACTCTTTGTTGCGCTTTGACAGTTTCCACCCCAGACCCCTGAGGGAGAATTTGCCATTTGGGCAGTTTCTGCGCATACGCCGGAACTGCAGCAACCTCCACGATTTTAAACACCAGTCTAAAGCCTTGGTCCACAAGTTGGAAGACCGGGGTTACCCATCCAGAATCATTTCAAAATCCTGCAAAAGAGCACGTAACCAGAACAGAGAGGCTCTTCTTGATACATTTGTCAAACCACAAGAAACACCCACCATGACATGTGTCACCACCTACAATACCGCCTCAAACCAGGTTTCCAACATAATCCGCAAGAATTGGAAGATCATCAATTCAGGCACCAGGAACTGGGATCTCCCCCGGTTTGCATACAAAAGAGCACAGAATTTGAAAGACCAACTGGTATCCACGAGACCCAGAAAGAAACAACAAACAGGCCAGACAATTTTGAATGCATGGGGTCTACCAGAAATAACAGGCCACCAACCGTGTTACAATTGCAGCGTCTGCCACCTGACTACCCCTTCCAAAACATTATCTTTGGAAAATGGAAAAACCTGGACACAACGACAATTTACCAACTGTAACTCATCCAACTTAATATACTTGATCACCTGTCGTTGTGGTTTGAGATACATCGGTATGACCACCAGGAAAGTCAGAACCAGGATGACTGAACATAGAAGTACAATGCGCTGTGGCAAAAACATCAGCAAGCTGACCCAACACTTCATCACCCAAAATCATACCCCAAATGACTTCACCTGGACAGTCATTGAACAATTCGCACTATCCAGCTGCGATGAGAAAACACTACTCTCCAAAGAGCAACGCTGGATTTACCGCCTTTCTACCCATATAGAGGGGCTCAATGATTCCATTCCGTGGAATGCCTTAGCCAGATGAACATTCCATGTGTGTTCACAACAATAAGTCTGTATCCCTGTCTGCGCTCAGACTCGTGGTCTGTCCCAACTCTGTATTTGCCTCTATGCCTTTAATTCGCTAAACTGTTGCTTTTTAATCATCCCTTGTCCCAAATGGGCCATTACCCTTCGGTTACAACTTCCCCATTGCGCATGCGCTAGTGTGCAGATGTCGCTACTATTGTTGTCTATCGTCTCCTTACCCCCAATGGGCCATTACACAGTGGTCCCATGACACTTGCCACAATTCTTCTACACATCTCCAATGCGCATGCGCTAATGTGTAGAGATCTGCAGTACACGCATGCGCTGGAACTGATCACCGCGCATGCGCAACGCGAGTGCCACTGTCTCCTTGCACACGCGCACTTAGAGCCAGCGCGACCGCACCCTCTTCCCCTTTTCCAGGTGCAACCAATTGAACCAGCTATTTAAGCCCATGCCTGAGCCATGCAAAGTTCACTCGGGACACTGGAGCAGGACGATAGGTCACAGGAGCACGCTGATCGGAAATACCGTGAGTAAACAAGTGATCTCTACACGACGCTCTGGGTAAGCAGCATTTTCTCCCCACAGGTACCATCCTAACTCCGACCTTTTACAACGTTTAGGGTCTTCTTCCCCTCCCTGCCAAGTGACCCATGAGGCTTTAACAGCAAGTAGCAAGTGTGAGGAATTATGTACCATACTTACCTGTACCTCACGCAATGCTTGTTTCGCTGTGTAGCCCACCACCGCCACTGCGTTTAAAACTTTACCGCCATATTTCACCTCAGCCATGAAAACGCTCATGGCCACGTTATCTGCCGCTCTAGGTCGCTCACGCACACTAGAAGTCGGCCATATGTTGTGTTTTGGTAAATACCATTCTCACTGGTTCTCCCTTGTATGTCTGTATTGTCTCTATGTTCTATGTACAGTAAAGTAGAGGGAATCCCCCTCTTACACGTACAGCACCTTAGCGAGTGCGACACCTTTTACCACACATTGTCACTTAATATAGTTTATTGTCACCCACACATACTCATTGGTCCTGAGGAAAGCCAGTTTTAATCAAAAGGCCTGGCTGAAACATGTAGACCACAAGGACGTAGGAGCTCTTAATACACTCCATATCGTCCACAGCCTTTTTATCTTGCTAACAGGGGCCCAGATATTAAAATTTACCTTTTACCCTCGGGAACTGGGACCACCTGTATAGCTTTTAACCTTTCACGTTCATTCTCACTATCACTGCACACTCAGCAAGCATACCAGCTCCTCAGTAATCTGGAGTCGCAGCACACCCGGGACACATTCGGTGTCACTGTGGTGGGCCCAATGATGAAGCATGACACCAACTAGGTTGGTGTGTGAGGGCTTCATGACCAAACCTAAGGGTTTGCCCGCAGATGTACCTCCTGAGTCTCACTAACACAACCTAGCTAGTCCTATATTGATATTTCTACATATAATCAGGGGACCCGGACTAGCTTATCTAGTCCTCTCTCTCCCTTTTGATTTGCTAAGAAACAATCCTAGCCATTGGATACCGGGACCAGATATCTAAAATCTTTGGACTGTCCCGGCTTAGAGACCTGAACATGACTTGGTTTCTTTCATTTAGACCAATGTGGCAAAGCTGTGTTTTACCTGTATTAAGGTGCTTGCTATGCGGAGAAGAATGCGTGTTGGACACCTGTCTGACGCTACAATCGGATGCGCAATGGATGCAGAAACTTTGTTGGGTCCGGTCACGGCTCATGCATTGTGCTGTCCCCAGCGGCTACCAATCCTGATGACGGCATTCGTGGAGACTTCACCACTACGATTAAGGGGTAGTGAGGTTCAAGATGAAAGCAGCATCGATCAGGTACGACCTTCTGTCAGCTATGCTGATCCAAACATCAATGAAGGCAATCATGCTCACGAATGCATGGTAACATCTTTTTCCGAGTTAATGGAACTTTCACAGGAAGCTGTTGACAGCTTTTTCGAGAGTCTAAATGATATGATGTTCTCACCAGAGCAGAAATAATGGCTTTTGAGCAGGCTAGCACACGGCGTTCCCAACACCATGAATTTGGCCTTCAACTTTGATAATAAAGTATCATTAACAATTTTCTCCAGTTTACGGACAGCGGAACATTATTTTTCAGCGGCCCCAAAAATTATTTACAATTTTTCGGGACACTCATCTTCTGCTTAAAGTAGCGACTATTCTTAGAGAACTATATTTCTATTTTAGGAACTTTAGAATCATTAGCTGCCCTCTAGCCTGTTCATAAATATTTTATTTTGTGATGAAATGGTCTCGCATTTTTTTTTTCTTCTGTCTTAAGAGCCATTTCATGTGTAATTTTCATATTTTATTAGTTATGATGTATGAATATGCGTGATATTTAGCATTAATATACTGCTTGAGTGCATATAATGTATATATATATCGTTTCGTATATTTCATGTTTCAAAATGCATATGGATGTATTTTGGGGTGGTACGGTATACACATGCTCTACTAGTGTATTTGCTATGCCTAGATCTTGTAAATATGGACATAGTCAGCGTGGAGTGGGTGTGATGTATTCCTATAGGTTCTGTATCGATTCCCCTATTCCCCGCCCTGTTCTGGTTAATACTTAACTAGCAGCCGACCCACGGTGCAAAACCGTTATCTGATTAAGCCACACCACGGCACAGAAACGTGTTATCTGATTAGGTAATAACGCATGCCATCTAATTAGACAAGCACTATGCCTCCAGCCCCTGATAAGGCATACGGAGTTCTCAAAACAAATCAAACCTATGACAACCTGGGAAAATCCCTGCGGCCATTGTTTTGATTTCACCGAGAACTTCAGCAAAAGAATGTGCGAACAAGCCCGTTCGTATGACATCCTTATTGACATATCCATGTCCATCCTTACGTCAATCTCGACACCTTACAGGTATAAATATTACCGACATTGCCTTAAGCAAACACATGCGGTGGTGACGAGATCGGAGCAGCGAGACGCGCTGAGGAGCCCAGCAGAGAGCGAAGCCCACACGCGCTGCCCCGCCTTCCTGACGCGCTGAGAACGAGACGCTGCTTTTCTCCTGCAGAGAAATCCAGCTCCGGCGCTTCCAAGCAGCCCTCGCAGGCAGCTGGAATATCAAGACCAGAGACGAGAGATACCAGCCCTCAACCATTCTAGATCTCAGGTACAGAACTGAACAACCCCTTGCAGAGAATTCTTGAGTCAGTCACTTGGCAAAACAAACTTAACTTAAACTGCTACTTATCTACTCCCGCCCACGTATTAGGCTTAGGTCAGGTACACTGGGGTAGGCGTGGTTAGAAGCACCAGTTGAGTACGGTTAGTCAAATGTATATATGTATGTATCTATTTTATCAATTTTAACTATCATATGGCTTAGAAACCATATCAATGCTTCTGCAGTATTATTTTATACTTCTGCTTTTATTGTATGCACTTTACTTAACCATAAGTATCGCAATAATATCGATTCATTTCTCTTGTACGAGAAAAGAGACTGATCAATAAATAACATCTTTTATTGAACACGCCCGTCTCTTCCTTTTCTCTACAAACTGGTGAAACTAAGAATGCACGTACTGACTGAGTAAAATAAGTTGTCTTTTGTTTTCACACGACTCTAGAGATACACTCTTGATTGGGGGAGAGCAAAGTTGTCATGTTCTATGGTTGTCAGAAACTAAATCCCTTCTTGTCTATCCAGGGAAGTTAAACTCCTCCTTGTCTATTCGAGAAAGTTTCTAGTGAACTCTGAGCTAGCTGGCAAAACCAAAAACTTTAAGTCTAATATCGTCAGTAAAAGACCTAGTTAACCTCTGCCCTAGATCTATACTATTGAAGATATTATTCCAATGCGCAGAGCCTATTGGGATAATAGGAACTACACTACAATTTTCCAATGTGGCCTGTTGAAAGGTCTTTTTCAGGGTGGCCATGAACCTCTCAATGGTGCCATTGGCTTGGGGCCACAATGGTGTGATCTTTCTATGTCGAAGGTTTAGGTGCTTTGCAAATTCACTGAATTCATGGCCATTGAAAGGAGGGCCATTGTCTGTTTTGAATTCCTTGGGGACGCCCCATGCGGCAAACACTTCGTCCAGCACGGCAATTGTGCTGGAGGCATTGGTGGAAGACACAAACTGCGCTATCGGGAATCTTGAGTATTCGTCCATGATAGCCACCACATTCCGGCCTGATTGGAGGGGTCCATAGAAGTCCATGGCGAGTTCCTGCCATACCCCTTTGGGCATTGGAGTCATTTGAAGAGGAGCTGGAGGCTCTCCCGATTTCACCAGTTGACATTGGGGACAGTCTTTCAAGGTGAGCTCAACCATTTGATCAAGTTGCGGGAACCAGACTCTCTCCCTTAAAGCTCTCTTTGTGGCAACCACTCCCCGATGACCTTCATGTGTGAGGTTGACCACTCCTTGACATAGCTGCCTCGGGATGACAATCCGATGGTCCCTCAGCAGGAGCCCCTCTGAGGTGGTTGACAACTCGTCACTGACATGTCGAAAAGCTTGCATTTCCTGACGTGTTTGTGAGTCACTCGCTTCGTCCTCACTATCATGTCTCCAGCGATGTGTGTGCAGTCGGCGCACTACCTTCTGAAGGATATTGTCCTGTGCCGTAGCATCCTTGATCGCTTCTAATGGGACTGCCGGTGGTCGGGCTACACCTACCACAAAGTGTATGTATTCCTCAGCCATCGATGGATGCGACTCATGGAATGTTTGGGGGTGTCTGGACATGTAGTCCGCCGGATTCTCACCTTTCCCGGGTTTGTGAATGTTGGTGAAAGTGTATTCTTGCTTTGGGATTGCCGAAAATGGTGACAAGGGCCTGGTGATCTGTGATCATGGTGAAATGTTTGCCGAAGATAAACACATGGAAGTGTTCACAAGCCCACACGACCGCTAGGCTCTCCTTCTCGGGCTGAGAATAGGCCTTCTCAGTATCGGAAAGGCTGCGGCTGGCGTATGCCACGATGTGACGCCGCTCATTGTCACTGTCATATTGAGCTAAAATGGCACCCAAACCCACTGGACTGGCATCCACAGTTATCTCCGTATTCCTTTTGGTGTTGAAATAGGCCAGATTGTTCGCTGATTCCACCGCTTGCTTGATCTCTTGGAAAGCCCGCTCACACTGAGGGCTCCACACAAATGGTTGTCCTTGCTTCGTGAGTGCACGAAGGGGGTGACTGATCATTGCATAGTCCTTGATGTATCTGGAGCAATAGCTGGCCATGCCCAGGAATGATATGACATCGCTGACATCTTGAGGACTCTTGGTGGCGTTGAGCGCAGCTACTTTCTCGGGGTCGGGCTTCATTCCAGCCCCGGAAAACACGTGACCGAAAAACTTGAGAGTGGACTGATGGAATTCACACTTGTCCTTGTTCAAAGTTAAATTTGCTTCCAGGAGAGCATGGCATACTCGATCCAGGGCTTTGTCGTGTTCTTGTGTGTTCGATCCATATACCAATATGTCATCACTGTAGTTTAGGGAATTCGGGATATGCCTGATGGTTTGGCGTATCACCTCTTGAAATATTTCCGCTGCGGAAGAAATGCCGAAACTCAGTCTTTTGTACCGAAACAGGCCCAGATGAGTGGCAAATGTTGTAATGTATCTTGATTTTTCGTGCAGCTCCAACTGATGGTATCCCTTGTTGAGATCTAGCTTTGAGAATACCCTGGCTCCATTCAGTGCCGCTATCATGTCACTCAGGTGGGGCCCTGGGTGCCGCTCCCGTTCTATGGCTGTGTTGGGAAGCCTCATGTCCACACATAACCATACTTTCTCAGGGGTACCCTTTTTGGGGACAATTACAACTGGTGACACCCATGGTGTGGGACCGTCCGTTTTTTCAATAATGTCTGCTTGAAGTAGTTCCTGAATCTCGTCCTCTACCGCCTGCTGAAGGTGGAAAGGTACTCGCCTTGGGTGCTGAGCAATAAGATGCACTTGGTCGTTTATGTGTAGGCGAATCAGGCACTTGTTCATTTTGCCTAGTCCGCTGAACAACTTGGGAAACTTCCGGACAATGTCTGGATTGTCATGTACCCAGTACAGTATTTCAACCAGTCTGAGTCTCTCTCCCGTGGGCAAACTGAGAAGGCAATCAGCCTCCGGTCCTTCAATGACATGGATGTACGCCGGTACTGCTCTGGATTTATGTTTGAGTGTCGTTGGAAACTTGCCCAGACAGGGAAGTGGTTTCTTCGCCATCCAGTTAAATACTCTGACATGTGCGGGACTCAGGACAGGCGGCGGTTTCATCTTGTGATATTCGGTCACAGGCATGTAGTTTAAGGAGGCCCCACTGTCAAGTACAAATTTGGTGGCATGAGTCCCCACTTTAATATCTAGCGGAGGATACTTTTTCAGCTGGTCCGGGTCAGCCACCATGCATATGTACTCATCCGTGAATGCTGTCTCTTGAGAGGTCGACCTCGAATCCCTCGACAGTGACCTTCTGATCCAATGAGATCTGTGCGATTCCTTGCTGGAATGTGACAAGCCAGAAGATGACAGTGCCCTGTCTTGCACAGCCTTTGCGTGATGTCGCTTTTCATCTGGTCGAGATCTGGTTTTCTCTCTCCTTCTCTCCATGCTGTACACTCCACACATGGCTTCGAAATGGTCCATGCGCCCACATTTCCGGCACTGTTGGCCCATTGCTGAACAGGTGTCTGTGTGTGGGAAGTCGTACCCACATCGGTAACATTTCCTTGGACGGTCTGGCTTCTTGGTGTAACTCGATCTCTTTTCTCTCCTTCTCGATTCATGGCGTTGATGACTTCGGCGTGTGTGTCTAGACGCTGGACGAGACCTTCTCTGATGGTCGCTTGATCTACTCTGAGGGCCAGAGCTTTGAGTCCAGTATGCTTGCTCTTTTTTCTCGCCCCGCCCTGTCTCCATGGTTTTTGCGTGTTCTTCAGCCTGGTCGTATACTCTCGTCATTTCCTCAATCTCGTCGAGATCATGGCTCTTCTGTAGCAGTCGCCTTCGGAGCGTTTCTGAATGACAGCCCTCAATGACTCTCAGTCTGATGGCATCCTCTGTTGAAAAGGAGTCAAAATTGCAGTACTGCGACAGTCGGCGCAGTCGTGAGATGAAGGTGCTCATCATTTCGTCTTTGTCCTGACGTGCTTGATGAAACACGTATCTTTCGTAGTCCACATTTCTTTTGTGCACAAATTTTTTGTTGAGTGCATCACGCACTTTGTCATAAGTTCCTTTGTCATCCGTCGGTAATTCTTTGATTACCTTACCGATCTCTTTGCCAACAAGGTTGCGAAGTGCAATTAGTTTGTCTCTGTCTCCTGTGACTTTCGACCCTTCTAGGTAATCTTCAAAATCCTCCAGCCACTCCTGCCACCGAGGACCCATACTTCCGCCCGCCACCAGAGTCAATGGTTCCGAGGGGCATAGATGTGAGACGATGGGCACAACTGGGGCAGCCGCAGCCCCTGCTGCACCACCTCCGTTGCGGGCAGGTGAAGTCGACATGGCTGGACTGAAGGGTTAACGGTGCACTTGTATTTTGACTAGTGCTTGCTTTTGCAATGTTCAATGCTTGTTTCTGCAACTGTCACTCTTTTTTTTTCACTTGCACTCACCAATGCTTGTTTTGTACTTGTCAATGCTTGTCCTGTACACTCACCAGTGCTTGTTTGGCACTCATCACTACTTGACCTTGCACTCACCAGTGCTTGTTTTGCACCTATCAGTGCTTGTTTTTGCTTTTTCAATGCTTGTTTTAGCCTCACACTGGGGATGCCTGACTTCAAAATGGCCGCTCATGCACTTCACAGGGATGTCCTTCACAACCGCCTGACTCTAAGATGGCCGCCACATATCACCCACGAGGCTTGAATCTTCATTCATTCTGCAACTCACTCGGTCTCCTTGGACACTCACCGAGGAGCTCTTCTCCACACAGCAGGAATTGTGCAGCTCAGCTCCCACTTCCAGGCCACTTTCACCATCCAGGTAGGCCAGGGGCGAGCTCCGGTTTCTTCCGTCCGCCACGTGCCGTTCCTCACGCATCGGGGGTGAGACCCGATGTCAGTAAATCGGCGCTTTTCTTCCGGCGCCTCCGCGGGGGTCCCTTGCTTCTCCGGACGCTCCCCACTCCTTCAGGGCACTTCAGGAGGACTGAGGTGGGCTCTCAGTTCCTTCTCTATTGGTATAGTCTTCAGGGCGCACTCGCGACTTTCTTTTGGCGCGAAGGGTCGCGTCGGGTGCCAGAGAGACAGCGCTGCACTCACTCTGTTTTGGAGGGGCTCTACACGATCGCCTGATCGTGGAGCAGCTCATTCACCGCTGGCCTAGGGCTTCGTCGAGGCACACGTGTCCTGCAGACAAAATTTTCTTTTCTTCGTGGTGCCCAGGGACAGGACGCTTCTTCTAGGGTTCAAGGGTGATTATCTTCACATCCCACCCTCGTCGCCAGTTGTCATGTTGTGCCTTCAATAACGACATACAAATATATATATTATTTATAGGAGCTTTATTACTTGCTTCCATTCGTGTCCCTGTCCCTACTCTAACTGCCCCTTTCCTGTTACTGCTCCTCCTCTTCCTCCAACCCCTAAACTCCTCCCATCGCAACGTCTAGAGTGTGTACAACATCACACCAGCAAGAACAACCGCTGATCACAGTGGCCGCCCCTGCAATTCCAGCGAGCGGGATGGGTCTGCGGTACCAGCGAGCCCCACCAGGGAAGCCCAAAAGTAGATGCAGCCCCAGCGACCGCAGAGCTCTGCAGACCAGGTAGAGCCCATGAGAGGCAATTGGCAGTGCTTTAAATGGGTAAAAATAAGTGCAGGCACTCACTAAAATAGAGGTGTGGCAAGTGGGCGGGGCTAGGAGCGGGGCTAAGGGCAAAATATGATCATACCTAATTACTTCTGTACCAGTTGCAGCACATATTAAAACACATGAGGAGGGTGTTTCTGTTAAAAAAACAAAACAAAAAAAAACAGATTAACTCCTTACACAAGATGAAAGTCATGATGGCACTTTCACCCGAATGGTCGCTCGCACCTGATTCACAGTGCAGGGTCTGTCTAGAGACCCTGTCCTGTTAACATGGCATGACACAAGCCCTCTTAATCCCCTGCAGTTTGGCCCATTCAAATGGGCACTGCTGGAATCTTCGCAATAAATTCTACCAAAGGCTGCTTCAGCCGTGTTAATTACCAGCTCCTCGGAGGCAGAGTGGCCTCTGCCTTGGAGGAGAAACCTAACTTGAGCCTGACGTGCTGTGGATCAGAGTACCGGTACTCTCCCTGACTCCGGAGAAGTGCCGGTACTGACGGTAAAAAAATTCAGAAGTGCCGGTACTCAGTACCGGCGAGTACCGGCCCATTTAAAGCACTGGCAATTGGTACCTGCACCACCAAGCCCACGGCAACCGAGGCGCTCAATGCAGTCAGTTGCGCCCTCCGTCCACCGTGCATTCACCAGGGCCCTACTGGGGGTGGAGGTGGCGCCTGGTAATGGCGAGATCGGGTGACCTTGGCCTCAGGCTCACCCGTGGCCCCTGTTGCAGTGGGGCCTCTGAGGCAGTGCCGAGCCACGTAGGCCGCCAGTAGCAGGAATGGCAGCTATGGGCAGAAAACGCTCCCAGGGTCATCTCCCACAACAGCTCCAGTCCTCAGGACGAGCAACAGGGCATCTTTTCTGACCAAGAGGCGATGACGGAGGTGACTCTGCAGGTTTGATGGCCACTACCACCGGAGCCTCACAAGATTGCGGCTATCTTGGCAGCGGTCGGGGCCATGCCCTCAATGGTGGGCATGTTAGTGGTAATGGCAATGGTAGAGGTTTTAGTGAAGGTGCTGATAACAGTGACACTAATTTTGGTGGTGGCCTTAATGGGTTGTAGGGAGGTATTTACACAACATTGTCTACATCTCAAAAGGTTATGTATCGGTGCTGCATAACATTTTAGTAAGCAATATCATCCGGGCTGATTACTGGGTGCTCAACTCGGGTACAGAAAAAAAGTTTTTAAAAAGCCTACTGCACTAGCAAAAAAGAAACAATAGTTCACTCTTGGTGGCATAAACTGCATATCTGAGATGAGGAATTGACTGGAACATGATTGTGTGCAGTTTTTAAGATTTAAAATAATCCCATATATTGCACTTCCTGGGAGGATGCATGATACACTGAAAGACCAATAGCAGAACGGTGAGAAAGAAATATTCCTCTGGACTGATCCAGGATATGATTGCCAATTACTTAAATCAATGGATGAAAGAAGATCACAGGATAAAACATTGACTCACAGAGGCTCTGTCAGAAGTTACTCTATATATTGGAAACAAAATGTCTTGCAAAGAACTGTATTGTTAAACCCAGCATAACAATAAGTCTCAGGGGGTACAAAAACATACCGGTGGAGCTGTTTAAAAAGAAAGAAAACACATGGTATTGCTATATAAATACCTTAACTATTCTTGAGTAATGCAGAGAATCATGTTCTAGAATGTTGGCGATCATTCAGAAGTTTTTTTAAAGTTTGTACAGCACTATTATGTGTTTTACTTAAAAAAAAAACTAACAGATGTTAGTACCTTCAAGATATGTTTTTTAGCTGTTGTAGCCTGCATCCATTTTACCCTCAACTTCTATTTGGAAACTTTGCATTAAGTAATTAAATTAACTAATCAGACCTACATAGAGCATAGTACTGAGTTGCTCTCATATCTCCAGATCAGGAGGAATGTGGGAATGTGACAGCCTCCTGCCCAACATTTTGATCCCTTACCTTGAGGACGAGAGGTGACAAGGTGCTTGTTTTCTTGTCCAGTTTTCTTTACCACACAGAGATAGACATCTCTCTTGCCTTCAAATGTTGCTTGTGTGCCTGTATGCACACTCATGCCATCACAGTAGGAACAACCACAGCAGCTACTGAGCCAATTACCCAGAAAGTCAGGTTTGGGAAGCACTTAGCTGAAAGAAAAGGGTTTAAGGCCAAGAAGGTGTTTTATACTGGCCAGCATTTTCTAAAAAGTTCAAACAAGATGGCAAGAATCTATCTCAAAGAAAGATGGCCAACAGCCTTTCTAACTATAGGCTTTTCTCCAAATCCATCACAGCTTAAATCCCTGTTTTATTTTTGGTTGGTATATAGGAGTTCTCAGAACTATCAATTGCTCGACCACAGTGCACTTGCGGTCTTGATATTCAATGGTTCCATGCTCCAGTTCTAAATCCAGTAGCATCCCATTGTTTTCCCCTGTTCTCCATCTGAGACTGTTTTGTTGAAGTGTCAAGATCATGTCCTCCACCCAGTCACTGGAAACTCTTGACAAAGTTTTGGCCTAACAGATTTTTTATGCCATACTGATTCAGGATTCCTTCCTGCAGACACCACACTCCAGTCATGTGCAGAAAAAATCCAACTCAGCTTCCTTCCCTCGACAGTTTGCAACACCAACAATGGAATTATAGAGATGCACTGTGGATTCTAACGTGATTTCACAGCATGTCAGCTGTTCTACAGCAGTAGTGTCAAGAATTCTTAAACCTTCAGTCAGAGAACCCTGCCTTAAAGTAAACTCTGGTCAGTAGACCATGAGATATTCTAGCAATTAGTCCTAAATAGCTGCGATTTTTCTGAGGACCCTGCCAAATCACAGGAATTTCTCAATCGCTTAGCAATCAATTTTGATTTTTATCGTGGCCAGTTTTTTTCTGATAGAGGGAAGGTGGGCTATCTTTTGTGGGTTTAAAGGGATTTATTTATAAAGCTTCACTTATAACACTTAATCGGATCACTTCGTCTGAATGGACAATGCCCCCTCACTGGACTAAATATGTGTGGGGGGTTCCTAATTATTTTACAGTCGTATTCACACCTAAGAAATGCAAGACTCTAGTCACTCTGAATTCTAAGAAAAAATCTACACTTGTCTGTAGCAGTTAGTTATTTGTGAGATTCGCTGTAAACTGTTTGAAAACTTTGTAAGTGTCAGATTCTCATCTTGTGCAGAATCCGATACAGAATCAAACTCTGGGCTGCAGCCATCGCCCCAATAATCTAGTCCAGCTTCAAGTCCTGGGGTGCTTCCAACAAAATGAGGGAGCAAGTTAGCCCATTCCAGCCACGACCTCAGTAGACCAGTTCCTGAGCATCATAATGATTATATAGATTTTTTCCAAACTCCAACTGAAATAGCTTTACCTCTGGCTCTTTAATTAAACTGATCTATTCCCTGTCCTCCCCTCTCCTTGTATCTCAGCGCCAAGACGCCGCGGCATTCGTGCGCTCTACAAATATTTCAGTCAGTCAGTCAGTCAACATAGAGATTTTGATTTCCTCACTCCGTGCACACTGGTGCTCAAATTCATTTTGAAAAATGTATTACTTGCAAGAAACTGAAACTTTAAGACTACCTTGAAGAAAACCTACAGAATGGGTTAATAACCAGAGATCTTCACCTCCTACTGGGATGTCAATGTTTTTGTTCATGGAAACCGAAGGAACACTGTCCCTGTACTGACTATCAAACCTAAAATAAGATCATTATTAAGTATAGACATCCTCCGCGCCTTATTAAGGATAGCTTAGTATCTGCCCAAGAAGCCTTTAATTTCATCAAATTGGATCCTAATGGGGCATATCCTCTTCTGAGAATGAAACAAGGAAATGAGTGGAAGATGGAATTATAAACATCTTTCTGCCATTTTGAGTACTAAATAACAGTGTTTGGGATCTCCAAAGCCACCACAATATTTCTACTACCTATGGACCACAATTTTGCTGACATTCCCAATCAATTTTTTGGAGTTGTTTGGGTGGCATTTTGATCTTTTCCAGAGATTTAAAGTCTCGTCATAAATATGCCATCTTTGTCATGAATCACCCACATTTCAACCATATACACTACAAGCCAGGTGAATTTGAATGTATTGGAACTGGCTTTGGATACCTGGGCTATTCATAGAAAAAGGAATTGCTATGGCTCCAAATAAGATCTGGGTGACCTTGGACTGGCCTGCTCCAACATCTATTTGAAAAGTTCAACTTTTTGGGATTGGCCAATTTCTAATGCCACTTCATTTCAGACTTTGCTCATAAGACATGTTTTATCACAAACACTTACGAAAAACAAATCTTCTGGAAAGATTCTATTGGACTCTTGAGGCTAAGATAGCATTTCAAGGATTAAAGAAAGGTTTCATGCAAGTGCCAGCTCTTTGACAACCTAATCCTATTATAAAACAATCTAATGTCTATATAGGCACCTCAGAAAGAGCAGTTGATGCACTGTCACTGCAGAACAATCCGATCTTCATTAACTTCCCATCTTATATCTGCCTCATTTATTATCAAACTTATTAACACAACTACTCAGTCTAAGAAAGAGAATGATTAGTTATCAAGCATGCCTGCATTGATTGGAGACATCTTTAGATGGGGTCCAGGGAACAATTTGAGGTGAGAATCGATCATCCAACTCTCCAGCTCTCATAATTGATGCAATGTAGAAATAGCCGGCAAGCTTGGTGGGCCTGTGTCTCATGCTATTATGATTTGTATATTACATATATTCCTGGAACAAAGAAACATTAGTTGATGCGTTATATAGAAAATATTCTATTCAATTCAAAGACTGCACTGTCTGGCAGTAAGGGACACTAAAAAGTGCTCAATGACCCCTCGCCCCAATAGCAAACTTCCATTGCGAGGGGGGCCTGGATGTTAATGCTTATAATGCCCACCAGGCTAACGGAAATTTCAAAATTTGGCAGTCGGTACCTCCGTCAGGGCGATGGAGTAATTTACGCCGTTGCTGTGGCAGAGGATGAGCTGAGCACCAAAATGTAAATGAGGCCCTTATTATCTGAACTTGCAGATTGTGCATAGGTAATGGTGCTGCGGTACACGCACAGAAAGATTTCAAAATCCATAGTGTATATGAATTTGTTTGTTCTGTGCACAACCACACTGTAGAAAGTCTTGAACATGTTTAAAGTTTTTTTCTCAAATGCAGGAGGCAGGTTTTTTTTACCACTTATTATTGTATGAAGGTCAGTGAAATATGATGCCAATAGTTTTGAGAAATGTGTGCTTTAACCGCATGCGTGCGGCATGATTTCCGCCCGTACGCTGGATTTTGCGGATTCGCATGTTACGTGACGAGCTGGGCTCGTCATGAGCGTGCCAGGAGGCTACCTCATGACGAGCCCAGCTCGTCATGAGCGTCGAAGGGGTTAAGATCTATGAAGAAACACTTTTTACAATAGCACTCAAAAACTGAGTTAGTTATCTTTTACACTATGAAATCCCTGATCAATATTTCAAAAAATGTGAATGTTTAACTATTTGTGAATTGCGAAAGGCTATTTAAAATCTTTTTAACTTTAGTTAAAGATTTTGGGGCATATTTACAAGAGCTGAAGCATTGGCATTGATGCATCCGATTGCTTGACCCTGCCACAAATGCTCTAACAACATCATGGATGTGCTTTCAGGGCTCCATGGCACAAGGATTCACAGATCCGTCAGAAATTCTGAAGCATCTTTTGGAGCTAAAGTGATACATTGCTGGAGTTGGTCGTAAGTCAGACACAACTCCAGCAATGGAGAACACAGAGGCGAGTCCCATGTTAACAGACCTGTGTCAATCCTTACCCCTGGTTTGAGAAGGCATAGGAATGATTTTGACGCAGTCATGTCGTAGATTGACGCAGTGAAAAGTTGTAAATTTCACTGCGTCAGTTCTACGTGGCTTTTCACGCGGATAGTCTGCCTTGCATACATTATACCTTGCGCAGGTATTATGTGATGCAGGCCTCTACAAACTGGTGCCTTGCATCCAATCCATCAGTTTGTAAATATGGAGCAGTGTGAAGCACTGATTGCGTCTCCGCTGCGTCAAAAAAAATTATGCTGTGGCGTGGTAGCTCCTTGTAAATATGCCCCTTCATATCACTAGCTATGCATAGATTTGCCTGTGGAAATTGCATGTAACCAACTGCAGTGGTGCTATTGCATTATTCTGCCCCTACAATATTATATTTCTGTATGTGTAGAGAATTATTGATAGGCATCTTTAAATTATGGCTCTAACCCCAGGGATGTAAAGAGTTTCAAAACTTAGCGCCTTCATATGTTTTTTAATTACCCTGTTTTCCAAAGTACAAAGCTGGAAAGCAGCAAAAATCACAGACCATGTATAGCCACATGAACGTTTCTGCTGCTGCACAGGGCCAGAAGCTTTCTGCATGCCAGCTGAGCCTTGTCAGTTTTGAGGTGCCCACTACCTCCTTTCACCCAATGGCAGAAGTTCCAGGACCAAATTTATGTCAGCGGGGAAGGAGAGGTTTGTTGCTGTTGAGCGGTGGCTATTGATTTTTTCTGTTTGTCCTCTTGTCACACAGTCGGAAAGAGGGGAAAGAATTCCCTGCAGCCCGATGTTGGGCGGCTCATCCAATTGCAAGAAATAGGTTGGGGATGATGTGAAACAAAAAGGACAAAGGGGCATATTTACAAGCCCCTGACGCCACAGAAACATCACATTTTACGATGTTCCTGTGGCGAAAGGGACTTCGCCTCATTTACAAGGTGGCATTAAGCCACTTGATGTGAGTTAAGAATTGAGAAGCACACATAAAAACAGCAAATGGCCATGAATTACTGTTTATGTGCAGCAAGGTGTCCCTTCAAGCACATAAACATTCATTAAGAAAATGACGATTCGCAACTTCTATGTGTGCTTCACAATGCAGCACACAGAGAAGGTACAAATCGCCATTTGTGATTATTTATGTGCCGAAATTGACACATTACTGCACATAAACAATCGTTCCCTCAACGCAGGCACCCGAGCACTATGGTGTAAGGGTGCCTGGGTTGCCACTAGGCAGCTTAATTTAGTGCCAGCGCTTTGGAAAATGCAGGAATGTGTCATATCATTGGAAATATGGCGCAACCCGGCGTTTTTGGAATGGCGTGGTATTTGCATTTTGAGGCATATTTACAAGCAGATTGAGCCGTCGGTGCATTCCTGTCCTTGTAAATATGGCCCCTTTTCACACAGCATTTTGTGTGACAGGGGTATTCCATGGGTGTTGCTGTGGGTGTTCCCATACAACCCCCATGGAGCCTGACAAATTCCCGAGATTTACGAGAAATCATAAACCTGGGAATGCATCAGAATGCTGCATTTCCCCAGGTTAGGCTTAGGGAGGCACAATAAGGAAAATTGACTTGTTTTTTCTTCTTTCTATGCGTGCTGCACTATGCAGCACACATAGAATGAGGACAACACCTCTTGTGATTGTTCTTGTGCAGGAAGGAGACCTCACGGAAACCTGGATGAACGCCTCCTCAGCGCCCGACATCGCCATCGCCATCCCGGACGGCTACAAGATCATCCGGAGAGACCGCGTCAACCAGACAGGAGGAGGCATCGCCATCATTCACAGGAACACCATCCGCATCACGACCAACACCGACGACACCATCGCACCCACCGAACACCTGCACTTCCAGATCCACGTCAACCCCAGGACCACCCTCAGAGTCACCCTCATCTACAGACCCCCGGGCCCACGCACACAATTCAGCGAGGACATCGCCGACTTCATCAGCCTGCTCGCCCTCCCCTCGGCCGACTACGTCCTCATCGGGGACCTCAACTTCCACCTGGAGAACATCGACGACCGCAACACCACCACACTGCTGGACAACCTCGCAAACCTGGGACTCAAGCAGCTGGTGACCACCCCCACCCACCTCGCCGGACACACACTCGACGCCGTCTTCTCATCCAGCAAAGACATCGCCTTCAGCCACGCCACTGGACTCCACTGGACTGACCACAGCTGCGTCCACTTCACCTTCAGAAGAACGACGATCCACCACCACCAGCAACAGGTTGCCCGAAGAAGCTGGAACAAGATCACAGCCGACCAGCTTGCCGCTTCCCTGGGTCAGCACCCTCCCGACAGCTCAGCGAACCCCAGCCAGGCCGCCGACAACCTCACGAAGTGGATCAGCAACTGCGCGGACGAACTCGCCCCGTTGAGGACCCCGCCCAGCAGACCCGGCAGCAAGAAAACCCCATGGTTCACAGACGAACTCAAGACCTCCAAGAAGGACTGCCGTGCCCTCGAGAAAGTCTGGAGAAGGGAACCAACACCGGACAACATGACCACCCTCAAGCTCGCCACCCGGAAGCACCACCAACTGATCCGCGCCACCAAGAGAACTGCATTCCAGGACCGGCTGGACAACAACGCACACAACTGCAAGGAACTCTTCAACATCGTGAAAGAGCTCTCCAACCCCAGCGCCGGAAACAACGACATCACCCCATCGCAAGACCTCTGCAACTCCCTCGCCTCCTACTTCCACAACAAGATCACGGACATTCACAACAGCTTCAGCACTCAACCATCGCACGCAACGACTGCAGCACCGCCGCCCACCACCACCCTCCGCGCCTGGACTCCGATCAGCACCGATGACACCGTCCGCATGATGAACTCCATCCACTCCGGATCTCCGACCGACCCCTGCCCTCACCACGTCTTCAACAAGGCCGACGCTGTCATCGCACCCCACCTGCGGGACATCATCAACACCTCCTTCGACACCGCCACCTTCCCGGAGGGCTGGAAGCACGCCGAGCTCAGCGCTCTACTCAAGAAACCCACTGCGGACCCCACCGAACTCAAGAATTACCGCCCTATCTCGCTCCTCCCGTTCCCAGCCAAAGTCATCGAGAAGACCGTCAACACACAGCTGGCCGCCTTCCTCAAGACGAATGGATCCCTCGACCCCTCACAGTCCGGCTTCCGTGCCAACCACAGCACCGAGACCGCCCTCATCGCTGCCACCGATGACATCCGAGCCCTGATGGACAACGGAGAAACAGCGGCCCTCATCCTCCTAGACCTCTCCGCGGCTTTCGACACTGTCTGCCACCGCACCCTAGTGCAGCGCCTCAGCAACGTCGGAATCCAGGGGAAGGCACTGGAATGGATCATCTCCTTCCTCGACGGAAGAACACAGAGAGTCCGCCTACCACCGTACACGTCAGAGGCCACCGGAGTCATCTGCGGCGTCCCTCAAGGATCCTCCCTGAGCCCCACCCTCTTCAACATCTACATGAGCCCCCTCGCGACCATCGCACGCCAACACAACCTGAACATCATCTCCTACGCCGATGACACCCAGCTGATCCTCTCCCTGACCAACGACCCCGCCGCCGCCAGAGCCAACCTTCACGAAGGGATGAAAGAGGTAGCCGAGTGGATGACGACCAGCCGCCTGAAACTGAACTCAGACAAGACGGAAGTCCTCATCCTGGGTTCCTCACCCTCCGCCTGGGATGACTCCTGGTGGCCCCCCGCCCTGGGCACCGCACCCAAACCGACAGACCACGCACGCAACCTGGGCTTCATCCTGGACTCCTCCCTCTCCATGACCAGGCAAGTCAACGCCGTCTCCTCGTCATGCTTCAACATCCTGCGCATGTTACGGAAGATCTTCCGGTGGATCCCCACCGAAACCAGAAAGACTGTCACCCAGGCCCTCGTCACCAGCCGACTGGACTACGGCAACGCCCTCTACGCCGGAACCACCGCCAAGCTCCAGAAGAGACTCCAGCGGATCCAGAACGCCTCAGCCAGACTCATCCTCGACATCCCCCGACGCAGCCACATCTCCGGACATCTGAGAGACCTGCACTGGCTCCCCGTCAACAAGAGAATCACCTTCCGTCTCCTCACCCACGCACACAAAGCCCTGCACGATCAAGGCCCGAGCTACCTCAACAACCGCATCAACTTCTACACTCCTAAGCGCCACCTCCGATCAGCCAGTCACGCCCTCGCCGCCGTCCCCCGCATCCGAAGAACGACAACAGGAGGAAGGTCCTTCTCCTACCTGGCCGCCAAGACCTGGAACTCCCTCCCGACCGACCTGCGCCTGACCCAAGACCACCTCTCCTTCAGGAAGAAGCTCAAGACCTGGCTGTTCGAGCAGTAGCAGCACCCCCCCCCCCTCCCAAGCGCCTTGAGACCCTCCGGGTGAGTAGTGCGCTCTACAAATGTCATTGATTGATTGATTGATTGATTCCTACAGAAAAACAATCTCCCCACAATGCAGGCACCCTTGCACCATAGTGCAAAGGTGCCTGCATTGGTGCATGGCAGTCAATAGTGCCCCAGCACAGGGGGGAGCACAGAGATCCCTCTTATCATTGTAGATTTGACGCATCCCTGTGCTTTGAAAGTGACTCAGTGCGGTGCTGCAAAATGGCTTGCGGCACTGCGTGAGTCACTTTCTTGTAAATAAGGCCCTCACTGCTTAACGCCACGCTCTGCCATTCACTTGGAAATATGCCCCAAAGTTTCTAAATGTGCAGGCTCCTATTTCGATAATGCAGCTGAAGGGGGGGGGGGGCTTGTGATGCAATAATCCACTGTGATACAAAGTGGTTAGTAAATATCAAGAGAATTCCCTTATATGTTTCTGGTATGTAGTTTTTCATATCACCCATTATTTGAAGCAGGAATTGTACACTGAATACATTACATTACCATACATCTGCATGATTTAGCAATTTAGCATATTATACTTCTCATTGGTTGACATCCATCATTATTTGTATTTTTCCGACTAATGAAAAATGACTCATCCATGTGACATTGTCCCTGTGAAACATGGGTTTTGAAGCCACTGAGTAATGCTCACTGTAATTCAGTAAAATATTAAAAAGAAACATTGGTTTTTAACAGCACCACAGAATGTCCAACTCTTTCACTTTCACTTCAAAAGTTCTCTGTATCCAAGATGTCCATGTAAACTGTAATCCTTGGAAAGAGCTATGTTAAGAAAGATACTGGGTACAGGGAGTGGGTTGAGTTCATGTCATATGCACAGTATCCTGCTCCCAGTACCCATTGGACCAGGCCTACAGCTGTGATCAATGAGCAAGGGGCATTTGCCAAGGTCTCCACCAAAGCCCTGTGACTAGTACCCATGCTTTCAGGGCAAATTGGAGATTGGGCACATGGCATTAATAAGGGTTCTCGTCTTTAGATCCAACATCACCCAAGATGGGTCAATTTTTCTTTTTTATTTATCAACATTGGAGCACACAACAGTGCATAAAAGACCAAATCTAACAAAACTCTTTGTTAAGGTGCCCTCCCTTTCCTAGACCCCTGACACTGCCAGTTACTAACATTTTAAACAACCTGTGTTGAAGTTGGACGTTGAGGTCATGCTTATGTCTAAACACAAAAGCAAACACAAGGAGATGATGGACGGAGCGCTGAAACTTTTCAGACACTCACCCCCAGTCACTCACAGATCTGGGTTGAATCCATCATCATTCTTTAGCTCACTTCACCACCTCAGCTCAGACCCAGCTATATGCAAATCAGTCTGGACCCTGTGCCTTCTGGGGACAGTCCAGCCCGAACTGCCAAGCCAGGTCTTCCCTGAACCGGAAACAAGCATCCTGGGACCTGTTTCTGGGTATCACCCTTCATCAAGGGACCCACGTCTGGGCATACCGGGCCAACTTAGGGTGAGCAAAGCAAACACAAGGAGATGATGGACGGAGCACTGAAACTTTTCAGACACTCACCCCCAAGGCACAGATCTGGGTTGAATCCATCATCATTCTTTAGCTCACTTTGCCACCCAGTTCAGACATAGCTATTTGCAAATCAGTCTTGACCCTGTGCCTCATCGGAACAGTCCAGCCCGAACTGCCAAACCATGTCTTCCCTGGACCGGAAACAAGCATCCCGGGACCGGTTTCTGGGTAACACCCATCAACAGCCAGGCTAGCATGAATCCAGTGGCAAAGTGAGCAAGGGACCCACGTCTGGGCATATACTGCCAACTTAGGGCGAAGGAGATGATGGATGGAGAGCTGAACATTTTCAGACACTCACACCTGTGTGTCTGAAAAGTTTCAGCGCTCTGTCCATCCTCTCTTTGTGTTTGCTTTTGTTCACCCTAAGTTAGTAGGGTATGCCCAGACGTGGGTCCCTTGCTCACTTTGCCACTGGACTGAAACTGGTCCCAGGATGCTTGTTTCTGGTCCAGGGAGGACCTGGCTCGGCAGGTCGGGCTGGACTGTTCCCACTAGGATCAGGGTGAAGACTGATTTGCATACGGCTGTGTCCCAACTGGGGTGGTGTGGTGAGAAATAGAATGATGGATTTAACCAAGATCCTTGTGACTGGGGGTGAATGTTTGCATTGTCCAGCATTCCGTCCATCAATTGTTTCTTTTGCATCTGTTGCCCTAAGTGGGAAGGGTATGCCCAGACGTGGGTCCCGTGCTCACTACACCACTGGATTCAAGCTAGCATGGCTGATGAAGGGTGATGCCCTGAAACCAGTCCCAGGATGCTTTTTTCCGGTCCACAGAGGACCTGGCTTGGCAGTTTGGGCTGGACTGTTCCCACAAGGAACAGGGTCTGATTTGCATATGGCTGTGTCCAAACTGGGGTGGAGTGGTGAGCAAAAGAATGATCGATTTAACCCAGATCCTTTTGACTGGGGGTGAATGTTTGCATTGTCCAGCATTCCGTCCATCAATTGTCTCTTGTGCATATGTCGCCCTAAGTGGGAAGGGTATGTCCAGACGTGGGTCCCGTGTTCACTACACCACTGGATTCAAGCTAGCCTGGCTGATGAAGGGTGATACCTTGAAACTGGTTCCAGGATGCTTGTTTCGGGTTCAGTGAGGACCTGACTTGGCAGTTCGGGCTGGACTGTTCCCACAAGGAACAGGGTAATGACTGATTTTCATAAGGCTGTTTCCAAACTGGGGTGGTGTGTGGTGAGCAAAAGAATGATGGACTTAACCCAGATCCTTTTGACTGGGGGTGAATGTTTGCATTGTCCGGCATTCCGTCCATCAATTGTTTATTTTGCATATGTCGCTCTAATTGAGAGGGTTATGACCAGACGTGGGTCCCGTGCTCACTACACCACTGGATTCAAGCTAGCCTGGCTGATGAAGGGTGATGCCCTAAAACCAGTCCCAGGATGCTTGTTTCCGGTCCAAGGAGGACCTGACCTGGCAGTTCGCGCTGGACTGTTCCCACACGGAACAGGATCAAGACTGATTTGCATATGGCTGTGTCCAAACTGGGGTGGTGTGGTGAGCAAAAGAATGATGCATTTAACCCACATCCTTGTGACTGGGGGTGAATGTTTGCATTGTCCAGCATTCTGTCCATCAATTGTTTCTTTTGCATATGTCTAAACACATTTTGAAACCCAACTTTTCATTGATGGCCGGCTAACGATGGTAGATATGGACTCTCTGTTGTGACCCTGTAGGCCTTATAGTTTCTGTCTCCCTCTGTGGTCTGTTTATTTTACATGGTTGACAGCAGGGACACATGGGGCTTCATTTATGAAAACAGTTGCATCGCCGCGATAAAACAGCGAGGCAACAGTTTTCACTTCGTCCTCCTTGTGACACCATGAATGCGCCGTATTTAATGTACGGCACTCCATTTCACAAGGAATGACAGATACGTCAGGAATCCTGATGTATATGTGGGAGCAAAAGTCACACATTGCTGGAGTAGTGTAGCAAGCATGATCGTACTCCAGCAATGCATGGGGTAGGCCTGTCCCTATTGCACTGCATCACCCTTACGCCTGCCATGAGGCAGGCGTAAGGGGTTGACGCAATGGCGTCCTAGTAGTGTTGCAGTGAAATCGTATAGATTTCACTGCAATGCTTCTACAACCCTTTTTTTACGTTGGGACGCCCACCCTTCATACATTATATTTGACACAGGTATTATGCGGCACAGGGCTTTGCAAAATGACGTATCAGCCTAGATACGCCACCTTGTAATTATGGGGCAACGTGGCACATTGTTTACACCGCCACTGCGTCACCAAAAGTGACGCAACGGTGGCGTAAAAGTGTCTGAAGGCCTTCATAAATGAAGTTCATCGTCCGCAGAGGTACCTCCTCAAGTACACCCGGGACTTAGTGTAGTCAGAAGATGGCATATGTGTGGTCACACATGGTACACAGCAGACCTATGGTCACTGGAGGGGTTGTATGTCCAGCATTACGGATGTTTGTCTGTCTGTAGCGCCCGGATGGTTATAGACACTTGAAAGACTGTTCTTGAAGTTCCGATGGCGGCTCTCTGGCCTTGTCCATGTTTATATCTTACTACGATTGCAATCCAATTTGCGTCTTCACATGCCTTTTTGTTGTTCGCTTAGCAGTGGTAATTACGGAATGTGTAAAAACCAACCGGCTGGTTACGCTGGGTGCCACACAAAGGCCACCCTCTCCCGTTCGCACCCCTCCCCGCCGCGCAGTCACCTCCGGGCGTTGTGGAGACGCCGGCGCATCAGGGTTAGAGAACAGCCCTTTTGTTCCTGGCCAATGAAACGAAAACTTAAGGCAGAAACTCTAAATTGAGAGTGGACGTTACCATGGCAACGGTTTGAGAGCTTATTGAACGCCAATAAGATATATCACTGACATTGGTGCGTCAATGAAAATGATAGAGGAACAATTTATAGCTGAGAATTGCAAGCTGAGAGCATAAACACTTCCTGGCTGGAAGGCGCGAGGCCGGGAGAATAATGCCGCTGTCCTTTTCTTAGCCGAAATACGGCTCGTAACCTTTGAAGGTTCACAATAAACTACGCGTCCATTACATACATATTCACCCCTGAGTAGAATGCTACCTCCTGCCTTCGGCGAGTTTTCTTTTACGGCGGTGTCCGCCCAGCCCAGGCCCCCGGTCTCAGTGTCCCGTGGTACTTTAACTCAGTCCCAAGTAGCTAGTTGATGTGCTTTTTACAAGAGTGTTATAGTGTAGGTCTCCAAGGAACAGATTTATTTTTGCATGTATTTATTTGTTTGTTTGTTTATTTATTTCTGGTTGGCACGCACACGTCTATATAGTCTATTGTTGGTAAATGACGTTCTCTCTGGTTAACATATCACTTTATGTCTCAGGGGGTTTGTGTGGCAGTAGATAGTTTTTATGCTATCCCCACACTAGAACCTTTTATCTAGTACCTTGTTTGGCATCACGTTTTAAGCGATTCTGCACTACAACCCTCTAGGGCTTATTTTCAAGCCTCTTGCACCACTGGTGCGTCACTTTTAATATGGGAAAAGGGGACACACCGGTGGCGCAAGAGGCTTGTAAATAAGACCCTCTGTGTGGTATCTTGTTACTCTACTTCTCAGGGGGTTTGTTTGGCATCACGTGGTTCATACGCTGACTTGCAGTAGCACCATCTATCTAGGGCCTCATTTATGAGGCTCATTGCGCCGCCGGAACATCACTTTTTGCGACGTTCCCCGGCGCAGGAGCCTGCTCCATATTTACGAGGCAGCACAAAGCCACTTTTTTGGGCTTAATGCTGCCTCGTAAATATGGTTCCCTTTAACGCAGCTTTCTTCTTTAAAGGGTCGTGCAATGGGTGTTGCTGGGGTACGTTCCAGCAACATTCATGGGGCCTCATTTATGAAAAGTGACGGATCGCTGTGTCAAAACAGCGATGGGTCACTTTTCATTGCGCCCTCCTTGCGACACCAATGATGCGTCATATTTACAGTATGATGCATTATTGAGCAAGGTGTTACAGATACGTCAGTATTTCTGACGTATCTGCATGGCGCAAAAGTGGCGCATTGCTGGAGTGTGTCCCAAAAGTGACGCAACTCCAGCAATGTGTCCTTTCACATGGGGCAAGCCCCATGTGAAAGGGCCTGCGTCAGTCTTACGCCTGCTGTGAGGCAGGCGTAAGAAATTGACACATTTGCGTCCTAGAAGTGGCGCAGTTAAATCTTATAGATTTCACTGCGTCACTTCTATGACCTTTTCTTGCGTCAGAACGCCCCCCTGCAAACATTATACCTGGCGCAGGTATAATGTAGCGCAGGGGTTTACAAAGTGACGCATCTACCTAGATGCGTCACTTTGTAAATTTGATGCAACAAGGCACATTTTTTACGGTGCTGGTGCGTCACAAAAAGTGACGCACCGGCGGCGTAAAAGTGACGCACGGCCTCATAAATGAGGCCCATGGATTTTTTACACTGTCCCCAGATTTACCTGAAATCGTAAATCTGATGCAGCGCCAAAAACTTACGCCTCCCAAAGGAGGCATATGGAAAGCCCACCGAGGAGAGATTTCTCCACATTTTCCTTTTTCTATGTGTGCTCCATTCTCCTGCACACATAGAAAGAGGAAAACGCCTTGTGATTGTTTTTGTGCAGGAAGGTTTTCCTTCTTGCCCAAAAATAATCACCTCTGCAACGTCGTCACCCTTGCAATATGGTGCAAAGGTGCAGGCGCACGGCAGCCCTTTGCCGCCGGCGTAGTAGGGCAGCGTAGCAGGAAGGCCTGCGGCGCTGCCCTACGGCAAAACCTCATAAATGAGGCTCTTAGTACCTTATTGTCTGACTTCTGGAAGAGCTGGTGTGGCATCACATGGCTCATATGTCCTTCCGTAGTAGAATCCCTTTCCCCTCCCTTCAATCGCTGAAATAGACAGTATTGTTTGTAGAAAGGAGGGCTGGGGTATTCCTGAGACCCAGAATCAGAAAACCATCTCCAACCACTTAAAGAAAAAAAAAGCAACATGATGCTCCCCTAGCATCTAATTGAAGTGGAACTACCTCTTTGTTTTTCCATTGGTTTGTTCCATTTGGTCTTTTAGATGCTTCACCCTTCTCTAATGGTGACTTTATCATATTTTTAAATTCCAACTGAAGTGGCACATAAAGTTATATAATTAACTATCCCATCACTCCATTGCAATGTGGTGCAGTTTTCTCTCAAGTTAATTTATCTTCGGGTGATTTTCTGTATGAGTACTTGAAGGTTGTGTTAAAACTCATCGTTGTTCTCCAGCAGAGGTTGCATTTGGTGCAAGCGTTTTGCACCCGTTTGGCTCTCTCAAACTCGCCTGTATCTCCTGGTGGTTGCTGTTGAAGGATGTCTTTCATTCTGTCCATTCATGTTGCAGGGTTTTTGGGAGATTGCCCATCGGTTGCTTGGACTTTTTGTGTCTTTGGGCTTAATTTAGACTTAGACTTACAGGGTACTTCTTTACAAGTGAAACAAAGTACCCAGCCCACCAAACTCTCGATCCAGCTTACTCATTTGGAAATGGATGAACCTTAAGTTTTCTGTGAAGTGAGCTCCAGTTGGCTCTGCTAGCAGATACCCTTTTCCGACTGCTCAGCGGAATAGGGGCTGTTAGAGAAAAGGCATGCCAATGCCCACCCTATCTAGGGTGGCCAGTATAATGTGTCTTTTCCCTGTCTGTCTGAAAGAAAACCACATTTTATGTCAGAAAGAAATTTCTGTTTTGGAAGTTTGTTCCTGAAAAAGAAGAACCATGTATCAAGTAATTGGCCATTAAACCCCTCGGTGGCTGTCCACCAATTATTTTGAATGGAACCACAATGATGACAATCCTTTCAGTGTACAGAGATGACTGCTAGGCCAATGGTCATATCTAAATGCGTGGTCCGTCAGGGTGGCGGAGGTAATGTCGTTCAAAGTATAAATCAGGCCCATTGTGTTTTTTGCTTTGAATTGGGTTGCCAAAGTTGCCAGACACAGCTCATTGAGTGATCATCTCTGTGCATATTGCATACCAATTCTGCCATTAGTGGGGACACCACTTTTGGTCCCTGAGGAATGTCTGCAATAGATGTGCCTTGGCTTACTTCCTCATCTCTCTTCACAGGTATCTTGTTGCCCCCTACATGTCTCATCGGGTTAACTGATGCTTGGCACCAGTCCTGAGCTGCCCGTCAAGCTTAAGTTCCCTGCCACATTCAGATTTTACATGTTTTCCTGACTTGCAGCATGGCCTTTGGACAAGCGGTCACAGGTTCACTCTCTTCCATTCTTTCTGCCTGACTATGTCGTATTGTTCTAAATCCTGGGGAGTGCTACTCCACTGCTGGCCAGTTTGGGACATATTTATGAATGGAGTTGCGTTATGTTTGCACCACATAATCTGGTGCATAAGCGACGCAAGGGCAAAATGTGATTTATCGAGCCACGCAAGGGCACCTCGCATGGTCTTAAGCGGCTTCATAAATCTGGAGTAACGTGACGCTGCACAAATGGCTGCATTGCAGGGAAGTGTTCCATGGGTGTTGCATAGGTGTTCCCATTCAACATCCATGGATTTTGATGCATTTCCAGATTTACCAGAGCCGATAAACCTGGGAATGTGCCAAAATGCTACACCTTCCCTGGTGAGGCGTAACAAGGAGAAATATTTTGTATTTCTCCTCGTTACTTCCTATTTCTATGTGTGTTACATTCTGCAGCACACATAGAAAGAAAACATGCTTCAGGGGATTGTCCTTCTGCAGGAAGGTGCCCCTTCCTGTACAAAAACAATCCTGTTTACAACACAGGCACCCTTGCACCATGATGCAAGGATGCTGCATTAGTGGTAGGCAGCAAAAAGGGTGCCAACGCCGGGCCAAAGGCAGGAAAGCACAGTATTTTTTTAAATATGGCACATTCCTGCCCTTTCCCTTTCATGCAGTGAAGCAAAGTGACTTGCTGCACTGCATGACACTGCCATAAACATGGCTCTTAGTGTCCCTGAAAAAACTTCATCTGTCTCCATTTTTCCCTGACTTTCTATCATTACGGTTTGTGCAAGAGCATGTCTGATGCAGGTGAAATCATGCTTGGTCTCTCCACTACTAGGAGTCAATTATAACACTTTGTTATGGATGTGGAAATGTTCTCAAATTCACCTGTTCCTCGTCCTGAATACTTGTCACCTGAAGCTCAATTCTCTCTCATTAGAAACCTATGATTGTAACATCTTACAATACATTGGGTTGAGAAACATCTATTACAACGCAGCCATTACAACGTAGTACCACGACTGTGACTTTACCACGAGTTCCATTACAATGCAAGTCATTACAATGACTTGCTTTGGGAAATGTGATGTTGGACTGGTATTGAAATTTAAGTCTGACACCTTCCGTATTGATACACTGACTGGAGTTGGAATAGTAATTTAAACTATTCCAAAGTCCGGTGCTTCCCTAAAGCAAGTCGTTAAAATTACTTGCTTTGTAATGGAACTCATGGTGATTACACAGTTGTGGTATTGACTGCGTTGTTAAGACACACGTGGTTTTAGCATGCGGGGTAACAGATGATATTCCATTGGGTTAGCCTGAGGTACTCCCTCACCTTTGTGAACCAGTTACCACTGCAAAGTGGGAGACAAAAACAGTTTACGACTGGAATTATGGCCACAAGCCATTTATACATCCGAGTCGGAATCGCTATTCAGAAGGGTCACCCAAAACACCCTACTTACAAACAGTAAATGAAAACATTTCTTAACCCATTTAGCAATTTGAAAAAAAGTTTACTGAATCGCTAAATGGGTTTAATACATTAGAAAAAGCTTTACACTGGTTGTAAACCATCAGATTTAGAGAATCAGAGGGTTTGCAACAAAAAATCATTCAGCCTGTCTGGGCCCTAGTCAACAAAGTGAGTACCATTGAGCTGGGTGACAATACCATCTGTTGTTTAAGCACTCAGAGGAGATATTTGATTGTGTGATGTGTTCTGTGTAAATGAGCGATGTTATTCTTATTTTTGAATAGTAATCCAATAGATCGAAAGCTCTAAAACTCAGTTGTCAATTTCCTTTTTTGGGGAGAAGGGACAAGGCTGTGGGGACCAGGTCGAACATTCAGGTGGGCTGAGTGGATGTTAGGCTGAGAGGAAATCTAAAGCCAGATTTGATAAGAATAGAAACAGCTGCTGTATGATGCACAGTGACTGCTTTGCAACACAACCTCAAATCTGGCCTGCGGCGGATATGTGTACACCAGTCCTCAATGCTTGCATTCACATTCATAGAATGCCTACTTTCTATTTTATTCCGGCTGTTGTCCGGACAAGGGTGCAACAAAAAAAAAATAATAATAATAAAAAAAAAAATATATATATATATATATATATAGCTGCGTGCTCGGCTTTGATGGCTCGGATTTGGGGGAAGCACGCAGCTGTCCGCAGGACGACCCTCCTTTCCCCCAAGTCTCAAGCACTCACAGATACAAAGAGAAAACTGTTCCATAGGGACAGCTTTCTTTTTGTATATTGTTTCCACTTCCTTTCGGGTACCAGAATCAAATCAATGGTTTGTGAATGCAACTGCAGTTGCAAACTATTGATGTTTTGAATTGTGATTGGGAAGGAGTACTGATACATCAGTTTCATGACTCTTCCTCCTTTCGAATCACAAGTATTGGTCGCATGTATATTACGAGCTGGAACGCCATTTCCAACTCGCAGTGTAGCGCAACTTGCCTTTTTTTCCGTCACAGGAAGTCTGTGATTTTACAAACTTCAAGTTCTGCCCCTGGAAAAACCTCTGTACAGTGTACATATGTCCCCTACAAATGATTGGATATTTTATAACCCTGAAGAACATTAGAACAGGAGTACATTATTGTACAGATGCAGCTGATTGCTTCAATGACCACTAGATGGCTCTGTTGTAACACAGAAAGAGCTGTTGCTCTTCAAATATCTTTTTTCTAACTACACAGCCTACACGGCTGTCAAAAGCAAGGTTTGCTTTATGTTGTCTACACAGCATTTGTAATATTTTATTTATTTCTACAGTTTTTTTGTTCAGATTGAGTGATATCTCAAAAAACCGCCTTGGTATTAACGATATCCTGCATGAAAAAGTCTACTCTTCCTTTCTTACAGTGATCTTCTCCTTTTACTTTCCATCCACTGCATGCCTCCTCTTTCTGATCACAGACTACTTTCGGTTACATGCACGTGTGCCCTATTCTTTATTATTGTATTTCTGACAGTTACCCTCATTTCATTTCAAAATGTAAAAAAATTACAACCACTCCTTCGAAAGTCACACGTCTGCAACCACCAATACCACATCTCCTCTTTCTCATTTGTTATTCCCATCACCTGTCTGCATAAACTCACACCCTTCCGCACTACTGATCACACCTAACCCCTGTTCATTTAAAGCAAACCACCTCCATGAAACTGGAGTAAATGCATGGAATAGTTTTCCTGAATACTCAAGGCTAATCCCGTTAATCACTGGATTAAACACACATTTTGGATTCCGCAACATTGTGGCTGGTGTTAAAAAACTCCAACACCTTATCAGGGGTAATAAATGCTATATAAATGCAAAAATAATGCAATGCAGTTTGTTCCAGCTTTGTCTGAAAAGGCTATTATTAGAAATTAGATTTCTGGTTTGCTAGGGTAAATGCCTAAGTCAGGCAGAAACCACCACTCTAGTCAGGGCAAGGGAGTTGCACGCTGAAGATAACCCCTGTTCACCCCCTTGGTAGCTTGGCATAGCAGTCAGGCTTATCCCAAAGGCAATGTGTCAAGCGTTTGCGCAACACACACACAGCAGCAACACAGGAGGCACAACACAAAAGAAACTCCACACAAGGTTATATAAAAAAAATAGCCTTTGTATTATCATAAACACATTAGAATCATAATCACACATCTACACTGTGCCAACTGGCACCAGGTCATAATTTTACAGGGGATTATATACAGGACCGGGCCAATCGGGCCTTGGTCAGAACCATTAGAAAAGCACAAGCAGCAAAATGTAAAGCAACCAGTAACTACTGGTACAATCATTACCTCAGCAGGATCACATTAGACATAAAACATATTATGCATCTCATAGGCCTAAACCACCTAAATCACATTAGGCATAAACATATTATGCAGGAACTCAGTAGTGCACCACAGTAACACTACTACAAGGTGCCCACATAACTTTAGGGCCTTGTGCCCTTTCACCATCACTCAACTGACCCCCAGGCCAACTGGCCTTTCGCTGGGACCCCAATGCCCTATGTCTAGCAAGTCAGGGCGCTAAGGGGGACCTCTCAAAGGGCCCCCTGGTTGCCTCAGCAGCAGCATAAAAGGGCAAGCAATGTGCTGGGGCAGGGCAGGAGTGTACCTAACTCCTTTCTCATCAGAATGCCCCCAAAGAAATAATGGCGCTGGCACTACGGTGCCTTGAATTCCCCTCTGGGACTTTCCAAAACAAATGTGCCCAAACGTTGCAGCTGTGTGCGCTCTCGCAGGGCAGCTGGGATTGCCAATCGCCTCTGGCACTACAGTGCCTTCTGGACCCCCACTGGGGCTTTGCAACAAATGAGCCCAATGTTGTAGTTGCCCACTACGGCGGTGCAACTGAGGATATCAATGTAGGCACTGACTGTGCCCTCTGATCCCCCCTGGGGCCCTGAAAATAATGTGTCCCACGTTGGAGCGGCCCGCTCTCCTAAGGGACAGCTCAGGCACCAACAATGTGCCTCGACTGGCACCAACAAGGTGCAAAACTGAGCCTCCGCCTCAAAGTTCCTGCCCTCCTCACCGGGCTGGTCGGAGATTCCTCTGGTCCCTTCTGGTGTTGCTCCCGGCATCCGCAAGGCTTCGGGGGGTCTCCCTTCACCGACAGTATGCTGCAGCCCTTCACCTCACAGAGTGAAGCCTCCGTCGATCCAAGCTTCCCGCTGGCCTCACGTCACGCTCCTTTCCGGCCCCGCCCACAACCAGGCAGAGGCCTGACTTCCAGGCTACTGTGGTGCTTTTTTTCTTCCCGGTGAAGTGCGGGGTGGCCTCCCGCAGTACAGCACACCACAACGCGAGGTGGGCACCCGCTAAACAGCATAAATGCGAGGTGGGCAGCCGCCGAACCTCTTGGTAAAATGCGGGGTAGGCACCCGCTAAATGAGGCAAAAATGTGGCATAACCGCGGGGTAGGCTCCCGCTAGACCCCCGAAAGCACCAGCATAAGGCGAGGTGGACTCCCGCCAAACAGCGAAAAATGCGGGTTGGGCTCCCGCCTTGAAGCACACCACGATGCGGGGTGATCCCTACACCGGGGGTTCCCGCTGGACGGTGTGCAGCACAGTGCTGCAAAGCAAATATGCCCCTCATTCCCTGGCAAGGCTGAAGTCCTTCTTCTTGGGGGATTCCAGCAATAAAACAATCTAGCGCTCAGAAGGCGCCAAGGTTCCAAAATCCAGAGGACAAAGCTGGGTCCAGGCAGACCAGCACACAGGGCCCTCCAGCAGGGAGGCAGTCCCTTGTGGCAGTTCCTCCTAGAGCCCAGCAAAAGCAGGTCCACTAGTCAGCACAGGAACAGCTCTCCTTCATGGGGTCACAGCCATGTACTTATACACATATTCTCCTTTGTATGCAGTACTGGGCTTTGGGGGAGCCAGTACCAACTGGTTCTGTTTTTTTTTTAAGTGCTCTGTTGACAAGTGCTCTGTTGACAGCCCTTTTGCCAGGTGGGGGCTCGGTGATCAGACACACCACTGGGGGCAGAGCCAGCATTGTACAGACTAGGCGCAGACCTATTCAGGGACCAGGGACTTCTCCTCCCACTACTCCAAATGCAGATGTCCCATTCAGCCAGCGCTGACTCACTCTGCCCCTCCTGGAGCCACACACACCTCACCAGTAGAGAAGTGTGGCTCAACGGTTAGAGGTGATACAGAAAAGGGGGTGGTGATGAACAGAGTGTCTGAATTAAGCAGACCACTCTTACCCAGTCCAAAGATCAGGGCTTGATCCATCACCGTTATTTATCTCACTGCCCCATCCCAGCTCAGAACCTGGCTATATGCAAATTAGTCTGTCCCTGGCCCAGTGCATCATGGGAACAGGGCAGACCAAACTACCAAGCCAATTCTTCACCAGAAAGGAGACAAGCTACCGGGGACCGGTTTCTGGCATTTCAGCCTCTTCGGCCCAGCTTGCTTGAATCCTGATGGAGCAGTGAGAAAGGGACTCATGTCTGAGTATACCCTGCCACACCTATAGTGGCCAAAAATGATACAGAAAAGGGGGTGGTGATGAACAGAGTGTCTGAATTAAGCAGACCACTCTTACCCAGTCCAAAGATCAGGGCTTGATCCATCACCGTTATTTATCTCACTGCCCCATCCCAGCTCAGAACCTGGCTATATGCAAATTAGTCTGTCCCTGGCCCAGTGCATCATGGGAACAGGGCAGACCAAACTACCAAGCCAATTCTTCACCAGAAAGGAGACAAGCTACCGGGGACCGGTTTCTGGCATTTCAGCCTCTTCGGCCCGGCTTGCTTGAATCCTGATGGAGCAGTGAGAAAGGGACTCATGTCTGAGTATACCCTGCCACACCTATAGTGGCCAAAAACGATACAGAAAAGGGGGTGGTGATGAACAGATGTCTGAATTAAGCAGACCACTCTTACCCAGTCCAAAGATCAGGGCTTGATCCATCACCGTTATTTATCTCACTGCCCCATCCCAGCTCAGAACCTGGCTATATGGAAATTAGTCTGTCCCTGGCCCAGTGCATCATGGGAACAGGGCAGACCAAACTACCAAGCCAATTCTTCACCAAAAAGGAGACAAGCTACCGGGGACCGGTTTCTGGCATTTCAGCCTCTTCGGCCCGGCTTGCTTGAATCCTGATGGAGCAGTGAGAAAGGGACTCATGTCTGAGTATACCCTGCCACACCTATAGTGGCCAAAAACGATACAGAAAAGGGGGTGGTGATGAACAGAGTGTCTGAATTAAGCAGACCACTCTTACCCAGTCCAAAGATCAGGGCTTGATCCATCACCGTTATTTATCTCACTGCCCCATCCCAGCTCAGAACCTGGCTATATGCAAATTAGTCTGTCCCTGGCCCAGTGCATCATGGGAATAGGGCAGACCAAACTACCAAGCCAATTCTTCACCAGAAAGGAGACAAGCTACCGGGGACCGGTTTCTGGCATTTCAGCCTCTTCGGCCCGGCTTGCTTGAATCCTGATGGAGCAGTGAGAAAGGGACTCATGTCTGAGTATACCCTGCCACACCTATAGTGGCCAAAAACGATACAGAAAAGGGGGTGGTGATGAACAGAGTGTCTGAATTAAGCAGACCACTCTTACCCAGTCCAAAGATCAGGGCTTGATCCATCACCGTTATTTATCTCACTGCCCCATCCCAGCTCAGAACCTGGCTACATGCAAATTAGTATGTCCCTGGCCCAGTGCATCATGGGAACAGGGCAGACCAAACTACCAAGCCAATTCTTCACCAGAAAGGAGACAAGCTACCGGGGACCGGTTTCTGGCATTTCAGCCTCTTCGGCCCGGCTTGCTTGAATCCTGATGGAGCAGTGAGAAAGGGACTCATGTCTGAGTATACCCTGCCACACCTATAGTGGCCAAAAACGATACAGAAAAGGGGGTGGTGATGAACAGAGTGTCTGAATTAAGCAGACCACTCTTACCCAGTCCAAAGATCAGGGCTTGATCCATCACCATTATTTATCTCACTGCCCCATCCCAGCTCAGAACCTGGCTATATGCAAATTAGTCTGTCCCTGGCCCAGTGCATCATGGGAACAGGGCAGACCAAACTACCAAGCCAATTCTTCATCAGAAAGGAGACAAGCTACCGGGGACCGGTTTCTGGCATTTCAGCCTCTTCGGCCCGGCTTGCTTGAATCCTGATGGAGCAGTGAGAAAGGGACTCATGTCTGAGTATACCCTGCCACACCTATAGTGGCCAAAAACGATACAGAAAAGGGGGTGGTGATGAACAGAGTGTCTGAATTAAGCAGACCACTCTTACCAAGTCCAAAGATCAGGGCTTGATCCATCACCATTATTTATCTCACTGCCCCATCCCAGCTCAGAACCTGGCTATATGCAAATTAGTCTGTCCCTGGCCCAGTGCATCATGGGAACAGGGCAGACCAAACTACCAAGCCAATTCTTCACCAGAAAGGAGACAAGCTACCGGGGACCGGTTTCTGGCATTTCAGCCTCTTCGGCCCGGCTTGCTTGAATCCTGATGGAGCAGTGAGAAAGGGACTCATGTCTGAGTATACCCTGCCACACCTATAGTGGCCAAAAACGATACAGAAAAGGGGGTGGTGATGAACAGAGTGTCTGAATTAAGCAGACCACTCTTACCCAGTCCAAAGATCAGGGCTTGATCCATCACCGTTATTTATCTCACTGCCCCATCCCAGCTCAGAACCTGGCTATATGCAAATTAGTCTGTCCCTGGCCCAGTGCATCATGGGAACAGGGCAGACCAAACTACCAAGCCAATTCTTCACCAGAAAGGAGACAAGCTACCGGGGACCGGTTTCTGGCATTTCAGCCTCTTCGGCCCGGCTTGCTTGAATCCTGATGGAGCAGTGAGAAAGGGACTCATGTCTGAGTATACCCTGCCACACCTATAGTGGCCAAAAACGATACAGAAAAGGGGGTGGTGATGAACAGAGTGTCTGAATTAAGCAGACCACTCTTACCCAGTCCAAAGATCAGGGCTTGATCCATCACCGTTATTTATCTCACTGCCCCATCCCAGCTCAGAACCTGGCTATATGCAAATTAGTCTGTCCCTGGCCCAGTGCATCATGGGAACAGGGCAGACCAAACTACCAAGCCAATTCTTCACCAGAAAGGAGACAAGCTACCGGGGACCGGTTTCTGGCATTTCAGCCTCTTCGGCCCGGCTTGCTTGAATCCTGATGGAGCAGTGAGAAAGGGACTCATGTCTGAGTATACCCTGCCACACCTATAGTGGCCAAAAACGATACAGAAAAGGGGCCAGGTACAGACTAATTTGCATGTAGCCAGGTTCTGAACTGGGATGGTGCAGTGAGCTAAAAAACGGTGATGGATCAAGCCCTGATCTTTTGACTGGGTATGAGTGTTCTGCTTAATTCAGATACTCTGTCCATCACCACCCCCCTTTTTGAATCGTTTTGGCCACCACAGGTGTGGAAGGGTATGCTCAGATGTGAGTCCCTTGCTCACTGCACCATCAGGATTCAAGCAAGCCGGGCCGAAGACGGCTGTAATGCCAGAAACCGGTCCCCGGAAGCTTGTTTCCTTTCCAGTAAAGAATTGGCTTGGTAGTTTGGTCTGCCCTGTTCCCATGATGCACTGGGCCAGGTACAGACTAATTTGCATGTAGCCAGGTTCTGAACTGGGATGGTGCAGTGAGCTAAAAAACGGTGATGGATCAAGCCCTGATCTTTTGACTGGGTATGAGTGTTCTGCTTAATTCAGATACTCTGTCCATCACCACCCCCCTTTTTGAATCGTTTTGGCCACCACAAGTGTGGAAGGGTATGCTCAGATGTGAGTCCCTTGCTCACTGCACCATCAGGATTCAAGCAAGCCGGGCCGGAGACGGCTGTAATGCCAGAAACCGGTCCCCGGAAGCTTGTTTCCTTTCCAGTAAAGAATTGGCTTGGTAGTTTGGTCTGCCCTGTTCCCATGATGCACTGGGCCAGGTACAGACTAATTTGCATGTAGCCAGGTTCTGAACTGGGATGGTGCAGTGAGCTAAAAAACGGTGATGGATCTAGCCCTGATCTTTTGACTGGGTATGAGTGTTCTGCTTAATTCAGATACTCTGTCCATCACCACCCCCCTTTTTGAATCGTTTTGGCCACCACAAGTGTGGAAGGGTATGCTCAGATGTGAGTCCCTTGCTCGCTGCACCATCAGGATTCAAGCAAGCCGGGCCGAAGACGGCTGTAATGCCAGAAACCGGTCCCCGGAAGCTTGTTTCCTTTCCAGTAAAGAATTGTCTTGGTAGTTTGGTCTGCCCTGTTCCCATGATGCACTGGGCCAGGTACAGACTAATTTGCATGTAGCCAGGTTCTGAACTGGGATGGTGCAGTGAGCTAAAAAACGGTGATGGATCAAGCCCTGATCTTTTGACTGGGTATGAGTGTTCTGCTTAATTCAGATACTCTGTCCATCACCACCCCCCTTTTTGAATCGTTTTGGCCACCACAAGTGTGGAAGGGTATGCTCAGATGTGAGTCCCTTGCTCACTGCACCATCAGGATTCAAGCAAGCCGGGCCGAAGACGGCTGTAATGCCAGAAACCGGTCCCCGGAAGCTTGTTTCCTTTCCAGTAAAGAATTGGCTTGGTAGTTTGGTCTGCCCTGTTCCCATGATGCACTGGGCCAGGTACAGACTAATTTGCATGTAGCCAGGTTCTGAACTGGGATGGTGCAGTGAGCTAAAAAACGGTGATGGATCAAGCCCTGATCTTTTGACTGGGTATGAGTGTTCTGCTTAATTCAGATACTCTGTCCATCACCACCCCCCTTTTTGAATCAACGGTTAGAGGTGGCAGACCCGGAGGCTGAGGTCGGCCCGGGACCAGGGTTCAATACCTGCCGCGGCCGGGTGCAGGACCAATGTCAGCGGGCCAGATAAATCTTGCCTCGGTGCCACTCTAACCATGGGGTCCGATGCTACAACTCTGAGCAATAGCTTGCTTAATCTCCACTCCGGCCCCATCACCGCCGGGGATGCCTGGCTTCACCTTGGGGATGCCCAGTAAAGGTACCACCTCACAGGGAAAGCCAGGACGGGTTCCCCAGTGGTACAGACTGGGACGCTCCAGGGTAACCATGCGCTCTATAAATCCAACATTCATTCATTCATTCATTCAGCCCCTGTCACTCAACAACCAGACATGCAATCCACATCAGGCAGAAACATAGTACACAGAAATGCCAACTTCTAAAAGTGGCATTTCTAAAATAGTCATAATAAATCTGCGCACACCATTGGGTAGCATTTATTATCACTATTCCAAACATACCAAACTTGACCACGCTGCTCCTCTCATATCAGGAATTTTGTGTCCCCGACACCCTGTTGCTTGGTCGGTGTTTGGATGTCTGTTTTCTCTCTCTCTTTCAGTGGGTGTTTCCGGTTGGCCTTCTGCCCAGCACTGCACTGGTTGTCAGTTCCTGGGCTGGCTGGTGGGGGCAGGTGGTGTATTGTGCTGTCTGTCTGCCCCAGGGGTAAGTACTGCATGGCAGTTTATCTCCTGTTCTGGCACTGTCCTTTGGGGTCCAAGGCCTCCCATTTATTGGAGTGTGTTTTTTCTTCCGGTTGACCAGCCCTGCATTCCTCCCTGGGGGTTCTGTCAC
Source organism: Lissotriton helveticus (assembly GCF_964261635.1). NCBI lineage: Eukaryota > Metazoa > Chordata > Amphibia > Caudata > Salamandridae > Lissotriton > Lissotriton helveticus. Next base: position 1,727,896,429 of record NC_136061.1, read on the forward strand.
TTTTTCACATCTGGAGTGGGGTTCTTGGTCTCACCTGGGGGTGGGGGTGGGGGGTTGTGCCCTCGCTCCTGCCTGACATGGCCCTTGGTGCTGGGGTTGGCTGGTACGCTGTGCTGATGCTGCCTCTCGCTGGTCACCTGTGCTGTCCCTGGTCTGCTGGTTGGTTTCGGGGCTGCATGGTTGGTGCCCCTGGTGTGCCTTTTTCTTGGTGTTTGTCTATTGCCTGGTGTTGGGTTGTGGTTTGCGCTTGGGCTGGCTGGTGGGGGTTGAGTGCCATGTTGCGGTTTCCTTCTCCCCTCTTGGGTTCCTTTTGTGTGCTTGGGCTGTTTTTGGGAGTCCTCTGTCTCTCTGCTGCCGGTTCCTTGGCCGCCGGTGGGGGCTGGGTGTTGTGGTTCTTCCTTCGCTTTGGCCTCTGCAGCTCTTTGGTTTCTCCCTTGTTGCTGCTATTTCTCTTTTGGGAGTGTTGGTGGGCGGCCGGTTTAGTCTGGTGTTTGCCTGTCCTGGGATGTGTGCCATGTTGCAGATTTCCCTTCTGCTTGGTGGCCCTTTGCTGTGTCTTTTTCCTTGGCCTGGCCTTGCCTCTGCCCTGGGGCAGTGGCTTTGCAGTTGTTTTTTTGCTTGGGTTGTCCCTAGTGTGCCTTGTTGCCATCGGCCCGCTTTCTGGGGAGCTAGAAGTTTGGTTTGGTCCTGTCACTTCCCACTTGGGGCTTGTCATTTGGGCCTGGTCCTTTGGCGCTCTGGTGTGGGGACTTGTTTTGGGTTGTGGCCTTGTCGATCTTGGCCTTGCTGTCCCTGTGTTTGGCCCCTTGTTTGTCTTTGCAGGGGGTTGGTGGTGCCTTTCCTGCTGGGTTGTGTCTGGCTCCAGCCGTGTGGGCCTTTGGGTGTCTGCCTGTGTCCTTGTATGCTTTTTCTTTCTCTGGTCACTTTGGCCGCGGCCCGCCTCTCCTTTCCAGGAAGACGGCTGGATCCGCCGGTGCCAATGCGACTACACCTGCCCCCCTGGGAGCACTCCCACCCTGGAGGGCGGACTTCCCCCCAGCAGGCTCCAGAGGGATGAAATGGTGTTGGTCAAGGGGGATGGGCATGCAGCTCCCCACCCACCCTTTCTGCGGGTGAAACACTCTGTTTGGGTGTGGGTCTTTTGGCCTATTGGTAGATGGTGGTCCAGTGCCTGGAGTTGCTGGGGCCTGGGCCTACCTTCTATTCTTTTCCTCTGGGCTCTTCTCTGTGCCTCCCTGATGCGGGTTTGGCGTTGGCGTTGAGTTGCAGGTGTGGGCTGCTATGCTCCCTCCCGGTCTTTCTGTAGCTTTGTGTGCCCTAGGTGGCCTGCCTGTGGCTGGGTCCTGTGTCTTTCTCTGTTGCCCCATGTCGTTTGGGGTTTCGGGGTTGGGGTGGTCGCCTCTGTGCCAGTCCTTCCGGTCCTGTGGGGGCACCGTGTTGGTGGCGTCCTGTTTTGCTGGTGTGTCTGTTTTTCGGTCTGCTGGCCTCTTGGGTTTTTATGGGTGAGTCTGCAGGGTTGGGCTGTGGGCCTCCCTGGTTTTCTCTCCTGCTTTACCCTTCTGCGATGCTCTTGCATCGGCTGTTGGTTCGGTTGGGGGTTCCCCCCGTCCCTGTGCCAGGTTCTTCTTTGGGACCTGGTGGCTTTGTCTTCCCTTGTCCCCTGTTTCTTCCCTGTGGTTGGCCACTGGATTTTTGGTTGGGGGTGTCGCCCTTGATGGGGGTTGTTTGTGATGTCTTCTACCCGGATTGTCCCTTTTTTTTTTGGGTTAACCCTGGTCTTGGTGGCCTTCTGGGTTTTTCCTCTCCCCGGTCTTGGTGTTGTGACCTGGTCTGGTTCCAGGTCTGTTGTGGTCTGTCACTTGCTTTCCTTGGGCAGGGTCCTATTATTGGCCTAGTTTTGGTGAGGGGGTGTGCACTTCTGGCCTCCCCTTGCCTTCATTGGGTAGGGTGCTGGGTTTGTGTCCCTGTGTCCCCTGCTTTCGGGGTAGTTGCCTTGGTCCTGGCCTGTTGGTCGGTCCCTGTGCCCCAGGTTCTTCTCCAAGTGTGGGGGCCTTTCTGTTGCTGTCCGGTGTCTGTGCTGGTGTTAGCTGCTGGACATTCCTGCCCCATGGCCTGGGCCGCCTCTGGTTGTTTATGTGGCTGGTTCCTTGGGGTTCTCTGTTGCCAGTGCTATTGGGTTGGGGGGGCTTGCACGTGGGCACTGCTCCCTCCCTCCCTGGTTTGTACGGTTTGGGTCTGCCCTTCGTTGGTTCTCTGGGTCGGTGCCTTGGTTCTTTCTTCGGGCACCATCCTCTTCTGTCTGTGCTGGTCTGCTGGGGGCTTCCCCTGATATGTTGGAGTTGGTCCTGCGGTTGGTCGTGTTGTTCCCTTGTCTCCTGCGTTGGGTGGGACCTGGTCGGTCTCTCCTCGTTCCCCTTTGCTTTTTGGTGATTTTGTTGTGGGTTCTTCCGGCGGGTTGTGGTGTACTTCCCTTGTCTGCCGGGGGTCGCTCTCTGTAGTTTCTGCTGCTGGGTTCCGGCCGCGGGTGGTGTACTGGTCCTTGGCTGTCATCTCGTTGGTCGGGGGCCCTTTCTGGCTTTTTTTGCCCTGTGGGAGCTTCCGCTTCTTCTAGGCCCCCTTCTGCTGGTTGTTCTTGGGGAGGGCTGGTTGTTTAGGCCCCTCTGGGGATCTCTTGGGGCTCGGCTCTGGTGCATGGCCTCCTTTCTGGCCTTGCCTGGGGGTCTTGTGTCCCTCTTGGTGTGGCCCTTTCTCCTTGTTATGTTGGGTTGTTCCGGGTCTTTGTCTGTGGTGGCCACCTCACTGTCCTTCTGGTGGACCAGTCTCTGGTCCTTTTTTGTTGGGTTCTCCTCATCGGTGGTTGGTAACAGGGGGTTCCTGGTGTTGGTTATCAACCCTTTGGGTGCGGGCTCCTTGGTTTGGCTCCTTGTTTTGGGCTTTTCCTGGTTGTCCCTTGCTTGTTTTGGGGTTATGGTCCTGTTTGTTTGAGGGCTTTCGGGTTCTGTGTTTCTTCTTGTGGTTCTCCCGTTTGCTTCTTTTGGGGTGTTGCTTTTGTTGTGGTGTCTCTGCCATTGGTGAGAGTTCAGAAGGTCGAGTTGTTTGCTTTGGTATTCTCCACTTTGGCAGGAATGGGAAGAGGACCGGATAAATGCTCTATTATTTACCGGTAATTTTCATTACTCCTGGTCCCGTTGTCCTGTTCCCGTTCCTTACACCCCTCCCTCCCGGACGGCCAGCCTTACAGTTGGTGGCTTGGTATTTCATGCAGAATGCTGGGTTGGTACAGAGTATGTATTCCCATTGGGAGGGGGCGGGGTTAGGTGTCCCAGCATTCTCCAGTTCTTTTTTTTTCTGTTGTGGAGATGATCGTATCCACTTTGTTAGGAATGGGATGAGGACAACAGGACCAGGAGTAATGAAGATTACCAGTAAGTAATAGGGCATTTCCCAACACACGTAGAAAGAAGAAAATGCCTCTGAGGATTGCTTTTCTGCACCATAGCAAAAGGGTGCCAGCATTGGTGCTAGGCAGCAGATTGTGCGCTAGTGCAGGCAGAGCATAAGAATGCTTCATTTGTTGGTAAATATGGCACATTCCTACCCTCTCCCTTTCATGCAGCGCAGCAAGTTGTCTTTCTGCGTTGCGTTATATAGTTATACATCTGCCTCATGCTTTTTTTTGGAAAGGAGAGAAAGGTGTGATGAGTGCAAGTAATTTACAGACTCTCTACAGAGAAGGCTGTTCTAAGGTTTTATAAATATAGTTCAGTGTTCACAAACTGTTTAACGGGGAGCAATGCATTACAACATAAACTTTCATTGAGTACCATAAAATAAGGTAGTAGTAAAAACTCTTATTCACAGTTCTTAGAAATGAAGCACAAAATAGAATCAGGTTGTTACCATTATTACCTTTACCCCGGAGAAGACAGTGCAAAGCGTGTTCAGGGCAATAATCTAGGACTCAATAGACTTATTACTGAATAGTAGGACCATGTTAGTGTTCTGGTAATGGTAGATGCATATTGATTGCTGGATGTCGACGTATAGCGCTTAAACTAGTGAGAGGTGCATATTAAAATGCAGTGCTTTTTGATCCCTGTTCAAAGACTTTTTAAGGCATATCTACAAGGGGATATCGCCACCAGAAAGTCATTTTTAGCGACGTTATGGTGGCGATATCTCCCCTTCTCCTTATTTACAAAGCTGCGTTAAGCCACTTAACATGGCTCAATGCCGCTTTGTAAATAAGGCCAATTTTCACGCTTCACTTAGCGTGAAAGGGGCGTGCAATGGGTGTTGCAGTGGGCGGACCGCCACAACACCCATTGCTTTTTGACGCTACCCCATATTTACAACACTGGGGCAGCACCAAAAAGGAAGACCAGGGAATACCTGGTTTTAGATTGGCGATACAGGGTGAAATTATTAATTTCTCCTTTTTTTTGTTCTTTCTATGTGTGCTGCATTCTGCATTTAGGGATGCACTAAGCACTATCTTCATCCTGGGTGAGTGCTTTTGCATTATCATTCAATGATTCGAAGTGACAATTTTAAGTCCTAACCTACAAATGTCTTTACTTCCACTGAAACAGTTGCCATATGTGAGTTCAGTAGCTCTATAATTGGATAGTCACTATTATTGCCTCGTGGCCTTAGATTCATATTATAGATGTAGGCTGTTAGGTGAGCAAAAACCTTGGAGACGAACAAAATTTCTGGGGAGACTATCAGTGGCGGCTCCTCCACTAAGGCGGAGGAGCGTCACCTCACTGCTTTTAAGCAGCGAAATAGAGGAAAAATAAAATGACAATAACTCAACATTATTTTCATTTTAGTTGTTCCTGCTGCAGCAGCCTTGGGGGTGCGCCTGCTCTGTTTTCATAGCAGGGAAGGAGTGGTGGGACACTCTGTAGGTGCGCAGGAATATTTGGCCGGCCAAACATTCATGCGCACTTTGCATGTGAAGAACATGCCCAGGCTCCCATACCCTGGCTGAGCGCTGAACCACAGCACTCAGGCCAATCACAACGCTGCATTGCACCGTTGTGATTGGTCAAGGGAGCCTGTGTGCTTCCTGTTCTGCTCCCGACACGGAGGAGGGACGGTGGAGAGACACAGCGATATGGTAAGTGGTTTTTTTCTTATATTAGATCCCCTTAACCTCGCTCCTCCCGCCCCGCTACCCCCGGTTCATGCCGGCTGTCACTGTAGGCTATCCTTATTTCCTGTACCCTACAGTTTAATACTGTGCTGAACCAAGTGTTTGGCCCCTGAGGTTCTACCCTTACCTCTAGTTGTTGCCTCTTTGCTGAAATTGACATAACCCACACGGTAGAACAGCTTAGTTGATGACATTTCTTCAAAGGCAGAGTACATGTGTATCTATAAACTGAGCCAAATCTGAGCACTCAAATTTGGAAGGTAGCCCAGCTATTTTCCAAGACAGCAGTTTAACTGGGGGGGCGACCATTTCATTGGTGACTCAGCATGGTTATCAGACCCAAGTGACTCATCCTGAACAGCAGGTACGTCGGTTTGTGCATAGGTTTCGGTGTGTGCCCAAGTGTTGGTGATCCTTATACTACTGTTCTCTCCTGGTTATGTCGGGACAGGTGTCATGTGTGTTCTGCAGTTGGAGTTGCTTGGCTTTCTGTGGGCTAACTGAATGTCTGTTCCTAATGTCTCCAAGCGCTTGTGGTTCCTGATGGACCCTCTTTGCTCTGTTTCCAAATATTCATTTACCCTTGCCATGGCTTGTGACCCAGCTGTAGGTCAAGTCAAGTAAAGTCAAAGATAGCTTTATTCGATTTCATATAAAACCATAAAAGCACATACATAACAGTTTGAACAATTTAAAATTCAGTTATACAATAAATACAAAACAAAATATATAACAGGATAAAAGAATGCATACTCGGACTTCATCTATAATACATTTAGTACAACTATACTACTCATGAACGAGAAAAACACTACAGCCTCATACTAATATCCAGTTTACAGTACAGAATTTCATTTAACCCATAGTTGATCTGCATCTAATTGTAAATTTTAAAAACTTTGATACAGCATTTATAGTCATTGCGTCCTGCAGCAGAAGGATCTTAAATAGGGCCGGTCTACATTGTCTTAGGCCCCAAGTCTTTAACAAGGGTATTAAATATCTTGTACTTCCCCATGCATAGAATTTGCAGAAAAGGATACAATGAGTTGTTGATTGTACGGAAGAGTCGTCACATGGGAAATTAATTAGGTTTTTAGACCAGTCATTAATGACTGGAAAGGTAACCAGCCTAAAGTAACTGCCCATTCTCAACCGAGCTAATAGCATTCTATCATAGCTAGACTGCTCAGCTGTAGGTGCTCCCTGGTTGCTACACGCTGGGGTCATTGGGTTCTTGTGCAGCTTCCTCACCATGTCCAAGTGCCTTTGGAGCCCACCACAGCAAGCTGCTTAGATGACCCCCTCCCAGCACCCTTCCTGCGCTGTTACAAAACGATCTTTATTGCAAAGCCGCTATTGAATGTGAGTCATTCGACCCCCGCCAGGACATCAAAGAATTCGAAGTTGGGATCTAAATGCACCCAATCCTCTTGGTAGATCATTGAAAGACGTGGCCTTCACAGATAATGACTGAGGACAGAACTTATGCGTGTTGCAATCAGGCCCCTTAAGTAACAAGGTTTATAGAAATAACCAAGTGAAAACAGGTCGATGCTGGCACACCTCCAAATTTACATATGACAAGAGAACTGGGAATAAGAGGAAAAATCTGCACTACTCTCTAAGTACCATGCGTTGTGTAAATACAGAAGGTGCCAAATCCAGACTCGTGATCCCCACACGAGCCTTACGGAAGATAGGAGACCTATCAACCAGGAAACTGATTTATGAAATAGGACAGCACCCTTCAAAAGTTAAGCACTGTTGCAAGACAATTGTCAAAAGAGAACATACATATGAGCAGAGTATTGTTTTCCCAAGCATACACAGAATACACACAATCTTGTAACTTTGTTTTTCTTTCTTTTATTCAGATATCGTTCTTTATTTTCTTTTTTTTGATAGTAGCAAATAGCCAATAGCCGACGCGTTTCGTCCGTTACCGGACTTCTTCAGGGCTATACAAAAACACATACAAGAAAACATAAATAACAAAAATTAGTGAACATAAAATTTTGTCTATACAGAGACACCCTAAACCAAAGAGAGAAAAAATAACAGAACCAGAATAGATCAAGGGGTCCGGTGGTTGATTTAAAAACACATTTACAAATATGGGAAAACATTTACATACCATAAAAAGAAGAATAGTCACGAAAAATAACAGAGTAGAATCTCATAACCAAAATACAGTTTTGTACAGCAATTAAGACATATTATTTACTTCTCACAGTGTATGACATAGAGTAACCTATCTGTTTGGAAACCAATATCAGTAATGTCAGTTGTTAATATAGACCAAAAATTAAACTGACATATTAAAACATTCACAGCATTACTGAAAAATAGAAGAGAAATGCAACTTCTTCAAAGTACCTTAAAAAAGTCTTTCTGATTTCTTATTTCCTTTTTTCCTTTTTTTCTCTTTTCACATTCGTACCGGTCAGGTTTTCAAAGAAATTTCTCTCATTAATCTATTAATGGAATTGTTACAACATATATCAGTGCTTAACTTTTGAAGGGTGCTGTCCTATTTCATAAACACCTCCAAATTTACTTGGGTAACCAAATAGCTGGTCCTCAACATCTGTTGTGACCTAAAATTAATAGCAATACAATCCCCTAGACCATTTATGAGCACTGCTCCCACCCATCCCACCCTATCAGTTAGGAGAATATTATTTTCCAAAGAGAAGGGGCAGTTTCTGTGCCGGACCAGCCAGTTCAAACATTTGTTGGTGAGCTCTTCTCGTCCCTCCCTCTGGCCTCCACGTAACTGTGGGGCACCTGTAAGAATTGCCACATATGGACAGGACGCAGGTGGAAGATCAATTACAGTATGCCTCTGGTAGAGTTCTTGGTCACTTGGCAAGGTAGAAGACTTCCCCACCACAATGCCAATGCGGGTCTTTAGGACCCCCTGTGAGCTGATGAGCAAATAGCTCTTGACTGATTGGCATGACTGATGATGGCATCTGAGTGATGACTATCAAGAGTAACACAATGCATGACGATGTGTCCCTCTGCTGCCAATATGGCAGACTGTTTAGAAGTTGGCCATGGCCAACCGTAGAAGCTAATCTGTGGGCTTGAGGCGTTAGGCTCTGAAGTTGCTTAATGTTCTCAAGCCCCTGTTCAATAACTGCCAAGGAGGCAAGGATGGGAGAGAGTTCCACTAGCACAATGTCTTAGAATTGATAAATGAAATCCTCCATTAGTTCCACTGTCCATACTGGTTTGGCGCAGGGCCCACCTTAAAAATAATAAAACTAGGGTGCTCCAAAGTGTCAGGAGCAGCAAGGGGGCTATCTGGGGTGTTTTGATATAATTTGGTTCAAAGTCAGCCACCTGGGCCCTTTAGCGACTCTAGAAGTCTGCGAGCTCGCCTTAAGGCGAGCCCCAGAAGAATAAACGGCCTCTCGGTAAAGATACTTGACCCCCAACCAGTTCATGAGGTGCAACTGTGGTGAAAACACTAAGAGAACTGGAAGCAGGGGCTGAAACGACATCAGAAGTTGGGGAAAGCCCTGTTCCCAAAGACAGTCTCCTCTCGGCCAGTGCAAACTCGTTGGCCCTCTGCAGTACATAATTAATGGTGGTTGTTTAGGGGAAAGGGACAACATAGCAGGACCTCCTGGTGCTTTCCCTTTGCCCCTGATGCTAGGATGTAAACCTGTAGCATGTTAGCAACTTAAACAATGAAAGTAAGGTGCCACCACAGTAGTAGAACTAGGAGGACAGGTAGGCTAGGGAAACAGGAGGTTCACTTGAGGATCCCTTTGTAAGCAAATAAAGAATGTCACTCACCCAAGGGGTGCAATGTCAGAGGGTAGGCTAAGCCCAGCCTCTCTGGCCATGGACAGATGCAGATGGGCCCGCTCTTGGCTTGGTCTTCACCAGATTTGCAGCACTTGAGTACAGGGCACTGCCGATGTGCCACACCTGTGCTCCTTGGGCATTGTAGTGTGCCCTGTGATCCTGGTGCGATATGCCCTTCACGGAGATGTCGGACAAGAAATGCCAGGCACAGAAATCTGGAGAAGATACCTCCGCAAGGGGTGTACAAGCATCCTTTGCAACCTGAAGCCCCCACGGAGCTTTAGCGTGCCCCCCACCTTATGCAGTTTAGCACAATTTGCTAATAAACTGTTAAAAAAAGTCATAGATCTTATAGGCACTTCTGTTGAGACCCTCATGAAATATTTCAGTAGTTGTATGATGTGTCAGACATGTCTCATCCTCCCCAAACGTGTTTAAGATGTGCCTATTATTAAGTAAAGAATATATAAAAGGTTACCAAAAGGAGCATTTCTACTGCAATTTCTTTAAAATTATTTAAAAAGCCTTATGCTTGGTAGACAGAATAAATAATCGCGTATGTAGTGTTATATGCCTTCCTACCACGTACCCGTATCATTTTCAAAAGAGGACTGCCATTTAAAAAATAATAATTTTCCTTCATTTCTATCTTTCATCAACTTCATTTTCTCACTCCAGCCCTTTCAAGCAGAACTGAAATCATATATTATTACTGAAAATCTACTCGCCTGTGGCAGTTTAAAAAAAAGTTATATTTAATCAGTAGACAGCAAGCTATTCTGCTGATTGGAAGATCACATATGATTAGAAACCAGCTCATGTTACATTGCTACTAACGTTTCCGAGAACAGTCATATTCCTAAAGTTACACTGATCTTATAGTCTGTGTCCTCAAAAAGCAGCATTGAGGATGTCATAAATTCATTATCAATATTGAGGTTGAAATGCCTCCTTGGGAATCATGACATAACAGTCACTGCAGCAAGTGCGCCTAGGCACTGAGGTAATAATAGTATCAGCCATACGTGTCCTCAACAGACTGTGATTATCATTCAAACATCACTTCTAAATATATTATTGGAAAGCAACAGTTTTGTACATGTTAGAAATGGGATTTCTGGTTGGCTAGGCAGAAACCACCACTCTAGTCAGGGCAAGGGAGTTACACACCGAAGACAACCCCTGCTCACCCCTTTGGTAGCATCCCAGAGTCAATGTGTAAAGCGTTTTCTCAACACACTCACACAGCAGCGACACACTAGGCACACCACAAAAGAAACTCCATACAAGGTTTTTATAAAAATAGCCTTTGTATTATCCATACAAAACACACTAGAACACATCACATATATACACTGTGCCACCAGGCACTTGTCATGACTTTACAGGGATTACACAATTGACTAGGCCAGTCGGGCCACTATCATAGCATCATCAAGCTGACCAGTAACTATTGGTAGGATCACCTTTCAGCACAACGCACAATGCCTAAATCTCAGCAACAATGCACCAAAATAATCACTTGCAGTAGTGTACATTTCATAAACACATCATGCCAAAAGTGCACCAAGTAAAAGTTACTTGCACATTAACCCGCAGACTCCCTGTAGCACCTCAGGGCATAAACTGCACCCAATGACACAACATTACATCAGGCGTATCTGTCACCACAAGGTATAGGTGACTTTCATCCTAACATCAGAGCGCATTATAGGTAATGCCATACCTCAGGGTTTGTCCTTATGACACAGGATCCTCTGCACTCCCTCTAGTGGAACTCGTAGCTCCTTGACAGCTGTGCCACTTATGGTCCCACGGGACCGGCCAGGTGGCAAGAAATGTAGCCCGTATGCACTCACCCTGAGTAAGCCACCACTGTGACGGGAGGCTCACGCAATGCTGGAAGGCAGGAGACCTCACTCAGTCTCCTGTGTAGGCAAGGGGAAACATCCTTTACAACGCAACTTTTACAACGCAGTGCCTTTACGACGCAACTATTACAACGAAAACCATTACAACACATTGCCCTGGGGGGCGCTCTAGGATAGGGAATAGATTTAATTTACTATCCAACACCTTCCCTAGTGTCCACGGGGACTGGAGTTGGAATAGTAAATTAAACTATTCACTATCCAGCACCCCTAAGCACTATGCGTTGTAATAGTTTGCGTTGTAAAAGTTGCGTCGTAAAGGCATGCGTGGTAAAAGCATGCGTTGTAACGACGTACATCCGTAGGCAAGGCTGAATAAAGGGCAGCTGCCTGCAAATGTGCAGTGCAGCCAGGAAATGCCAAAAGGGGCAAGATCTCCTGCCGTAACATTGCAGCACGTCCAGGACCTTCCATGGTCTCCAAGACCGCTGCTTGTCAAGCTCCTGAAGTGGAGACACCTGGGTCCTCTAGACGTTGTAAGCCCTCCTTGGGCCAACTGCAACAGCTCCCTGCAAGGCAGGAGCAAGACCCGGAGCAAAGTCTCTGGTGGCTTCGCTCTTGGAAGGTGCCCCCCTTCCCACAACCAGGCTTCACCTGACTTCCGACAGCTCCCCCGCTGCTGTAGCAACCAGTTTGGAGGAGAGGGGGAGAAGCGTTTCTCCAGCGCCTCACCAGCGCTTTCCCTTCCACCACAGAAGAAAGAGACACCGCGCTCTTCTAGTACTTCTTGTCGTCTCTGCAGGGTTTGGCAGCCCGGGGCCAAGTAGCAGCGCCCCGGCTGCCGCAAACTAACAAGGGAGCCTGGAGCACCAGGGAAAGAGGGAGAGTGCCTCTGTTGCGGAAGCTCTCCCCTCCCGATTCTCAACCCCTGCGGTGAAAAGTACAGCACTGCACACACTCCTTCAGGGAATCACCGGGAGCCATTTCCCTATGCAAAAGTACCAGGGCTCTTACAAAGTGGAGCGCACCACCAGAGCCTAGAGCGCTTTACCATGTGCTGTGTGTAGAGCACTGGGTTACATCAACCAGGTGCAGGCAGGCAGGCCAGCCTGTGGGATCCTCAGAGCAGGGTAACAAGTCCATACTTTAGAGGGATCCTAGCCCCACAGTGGTTCCTCCTGGTGCCTTGCAGTCCTCTTCTTCCAATTCCCAACAAGTTCAAAAACATGGGGTCACAGCCCCTGTACTTATAGGGCGTATGTCTTTGTTCTCCCCCGGCCCAGGGCTCTGAGCCCAGTCCAAACCAGTTCTGGGGGGCACTTAAAAATTCCCTTACCTTGCACAACACTCCCCATTGTAAGTGTAAGCCCTGGCCCCAGACATACCACAGGAGGGGGGGCGGAGCCATCATTGTGGAAGGCAGGCACAACCCTATTCAGGTGCAGGTGCTACTCCTCTCACCACTCCAAATGCAGACCAGGCCTATTCAGTCTAGTGCTTGAGGGGTTACTCTGCCTCCCATGCCCACATTTCTCCCCGCATTTTGCTTATTTGCACACGCTGTTGGCTGCTTTTTTACCTCGTTTTTAAAATATTGAGCATAACTGTTAGGCCTTTTTAAAGAATTAATTTTTAGTACGATAACTCTGTTTACTGTGTTTTGAATCTGATTCTGATTCCGATTGGGGGTTTTTACTCAACTTCCTGGTTCTCCGGTTAGCCAGTGAGAGACGCCATTTTGGTGCAATGCGCTCTCTAGTGTTTCTGGCTGCCGGAATTATAAAAATGCACGTTGTGCGGACGCGTGCAGCGGGCATGCGGCTGGCGCACCGAAGGCGCACCTTAGGCAAGCCCGTCTGTGCCCGTCTGTGTCCCGGAAGCAGCCAGGGCCAGTCACTCTGTCCGTCAGCCTACTGCCTCAATGGATAGGCTATGTTACACCAGTAAGTCACTACAGTCACTTTGTCCATCAGTATGTAACTCCTATTGCTTGCTAGACTTGTTCACTGGTCGCGACACTATTTGTGCTGCGTGTGGCGTTAGGATCATTCTTCCCCCGATGCTGGAAGTAATGAATGGAGCCTTGGAACAGGGCATCTTTCCGTCACTCTGGAAGAGAGCCATCGTAAAGCCGCTTCTGAAAAAGACCACCTTAGACCCTGGAGTGCTGAAGAACTTTAGACTCATCTCTCTGCTGCCGGCCCCTGCTAAAATGTTGGAGACCCATTTGAATTTCCATCTTTCAAACTTCCTTGACACCTCAGGCTTCTTGGATGGGTCCCAACATGGCTTCAGAAAGCTGCATAGCACGGAGTCTGCCTTGACGAAAGTCATGGATAACATCCGCAGAAAAGTAGATTTGGGTCTCACCACCGTACTAGTGCTGCTAGATCTTTCAGCAGCATTTGACACCCTGTCTCCCCTGACTTTAACATCTAGGTTAAGGGAGGCAGGGGTAGATGGACCGGCGCTCAGCCTCCTGAGCTCCTTTTTACATCAACGAGAGCAGCGTGTCATGCTTGGTGAATACCTCTCCCCTGCTAAGTCTTTGCAATGTGGGGTGCCACAGGGGTCGGCATTGAGTCCGACCCTGTTTAACATCTACGTGGCCCCCCTTGCAAGACTAGTAAGATCTCAGGGGATGGAGGTAGTGTCGTATGCTGACGACACGCAGATTATGGTATCCCTGACCCACTCTGTAAGTGAAACTGCTTCTAACTTTAGGGCCTGCATGCAACTTGTTGCAGAGTGGATGGTTTCTAACTCCCTAAAGTTGAACGGGGACAAGACAGAGGTCCTGGTCTTTGGCAAGGACCAGGACATGTGGTCAGGTGATTGGTGGCCTCCTTCTTTAGGTAGCTGCCCTATACCTACACAATCTGCCAGGAACCTAGGCGTCATCTTTGACACCCAGCTCTCCATGGAGTTTCAGGTTAACAGAACGGTGGCTACCTGTTGGGGTGTCATTAAGACCCTGAAAAGGATCGTGCACTATCTGTCCCCACAGGCACGGAAACAGGTGGTGATTGCCCTTGTTGGCTCAAGGCTTGACTACTGCAACTCAGTATACGCCGGGGCCAACAAGGGCCTGCTTCAGTGTTTGCAGGTCATACAGAACGCTGCAGCGCGGTTTGCTCACGCTTTGCCCTGGTTGGCATCTATGACCCTAGCGAGGAAGAACCTCCACTGGCTCCCCATTCCTTCAAGGATCACTTTTAAACTCCTTTGCCTTACATATAAGGCTCTAACTGCAGGCTCGGCTGATGCCCTTGGTTCATTACTCACCAGATATGTTCCGAGCAGATGTTTACGATCCAGCGAGCTTAATCAACTGGTAATTCCCAGAGCCAAGAAGGCTAGATGGGGGAGTAAAGCTTTCTCCATACTGGCACCTTTGATGTGGAATTCCCTTCCCCTTGAAATCAAACTACTTCCTTCCCTCGACCTCTTCAGGAAGTCACTGAAAACTTGGCTCTTTATTAAGGCATACCAGTAGGCTCTGTTTCTGTCTGCTAACAGCTTTCTATTTGGCTTAGGTGCCTTGACGCCCACTGGGCATAGTTGCGCATTACAAATGATATTTCATTCATTCATTCAGGTTGTGCTCGGATTCTTCTATTTCTGGTCAAATTACTGATTCCTCTAACAGGCCCTCCAGGTCTCCCCTATCTTGGCGGCTCTGATCAATGTTCGATCTCTAAAGAAACATCATTTAGATGTTTTTGAGCTCCTCTTAGATAAACCAGTGGACCTATTGTTTATTACAGAGACTTGGCTGGATGATACACCTGACCCGATTGTCACACTGGCCACTCCTGAGGGCTATAAGATCTCCAGAGCAGACCGCATAGAGGGTAGGGGGGGTGGAGTGGCTATTATGTACAGGGATAAGTGGGATCTTCACAGGGGAGATACAAACTCATGGGGTAATTGCAAAGCCTTTGATTTTAGTATCTGGTTTTTTGCCCATTTTACGTTGGGAGGATCACTGATTTATAGACCCCCCCGGCTCTCCCAGGGCCTTTTTTCAATCATGGGGTGATGCAGTGACCTCTCGGGCGCTACGCTTCTCCCATTACATGCTTCTGGGGGACTTGAGCATTCATCTCGACCACACTGACTCCAAAGACTCACCTGCTTTTGTTGACATCCTACAGCTTGCTCAACTCTCTCAATGGGTTTGCCTCCCTACACACCAAGGGGGTCATATTCTCGACCCAATCTGCTCCAACTTTTCCATCATGGTCGAAGATCCCCTCCCAGTCCCATGGTCTGATCACTGTCTTACCTACTTCTCCTGGGAGGTGGCCTTGGCTAGCCCATCAGGCCATTGCTATCGCAAACCAGCTTTTAAAAAAATTGAGCCCTCCAAGCCCTCCTTGACCATGGCGACCTCGCCCACTCTCCCTCAGAATCTTGATGGGAGTCTTGCGGTGTTCTGAAATTGGGTATCCAATACCATGGATATGCTATCCATGCCCACTTCTTCTAGGTTCTCTAGGGAGTCTCCTGCCAAACCCTGGTTCACTCTTGATCTGTCTACTCTTAAGCACGAGTGCAAAAAACGTGAGCGTGCTTGGCGCCTTAGTGAGTATTGTCCCTTGGCTAAGTATAATCTCAGGCGTAGACAAAAAATTGACTATGCTGCGATAACACAGGCTAAGAAGAAATATTATGCAGCCCACATTGAGCAGGCGCAAAATAATTCTAAGGAAATCTTCGCAATAGTGCAGAGCTTTACATCTCCCTCGGCGCAGTTGAGCTCACTCCCTGTTACAGAGGCTTGGTGCGATACTCTGTCCAATTTTAGTATGGATAAAATTAGCTCAATTCAGGCAGACTTTATGCCCTGTTCTGGGTCTCTATCTGACCCCTTGCTTTTTGTCCCCACGCCTGCTATTCCTAAGCACTCTCTGCACACTTTCACTCCAGTGGATATGCCTAGCTCCCTCAGAATTCTGAAGGGTTTGAAATCATACTCGTCCGCTGATCCCTGCGTGGACAGATTGCTGGCAGCAGTCTCGGAGATCATTAATCCAGAAGTGAATAACATCATAAACTCCTCCATTCTTGAGGCACGTGTGCCGGAGGTCTGGAAGCAGGCTAAAATCCTCCCTCTTCTAAAAAAGCCTGCACTTGACTCCCAGATCCCAGGAAATTACTGCCCTATTTCCCTTTTGCCTAGCTTAGCTGAAGTCTCTGAAAAGGTGGTGACCAGACAACTAACTGAGTTTGTCGAAGGGTCGGACCTCTTGCATCCAGCCCAGTCAGGGTTTCAAACCTCCTAAAGTACTGAGTCAGCATTGGTGGAGGTCTCCGAGGCCATCCGTGAGTGTCTGGATGCTGGCGAGAGAGCAGCTTTTGTTATGCTTGGCCTGTCGGCAGCGTTCAACACGACTCCACACTCACTGCTGCTAGCCCGGCTCACTGAGATTGGTGACTCGGGCTCTGCCTGGGGCTGGCTTAGGTCCTTCTTGGAAGGGCAGGTGCAACTGGTCTGACTGCCGCCGGCCTCCTCAGCCCCTCAGTCGGTCGCCTTAGGGGTCTCGCAGGGGTCCTCCCTTAGCCCCCTTCTTTTTAACATCTATGTCACTCCTCTGGTCTCTTTGGCCGAGGACTTGGGGGCTAAGGTGATTGCCTACACAGATGACACCCAGCTCTTTTTTACTTGGGAAAAGGATGCAGCCTCTGTATTCTCTGTCCAGCACTGCTTGTCTTCTGTCTTTAAGTGGCTTGCTGCCGCTCAACTCAAATGCAACGAAGACAAGTCAGAGATTCTCCTCTATGGTCATTTCCCCCCCAGTTTCAGAGACACGATCGGCCTCTAGGGTTCCCCCTACCGACATCTACTGGGAAATCCGCTAAGAACCTGGGAGTGTGGTTTGAGGATAATCTTTCCTTTTCTAGCCAGGTTAAGAAGCTCACAGGCAACTGCTTTGGTCTCCTTAAAACTTTAAGGAGATTTCTTCCTCTTCTTCCTAGGCCTGCTAAAGAGACGGACATCGGTGCTTTGATTCTCTTTCGATCAGGTTATGCCAATGCTCTGTATGTAGGCATCCCGGGTTATTCACTGAATAAACTCCAGGTTGTTCAAAATGTGGCCGCTAGGCTTCTCCTCGAAATTCTCATTAGGAGTAGTGTGCAATACCATCTACGCTCACTTCACTGGCTTCCTGTTGCTGACCGGGTTCAGTTTAAATCCCTTATTATTGCCCATCGCGCCCTCCATGGTCATGGTCCTGCCTATCTGTAGAATCGATTTTCCTTCTATCTCCAGCTGAGACAATTGCGCTCATCAGCACTTCTTTTAGCACAAGTGCCTGCTTCATTCGTCACAGACTGGGCGGCTGCTCCCTTGCCGTGAAAACCGTTCAGGCATGGAATGCCCTTCCTTTTGCGCTTCGCAATACCCAAGACCCTTTGGCCTTTAAGAAACATCTAATAACAGATCTTTTTGCCTGGTGTTAGTCTGCTGATTCCTCTTGGTTCGTGCCAGGACACTCTTCGGAGTGGCTGCACGTGTTATAAAATTATAAAACATAACATAGTGCTGACTCATCCAGAAGCTCTGGAGTCACTCACCACCCCAGCCCCTGTCACTCCAAGGTCAGATAGTTAATACACAACAGGCAGGCACAAAGACACATATCACACATAAATGCCTACTTCTAAAAGTGGCATTTGTAAAATAGTGCTAATAAATCCGCGAACACTAATATTCAGTATTTATCACCACTATTCCAAACTTGATCACGCTACCCCTCTCATGTCAGGAATTACCACTGAATCACATATCAGGGAATCCCCAATGCATTCCTATGAGGGGGCAGCCTCACAGTGGTGAGAAACCAAATAGGCTTTTTGTCACTACTAGGATACGCCACACAGTTAAGGCACATGTCCTACGTTTTACCTACACTGCACCCTGCCCATAAGGCTAGCAAGGGCCTACCTTAGGGTGACAGATTTTTTGTAAAAGGGGAGTCACTGACGTGGTAACCACATTATGTGCCACGACACAGCGGCAGTAAACTGCACGCAAAGGCCCTGCAGTTGCAGAGTTTGAGAGGCTACTTTGGTGGGTGGAGCAAGCAGAGCTGCAAGCCCACTAGAAGCATTTAATTTACTGGCCCTTGGTTTATGGGATACCACTGTACAAGGGAATGACAGGTAGATTAAACAGGTGTATCCCAATCTTACCAAGTTTACCACAGAGACCACATGCACTTTAGCACTAAACAGCAGTAATAACAAAAAACATTTCTTACCAAATTAAAATGTTTTATTTTGACTAAGTAAATTCAACTCTCATAAAGAAAAGCGTGAACATTTTTTTAATGCATTTTCTCTGTCCACCTAAACACTAGCTGATGCACGTTTAGTAAATCCACAAGTTTTGTCCCCAAATTCCAGCTTGTCATTTTCACCAAGTACTTACACAGTCTGCTGGCTCACAAGGACGCAATCTGCCTCACCTGCTAATGTGTGATAAACATAACCCAGGGATTCCTGACTAGTGTAGTGGTAGACACCCAATGTCACGGATGTCCACATTTAGCCAGTATGATGGACTTACGTCAAGGGTGTCCACCAATCTGGATGGGATGTCAGCTAAAATTCCAGGTATGCTGACAATACACCAAGGGCCTCCTCTTTATCGCCAGCACCCTCTTTATGTCTTATATAGGGGGATATTTACAAAAAAATGTTAGAGTGCGGTATTACTCCAAAATTAGTAACGCCGCGCTCTGACATTTTTTAAATGCAGGGATGCGGCGTGTTTACAAAAATACGGCACACCTCTGCATTTCCCCATGTTCCATCGGTGCCTGTCTTGCGTGGGCGATTCTTTATGTGCAGGAAGGAACACCTTCTGCACAAAAACAATCTTTAGAGGGGATTTCATATTTTTATGTGTGCTGCATTGCTGTTTCTATGTGTGCTGCAGAATGCAGCACACATAGAAGCAGCAAAATAGGAGGAGAAATTAAGAATTTCTCCTCATATTGCCTGTTTAAGACCAGGTATTTCCTGGTCTTATTTTTATCGCTGCCCATCCCTTGTAAATATGGTGCAGCGTCAAAAAGCAATTGGTGTTGCGACGGAACAACCACTACAACACCCATTGAACGCCCCTTTCACGCTCAGTGCTGCATGAATAGGGGCATTATTTACAATGCGGCATTAAGCTATAAAAATTGGCTTAACACCGCTTTGTAAATAGGGGAAGGACTTAATGCAACCAGACGTCAAAATCAGTGAAATTCTAGTGGTGTTAACTCCTTCTAAATATGCCCACAAGATTCCTGGGTTAATGTCTGGAATCAGTGATGGGGGGAGCGGGTGGCCTGAGCTTGGATTTTTCAAAAGGCTCTATTCAGAGCACATACTAATAGGGCATCATTTACTATATTTTGATGCACGGCAGCACAGCAAGCCTTCCTGCTGTGCTGCTATGTGTCAAAATAGAAGGGCAGGAATGAGCCGTATCTACAAGATACGGTGCATTCCTGTCCTTCTCCCCTGCGCTGGGGCACAAACAGCAGCTGTGCTCCAATGCAGACACCTTTGCTTCATGCTGCAAGGGTGCCTGCATTGCCGGGATGATTGTTGTTGAGCAGGAAGGGACACCTTCCTGCACAAAAATAATAATTAATGGTGCTTTACTCTTTCTATGCATGCTGCAGATTGCAGCAAAGATAGAAAGGGGAAAGAACGTTGTAAATCTGGGAATGTGTCAGGTTACATGGATGTTGCTTGGGAATATCCACAGCAACACCCGTGGAACGTCCCTTTCACACAGAGTAAAGAGTGAAACGGGCCCATATTTACAAGACCATGAAAATTCACGCAGGGTGACTTTATGTGGCCTTGTAAATATGTGCAAGTCCATTGAGCTACCCGTGCTTCAAAAAATGTGAGGCACCAGCAGCTCAATGGACTTGTAAATGAGGCCCTTAGAATTCAAGGTCTCCAAAGTTAGTTCGATAGAAGTGAGTTTTGTGACCTTTTCTGATACTAATCCCAGGTGCTGTGCCAAGCGCTTGGAGCTAAACCTTAGACGAATAGTGCTACAGAGGACCTGAATTTTGATATTATCCAAGTAGAGAGAGCTTTTGCTTCTGCTTGTCTTATGCCTCCTGAGATAAGTAGAAAATCAGCTACATAAGTGGATTTTTGCTGATGAAGTGCCTTGAATGTGAGGCAACATGTTTTAAACTTTATTCTGGCCTTCTGAGGGAGCCAATGGAGATCTCCTGGGATTGGATAGATGGTGTTGAATCTTGTTTCTCAGCAATGAGTTGTGCTGCAGCATAAAGAATACCTTTTAGAGGGAATACAATGGATGCTGGCAAACCAGCCATGACCAAGTTGCCAAAGTCGATTCTGGATATGATCAAATATTGAGCTGAAGTTCTTATTTGAGTGTGGGACAGTAGACACTTTATTTTCTTTAATTGGTGGGGATGGAAATTTGCAGAGTGAGCCAATTTGTTGGCATGAGGAATGATAGTTAGGGATGGGGGTTGTAATGTATCGAGATTTTTTAACTGTGTGCTTAATGATAGGTTGATGTAATTGTTCCCTTTTTCATGAAATAGGCAGAAATTCAATTTTTGGGAGGTTTAGTTTAACACAGTGTGATTACATTCAGTGTCATATTATTCTTAGACAGGTCTGTAATATGAGAAGATTATTGATCAATGACACATTTAGGTACAATTGTGTGTCGTCTGTGCTTTGGTGGATCCTAACATTGGTGTTATTGAGAAATGGTCCTAAAGTGTGACATACACATTGAATGAAAGTAGTGCATCCCTGTGAGACTCCATATGTTACTTGCTTTGGAAAGGATGGGTGGTTTCCTACTTTTATAAATTATTCTCTCCCTTTCAGAAAGGAATTGACGCAGTTGAGCACTGAGTCTCTAAAGCCCATCCATTGTTCCTGGGTCTTTAGAAGAAGGTGGTGGTCTACTGGGTTGTAGGCTGTCTTCACCTTTATCCAGGATGTGAAGAATGTCATTCGTTACCATTAGCTTGGCTGTTTCAATGATGTGTCTGTCTCTGAAGCCTGAATTTGAAGAGGTTAATAGGGAAATTCTTCGGTTGCAGTGCCAAACGTGTCTCCATTACCTTACCCAGACATTTGCTGTTAGAGATAGGTCTAAAATTGTCCAAAATATCTGGATCAGAATTGGTTTCTTTAGGATTGGAAAGATCTGCCATAGTTTAAAACATTTGGGATATATTCCCAGGGACAGGTATGTGTTGATTAGATCAACCGAAATTGGTACAAACAAATGGAAGTTTGATTTGATTAATTGGGTTAGGATAATGTCTCTGAAGTAGGAACTAAAGCACATTGGTTAGATTATTATTGTTAAGTCTTCTAGCTGGAGTTTCTGGAATGATCTGCAGGTGTTACCAGACTTTTGAGTCACAAATGGGTTTAAATCCCCAACAGAGTTACATTTTGCTTTGATTTTAGCTATTTTGTTGTTAAGGAAGGCCAGGAAACCATTGCATTTCTCTTTGGATGGTGTGGTTATCTCTGCGATGAGTGTTTTAGGATTTTCTTTTATGAAATTGAATGGAGATCTGGCTGGGTTAGCTGATAGGTACGTATGTTCTTCCTTGTGTATCAGAGCGTAGTGTTTTGGAACCAGTTGGTACTAGAGACTCTAGGAAATTGGTAGGGAAGTCATGCATAATTGGTCTGCTTTTTCGTTGATCGATCACAGTGGCTCTTTGAGGCTGATGGCATTTGTGAATCTGATGTTGTGAAGGATGCTTTTGCTCTGAGTTTAGTGAGAAACTTCCTGATGAGGACTCTTGACACATTCAATTTGCATCAGTATGTCGGTATACGCCTGTCTCTGATATGAAGTCATGTGGGGAGGGAAACTGAGTTAAATTGAGTTTTTAAGCACATGGTGAACAATCAAATACATGACTCCCAAAGGGTCAGGAAGGGGAAGAACACAAAAGGGGAGGAGGGAGAAGGGTAACAATGTGAAAAATGGGAAAGAGATGGAGGGGGTGACAGAGGGTGGAGATCACTTAGAGAAGGCTAAAAAATGGTTGTGGGGAAGCAGCGAGATGTGAGGAAGTCTGCCAAGGACTGAAGTCAGTTGAAGTAAAAGTGCATTGTGTCAAATCCCTCCCTAGTAAACTGATCCTGAATACGCTGGGTTACAAGGGGGCACAGCGGTGGGGGAGGACTCCTATGGGGCCAGAATAAACAGGGAGAAGGGAGTGCAGAGAGGGAGGGGCCAAAATATAACAGAAAGAAGAAGGAGAATGGAGGGAAGAACTGTCTCAGAAGGTGAAGAGGAGATTAGGGGCAAAGTGCAGGAGCAGAAGATGAAGGGGTTCAGGAGCTGAGGAAAGGAGACTACAGAGTAATGTGGAATAAGAAGGTGCGAGCAAGAAGAAGTGTCTGAAACTGTGTCAGGGAGTGAAGCAAAGCAGGTGCTACTAGAAGGGACAGACTGCAAGAGCAAGACTGAGCTCAGTGGGTGGGCAGTAAGAAGGTAGAAGACAGTGAATCAAAGAAGGAGCTGTAGAAAGGAACCAACTGGGAGAACTAGAAAGAGATGGGTAGGAGAAACCAAGTTCGGAGACATATATGAAGAAGAAATATCTAAAAGGCTGCTAGGTATTAAGGAATAAGGAAGTAGAAAAAGTTCCTCAGGAAAGACATGGTCAGAGAGAAGGCGAGCAAGGAGCGGGCGGAGTATAGAAAGGGTAATGTTGGCCAGAAACGTTCTGTTCTTACGAGAGAATGATTACAGAGGAGGGAATTAAATAAAACGAGGGGCTAGGTATACTAAGCAATTTAATGGTCATAAATGCTACGATTCAGCGTTTGCAACCGTTAAAATGCGTTTTCTTATTTACTAATTACATTTTAGGAGACGAAAAATCTTTTCTTACTCCTAAAATGGGGTTCTGAATGGACACAAGTCGATTTTTAATAACCAACCTAGTAGTACAGAGGGGCTTATTTACTAGTAAAGTGGCGAAGCGTGTTGTTAAGCCAAGAAGACTAACGAAACGCTCTGTCACTTTAGAAACAAGAATATGGTGCAGCCCTACATTTTCCCCTGTGCTGGTGCTAAATTTAGCTGCCTAGCGCCAACGCAGGAACCCTTGCACCATAGTGCATTGTTTATATGCATGAAGGTGTCCCTTCCTGCACATAAACAATCATTGGCGTTTTGCTGTTTCCATGTCTGCTGCACAACGCAGCACACATAGAAACAGCAAAAACTAGTAGAAATTAAACATTTCTCCTCATTTCTTCAGAGTAAGACCAGGTTTACCCAGGTCTTAATATTGTCGCTGTCCCATATTTACGCCACCCTTGTAAATATGGGGCAGGGTCAAGCTCAATGGGTGTTGCGTAGGAACGCCCACCGCAAACACACATTGCCCTCCCCTTTCACGCTAAGTATTGCATGTAAGGGTGCCTTATTTACAAGGCAGCGTTAAGCCACATCAAGTGGCTTAATGTTGCCTTGTAAATAAGGCTAAGTCCCTATCGCCACCACAACATCCTAAAAAGTGAAGTTGAGGTGGCGATAGGCCCCCAGATTTTAAAAAAATCTTTACTGGTCACCAAAAAAATGGTTGCAGTTTTCAGCAGTATTTTGCGACCAGATATTAGTACATCTGGCCCTAGGTAAGTTATATAATGCAGGGGCTCTATAGGGGTTTAATTTTATACACATATATGTATGAACACTACACAATGGGCTGCCGTGCACCAACACAGGCACTTTAGCATCATGGCGCAAGGGTGGCTGCGTTGCAGCAATGATTATTTTTGTGTAGGAAGGGAAACCTTCCTGCAAAAAAATAATCACAAGAGGTTTTTCCCTCTTTTTAGGTGTCCTGCAGAATGCAGCACACATAGAAAAAGACACATAGAAAAAGGAAAAACAAGGAGAATGAATGATATTTCTCCTTGTTGTGCCTCCCTTTCCCGTAAATTTGGGACAGTGTCAAAAAGCCATTGATGTTGCTAAAACGCCCCTAGCAACACCCATTGCACGCCCCTTTAACACAGAAAACTGTGTTAAAGGGAACAATATTTACGTGGCAGCATTAAGCCAAAAAAAGTGGCTTAGTGATGCCTCGTAAATATGGAGCTGGCTCCTGTGCCACTGGAACATCACAAAAAGTGACGTTCCGGCGGCGAAAGGCGTCTCATAAATGAGGCCCTACATTAATAAGAAATAAAAAGCCAGGTTTTAAGCACCTTCCTGACAGTCAAAAGATTGGGCAAGGATTTAATTGATAGAATGAGAGTGTTCCAAGATTTGGAAGCCCCCAGAATTTACAATCTTTTATTATTTGGGTTTGCACTATCAAATAATCTGAAAAAGTGGGGGATGTAGAAAGCAAAAAAAATGACAGCGAATGTAGAAAATCATAGTCATTTTTTTTTCAAAGTAGGGAGCATCGGTTGGTCAAAATGCTGAAATTCTCCTATGTAACCAAAACCCCGCCACTTTTACTGCATGCATTAGAATGCCAATTAATTGCCAGGATTAAAACATACATTCTAGTAGGGAGGTGTCAATAGAATCTTTTCTGTGAGCATACAAGTGTTTCTCCACTGAGGTAAGACATTGGCCTATAGTGAATACTCAAGAAGACTTCTTAAGAAGATGGAAAACATTATGAATTTGAGTCTGGATTCATTTATTTTGGTCTGCGAATCATTAGAAACATGGAATTCTGGGTTAGTAAGGAAACAGAATTTAAAGGTATGGATTAATGGGATTACTTTTTAACATGATTTGGTACACTGTGATTGTAAATACACTATTCCCATCTCTATGAATTTTGCATGCAAATATACAGCAGTTGTGGCCAGCGAGTTGAAAGAGTAGCGTGGCAGGGGTGTGGGGAAAGGGGACGGGGGACGGGGGGGGGAAGACAAATTAAAAACTAAAAACCTTTCCTGCTCACCGCATCATGCTCCTCGCTTCTCCGGGCACAGGCTCCCTGACTGCAGCCAATCCTGATGCTGCTTCATGCTGCTGAAAGCATCGCCATAAGGATTGGCCTGAGCGCTGATGATTTGCACTCCCACACAGACTGGGAGCCTGTGCCTGCTGGCCTCTCCAACCCAGCAATGCAGCTGTGCATGTGGGTTTGGCCGACTTCAGACGGCGGCCAAGCCCACATGGCAGTGAAGGTGCCCAGCACTCCCCCTCCAGCCTGTCACCACCTTCCTGGAGAAAAATAAAACAATAATAAGCAAGAGTTTATTATTGTTTTATTTATATTTTTTCAACTGCTGGGAGGTGGGGCGACGCTGCTACACCGGAGAACAGCCATTACAATGCGCGGATTACCCCGCACTACCATTACAACGCGGGGATTACAACGAAAGTCGTTACAACGACTTTCGCTGGAGGCGCTGTTGGATAGGGAATAGTTTAATGTTGTATCCAACACCTTCCCTATTGTCAACGTGGGCGGAGTTGGAATAGAAAATTAAACCTCCAGTGAAAGTCGTTGTAACGACTTTTATGTAAAACCCGCGTTGTAATGGCATGCGGGATAAAAGCCCGCGTTGTAATGACATACAACCCTCCACCATAGTGGAGGAGCCACTGCTGCAATACAGTGATAAGATAATTGGACCATGCCAGCAGAAATTCTTTATTAATCTGAGAACAGGAGGCCTACTGCTTTAAGAGAATTTGGGCATAACAAACAGCACCTGAAATGAACATCCTATTTGTGCAATGATGATATATAGGATGCAGTCTTTATTTGTCATGGTCTTTTACATGCATGACCCTATTATCATCGAATTACTTTTTGAGCCCATAAGTAAAGAACACATGTTGGGGTACTGGAATTTGTGCATTTTCCAGAAATAAACTGCAAGCTGTATTAGAATGGTTAAATTTTTAAAAAGGTTGTTGCTGTTTTGCATGGATATGTGTTTTTACGTATTTATTTGATTGAAATTCATCATATTGTAACTGTTGTGTGTAGGTTTTGTGTAAACCAAAAAAAAAACAAATAATAACTTGAACCTTGCACATTATTAAAGTTGAAGTCGCTAGAACATTTTCTCCGGCGAAAACTAAAGAAAGACTGGGGGCATATTATCAAGGAGGTATCACCGAGTTATCACATCCAAAGTTGCGATAAATTTAACTCCCCATTAACAAGCAGGTGCTAAGAGCCCATATCACCAGTGATAGCAGCCGCAGAAATCATCGCCACAGATGACCCCGGCAACTATCACTAATGAGATGCAGAGTAGGCATTCTTGTGCAAAAACTCGCGACAAATCCACATCACAACATTCTGAACGACCAGCCAGATCTGCGATAAGATCCCAAAACAGGTGATAAGGTCCGTTAGCAGCAGGAAATTAACGCCTGCTCTGACCTGGTGTAAAGTCGGACTACAAACTGCACCAGAAAAGGGAGCCCAGCCCAGAGCCACACCTGAAGAACAACAGATGCCATGTAAATGTAAATGTATTGCGACTTATATAGCGCACGTATCACCCGAAGGCATCAAGGCGCTTGCTTAGGGAACCCGTCCTGGTATTCCCCTGTGAGATACCCCAGCAGGGTATCCACAAGGTGAAAGCCAGGCATCCCGCCGCGAGGGGCCGTAGTGGAGATTAAGCAAGCTATTGCCCAGAGTCGCAGAGTGTGACCCCATGAGTCGAGTAGGCACCGGAGTGAGAATTGTTGAGTCCGTGGAATTTTTGAGCCCAAGACCCGCCGAGGCGGGGAATCGAACCCTGGTCCATGGCCAATCTCAGCTTCTGGATCTGCCGCCTCTAACCACTGAGCCACACTTCTCCACAGCGGAGCCAGCGGTCATGCAGCGCGGACACCTAAGAGGGCCACAACACCCACCGCCACCAACCCCGGACTCCCCCCTCCCCCTGGGCCCTAACCTGGGCACCTCCCCGGACCAAGATATTGCACATCAACGTCACAAAATCATGAACAAAAGCATTTGCCTGATGTCACACCTTTACCACAATTAACATACATGTGAGTACAGAAAATCTGATTCATTCATTCACCATTGAAAGTCCAAACAAAATATCACAATCAAATTTGTCTCCAAACAACTATTTAGAAGAGTCATGGCGGGGCATCCCTGGACAATCTGTAAGTCACAGCCTGCAAGACAATATCCAAGATAAGAAGGTGTGTCATGCACTCATCAAAGGACAGAGAGAGAGAAAGAGAGAGAGAGGGAAAGAAAGAGAGAGAAAGAGAGACTGAACAAGGAGCGCAAGGCCAGTCAGGCCCTTGGCTCATTTATATATGATAACTGGTGCATGTGTTTAGAAATTAGTGCACCCCAAATCAAAGGCCTGTCATCAATGTCAGTGCAAAAGCCACATCACATTCAAGAAATGCAAGCAGTAGTCAGACTAAATTTAGGTATGAAAGCTCCTTTGTCTCAATACACAAGGTAGAAGGACAACTGAACCCCGAGCTTGGTCATGAATGCGGCTGGCACACCCTGCATGAGATACCATACCAGACTCCGACGACTCCCACACCACAAACTGCGCTAATGAAAGACCAATGTGTCCACACCCCACACACTTGTCCCTGCTTGGGCTACACCTGCAAGGGCAGCCCTTGACATATTGGTAAAAAAACAACCCATGCATCCAAACGTTGCACACACATACGATGCATTGCCCCGAGCTGTGGCATATCGTTCACAGAACTGCTGCCGTTCTTAGGATTGCCTGTGCTACGAGACCAACAAACGCAATGGCATCCCATCCCGGGCACATGCACAACCCCTGTCAGATGGAACTGTACCGTGCACGAATGCTGCAACTGTTGGGATCTCTGCCAATGGCAGTGTTTTGAATCAGTTTCAGTCTGAGTTTCCGTCTTGCCTAAGTCACATGCTTCCAACCCTAGTTCCACTGTCGATCATGCACATTTGAGTGTCACATGTAGGTCTGCCTATCCAACACAACGGTAGCTGAATTGGATTATGACTTGACTGTGCACCCCCTGTTGGCCCATGAACAGGAGTGTCACCGGGATACCCATGCATGGGATGCCTTGATCTTTGGCGTCTATCCTGGCAGTTGTGCACAGGAGATTGCACAACTCCTCGTGTGCAGTGACCACATCGAGGCGCTCCCCTATTGGTCGGTATTCCGGATTGGTGAAACTGCGTGGACGGAGCACATCTGCCCGGACCAGTTAATGGATTGGCTCTCCCTTGTGTTCCTTGAACTCGACAACAACGTACTCTTGGAACAGATTGCCCATGAAGCTGTGCTCGCATTCATGGACGAGTAACTACGTTCCTGCAGCCACATCTGATTGTCACCCACAGCACAGGTCCCCACACTCTGTTGCGTCTTGGGGAATGCTCACGTAACAACAGTGGACATGTTTGCCTTTGCCTGGGCTCAGAATGCATGTGCGTGGAACTACACATGTGTACACACACCTGTGCAAGGTGATGCAGTCCCATGGGCGGAGCTGCACAGCGTCATTTGGCAATGTTACCAATTCGGACATACTGCTGGGGGGGAGTACACACATGACAATGTAGTACGGCATGTGACCTTGTAGGACCCTTTCACCTGCTCACTGTCAGCAGATCAGACAGTTGACGTAGACCAGTGGTGCAGCACCATGCCAATCTCATGGGCTGTGAGTCATGTCCCCTGACATGGGGCACTGAGCATATGCCAAACAGCACATGACTTGTCCAGCAATACAAGATGGGCTCAGAACATTGCCATCCGTAATGATTTGTGTTCATTTTTGCCTCCCCATTTTTTGTACCTCGACATGTGCCTATGCTGCCTGTAAGTGTCTTAAGCGTTACTCCGCATGTTGTGGCCCTTGCCTTGTCTGTACTGACACGCACATGCTAATAAAGTCTACACAACTTCACTAGTGTTAAACTGTGCTGAGTGTTGATTAGAATGACAATTTGTGTGCCTCAGTGAGCATTGTCCGTACCAAGGGAGGGACTGACTGACGCATGTACAATGGGGGCGGGTCCCTTTTGACAGCTCCACCTCTGTGAGCCAGACATTGTGTTTGGGATAGTTGCTGGGAGGCATATGCACTTATGTGTCTTCAGCAATGTGAGCATGGTGTCCAACTTCTGGCCATGTAGAGCAATAGTATCCATCAAATCAGACTGTGTCCATAAAGATGTGTTTGAGTAGGCATGCGACGAGACGTTCTGTTGTCACATGTGATGGGGGACACCACTTCTGGCCTGCTATTGAGTTTTTTCTTTTTTACACACAGCCCTATCCAATACATGGACGTGGGGCTACATTGGGGGGTTGCGAGATTGTTGTACATGTGCAATGAGGCCACAGCTAGTTCACACCTTCACAGTCATCTAATTGGCCATGTGGCTCAGGGACAAACATGCGCATTGATATCATTTACCAGGCTGTACCTTTCAGTGCAATCAATGTCCCTACATTCATCCTTACTTTTATACATGAGTGAACATAGACATGACACCTCTGTGTGATTTCGAATGTTTAATTCACGCTCTTGGGAATTCGGGAGCTGGAGCAGTATATGGCCATGCCAAGCCCACATTACATGATTGCCCAGTGGTGGGCCAACCAAAGTCCTTTGGAGAATGAAAAGTGAATTGGAAGAGGAAGAGTTCAGTCTGCAGCCGGTTTGCTATGTTATTGGTAACCAGAGCAGAAATGGCAGTCCATGTCGGGGTCCAGGTGAATGTCGCAGAGTATTCCGGGGGACAGTGGGAGGTGTTGTCTGAGGGCATGATGCATATGGCTGAACCAGGCAGGTACAGGCCATATGGCGATGATGGATGCTACTACCTCCTTCCTCACACAGTCATTACCATCCACATCTTACTCTCTGACAAGTCTTCTGTGTCCGGTGTATGTGGTGGCATTATGGCTGCATCACTGTGTGCCACTGGCACATCAGGGGGCGGAGGTGATAGTGCTGCATCACTGTGTGCCACTGACACATAAGGGGTCAGAGATGTGTGTGTCGAAGTTCCAGCAGCAATTATCTGGGACAGACTCAGTGGCAGCAATGGCAAAATGTGGAACTGCAAGGCATGGAAGATCCAGGCTACATCTCGCTGGTGTTCTGCCGTGGTAGCCATACTTCCAGCCTGCGCCGGCTCCATGGTATCCATTGTCCTGCGTATCTGTGCCAACTCTCTGCCATCATCTTTGGTGCCTGTCTGACTAGACAGTACTTGTATCTAAGTAATGGCCCCAGCGATGTCAGCCAAGGATTGTCGGAGTGCATGGTGCGGACAGTGGGTGTCTGTTATGGACTGTAAGTGGTCCCTGATGGGACTCAGACACTCACGTATGGCATCGAGTTTGGCTGCCACAAGGTCTAAACCCACCCGCAGCTGATCAGCCATCTCCTCCTGTCAACCCAACACACAGTGTTGGTTGTGGGGGTCCTGGGAGCTAGCCGCGGTGGTGTGTGCTTCCTGCTGTGTGGTCTGTGCAGGGGGTGGGATCACCTCAAGGCAGCTGGGCTGCCCTGCTCCTGGGGGGGGGGGGGGGGGTGGAGGCTGTCCATTAGCCGTTTGATGGTGTCTGAGCATATGTGCAGGATGTCCTCTTCATCATCACTGATGAGATGTGTCGTCTTCTCTGCAGTAGGTGTTGATTGTCCCTCTGCAATGTTAAGGGGAGATGCAGGTTAACAGAGTGTCCCATGTATGTTGACGCTTTGTAGATATTTACACACAGACTGCAGGACAATGTACATTGTGACTTTTTTGGTGGAGCTGGCTATTTGATGGGAGACAGTGGACATTTCGGCTACATGATGGATGTGTGGTTGTACTTGTACATTATCATCTCACAGTGTCATGCAATGCCAGATGTGAGTGACCAGTTACTACGCACAAGCAGCACCAGTTTTGTCCTCTGTCCTGTGGTGTAAGTGTTGCACTTTCTACCACATTGCCGTCAATGTTGATGTGCTGTGATTGCTAAGTGTGTGTGCTGCATCGTGGAAGAGTCGCCACTGCAGCTCTGAATTTGCAGGCCCTTATCCCTTTGAGGTGGTGTGCCTTTGACTTTTGTGCTTTATGGGTGCTGGGAAGTTTGCGACTTGAGTCATTTGTGCTCTAGTACAGATTTTGTACTCTTGTGCATTGTTTGTCTGCAGATGTGTTATTGACGTCATGGGTTGTAGGTGCACGTGGATGTGTCAGAGTGTGACCTGCTCCTTTACGGATGTGTTTCACACTGGGCCACCTTAATTTAGACTTGTGCACCATGCAATTATTTTGACTGCAGCCATGCTATCAGTCATGCAGTGCCACTTGCATTGTCAGTGTGGCTCACGTAGCCGCTGCTTTTCTGGATTCTGCACCTCTGCATGGGTAGGTTGTGACATTGGTGCTATGGAGGGGGCCCATTTGTGCACTTTGTGGGGGTGGGCCTACTTGGTGTTTCTATTTGTGCTGCAGTGTGCCTAGGGTATCAGGGCATGTTCCACTATCATTGTACGTGTGCAGTGTGCTACACATGATTGTGCATGTGTGCCATTGTGCCCATCTCCCTCCCATCACCCAGTCCCTGGTGGTTCCTCACCTGTTGCTGTTGGGTCAGGTCATTTTGAGCTGTGTCCATGCCCCCAACTCCTTGCACCGTCTCCACACTGATGACTGTGGCCACCATTTCCTCCAGCTCATCCAGCTCCTCCTGTGGTGCAGGACTCCCACCTCCAGTCGTCTTTGCTGCCTTCCTGTTGGCGGTGAGTTTCTGTTTGGTCTGGCTTTGCACATCAGCGCCTCTTGACCTCCTCCATTGACCTCCTCGACACTTCGACTGCATTGACGTTGTTGACGATGAATTGCCACATTTCCGTATGTGTTCCCAATGACTCAGTGGAGGTGCGAGCAGTTGTTGGTAGTGTTCTATCACCTTTGTGAAGATAGGTTTAGGGAAAGCAAAGCATATACATCTTGTGTCTGAATTGCACAATGTGAAATCAGATTTCTGGCAATATTCCAGGCTTCTCCACTTAACCACACTGTATGATCCTAGTCAATTGTTTTATTTTACTTTTCCTCCTTTATCTGTATTATCACATATGAGGAATACATGACTTGAGGATGTGTGCTGTACAAAACCAGTGTTGGATTTCGAGAGACGACCACGATGGAAAATTAATTATTAATTTAATTTTCCCTCGTGGTCGTCTCTCAAAACCCTCCTCCCCCCCCCCCCACTCCAGCCAGCCCCACCGCTCTTACCTGCAGCGGCTAGGGCACATTGTTTCCACGCTTGAAGCAAGCACATTGCCATCTCTCTGGGAGCATCAGTCTAGAAAGCAAGTTGTTGCTAAATTTAAACAATGTTCCCATAGCTCTTTTGTGCAAGTAGCAACAGGCTGATAGTTTTCAATGGCCTGAGTCCTGAGGGTGCACTGTATTGTGACAACAGGTGTGTTCAGCTTAGCAATTGAAGGACTGTGGCCCAGAATAAATAGCTGTGCCATTCATCACAAGATAAAATACAAAGGGACCTCCCATTTCATTGCTAGGTTTAAAAAGTCTTTCTGTGCCCATCTTGTGAAAGTATAAAAATAATCATTTATTGGAGCACATCATTTTTCAATATGACACTGACAAAAGTGGAAACTGCTCATCGAATGTAAGATGCCCTGAATAGGGTTGTCTTTTTGGGTAATAGGATTGCTGTGTAGGTATCATCTCATGTTCAACCAAGTCTGCATACATTCATTTTAGCAGCTGAGTCGCTGTTTCAGACTGATTTGCTTTAAATTATCACCTTATTTAAATCAGGAGTGTTTGTAGTATGTTTGAATTTTAATGTCATGTTATATTAGTAAGGTAGTTCAGCAGTTAAGCCTCAGCTGCTAAAAGTCATCCGTAATCTGAAGGTCACATGGTAAAATGCTATCAAGGCCTACTCTGCCTTTCAACCATCTGAGCTGTAGTCAATTGTGTCATTGTGAAGTGCTTGGGCTTGTTCAGAGCAGGCATTTACCAATGTTGTTGTCTAAAGGATTGGCCAAAGTGGTCTCTTAGATTAAGCACCCCAACTTAAATATCGACCCTTGGGAACCTAGATGGCGCTTGACAGGTCAGATGGA
Source organism: Lissotriton helveticus (assembly GCF_964261635.1). Lineage (NCBI taxonomy): Eukaryota > Metazoa > Chordata > Amphibia > Caudata > Salamandridae > Lissotriton > Lissotriton helveticus. The sequence goes on from NC_136061.1 coordinate 1,727,929,430, forward strand.
CCTTTCCACCGTATTTCAAATGGAGCTGGAACAACAAACACAGATCATTCATGCATCATCAACTGCCAGATCCCTACTTTTCAGTCAATGATGAGAATTTGAAGAAGTTTCAAAACCTTTATTTATCTTTAGGATTTAGTAGGTTTGTTCATCTTTATTCAAATTAGTCCAGTTTACAGAAAAAAAGAATGAAACTTTGATTAGTAACAGCATAAATCAATAAAGAGTATTCCATAAAGGAAATTTTCACTAAACGAACTAAAGAACCTAACCTACCAAATGGTAGGACCCGCAAAGAGTCTCTTCTAGAAAACAGCACGATTTTTGGAGCATTGATAAAGAATAGAACGTCCCATAAATAGTAGTTCTGGAAACTCAGCTGAGTTGCCTACAGCTGCAGAACAACCTTTAGAACATCAGTGATAGAGGAAGGATCGTTGCAGTAGCATTGATCAAAGAAAAATTGAGATAAGGAAATAGAATAAGGCCGCCTTTAGCAATAGTTATTGGTAACAAAGGGCAAGGATATAAAGAACGACTCTCCAGTAGTAGAGCCATAAGGTATCTCTCCCTCTAACTAGGAAAGCTTGATATAATATATAAAATCACACAATAATATAATGAAAATTAGTAGGTGTAGAAGTAGGTGTTTAAATATTTCCGTCCAATGGAAACCGCACATCCAATGGTGTCGTCAACATCTTCTGCGTCTCCTCCTGATTCCCACAGTAAATATTTGTGCCAGTACATAGTAAATCAGTGTTACCACCACTAGAAACATGGAGGAAGGTTCTCATGAGAACCTTCTTACCTAAGTTAAGAGCTGTGTTCAATGTCCCATTGTGAATACAAAAGGCTAGTCAGATGCACTGAAACCAATCTATCAATATTATCCTAGCTAAGAATACACAAAATATCTCTAAATCATTATTCAGCAAGGATCATTGTGTTATTAACAGTGATCTAATAGGGTGTGATGAAACAAAGAACAGAATCTTGAAGTCAGCACAGTCATTAGAAAGATGCTGGTGCTAACAAAGTGTCCTAAATAAGCGTCTATTTAGCTATGAGCAGAGTTGAAAAAAAGGCTTGAGCCTATTTACAGGGGCACATATGAGAATGATAGCCTAGTACAATGAATTGTCTTGAAAGCACGTTTTCATTAAGTGTGATTTACTTCCGTATTCTTTAAGCAGAATTCAAATGCATTCTAATGGACTCCTATACATTGTAAAGCAAACACATTTTTCCTATGTGTTGTATTTCTATGTGAAAACATTTCTGCATGGTTTTAAACGCATTCTAATGTGTAATTCTAACATGGTGTGCAAGTCGAAATTTGTTTTTTAAAAATGTATTCCGTACAATCCCTTCATTCTCATTCTGATTTTTAAATTATCTCATAATTTTGTTTCACGAGCAAATTCAAGTCTATAAAGCACTTTCATCCTCAGAAGTGTCTGGTATCTTTCTTTTGATCCCTCTACTTTATTTTAGTTACTATATGTAATTATCATTCATTATGCTATGTAATCCCATGTCTTTCGTACATATGTTTCTGAAAATGTTCCCGTCGTTTGCGCATGAAATAATTACAGCTCAGTTGTAGGATGTAAAGAAATATCAAACAACCCCCCCCCCCCCCCCCCTGTTACTATTGGCATTAATATTGCTTTCAGTAAACCCTTCCCAGCTGATCAAAACCAATTTCCAATTATGCTCAGTCATTTCTCGAAATTCTCATACAAACTTGTTGTTTGTTTTTCTAATTGATGTAATTCAGGTTCTAACCCTGAAATGTTCTTTGCATAGCTTTCAATTTCTTTACTCTCGTCTGGTATGAATGCACAGCAGTGTGTTAATTTCAACCTGTGACAGACTCCTTCCTTCTCAGCAAGTAATATGCCAAAAGCAAGACGGCCCTGCTAAACCCTGGACCTTATAGCAATTCGTTTGTAGTTAAGTAAGAGTAAAGCTCCAGAAGTGCTGGTTGCCTTTTTCATATTCAGCTAATTTCCTGAACTTTTCATCATTTAGGATGACTCCTACAGATGGTATCACTGCCCCAAATATGTCTCCAACTCAACCGGCTCCTTTGCTTGCACTACATTTCTGTCTATGCGCTTGTATTAATGTTAATGCCTCCAAACTTGTAACATGTTACATTTTCGGAATTAGTATACCTAAACAGCAAGTTCCTTCCCAATGGGCAGGTAATAAGAAGTAAGCATTTTGTCCACAAATGAAATAAGACCCTGGAATTGCGTTTTCTTCTCCCTGCAATATTTGCCATGTTTCCCTTGTCATTTTGAATGTATGTTCACAACTGCTGATCCCTACATGTCTAGTATTTTTTAGTGTTCTTCTTTTGTAAAAGCAAACCTTCCCCTTCTGTCAGCTGTGTAGTCTGAGTTTGGATAAACCATTTTCTTTCTAAATTCATTCTTTTCTTTCTTCCACACGCCCTCTAAAACCTTTCCTTTTATTGTCTGTAGCTTTTGAAATGTTCATGTATGTTTCCACTAAAGCCGTAATGTAAGCCTTCACTGCAGGTCACATTAAGCAGGTTAAATTGTTTTTGTGGCTTTTATGCTATCTACAGGTGTATGCAGAAGAAATAATACCAAAGTGTATCCATAATTTTTGCTTGCGGGTGTAAACTCATACTTTCTATTAAAGGTACTCTATATAGTACTAAATCATAATTAGAACAAATGTGTTCAAAATGTCCTCCTCGCCTATAAACTAGTGAAAGTAAAATGCTACAAGAAACTGCATAAGACAAAGGTATGTGATAATATGTGACATCCTCAGAAACAGCAGTTAGTAAGTGCGCGCAAACATAGCAATCCTTAACATCCACGGCATTAGTGTATTATTGCACTAATCTAGAATATACATTAGTATAGTAATCGTCTTTCTTGTAATCCACAAAAATGTTAGTGAGTATACCATCTTTAATATTGTGTATGTGTGTACTATTGACATTTGTGCTTGATAGCTCAGAATCAGGTGTTAGGTAAAACTGTATTAGTACTATAGTGATCATTATTACTGTTATGAAAACCACACCCATGATATATTTGCATCTATTGCTAATGCAACACATTGTTCTGAGCCAGTATTTGAATAGCTTGCCGTAGAGTATTAGTATACAATCTTATTTAACCCTTTCAATGCTAGGCATTTCCCCCCTGTGCCTAGCCTTTTTTTGGCTATTTGGGATAGTTTGCATTTTGGCCTCAATAACGTTTTACCCATATAAATATCCACAGCAATTTTGCGTCCTCTATTTCCAACATCCTGGGGATTCTAAAGGTACCCAGGGTTTGTGTATTCCCTTGGAGGGGACTACGAAATTATCTAAAATACAGCTCCATTTTTTTTTGGGGGGGGGGGGGGACTTGGGAAAAAAGAGCTGCAGAAGAAATAATCTTTTTTTTTTTTGCTGCACATGGTATCAATGAAGGGTTTGTGGTGCTACAATCTTCCCAGCTTTCAGAAACAGGCAAATTGTTGTCAGAAAACCAAATCTTTCAACACAGTTTTGGCATTTTACTGGGACATAGCCCATTCTTCCTGTTTTTTTGTGCTTTCAACCTCCTTCCAGTTATTGGTATAAGTGGGTGTGAAACCAATGGTGCAATGGTGGATCCTGGAAAGCTGTACATTTCTGAAAAGATGACAACATTCTACATTCAGCAAGGGTCATTTGTTTATGTCATTTAAGGTTTTCCTGTAGAAAGTACCAGTTGAAATAAAGAAATATGGAAACTAAGTTTAAAAATACAGCCATTTGTTCCTAGGTTTTCACCTGTAACTTCTTCTAATGATGGGATATGTTTAATTTCAAATTTGTTTTATTGATTTCAAAGGTAGCAGCAAACATTACAGTGCAAAAGAGGCATACCAGGCAGAAGAGGACGCCAATACAGATAGGTACATACATTCTGTGTAGCAGACAAATGGCCAATTGTACTCACAGCGACCACACATGATGGGATATTTTTAAAGGCAAAATACCATTAAGTCCGCTGGACCCTTATGGTTGCGGGGATATACAGGGCTTGTAGGTTCACCAAGAATCAGAGGTACCCAGAGCCAATAACTGAGCTGCACTGTACAGAGGTTTTTCATTGTGTACCGGGTACGCAGTAATCCATTTCGTAATATATAAATAGTGAAAAATAGGTATCAAGGAAACCTATGCTTTCCAAAATGAAAACAAGATATGGAGTTTAGAAGCAGGGGTTATTTTCACATCTCTGAATTTGTGGGGACACATACAATCATGTGAATTAGAGGGCATTTTTCAAAATGACTTCTTTTTATACATTGTCTTACATTTGGAAGGCAAAAATTCTGAGAAAGACAATTGTTAATAACACTTGCTCTACTATTCTGTGATCCCCGAAGTCTCCCGATGAAAATGGTACCTCACTTGTGTGGGTAGGCCTAGTGCCCGCGACAGGAAACGGCCCAAAAAGCAACATGGACACATAACATTTTTTTTGCAGTGTGCCTATTTCTGGATTTTGGTCCCTAGCTCAGTCAGCACCTTGGGAATCCTAGGAAAAATTAGACACCCAGGGATATCCAGGATCGGGTGACTTGTGTGACTCTCACCAGATACAGTTACCCAGAATTCCTTACAAATTTCATGTGTATAAATAAACATTTTCCTCATATTTCTGTAATGGAAAGTTCTGGAGTCTGCGAGGAGCCACAAACAGCCACCTACCAACATTCTCCAAGTCTCTCGATAAAAATGGTACCTCACTTGTGTGGGTGGGCCAAGTACAAGCAACAGGGAATGACCCAAAACGTATTGCGAAGACATCAAAGGGTTACCTGCGTGTTTGGTCCCGGGGTCGGGGGCCATCTAGAGAAACCAAACAAACCCATACATTTCTAAAACTAGACATCCGGGGGTGTCCACAGAGGTGGGCCTGCATGGATCCCAAACATTTTCTTACCCAGAATTCCCTAAAAACCTAACATTTAGCCCAAAAATCAAATTTGCCTCTCATTTCTGATTGGGATCATCGCACCACCCATCATTCCCCTCAGTATCCGTAAAAAAAAGGATACCTCACCCGGGGCGTGTGCCTTAAGCAGAGTCAGTCTAAAAATGTATTAAAAAAATTGTGTTCATGAAGACGCTTTGATACCCCCTCAATCTCTAAAAAAGTTTGGCTTTTCCCTGTGGCAGGCACTTGGCCCACACACACAAGTGAGGCATCATTTTTATCGGGAGACTGAGAGGAATGCTGGGTGCTATGAAATTTGTCTTGGACTGGTGATCCTACACAGAAATGTGAGAAAAATGTGATTTTATTCAGCTAAATTTGAGGTTTGCGGAAGATACTGGGTATGAAAACTTTGGAGGGATCCACGCATGCCATACCTTTCTGCACTCCTCCAGGTGTCTAGTTTTCAGAGGTTGTCTGAGTTTGGTAGGTTTCTCTAAATGGCCGCTGAGCCCGGGACTAAAAACGCATGTGACCCCCCTTGAAAAACCAGGTCGTTTTGTGGTTGATAATTTTGAATCCTCCGCAATATGTTTTGGGCCCTTACCTGTCTCTGGCACTTGGCCCACCCACACAAGTGAGATAGCATTTTTATCGGGAGACCTGGGAGAATGCTGGGTGGTAGGAAACTTGTGCCGGCCCAGTGATCCCACAACTTTCCCACACAGAAATGTGAGGAAAACGTGTTTTTTTTAGTTAAATTTGAGGTTTGCAGGGAATTTTGGGTATAAAAATATTAGGAGACCCATGCACGTCACACCTCTCGGGACACCCCCGGGCGTCTACCTTTAACAGCCAAGCCTGGGACCAAAAACGCAGGTGACCCCCTTGCAAAACCAGATTGTTTTGTAATCGATATTTTTGATGTCTACACAATATGTTTTGGGCCCTTCCCTGTCGCGGGCACTTGTCCCACTCACACAAGTGAGGTAGCATTTATATTGGGAGACCTGGGGCAACACTGGCTGGTAGGAAATTTGTGGCTTGTTTCTGATTTTGGATGAATATGGCACAGTAATCTAAAGAAAATGTGTGTTTTTAGTCACATTTTGAGGTTTGCAGGGCATTGTGGGCAAGGAACCCTGTTGGAATTCACGGTAGACATACCACCCTGTACTTCCCTGGATGTCCAGTTTACAGAAATATCTACAGTTCATAGATTTTCCCTAGAGACAATGTACACCTTGGCAGAGAAAGACAGCCGCAGATCCATCACATTACAGCACTCTCATCAACAGACAATGTAGAGACAATGTACACCTTCGCAGAGACAGACAAAAAAGACAAATATTACTTCACAACCATCTATTCCTCAAGTACACACACATACTGGTTGGATTTGGCATGATGGTGAGTAAAATGTTCAAAATGTATATTTTATTACCAAGAGATTTCACAAAAATGAAATTCACTGTTAATAATTGAAAGGTCAAAAACTGAACCAATGACTCATAGCTGGTGAGCTGTAAAGCAGCAACAAGGCATCAACCACTTTATAGGCCATTCACACACCTTTCATACTTGACACACAAAATACCATTCACACTGTCAGCCGCGGGCCCAGCACTTTACAACACTTAGATCAACAGACAGTGACATTCAAGGGTCTATCACTTTCATACACCAACATGACTGACACAGCAATCACACCAGCTGGTGGCTGACGGAGTGCATGAACTGGCTTTTGGCTAGCAGCGTGTGTAGTGAGCAGCAGCACGTCACTACTTACACACAGCAACAGCCAAGCACCAGTTAACACACACCATCAGCCAAGTGACAGTCCATGCAATCCGCCAGTCAAGCGCTAGTCCACGCATATTGTCAGCCAAGGGCCAGTCCATGCACACCACCAGCCAGGTGCCAGTCCACGCACACCGCCAGCAAATCACCAGTCCACGCACACCACCAGCCAAATGCCAGTTGACGCATACTGTCAGCCAAGCCTCAGTCCACACACCTCTCCAGCCAAACCCCTGTCCACGCACACCACCAGCCAAACGCCAGTCGACACACACCGCCAGCCAAACGCTAGCCCAAACGCACCATGTACATGCAGACAATCAGTCGAACTCCAGTTCACACACACATAAACTATACCTGGTGTCTAGTGGCTTTCAGCGCCGAGCCTAAAAATATGGCTACTCTGAGTCCTACTCTTTCTTGCAATACCCAAGTTCCCAATCCTTCATAGCCCATTTTGGTGTTATTGTCTTTCAATGACTAAAGTGACTTTCTAGGTGGATTACAAGAAGTGAGGGTAATCGACTTTGGGCCTGATTATGAGTCTGGCGGTCTGATGGACTGCCAAATCCATGATGGTTGTGCTGCAACTGCCGAACCAGCGGTCTGACTGCTGAATTACGACTTTGGCAGTCGGACCGCGATTAGACTGCCGCAACCGCGGGGAATCCGTGATCCCTTGGTGGTGACATGGCAGTGTGAGGCATGCAATATGCTGGCAGTGCCACTGTTGCACCGCCAAGCATATTATGAATTTCCTCACTGCCACAGTTTTCATGCCGCTGAGCCCGCCATGAAAAGTGTGGCAGTGATGAAACTAAGGGGGCTCCCTCGTGCCTCGGGGTCAAGGGATGCATACAGGGGGCAAATGGTGTGCCCCCCTGTCTGAATGCTCCCCCAGTTCCTGCATGGCAGTCCATGCCGTGCAGGAACATGCTTTGGCATTCCCATTGCAGTGCCTTTCTAAGGCTCGCCACCTGAGACTGCCAAAGTACTGCCCGCCAGACCAGGAGAAAACTCCTAATGTGGCGGATGGTCTAGGGTCGACTTCGGCGGTGTGGGAGCGGGCTGTGGTGTAGCTGCCCACTCCCACACCATCAAAGTTGTAATTTGGCCCTTTCTCTTTATGGATTTGTGGGACTAGAGACAACGGCCATGTTGGTGGGATGGAAAGCATTTTATTTCAGGTATTGTCCCAAAGGAGGCAGAAACTGCCTAAATACATGCCCCAAAAAAGAGTAGCAACCCTTGCCAAAGAGGCTGCTCCCGGACATATAAATAAATAAAATCCCTGGTGACTTGCGGCTTTCTGCCCCCCCTAGGGGGCAGTAGAACCTAAACATATGACCACAACATTGCCCCAATAAAAAGGTGAGTGACCCTTCCTAAAGGGGCTGCTCCCCGACATAAATGTACAAATCCCTGGTGTCTAGTGGCTTTCCGGCCCCCTCAGGGGCAGGTGGACCTACAAATATTGCCGATCTGCCACGGAGGGGGAAAGGAACCAGCCAAAGCTTTGCCCCAATAAAGGGGAGTGACCCTTGCTCAAGGGTCTGCAGCCCAACATATAAGTCTAAAACTCCCTGGTGTCTAGTGGCTTTCTGCCCACCATGGGGGCAGGTGGGCAGAAATATGGCCAATCTACTTCCCTGGTGTCTAGTGGACTGCAGCCCCCCCAGGTGGCAGGTCAGCCTAAAAATTACTGATCTCGCCTCTGAGGGAGCGGGGCGTAATATCCCGCAAAAATTCCCCCAAAGAGAGCGACCCTTGGCCAAGGGGATGTTATGCTTAATCGGCTGTGTAAAGAGTTCCCTGGCTTCTAGTGAGTTTTGAACCCCCAGGGGACAGATCAGGCACAGAAATGACCAAATCAGCCCTCAGAGGGACCAAGACATGGATATTTTTACCCCCCCCCACAGGAGCAACCCCCACAACAATAAGAAAAATCTCTGATGGTCTAGGGATATAGAAACCTGCTCCACGATCGAGGTCCCACCCGTGATCGTGGAGTAGGAATCCACTCCAAACAGGCATGGGGAAAGAAATAACTCTTTCCTTTCCCCCTGCATCTGCAATCTAAAAATAACAGTCAGGGAGAAGGAAGTACCTGCAAATATGTCCTCTCCTTGGACGCGCTGAAAGCAAAACGATTTTGGCGCATCCCCGGCTGCACTTAATGATGTTGACGCACTGTGAGTGTGCCAATGTCATCAGATCGCCAAGGGGGAGGGTTAGGCATGGCAGCAGAAGTGATTATGCTGCTATCCCTGGTGAGGGGGTGTCAAAAGGGGCGGCCTACAGGGGGAGTGCCAGCACTTTTGCAGTGGGTGGATGCTAGGATGGGACAGTTCTGTCCTCAGCACACGAGCACCATGGCTGAGGACGGAACACTAGCACCCAAGGGGTTAAAGGCTTACTTGCTTCAATATATGCTTTTCACAATTAATAAGCTAGACCAACTACCTTTGTCATAATGTTTCATAACAAGCAGACCGGTCCTAGGGAATCAGACATAATGTTTTCAGTCCAGAAAACAAACACATAACTTATCAGCATTACCAACTCAGACCTACAGTTTTAAGAGCACACTTTTCCACAAAGCAACCATCAGACACACAGTCATGAAAGTAGAAAGGTGCACCAAACTACAGCTGGCCAAGCAAAATACTATCCATACTACGACAGCCTGACAAGGATTTTCACAGACAAACCTTCTACATCCACAATTTGTGACACTGAGTGACCATCACCAAATCCATTGCCAACTGCGGTAATTTGTGAGATTTCATGTAACAAAATATCTATCTGTAGGGTTTAATATAGAGCGGCGGTGCTCAAAGTACGGCCCGCGGGCCTTTTGCGGGCCGCCAGGCCATTCCATGCGGCCCCCGTAGAAATCAGCAGGCACCATTTCTGCCTGTTGTAATTCCTCGGCGGGTCGCATTTGCCCGGAAAAGCGCGAAAGGAGCCTGCGATGACAACCAGTGTCTCACATGCATACCCATAGCCACCGCCCTCACCTGCCTCTCTTGCGTCACTTGCTCGCCCTGCCACTGACTACCTTGGCTGTGCCACTTGTAAGTGCTGGTCACAGACAGTGTCCCCTCTTTAATCTCTCAATTTGTGCCATTAAAACAGAGCTGTCTGTAAGGCCCAGGGTTAGGGTTTCAGCCGAGCCTGAAATTTTCTTCCACATGGTCTTAGAGCAGACACGTTGTGTAAACAGAATAAATAAAATAAGGCTCCAGCAAAGTCCTCAAATGGATCCGTGGCGCCTAGCCTTTTGTTTCATGGCATGACTTCCCTTTAGGTGCATTGGATGCTACAGGCTCTCGTTTCACAACAGTGGTGCTATGGAACGTTTATAGGTGAAATTGGGGGAGATGCAGTTTATACACAAAATTAAATGCCTCGGAGGCATCCCAGCACAATAATTGTGTATAAATCCCAGCTTTCCCATTATATTTAACTGTGTGATTCTGAGTAAAACGTTTATGTGCCTGTGTTGTGGAAAATATTTCTAACATTTTTTACAGGCAATTCAGCGTGCTTTGTGCATTGCTTTAGAAAGTGTATTACTTTTTAGTCATCCAGCGCTACCCTTCTGAGTCATGGCACAGATGCTGCAGAATTGAGCAGCAAATAGTTATTGGTTTTGGCACACATTAGGTAGAGTCAGAGTTGAGGGGACAGGGGCACAGTGTGTACATAGAGGGCAGAGGCAGAATGAACCGGTAGAGGTAAGGGGAAGGGATAGAGAAAGGAAAAACAGAGGGACTGGCAGATTCCGTATGAGTAAGGCATCAAAGCAGAATGAGAAGCGCAGTGAGGAGGTATGAAAGGTTAGGGGTTAACAGAAGAGAGCGAGGGAGTAGGAGCAATGTGCAATATGAGCACAGAGTAAGGTTTTTGCAGGCTATGAGGAGTGTGAGGGGGCAGGAGCAGAGTAAGGACAGGATGATTAGGCTGCTTTACATGTAAGGACTATATTGAGTGATATACATGGAAGGTGAGTGATATGTCAAGGACATGGGCAAGGAAATAGTGAAGGGTGCGACACAATAATGGAAACAACTGCTATGAGCCAGCAGCAGAGTGAAGGGAAGCAGCGAAGGTATAAAGCAGAACTGCAGGAAGGATAAAGGGACTGGCGTATCAGTATAGTAAACCTTCCGTAGAGTGAAGATGTACAGGCACAATGAGTGGGTAGGCGCTGAGTGACACAGTAGGGCGCAACGAGAGGGTAGGCGTAGAGTGGTGCGTTAGCATGCAATGAGAGGTTAGGCGTAGGATGAGGTGTTAGGGCACAATGAGAGGGTAGGCAGTGTGATAGGGTACGAAGAGAGTGAGAGAAATAATGCTGAATAAAATAGACAAGTGTGGCACCGAAAAGGTGTAGACAGATAGGAGTAGACTGTGATGGAGAGAGAGCAGAAGTAGCATTAAAAATTCAAGGTGTGCAGAGGGTGAACGCAGTATAAGAAGTTGAGGCCAGAGTAGGAGCAAAATGACAGGCTATGAGCATAGTCAAATAGAAGGACCAGGAAATGAGTATAACCAGAGTGAAGAGGGGTAGAATAATGAGATGCTACTAATAGAAAGTGGGGGTAGGGATAGTGTGAGGCATTTATGAGATAAGGAAAGAACCACAGGTAGTGAGAGAGGTATAAGGAGTGGTGTACATTGAGGGTAGAACCATAAGAGAAGAGTAAAGTGACAGAGTGCCATGCTGCGGGACGGGTCAGGAAAAAAGTGAATTATTAATGTCAAAGTGGTGTCTAGAGGTAGGATGAGGGGGTAAAGTAGAGAAATATGGCAAGCATGAAACAGTCATAAGGTAGGGTCCGAGTTAGAGCGCATGGTTAGAGTGAATGCATAGGATCACAGCGGACCCTATGAGCAGAGTCATTGAGTGTAGGGCTCAGGGAAGATTAGTAGTAGACGTGCTGCCTGATACATGCATTATTATGAAATGACATGCACCTACATGAGATGATGATGGCCATTTTAGAGATGACACTACAATACCTCTTCTGCATTTTTGGACAAGCTCATTGACTAGGAGAAGGCAGCGCGAGAAGGCAGCAGGTCTCTTGCCCATCATGCCGGTCATTGTGCCATTGTAAATGTGCTTTACAGCCTGAGTACATGAATGCACATATTGTGTGAGCCCATGCATGCACATTACAGCATGAGACCATTTATGCATGTACTGTCTTGGTGTCAAGGATGCATGTATTGCCTGGTTACATGCATGTGGTAAGTTTCATGAGCTTAGGTGTGCACAGCAAGCTGGATAGAACGGATAGAACACAGGAAACCTATGTCTGTCAATGCACTTCGTACGCTTCTGAGTTTTGCTGGATGATCTTGGGGCTTGGTACTGTAAACTCTCAACAGGGCCATTAAGGGTTATTCGGAGCGAGTATAAGAGACATAGGGGTTTGAGTTGACTTCTGAGAGACAAATGAAGGGTGTGTCCAAGTGTCTGCGCAACTGAGTGCCTTTGAGCAGGGACTAGGTGAGTCTCAAAACAAGGCAAACATGAAAAACTATGGTCAGAAACACACAGATGCCAGTAAAAATAAAAATATTGACAGTATTTATTTGGGGTACATACATACACATATCACATTTCGAAATACAGCATTGTCTAGTAATGTTTTGAAAAGGGGGTGATTTTTTTTTACCCCTGCAGCTCCGCTCCCAGTAATCTCGCCTCTCCTAACGCCCCCACCACTACTGCGCAAGCCCATCTGTGCGGCCCTCGGCCACAAGCAAGACTGAAATTTTGGCCCCCCAGAAAATGTTTGTGAGTACCCATGATATAGAGCAATAACAAGCCACACTTAAATGCCTATCCCATATGCTTTTCAAAATAAGTACACCAAGCCTAGCGCCTTTATATAACGTTTCAGGATAATTAGATCAGGCCTATAGCCAGGAACATTGGATTGCGACCATAACCACCTCAATCCTGCTGCATCAAGTTTAAACTTTGCCACAAGTTAAAAAGTGTAATACTAGCAGTCATTTTAGCACAAACAAACACATTTGGCCCAATCAAGTACTATAATCATGGGAACCAACATGTGAATGAAGCCTAAGCCCCTTTCTCAGTAGGACTCTTAATGCTATTTTCTGGTGATCACGTAAGGTCATGCGACAATTGCACTTTCAGGCCAGACCTAAAATTCCATGTAGATTAGTGTAGCCCTGGGCTCTCAAATACCAAACTCTACTCTGCAAAATAAAGTTAATTACTGCGTTCCTCTCATCTGTGCTGCTTTCAGAGAAAAAAAAAACAGTAAATGATATAGGTATTAAGCAGTTTTCCGGTCGCATATGGCTCGATTCTGAGAATCAGGCCGTTTGAGACCGGAAAAATTAATTTTTGTATGTATCATTCCCAATTTGCGAATTGATAACATGTTACCTAATCACACTTTGGAATTGCGAATACATACCGACTTGATATTAGGAAGGGGTGTTCCAAGGGCGTCCCTTCCTAATACCAAATTGCAGTGGTATGTAAGCATGGGCGAATTTTGCGAATTCGCGATCCGCGAATTTGCGGATTTGTGAATTCGCGATCCGCAAAATTTGCAAATTTGTGCGAATTTGCGGATTTTTTTTATTTTTGCGTGTTCGTGTGGCTCTTGGCATGTTCGCGGGGTGCTTTGGGTGTTCGCGGGGTTTTTTTTGTGCGAGACCGCGATGCGCACTCTGGTTCATCACTGCCACCCTCTCGTTTTTTTGTGCCCTTCTGCCCTCTGCCCCACTCGTTTTTGTGCCCTTCTGCCCTCTGCCCCACTCGTTTTTGTGCCATTCTGCCCTCTGCCCCACTCGTTGTTGTGCCCTTGTGCCCCTTGCCCGACTCGTTTTTGTGCCATTCTGCCCTCTGCCCCAATCGTTGTTGTGCCCTTGTGCCCCTTGCCCCACTCGTTTTTGTGCCATTCTGCCCTCTGCCCCACTCGTTGTTGTGCCCTTGTGCCCCTTGCCCCACTCGTTTTTGTGCCATTCTGCCCTCTGCCCCACTCGTTGTTGTGCCCTTGTGCCCCTTGCCCCACTCGTTTTTGTGCCATTCTGCCCTCTGCCCCACTCGTTGTTGTGCCCTTGTGCCCCTTGCCCCACTCGTTTTTGTGCCATTCTGCCCTCTGCCCCACTCGTTGTTGTGCCCTTGTGCCCCTTGCCCCACTCGTTTTTGTGCCATTCTGCCCTCTGCCCCAATCGTTGTTGTGCCCTTGTGCCCCTTGCCCCACTCGTTTTTGTGCCATTCTGCCCTCTGCCCCACTCGTTGTTGAGCCCTTGTGCCCCTTGCCCCACTCGTTTTTGTGCCATTCTGCCCTCTGCCCCACTCGTTGTTGTGCCCTTGTGCCCCACTCGTTTTTGTGCCATTCTGCCCTCTGCCCCACTCGTTGTTGTGCCCTTGTGCACCTTGCCCCACTCGTTTTTGTGCCCTTGTGCCCCTTGCCCCACTCGTTTTTGTGCCATTCTGCCCTCTTCCCCACTCGTTGTTGTGCCCTTGTGCCCCTTGCCCCACTCGTTTTTGTGCCATTCTGCCCTCTGCCCCACTCGTTGTTGTGCCCTTGTGCCCCTTGCCCCACTCGTTTTTGTGCCATTCTGCCCTCTGCCCCACTCGTTGTTGTGCCCTTGTGCCCCTTGCCCCACTCATTTTTGTGCCATTCTGCCCTCTGCCGCACTCGTTGTTGTGCCCTTGTGCCCCTTGCCCCACTCATTTTTGTGCCATTCTGCCCTCTGCCCCACTCGTTGTTGTGCCCTTGTGCCCCTTGCCCCACTCATTTTTGTGGCATTCTGCCCTCTGCCCCAATCGTTGTTGTGCCCTTGTGCCCCTTGCCCCACTCGTTTTTGTGCCATTCTGCCCTCTGCCCCACTCGTTGTTGTGCCCTTGTGCCCCTTGCCCCACTCGTTTTTGTGCCATTCTGCCCTCTGCCCCACTCGTTGTTGTGCCCCTCTGCCCTCTGCCCCACTCGTTGTTGTGCCCTTCTGCCCTCTGCCCCACTCGTTGTTGTGCCCTTCTGCCCTCTGCCCCACTCGTTGTTGTGCCATTCTGCCCTCTGCCCCACTTGTTGTTGTGCCCTTCTGCCCTCTGCCCCACTCTGTGACCTTCTGCCCTCTGCCCCGCTCCTGTTTTATTTTAGAATGGCGCCGGCAAGCTGCCAGCGCCATTCTAAAATAGTTACTAAGTTAGCTTCATCAGGAAGCACTAATAGATAAAATAAAGCTGGTGCTCGAGCACCTGCATTTTATCTATTAGTGCTTCCTTTTGAAGCTAACTTAGTAACTATTTTAGAATGGTGCTGGCAGCTTGCCGGCACCGTTCTAAAATAGTTACAAGCTTGAAGCTTGAACTTTTGCCCCCCGGATCCGTTCCGCTCGCGGATTCGCAGATTTTCGGCAAATTCGCGGGAATTCGCGGATCGCGAATTTGCCGAAAATCCGCAAAAATCCGCGAGCGGAACGGATTTTGCGCCCATGCTTCGTGGTATGTAAGAATGTTAAGCAACCAAAATGAGGTCTCTAAACATTCGCATCTTACAACCTACTTCCAGTGACCCCTTCGCATTTGTGAATGTTTCCAAAACATTTTTTAGAAGCAGACAGTGGTCCTACAGATCACTGCCTATTCCTAAAAAGGGAAAAGAAAACTTTTCATTT
This sequence comes from Lissotriton helveticus, assembly GCF_964261635.1. Lineage (NCBI taxonomy): Eukaryota > Metazoa > Chordata > Amphibia > Caudata > Salamandridae > Lissotriton > Lissotriton helveticus. Next base: position 1,727,944,879 of record NC_136061.1, read on the forward strand.
TTCGTTTTTAAACGTATCCCGTTTTCCTTTAAGGAAAACAGGCTGCATTTAAAAAAAAAAAACGATTGCTTTATTTAAAAGCAATCTTAGACAGAGTGGTCTACTGACCCCAATAGGCCACCATCCCAGTGAATTTAGTAATTCCTAATGGGCTGCAAATTGCGACATACTTCATTAATATTCATGAGGAAGGTCAATTTGCAACCCACTAGGAATCACTAAATGAAACTCTGTGAGTTTCATACATTAGGAATAGCGATTTCCTAATTACAAGAGAATCGCAATTAGGGATTGCTATTCCCATTATTGATATATCTTTGCCCCTAGATAATTTAATAGCATTACAATGTGCTGTGTGTACCCCTGAATGTTCAGGCAGCAGGATAAATAACCAAAACGATCACAGCTGCATTAAGGGCAAGCACTTTTTTGTTGGAACATTCACCTTGAGCCCAATCTAATCATGGGCTCCTGGCTACCAACATTTGAGCAGAGCCAAAGCTCCTCTCCTTGTATTGCTTCTTACAGCCTTTTTTCGGTAAATCACATAGGGCCTCATTTATGAGGCTGTGCGTCATTTTTACGCCGCCAGTGCGTCACTTTTTGTGACGCACCAGTGGCGTAAAAAATGCGCCTTGTTGCGCCATATTTACAAAGTGACGCATCTAGGTAGATGCGCCACTTTGTAATTGAACTGCTTGGAGTATGGCGGCCTTTGAATAATCCAATGAACATTTTGGTCTCATTGCACTGTACATAGTTTGTAACCTTGTCAAATGATCGACAATTGCTGATTTTACTGTCACTTTTGAATTTTCACTCTTTTCCTCACCAATTCCCCACAACCACCACAACCCAAACCCCCCCCGTTCCTGTCTCTGGGGCACCATGTAAATTACTGATTTACTGTTGTGTATACTAATACTGCATATTTAATACGCATTCCCATTGTGAAGTAAACAGTGTGGATACAAGTCATGTTTCTTTGATTATTTTTCATTTGTGTGGTTATATGTTCCATTGCTACTGGGACCCCTCTCTTTTCACTTACTTTGTAAACCCCTGCGCCACATTATACCTGCGCCAGGTATAATGTATGCAAGGGGGGCGTTTTGACGCAAGAAAGGGTCATGGAAGTGACGCAGTGAAATCTATAAGATTTCACTGTGCCACTTCTAGGACACAAATGCGTCAATTTCTTACGCTTGCCTCACAGCAGACGTAAGACTGACACAGACCCTTTCATATGGGGCTTGCCCCATGTGAAAGGACACATTGCTGGAGTTGCGTCACTTTTGTGACACACTCCAGCAATGCGTCACTTTTGCGCCATACAGATACGTCAGAAATACTGACGTATCTGTAAATCCTTGCGCCATGATGCGTCATACTGTAAATATGACGCATCATTGGTGTCACAACGAGGGCGCAGTGAAAAGTGACGCATCGCCGTTTTCACGCAGCGATGCGTCACTTTTCTTAAATGAGGCCCATAATGTCTGCTGGTAGCTGCGCTTTCCAGTCAGAACTAAAAATTGCCTGCACAAAATATGTCTTCTTGGACCGTATTAACTCTTTTTGGTTCTTAGAAAAAAAATGTATCCTTTCAGATTTACACATTAGACAACTGTGCATAACTTGTTAATGCATTTTTACAGATGACTTACAGACCAAATTTACTAGACTTTGCGCTGGCACAAAGTCACACAAACTGATTCAAAGTCTTGGAATGGCATTTACTTTCAACACAAAAGGGGCCTTGTTTTTGAGGTCCTACTGGCACTCTTGTGCCGCCGAAATGTCACTTTGTTTACGTTCTTGTGGTGCAATGTGCCACAACATACTTATACGGCCAAGTAAAGCCACTTTACATGCCTTTTCATGGCCTTATGAACACGTGCCCCTTTTATGTTGAAAACTGTGAGAAGGGGCATTCCATGGGTGTTGCTGTGGGTGTTCCCACGCAACACCCATGGACCCTGACATATTTCCAGATTTACGAGAAATCGTAAACCTGGGAATGCATCATAACCTAACGCCACCCCAGGGGTGGCGTTAGGGAGGTGCAACAAGGAAAAATGTTTTAATTTCTCCTTTTACTTTTTCTATGTGTGCTGCATTATGCAGCACACATAGAAAAAGGAAATCGCCTGAATTGATTGATTTTGTGCAGGAAGGTGTCTTTTCCGGCACAAAATCAATCAGCCCTTAACCGCAGGCACCCTTGCATCATGGTGCAAGGGTGCCTGCGTTGGCGCACAGCAGCCTATTGTGCGCTGGCACTGAGGAAAAGAACAGGAATGTGCCATATCACAGCGATACAGTGCATTCCTGCCCTTTTGTTTTGACGTCGGGCAGTGCAGCAAGATTCTTTGCAGTGCTGCCCTATGTCAAAATCTCATAAATGAGGCCCAAGGTATTTTTTACTGGAAAGGTGACTTTTTCTGCACAATTTGTGCTTTGCACTGCTTTGCCCCATTTTGTGTCAAAGGGATTACATTGATGATACTTGTACAGATTAGCACAAGCAACCGTAGTTTTTGACATAAACCCTTTTCTAAGGTCGTCGTACTGTGCTTTGAGATAAAAAATAATGCCTCCTTGTAAAAAAGTGCAAAGATTGAAAATTGTTTTAATTTCTCCAAACACGGTACAGCACACATTCAATGTATGGAATGTTATAGCAATTGTCTAGGGATAGGATTTTGTACTGGAAGGGTACAGTTCCAGTACAAAACATATGCTAGTCATGGTGCTATGTAGCCTGTTTGGGCACCTACAAATGAGGTGAGAGTAGCAGAGGGCGATTTTTAGTAAACATGGCTCTGCTTCTGCTCTCTTTTTGCAACGCAGTCCAGCAGCTTTGATTGGTGCACTTTATTGCACTATAAAATAATAAATCTACCCTACAAATTGGTGAATTTGCTTTATTAAATACAAAAGCAGCTTTACTTTTACTTTTGAAAACACAGATCTTAGCTATTCTGCTACAAAGCTGTGCTTGTGTCCATATTGCTTTTAGGTCGAAGCCTATCAGACACCACAGCTGTTTGGTTTGCTAAAGGCATCTTGGGGACATTCTGAAAGCTTCCCTGAGGATGCATTACCACTGGATTTAAGATTTGTAACTCCCATTTTCTGGCTTTCTATTTGCTGGCTTTATTTGTTTTAGGCTGTCGAGAGTGAGTTTGTGCCTCAAAAGGCATAATAGCCATTTCAATTAAAAATGTGTTGTCTGTAATGTACCACTCCATGCATACTTCAATCTTCGCCACTTAACTCTATTCTGCACCACTCTAAACAACTGCACTTTACTCTGCACCACTCCACACCATTAGACACTGCACCACTTCACTCTACTCCTTTCTACTCCACTCTGCATCACTCCATTCTATGCCACTTCACTCAACCCCACCTCATTCTATGCCTCTCTACTCTGCACTACTTAACCCTAGGCCAATGACCTCTACGCCACTCTACTCTACACAACTGCATTCTTTGCCACTGTACTCTACACCACTCTAGTCTACACCTCTCCACTCTGCTATATATAACTCCGCTCTATGCCACTCTATGCCAACACTGTACTCTATGCAAATGCACTCTGCCGTGTTCCACTATATGCCCCTGCATTCTACGCCAATCCACTGTACGTCACTCTAATCTACTCTGTGCTACTGCACTTTATTCCACTGCACTCTACCCCACTTTACTCTACGCCATTACAATCTACGCCACTGCACTCTACCCTGCACCACTCCACTCTAAGCCACTTCACTCTATTCTGAAACAATCTACTCAATGCCCCTGCACGCTTCAACATTCTACTCTACTCTGTGCCACTGCACTCTATGCCACTGCACTCTATGCCACTGAACTCTACAACACTGCACTATGTGCCACAGCACTCTACTTCACTGCACTCTACGTCACTGCACTCCACTCTGCACTACTGTATTCTATGCCACCACTCTCTACAATACTCTAATCTATGCCACTGCACTCTATGCCAATGAGCTTTTTGTCACTCTACACCACTGCTCTCTACAACACTACTCTGCAACACTATACTCTTCACCACTGAACTCTATTCCACTATACTCTGCACTACTATACTCTATGCCAATGCACTCTACACCACTGCACTTTGCATCACTCCACTCTATGCTACTGCACTCTTTGCAACTCCACTCTCCACCACCCTACACCACTGCACTCTCCGCCACTGCACTCTACTATACACCACTCTAATCTATGCCACTGCATTCTCTGACACTGCATTGTATGCCACTGAATTCAATGCTGCTGCACTCTTCAGCACTGCACTGTACACCAGTATTCTCTGAAACACCCTACGCCAATGCAATCTACACCAGTCCACTCTACTCTATGTCACTGTACACCATTCTATGCCACTGCACTCTATTCTACTCTGCGCCACTCTACTCTATGCCAGTACACTGTATGCCACTGCGCTCTACTCTGCACAATTCTATTCATCAATGCACTCTACGCCACTATACTCAACACCACTCTACTCTGCACTACTGCATTCTACACCAGTACACTCTACGCCACTATACACCACTGAACTCTATGGCATTCTATTCTGCAACACCTCACTCTACGCCACTCTAATTTGCACTACTGCATTCTATGCCAATGCGCTCTACGCCACTGCACTCTATTTCACCCTACTCTGCATCACTCAACTTTGTCACTGCAAACTTCAGCACACCACTCTACCCCATTGCACTCCATGCTATTGCAGTCTATGGAGCTATACCCTACTCTGCACCACTCTCCGCCACTGTATTCTGCACCACTCAATCTGCTGCTACTCTTCTCTGCATCACTGCACTCTATGCCATTGCACTCTACTATGCAACTCTCCAATCTAAGACCCTGCATTGTGCGCTGCTTTCAATGCCTCTGCACTCTATGCCACTGCACTCTATGCCACTACACTCTGTGACACTTTGCCAATGCAATCTACACCAGTCCACTCTACTGTATGCCACTCCACTCTACGCGACTCCAATACATGACACTTTGTACCACTCCACTCTATGACAGTCTACTCCACTCTTTGCCTTTCACTCTACGGCACTCCACACCACTCTCCTCTACACCACTAACTTTTAGCCATGCTGAACACAACCAGTCAGGTGTACAACATGGCTAAAGCACATTGCCAAAGCGAATAGCTCTTGCATAGCAAGACCTTTTGGCTTGGGCAAAGCTTGTTTCAAAATGTCATGGAGTAAACGTCTTTACAGGCTTACATTTAGAAGCTCACTTTTGTATGGAACACATTAAAACTGATTCACAAAGACCAAACATCAATTTAATTGTAAAAAACTATTTTCATGTTTGGGAAAGGAAGCATGTCAGGGGTTACATATACCAGTTAGGGAGAATCCAAAAATAAAAAGAGGGAAAACATGAAAAACGATACATTTCCTACAGGAGTCATCTATCTTGTCTTCCTCTCTGACCTTCTCAATTTATCTTTAATGGCACTCAGCCTGTACATTCGATGTTGAGACTTTCCTCGGCTGACAGCTTAACATGTCATACTCCATCGACCCTGCCCAGAGATGTGGAATTTTTTTATTTTTCATTGTAGCAATTCTGTAGCTTAGAAGATGGGGTTAGACTGGGACAGAAAATAGGCCTGGAACCAAAATATAGGTGGCCTCCTTTAGTGAATCAGGCAGCTAAAAAAAGTGACCCACATTTGAAAATCTGAGCAGTTTGAACTTCTAAAGCCATTTCACACTACTTGTATTCTTCCATGAGTGCTCCTTTCTGTAAACAGGCCTGTAAATCCTGTTCTTAGCTTGTCACATTTGTTGTGCATTCAAAGACAGAGGTCAAATGTCGAACTCTGTCTTCCAAGGCAGATTGGTGTTTACTTCTCTTTCTCTGACTTCAAAGTGAAAGGGTTTATGTGACAATCTTGTTGGATACTGAGGGTAGGACCGTTTTTTTTCTAGCAAACAACAATATTTAAATGAACTGTGAAAGTATTTCAGAATATATCAGAATTTACGAAAGCATAAACAAAGTCAATTCTTTTGTTAATGGTGAAGTATTGGAAACAAATACTTTAATATGATTAGAACAAATTAATACACTATGTGATGCCATTTCCACACATTATTGTTTGTGTGCTGTGTAGTTTTGTAAGTAAAACTGTATATCTGTGCAAATGTAATGCTTGTTTCAATTGAAAATGTGCTGCTACTCCATACATACTCTACTCTACACCACTCCATGCTACTCCACACCACTTCACACCACTGCACTCTACTCTGCACCACTGCACTTTAAACCACTCCACGGCACTGCGGACCACTCCACTATACTCCACCCTGCACCACTCCACTCTATGCCACTGCACTCTACGCCACTACTCTATAACTTTCTACTCTGCACCACTTTACTCAATGTCAATTCACTCTACGCCACTCTATACCACTGCATCATTTGCCACTGTACTCTACACCACTCTAGTCGAGGCCAATCCACTCTACACTGTACAACTCCCCTCTATGTCACTCTGCAACATTGCACTATACGCCAATGCACTCTACTCTGTTCCACTCTACACCCATACACTCTACACCAATCTACTGTACACCACTCTAATCCACTCTGCACCATCAGTATATGCCACTACTCTCTACAAGACATTCATCCACGCTGCTACACTCTAAGCCAATGCACTTTACACCACTCTACACCACTGCACTCTACAACACTCTACTCTGCAACACTGCTGTCTCCACCACTGTACTCTACGGCCCTCTACTTGCACTACTGCAGTCAATACCAATGCGCTCTACGTCACTCTACTCTGTATCACTGTGCTCTATGCCTCTGCACCCTGTATCACTCCTCTATGCAACTGCACTCTACGCAACTCCACTCTGCACCATTCTATGCCACTGCACTCTCTGCTACTCCACTCTACACCTCTCTACTTGGCACCACTGCACTCTATACCACTGCACTTTATGCCACTACTCTGCACCAATCCACTTTCCACCACTACCCTCTATGCTACTGCACTCTACTATGCACCACTCTAATCTACGCCACTGAATTCTATGACCCTGCATTGTAAGCCATTGAATTTTATGCCACTACACTCTACACTACTGCACACTATACCACTATACTCTTCAACACTCTATGCCTATGCACTCTACACAGTGGAATAACAAGGACCCCTACAGTCCCCACAGTGCCGGAGCGAGCTCCAGGGGGTTCCTGAGTGAGTCCATAGGGGCCCCTACATGTACTTTGCAGGGGGCCCCCTCAAGTTTTGTTACACCACTGACTCTACAACAGTCCTCTCTACTCTGCTGGGCACCACTCCACGCCACTGTCCACCGCTCTGCACCACTGCACTCTACTCTGCACCACTCTACTCTATACCACTGCACACTATTCCACTGCCCTGTATGCCACTCTACTCTACTCCACTCTGCATCACTGCACTCTAACAGCGCTGCATTTTACGCCACTGACATCTGTGCCCCTGCACTCTATGCAACTGCACTCTATGCCAGTCTACTCCACTCAATGCCACTCTACTGTAGACCACGCTATGCGACTCCACTCTAATGTCAGTCCAAAACATGACACTCTATGCCACTCCACTCTATGACAGTCTACTCCACTCTTCGCCATTCCACTCTACGACATTTCACGCCACTGTCCTCTATGCCACTAACTTTTAGCCATGCTGAACAGCAGCCACGCTGGTATACAACATGGCTAAAACACTTTGCATAGGGGAGGCAAATTGGCTTTGCCACTACTTGTTTTGAAACGTAATGAAGTAAACGTCATTGCAGGCTTAAATTTAGAGGCTGACTTTTGTATGGAACACATTAAAACTGACCAAACGTCAATTTAATTATTAAAAAAAGTTTTCATGTTTGGGGAAGGAAACGTGTCCGAGGTCAAAAACACCAGTTATGGAGAATCCAAAAATAAAAATAAAAATAAAAATGAGAGAAAACATGACAAAACTATACTTTTCCGACAGGAATCATCTATCTTGTCTTCCTCTCTGACCCTCTCAATTTGTCTTTTATTGGATTTAGTCTTCACATTCGAAGGTGACACTCTCCTAGGCTGACAGTTTAACATTTCATCCTCAGAGAGGTGGAAATTTGTCTTTTTCACTGGACACATTCTGCAGCTTAGAAGCCAGGGTCGGACTGGGACAGGAAATAGGCCAGGGCACCAAAGTAAAAGTGGCCCCCTTAGCTAATCGGACAGCTTAAAAAGTTACCCACGTTTGCAAATCTGGGCAGTTTGAACTTCTAAAGATATATAGTACATTTTGGTGGTAATGCCTGCAAAATCAACAGTAAAAACTGTCCCAACAGACATTAGCACATGCCCACAAACAGACAAAAAACAGCTCCATACACTGGATTGTCAGATTGCTCTATAAGCCATTCCAACCCTTTTAGAAGGACAAAGCATTGCACATCAGAGTAAATGCTGTCTTGCCCTCTGAGAACCCCATTTTTTTTCTAATCTGTGGTACACCTCTGCACTAGATGTCAGTGCCTATACTTCAACTTGCACGCAATAGTGGAGCAAGGGATGGTAGGGGTGACTGATGTGTCAACCAGTATGCCTCTTTATACCAATCAGTGGCAATCACTCTCTTTGGCTTGTCTGTTTGACTTGTCCTTATAAGCTGCTTTTCTACTGTTTTTATTTCCCGATAAGAAGTATATTTAGTGATAACCTGCTCCTATGATGTGCATTTCATAATCAGCCACTGTGCCTAAATTAAGCATCTAGTTCAGCTCCACATTTATGTCACGCCCCATTATTTACACCCCCCAGCTCAGTTGATTCCCACTTTGGCCCCAATTGCATCTTCGATATTGTTGTGGGAGGACCTCCCATTGTGGCAGTTTAATGGTTCAATCGCCATGTTAGGGATCTAGATGTCTAATTGTGCACCTAAAGTTCCTACTATTTATTTCAGGGGTGCTGCCTTCAAGATCACACCCAGCCTTCCAAAGACGCCAGACCATCTGTTTTCTCTGTGAGATGTCATGGTCCTTCACCAGCCGGAATCAATAAACCAGTTGACTATTCACATGAATGACAGGGGGGAGCCGCAGCAATTCCTTCTATACATTTTACAAGAGGACATCCAATACTTAATGTTTTTTGCGCTCTGCAGACGCTTATGTTCCCAAATCAGTTGCCTTAATGCTGCTCTAACAAAGTCCGAAAGCAAACTATTAAAATATATATTAAGAAAATGAAGGATTCTCTAAATAGCAGCCATTTTGACCGTCGGCACAGGTGCCCATGTTTGTAAAACTGGGGCATGGAGGAGATACGCAGCAGATGTGGAAGGTGGTCTTGGGGAGCCGCCGAACATAGAGAGGTCTGTCCCCCGGGGTGTCTGGGGAATGGGAGTGGCCCGGGCGACTGCCCCTCTCCCTTTGGGCTATTTTAGAGCCCAAAAGATATGTAATCCCCCATTTGACCAACCAGACACCATTTTGTGATACACGGTCGCTGGTCATAGGTATAGCAGTGCTTTTTAGCCACCCTACCGCCCCATTTGAATGCCTCTTTGGGGGTTTAATTAGTTATCCCGGCTGATAAGTTAGTTTTTTGGTTGGCTTTTGAGTTGGAACAGGTGTACAGGGTGTTTAAGTGATTGTTTTGGGGGTTGTCACTTTGAAGCAGGTGCAAGGCAGTTGGCAGTCAAGTTGGCATGTTTTAGCCAAGTTTATTCGTTGTTGACATAGGCAATCCCGGCAGAAAGGGATCGGGTAGACAAGTTTACGCATGGACGAGGTAGGATCTTTAAGGTGCATTAGGAAGTTAGGTTAGTTACAGGTTAATAGTCGTTAAGGTTAAAGTTTATAGGTCGAAGGTGAAAGGGTAAAGTTCAAAGGGAAAAGTCAAAGGTGAAAGGTTAAAGGTCACAGTAAGGGGTAATGAATTGCAGGTTTAAGAATGTTTAGGGAAACTTTAGGGGTGGGGTAGTTTTACATGGGTAACATCTTTTTTTCTTTTTTTTTTCTTCCTCATTCACCTACGGTTTTAGTGACTTTTACACTTGCCTTTTCTCTATGAAGGAGACAACCATGGACCACCACGAGGGGTAGAGAAAAAAGGGAGCTGGGTTAAAACACCATCCTCCTTCTGGTATATCTCTCTCAGACAACGTCTGATTTTCTGGCACCTGCATAGAATGTACTGGGAAACCCTAGCAGATTAAAGCAGAGAGTTATGTCGGTGTAATCATTAGACAGGGGGTACTTCCTATTATTGCTATTTTACGCATTGTTGAATTTAATCAGCCCCCACACAATTTTCTAATATGTCCCTGAATCTTTTCCTCTTTTAGGACCCCTTTCATAGCAAGTCCATTCTTGACGTATAAAACATGGACTCTAACCACTTTGAATGCTGAGGCGATATTTCAGCATATCTCCCTTCTGACAAGTAATAGTGCATAAAACAAAAAGTTCCTAATTACACCGGACACACCCTCTATCACCCCAACAATAATTAGTGGGGGGCTTACCTTTTTGTGTTTTCCCAAAATACCTGAAAGTTTTGCTTCAACTTCCTGCTAAAAATTCTGTATTTGTGTACATTGAAAGAACATTTTACAAGCCACACTTTGCGCTGGCAGACAACTTTCCTTTCCCCATTTTGGACATTTTTTCAGGTGTTATATATGCCCTATGAAGTGAAAAAAAGTGATTCCTTTGCAAATAGCATGCTTAACAACAGTATAAAGTGTATGCATCAATACTTGCCAAATATGTTGTAATTTGCAGCTCAGACAGCATCTTCCCCATAGGTCTTCTACCAAGGTGAATTCTCCATCAGTGGTGTCCTGCAAACCCCAATACCAAAAGGAGACTTTGTTCACACTGGGGAGTTTACCAGCCAGTTGTTCCTCCGAATCATAGGGTGCCCCCAGTGGTGTTTTCCGTGCCTGTGCCCAACTCTTCAATTGCATATACTTAAAATGGGAAATGTTGTCCCCCATTAGGTCTTTTATCTTGCTCCATGCGATTAGCTGTCCGTCCAGTGTAATCTCCCGCCCAGACAAGTATACCCGTCACCCTCATTGATAATGCCAATTATCCTTGAGGCATTCCGGTGTCCCTGGGGAGTCCCAAATTGGGGATGAAAAGGAATAGTAGTCTATTTTAAGTCGCCTTCTTATCATGTACCACATTCTGGTGAGTGCTTGCAGTACTTTTAACTTAATCTTCTTGAAAAATGTTGTGTCCCCAAACTTAAAAAGAAAACCACCAGTGCCCATTTTGCTTGCTTTTATCATTGTGGAGAACATAACTCGGGTGTTGTAAACGTATCTAGGACCCTATTTAAATATTCCCGATTCATGCCCTTATGTGGTTATAACAACACATATCCTTATAAAGGCATTAAAATCATATCCATATTTAGTCATAGCCAATGCAGTCCAAATACGGCAAGGCTACTCCCATAGACTCCTAGAAGTCACAACGCGTTCTTTAAACAAACCAAGCCTCCAGCAGCCCGGGAAATCCCCCTGCTTTTGTTTTGATTTGAACAAGAACTCATGGAGTCGAGAAAGAACTGTAAGTTCTTAGTAACGTCTTATGTCCAGCCTTACGTCAAACTCGGCACCTTCTAGGTATAAATATACCAACGTTGCCTTAAGCAAACACACGGTGGTTTGGAGCAGAGCGGCTATCTACTTGCCCAAAGCCGAGCTGATGCGAGAGCCGAATGAAGCCGACCCTCTCATTGACGCACTGAGAGAGACACTGTCTTTTCTCCTGCCGAGAAATCCAGCCCCAGTGTTTCCAGTCACCCTTGCGGGTTTCTGGGAGATCGAGTCCTGAGAACGAGATACAAGACCTCCTTCATTCTATAACCAAGGTACGGAGCTGATTAGATCCTTAGAGAATTCTTGATTCAGATTCTTGGCAAAAACTAACTTAACTTAACGCGTTCTTTAAACAAACCAAGCCTCCAGCAGCCCGGGAAATCCCCCTGCTTTTGTTTTGATTTGAACAAGAACTCATGGAGTCGAGAAAGAACTGTAAGTTCTTAGTAACGTCTTATGTCCAGCCTTACGTCAAACTCGGCACCTTCTAGGTATAAATATACCTACGTTGCCTTAAGCAAACACACGGTGGTTTGGAGCAGAGCGGCTATCTACTTGCCCAAAGCCGAGCTGATGCGAGAGCCGAATGAAGCCGACCCTCTCATTGACGCACTGAGAGAGACACTGTCTTTTCTCCTGCTGAGAAATCCAGCCCCAGTGTTTCCAGTCACCCTTGCGGGTTTCTGGGAGATCGAGTCCTGAGAACGAGATACAAGACCTCCTTCATTCTATAACCAAGGTACGTAGCTGATTAGATCCATAGAGAATTCTTGATTCAGATTCTTGGCAAAAACTAACTTAACTTAAACTGCAGCTTACTTACTCCTTCCCACGCACTAGGCTTAGGTTACACCGGGGTAGGCGTATCTTAGAAGCACCAGTTGAGTACGTTTAGTCAATGATTTTATGTATGTATATATTTTATCTGTTTTAAGTATCATATGGCTCAGAAACCATATAAATGCTTCTACAGTATTATTTCATAATACTCCTTTTAGTGTACGCACTTTACTTTATAACAAGTATTGCAATTGTGGCAATTCACAATTGCACGAGAAAGAGGACTGCTCAATAAATAACAACTTTTATTGAAAACGCCTGTCTCTCTATTTCTCTGCACTCTGGTGAAACTAAGCATGCACGATTGACTGAGTGAAATAGCTGTCTATTGTTTTCACACCACTCTGGAGATATACTCCTTATTCTGGAGGGAGCAAAGTTGTCATGTTAATGCGGTTGTCAGAAGCTAATCCCTTCTTGTCTATTCAGGGAAGTTAACTCATTCCTGTTTACTCAAGAAAGTTTCTAGTGACCTCTGAGCTAGCTGGCATTCATAATTAAGTCTAACATATTCAATAGAGACCTAGTCGACCTCAGTCCTACGTCTAAACTATCGTTTATGTTATTCCAATGCGCAGAGCCTATTGGGAATATAGGAACTACACTACATGGCGCCCAACGTTTGGTAAGGCGATAATCTAACGCAAGATACTAGAGTAACTCAGTCGTGCTTTTCACACAGACCCCTTTTCCCCGTAAAAACTCCAATAGACGTTTGGAGTGGGTAAAAGGTTAATATCCGCCAGAACTTAGTAGGATGAGAATCCTATGTATTAGTTTTTGGTTTAGTCAACGTTGAAGGATACAGTGTTCCAAAATATTGTGCACCTAATCTTTGTTACCTTGAAACTTGCTCTGCAAACAAAACGTTCTGTCAGTAAAAATGGTGGAAAGTGACGATGAAAGGGAGAAAGCTAGAATAGCAGCTCAACTTTTAGCGGATGACACAAGTCTCCAAAATGATGACCCAAACGTTATAATCATTCCGGTAAACGTAAGAAGAACTATAACTCTTAAACTTATAGAAAATGGACTATCACCAAGAGGTGGTACAGTCATATTTGTGGTAGAGGCCCATGAATATCGGCAGACAGAGGTATTCTATTCATGGATACATTTTCCAGCAGCACACGCTGTGACACAAGATTTCCCTTAATACAAAATAGAGAAATCTCCAGATGAATACGCTCCTTTCGAGGACGTTGAAATTCCACTATCATACCAAGAGCACCTGCTCTGGTTTAATGGTGCCCTAAAACATCAAAATCACATTAACAGGCTCGGTCCACCAGGTAGACCAGAAGCAACATGGCCGGTTCTAGCAAGCTATACACCACATCCTGACATTGAAAAATGTCCAACGAAGAACTTTTTGTTCATCTACAAGAATTAACAAAAGCATATAGAGAATTGGTTCAATTAACACTTGACGGTATAATGGTCCGCCAAAAATTGAAAGAAACAGATATAGCAGAACAACCTTTTGAACTTGCCAGAATCATTGAAAAATCCTTTGAAGAATTAGGTAGAGATAGTTTGGGTGGGAAACCACTAAAACCCCAACTAACTGAAAATCCTGAAAAAACATTTATCAAGAATAATCTCAATACTTCAAAAAATAAGTGGGAGGGTAACAAACAAACTACTCCCAGAGAAAAACAGTTTCAGTCCAGAGGAAGGTCTCCTCAACGGAGAGATAGATCTCCAGAACGAGGAGGCAAGTCTCCCCACAGGGAGCCCTCTGAGAAAAGATACAACCTTAGAGTTAGGGATAAATTAAGAAAACCTGTTAGATGTCAAGATATTGATACACGTCCCTCTCGATCTTTTCAGACTTCCTCACAGAAATCGGAAAGAAGAGGACGGTCAGAACACAAGGAAGAGCACGTCAAGTCCAAAGACAAGGAACCTGCTCATCAAAGAAAAAAATTACAATTTCCAAAAAAGAAGGTAGCTAGTATTAAAATAAAACATGCCGAGGATTTTGAGGACACAACTGAAAAACGGAGAGTGGGCCGAGACAATGCTAGAGGGGGACAAAACTAGGAAAATAAAGGGACTCTTTTGGGATAACCTTTCGAAAGGCTATGATGTCCTTCTCGCAGAAAAAGACTGGCCACCAGAGTTTGTCAGGGAGTGCCCACATGGCGAAGAAATGATTATGCCTGCCTTCTCAAGTCAAATTCCAATTCATAAAAAATACACATTTGCTAGAAAATGGGCAGTAGCCCAAGCCTCTGCACTATATTAAAATAAAACATGCCGTGGATTTTGAGGACACAACTGAAAAACGGAGAGTGGGCACAGACAATGCTAGACAGCGCAGCAGAAGTGACCATAGCTCGCAAGATCCTGATGAATCCTCTGGAGACAGTGGACACGAATGAATACATTCAAGTGGAAACTGCAGACACCAGAGTTAGCATACCCCATACATTATATGAAATAACATTACATATAGAGGGGGACAAAACTAGAAAATAAAGGGTCTCTTTTGGGATAACCTTTTGAAAGGCTTGATATCCTTCTAGCAGAAAAAGACTGGCCACCAGAGTTTGTCAGGGAGTGCCCACATGGCGAATAAATGATTATGCCTGGCTTCTCAAATCAAATTCCAATTCATAAAAAATACACATTTGCTAGAAAATGGGCAGTAGCCCAAGCCCCTGCATTATATAAAAATCATGTAGGATGGAATGAGGATTCTCCTCACCAATAAAATTTAGTTAAAAAATCAACCAACTGCACAGAGGCAGTATCCTGTTAAGCAAGAAGCTAAAAAACAAGTCAGGGAGATCTTAGATCAACTTGAATATCAGGGGGTGATTGAAACATGCACCTCACACATGAACAATCCTTTGTTTCCTATCTCCAAGCCAGACGATTCATATCATCTAGTTTTGGACTACAGACACCTAAACTCTTGCTGCAAAACATTTGCAGTACAAAACTCACGCAGTGCAGCACTAATGAATACCATTGTGCACACAAAATATAAAACAACATTAGATATCTCAACTGGCTTCTTTTGTCAAAACATTGCACCAGAAAGCAGGTATTTGACCGCTTTCTCCTGTATGGGGGCACAAAAACAATTTTGCCATCTCCCACAGGGATTCAAGAATAGCCCAGGATTATTCTCAGCCAGGGTAACAGAGTTACTACAAATGTATGATGATGAGGGATTATCCTATGTCGATGATATCTATCTTACAGACGACGACCTGGAGACACACTTGAAAAGAGTAAACACCATTATACTTGGGTTTGCAGCTGAAGGGTATAAAGTCAACTTTAAAAAGTCACGAATTGCCCATCTCACTGTCCTGTTTTAAGGATATGAATTATCAAGTGAAGGCAAAAGCCTAGCAGACAACTTCTTAGAGAAGTGTGCAGTACTCCAACCTCCAAAAACGCTGAAAAACTTACAATCAATTCTAGGTTTCCTGAATTTCGGAAGAACATACATTCTAAATTATGCAGAGAGGGTTAAACCTCTCTATGAATTAATAAAACCTAATTTCAAACCAATTAATTGGACTCAGAAACACACAGAAATTTTACGAACATTACAAACAGACATGTTAACTAAAACAAAACTGCAAACACGTGCAAATGAATGCAACCTTGTAATCCGAGTCATCCCAGGAAGATACGGATTCACGTACCTGACCTCTAATGAGGGAGAAACGGCACCAATAGCTTATAAATCACACTTGTACACACAAGCTGAAATGAAATTCAGTTCTACTGAAAAAATTCTGACAGCGGTTAAAACTGCTGTAGCAAAAGAAAGAGCCCAAGCTCAAGGCAAAAGCATATCTGTTTTAACAGCAGTATCAGCCCTTGAGGCAGTGACGAGACAACGCATTCCAAATGCAGTGGCATTAGATCCAAAATGGATACAATGGGAAAGTTCTCTTGCTGCAGAAGACGTGAAACACGCTTTTGATCCAAAAATGAAAAGACTAGAAGATCTAGAATACGAAAGTGAATGTCCTCTGTCAATCGAAATTCTACCTCTCGAACAATACACCTGTGTAATCTACACAGACAGATTTGCACAACACTACGTTGTGGATAAACAAATTTACAATGCAGCGTGCGCGATTGTTAAAGGTCGCTGGCGCTTAGGTAAATTCAGACCGATGGTCACTAAAACTGAATCATTCAGAAACTGTACAGCTCAGCGAGCTGAAATAAGATCTTTAAAGATGGCGCTTGAAAATGCCCATTGCGAATTCCCCACACTAATCCAGTCTTACAATAATGACATGCAGACATGGATCAAAAACGGTTACAAAGATGAGACTGGTGCCACAATAAAGCACAAAAAACTTTGGGAACAAATAGTTCTTTTGCAGAAAGAACTACAAAAGACTCACGTGATACATACACTGAGTCATCAATGTGATGGCGTTCACGTTGCAGGGAATTCATTGGCTAACAGAGCCACAGCTGCAGCTGTCAAACCGGCTTCCATAGCTACAAAAAAGCGTACTAAAAAACAGATAGACGGTGAAACGCTACTAGCAGTAAAAGCCTCAATGGAAGGCAACTATGCGGCGTTACCTCTAAATTATCCACTCGGAAATATATACATAATTGATGTGAACTCCGTTCCGTTTGCTCGAATCCCTGGAGTGAGGGATAGAGTAATTCCAAACACGAACCAGAGGGCTTACTTGATTCAAGAAGCACACATGGGAATGGGTCTGAGGCACCAAGAGATCTTGAAATCTCTAATAGAATTACAATCACAATACTGGTGGCCGGGGATGAACGTGCAAATTTACAACTTTGCAATGAATTGTCAGGACTGCAACAGAGATCGCAGTTGTGAACCGGACCAGACACCAGCTCGGACACCTCTATTAGAAAGCATTAGGCTATCTATACGCAAAAATCCAGATGGAAAAAGGCGATCCCATGATTATTAAGACGAGATTCATTTGGATGTGGCCCCAGCGCTTGGCTGACGCCAGAACTGTTATAAAATATTTGCGAGTCTTTATTGGCACATACACGATTGGCATGCTACATTCTGACCAGGGTCCTGCGTTTAGCTCTCGAGCTTACAAGGAGGCCATGGCCAGCATGGGCATTGCATTGCGGTACTCTAGCCCATTCCATCCCAAGGGAAATGCGGTAGTGGAGAGAAAAAACCGTGACATAAAGCAATCTAAAACGGCGAGGGTATTAGGTTCGGGTGACAGGTGGGTCAAACATCTAACAAGTGTCCAACGCAGTCTTAATAATATGCCAAGAAATTCTCTAGGAGGTATCACTCCGTACAAACTTTTGTTTGGTACCAGAATGATCATTCATGACCTCGATCGTCACACTTCAGTGGTGGAACAAAAAACATTTGATATCAAAGATCGTTTGGCTGTTTTACAGGACTTAAATGAAACAAGAAGAAGTCTAAGTAACACAAAGCTAAAGCCAAAAGCCACTGAAGAAAAACCACCTGTCCCAGCAAGACCTGTCTGGATTCCAAAGATTGGGGATCTGGTCAGAGAAAAGATTGCGGTGAAGAAGGAATTTGGGCCTTATTAAAGAAAAGCAGTACCTGTCTTAGCTATCAGCGGAACAAGATCAGTAGTACTACCGCCCCTTGCTGGTAAAAGGGAGAACAGAGTTGTATCAATCGACCTGGTAAAACCACAATCATGTGGCCAATAATAAGTAGGAGGCCCAGTGGACTCACAAGAAGTAGCAGAAGACCACACCATGCTACAATCCAAGAGGTTCAAACTGAGAGACTAATCACATTTGATAAACCTGCAGTAATTAAAAAAGGACTATGCAACAAAGCCATGGAACTTGTGCCTCTTGAAACCCAAATTGCAACAGTTCGTCAAGAAACACCAGTCTACAATGATGTAGCCGCTAAACATACATATCCAAAGATTAATGAAAATCCTGAAGCAATTTGAACAATTGACAGAACTGCATCTGGCTATTTCATCAATTTCGATGACTTTTTGGATGATCCAAGTGACCATGAAGAAACGCCAGCAACAAAAACTTTGAAAGAAAAATGGACTGAACTATTTCATCAGCGCAAAGAAACATATCTGATTTCACCATGGATTGAATTATGGATTGTGTTAGGTGTACTTTTCCTTCTACTTTGGCTCATCATGATTTTATGTTTGGGTAGATTTATTGATGGAAAATATAGTACAATGGACACAGCAAGTCAGAACATCAACTTGGCCCTAAAGCCTCACAGATCTTCTCACACTGAAAAAAGAGAACTGTCATCAGTGAACATCACAGCCAATCCTATACCTGGGGGTGTAGCATGGGACAAAACGGATTACGAAATCTTTGGCCCGGTGGAACTCTTGAAATATCCACATCAGTTCAAGGTTTCCTTAAGTGACTTTGTGACACCAAGTACTTTCTCTGATGATTGGGACTTTGAAAATATTAATAATATGATGTCAGATTTAGAAATGTCAGCAAAATTCACAGAACATAACTATTTGCAGGGTTCAACGAACTAAGAAGAAATGTACTGTTTTAACCACTATGGTCATCACTATTTGCATAAATCTGCTAATGCTAGAAATGTTTTTAGTTATGATCAATGGGAACATTGTCCAACACCGCCAAAAGGCAGCTCGAAAACATTTTATGAGAAATTCCCATACTTCTCAGGGTTTAACAACACAGATCCAGAAACGTTTTATTTTAAAATGTTAAATAAGACAGGAATGAAAAACATGTTGACAAATACTAAATTGATTTATTCTGAAGAATTTTATGAAAAAATGTCTACATTTGGTTTTGAATTTTGGAAAAACAACTTTGAGACAAAAACCATCTGGAATACAAAACATTGGCAGGTACAAGGTCTAGGATCATTATTTAGAGCCTGCATGATCCCAGAACAGATAATATTCCTGAATGACACCATTCAACAAACAACCTGTCTTGGCTTAGCCAAAATAAAAGACTTAAACAAACCGTCTATTCCAAAACCAATGCCTGATAGTAATAGCACTACAGATGTGGAGATAGATGTATCCCATATTTTACACCAAAACAGAACAAATCCTGATTGGAGAAAATGGTTGATCTGGCCCACAGACACTAATAACTGTCAAGATAGATTCCTGAACAAAAGACAGGGGTTCAAACAGAACAGGCCAGACCCAAGATATTCCCAGAGACAACATTCAGGGATAGTTACAACATACAGTGTAGGAAAGCTATGCCTCGAATGGCTACAGAGATCCACACTGCAGGAAATTAAGCAACACTTGACTTTATTTAAAGAAGGTGCTGACTTGCGAGATTTCAAATTGGGACCTCGCAAACAGCGTCAGAAACGTTTCATATACGCCGGTATATATGCAGCTTACAATGAGGCTTGGAAAGTAATGCAAATTGAAACTGCGAATACGAGAAATTGATCGTATTAATTTGGAAAAATCACTGTCTGTAGTGGACAATGGGTTAACGACTCTGTCCTCCAGAATTTATTCACTGGATAGCATTGTATCATCTGCTATTGATATAATAGAGCAGGACTTGCTAATTTTACAACATGGCCAGTCCCAATTACGTTCTATTGTACACCTAGGCTGGACGTTACAAAATCTGCGTTCAGGTCACGTGCCATGCGTCTAATCAACAAAACGTCATTATTTTCTATCTTTAACCTTACTGATAAAAAAATCCGTTTGGCACAAAAAGGAGCAGACTATATGATTCTGAGCATTGAAAAACTTGAGAGATTACCATTGACAATGTCAGAGAGACCTGTCATTGAATGGATAATACATGGTACAATTACAATTCCGATAACAACTTTTCAGTTTCAATATTGTCAAAAGTATATACCAGCAGGCCTGTATGAAAGGTTGGGTAAAGGATACATCAAGTCAACCTGGAAATTACCTTATACACATAGATGTTATATTGAAGGGAAAAAAGAGGTATTTCTAAGTGGTAACAACTTTAAAAATTCACTAAGCGGTACACTTCTGTGTCAAGGTATTCACTTGTATGGAGCCTGCGAAGGTTCATCAAATAACCTTTCATGTCACCTGCATGGCACTCCTGCAACACAGATAGAGCCTTTTTTCAGACAGCTTTCCAACGGCAGCTACGTTGTAATAAACGACCACAGCTGTTGTGGCATGGTGCCAGGATTAGCCTGTCTCGTGAGCGTTACTTCCAGGGTCATTTGCTGTATGCAAGTATTGTATCCAAACAGCAAACCAGACATGGAGGCAGCAATATGGCCTTCTCTGAATATCTCTTCTATTCGAATTGATACTTTAAGCAGAATGAAGTCTATTATTTTACCGCCAACTGTGCCTTTAACCTCGTCCAAAGAAACGTATGATCTGCAAGTTGCAAGGACAGCGGCAGAGATACATTCCCTATTATCGACAAATTGCCCCGTACATTTCATAGAAATGTTAAGTCAAATTTTAAACATGTCTGATACCAGTGGCATCGCACATGTATTTAAGACCATTTTTTCGGGACTGTTAGCACCCTTTGAAACAGTTCTGGGCATCTTCCCGAATTTTGTGCATTCTGTATTTGGTGGACTGCCTCTTCTTTTGGGACTCGTAGCAGGAATTTTATTTTTGTTCCTTCTGCTATGATATGGCAAGTCAAGCCACAATCAAAACTCAGGCTACAATGGAAGAAACGATCATGGCTATACGATACCGAGAACGGATCACTAAAGTCCTCGGCTTTGCCCGGCTAAGAGATCTGAGATAGATTCTTTCGTTCAGACCAATCTGGCAAGATTGCATCTTATCTTTGCTTCGATGTCTGCTATGTGGAGAAGAATGCGTGTTGGACGTCTGTCTTACACTACCATCAGCAGTACCTATGGATATCGATACTTTGCTTGGTTCGGTAACGGCTCATGCAACGTGTTGTCCCCAGCGGCTACCTATTCTGATGACGGCATTCGTTGAGACTTCACCATTACGATTAGGTGGCGGTGAAGTACGAGATGAAAGCAGCACCACACAGGTACAACCTTCCGTGAGCATTGCTGATCCAAACATCGATGATAGCAATAATTCTCACATATGCACTATTTCAGCTTTTTCGAACTTGGTCGAACTTTCACCTTCTGTTGTAGACCAATTTTTTGCAAGCCTGTCTGATTTGATGTTCTCTCCTAACAACGAGAATAACTTTGAAAAACAATGAGCACACAGCGTTCCCTGAACTCTGAATTCGGCCTTCAGTTTTTATAAACAAGAATACTGAAAACAATTAGAACTATTTTTTCCCCTGAAAGCGAAATTATTTTTCCATTTCCAAAATATTTACCTTTTTTCTGTCATAGGGTACTCTGCTTAAAGTAGAACTATTCTTAGAGAACAGGACTTCTATTTTGAAACTCTAGAGACAATATTTTGATTCAGCCTCTAGCACATGTACAGTATTTTATAAATATGTGATGAAATGGTCTCGACCTTACTATTCTGTATTAAGAGCCACTTCATAAATGTAATTTTCACAATTCATTCAGCCGATATTTATGTATGCATTCTCTGAATGATACCACTGCTTGAAAACCGTACAGTACAAATACTAATTTTCGTGTATATACCATATACCATTTCAAATGCAATTTATGTATTTTGGGGTGGGTTGGAAAACACATGCATTGTTATATGTTTAGTATTGCTTAGTATTTTAGTAATGATTGACATAATACGTGGAGTGGGTGTTGTAAACGTATCTAGGACCCTATTTAAATGTTCCCGATTCATGCCCTTATGTGGTTATAACAAAACATATCCTTATAAAGGCACAAGAATCATATCCATATTTAGTCATAGCCAATGCAGTCCAAATACGGCAAGGCTACTCCCATAGACTCCTAGAAAGCACAACGCGTTCTTTAAACAAACCAAGCCTCCAGCAGCCTGGAAAATCCCCCTGCTTTTGTTTTGATTTGAACAAGAACTCCTGGAGTCCAGAAAGAACTGTAAGTTCTTAGTGACGTCTTATGTCCAACCTTATGGAAAAACTCGGCACCTTCCAGGTATAAATATACCAACGTTGCCTTAAGCAAACACACGGTGGTTTGGATCAGAGCGGCTATCTACTTGCCCGAAGCGGGAAACATCCTTTACCACGCAACCTTTACCACGCAGCGCTTTTACAATGCAGGTTTTACAACGAAAACCATTACAACGCATTGCACTGGGGGCGCTCTAGGATAAGTAATAGTTTAATTTACTATCCAACACCTTCCACGGGGACTGGAGTTGGAATAGTAAATTAAACTATTCACTATCCAGCACCCCCCAAAACAATGCTTTGTATTGGCTTGCGTTGTAAAACTTGCGTTGTAACGGCATGCATGGTAAAAGCATGCGTTGTAACAATGTACATCCGCCTGAAGCCCAGCTGATGCGAGAGCCGAAGGAAGCCGACCCTCCCATTGATGCACTGAGAGAGACGCTGTCTTTTCTCCTACCGAGAAATCCAGCCCCAATGTTTCCAGTCACCCTTGCGGGTTTCTAGGAGATCGAGTCCTGAGAACAAGATACAAGACCTCCTTCATTCTATAACCAAGGTACGGAGCTGATTAGATCCTTAGAGAATTCTTGATTCAGATTCTTGGCAAAAACTAACTTAACTCAAACTGCAGCTCACTTACTCCTTCCCACGTACTAGGCTTAGGTTAGGTACACCGATATAGGCGTATCTTAGAAGCACCAGTTGAGTACGTTTAGTCAATGATTTTATGTATGTATATATTTTATCCGCTTTAAGTATCATATGGCTCAGAAACCATGTAAATGCTTTTACAGTATTATTTCTTAATACTCCTTTTACTGTACGCACTTTACTTTATAACAAGTATTGCAATTGTGGCAATTCACTTCTCTTGCATGAGAAAGAGAACTGCTCAATAAATAACAACTTTTATTGAAAACGCCCGTCTCTCTATTTCTCTGCACTCTGGTGAAACTAAGCAAGCACGATTGACTGAGTGAAATAGCTGTCTATTGTTTTCACACGACTCTGGAGATATACTCCTTATTCTGGAGGGAGAAAAGTTGTCATGTTAATGTGGTTGTCAGAAGCTAATTCCTTCTTGTCTATTCAGGGAAGTTAACTCATTCCTGTTTACTCAAGAACGTTTCTAGTGACCTCTGAGCTAGCTGGCATTCATAATTAAGTCTAACATATTCAATAGAGACCTAGTCGACCTCAGTCCTACGTCTAAACTATTGTTTATGTTATTCCAATGCGCAGAGCCTATTGGGAATATAGGAACTACACTATACCGGCATCCGTATCATCTGGGGTTCTAAAGAGCATTCTGGAGTAGATGATTTGAAAAGCCCAAGCGTAGTACTGAATGTCCGGTAATGATAGTCCCCCATTCTCTCTCCGTCTTCGCAATTTTTTTCCAAGAGATCGAACACCTTTATATGCCCAGATAAAAGAGTTTATTGCCTGTTGGATCCTATCTATTGTTGGTTTCTTAAAATGAAGAGGGATGGTGTTAAATAAATAAGTGATTTTTGGCAAAATCACCATCTTAACCAAAATAGTCCGACCTAAAATCATAAGAGGAAGATGTACCCAGCTCTTCAATAGCTGCACTAGTTCCCTAAAAATTCTCAAAAGATTACTTTCCGGGATTTTATTTATATCCTCCACAATTATACTTCCCAGATATTTCATATCCTTTTTGATCAATGGGTTATCTTTTCTCTGATTCCAGACCATGATTTCTGTTTTGGCCTCAATTACCAGATACCCTGATATTCTACCAAACCCCATAGCTATCTGTATAGTATGTAATAATGCGGCTTCTAGGTCGGAGGAAAAGATTACCAGATCATCTGCATATAATGTAACTTTCTTTTCCCAGGTCCTCCAAGAGAAGGAAGGAATGTTAGTTGCCATCCTGAATTTCTGGGCAAAGGGCTCTATATACAGATTGAATAATAGGAAGGACAGTGGCCATCTCTGTCTTGTACCCCTCAAGATTTTAAAAGGTGCAGTTAAGTTCCCATTAACTAAAGCTCTTGCAGTTGGGTTTTGATATATTAATTGAACTGCCCTACAGAGTGTATCCCCCAGCTCGAGTCTCTTCAAACCCACTAACAAATAAGACCACCTATTGAAGGCCTTAGAAGCATCTAACATAATAACTGCGAGAGGGGCAGAATAAGAGGTAGCCGCATCAGTTGCTCCAATGAGCCCATATGTTAGTTCACGAATGTGCTTCCCCTTGATGAAACCCTTCTGATCCTTTTGAATTAACCCCCACGTGACTTTGTTCAGTCTCCCCGCCAGTATGGTGGTAAAAATGTTATAATCTATGTTAAATAGGGTTATAGGTCTACATGAATCGCAATTGGCGGGATCCTTGCCTGGTTTCAAATTAAGAGAAAATGTTGCTTCATTCTATGATCTAGGAAGTTCCATGTCATTCTCTAAAATCTCTCTAATTACTTCTGTCAAAAAGGGGGCGAGGACATCCCCTAGAAACTTCTACAGCTCTGCTGGTATCCCATTGGGCCCAGCGGCTATACCACCCGTAGACATGTGTATGGCCTTCCTCACATCTACTGTTATGTCTTGATTGAGGACTCTCTCTTTGATCTTGGTGCAAAGGGTTAACTGACTCAGCTAACCAGACTATCGCCTCCTCCTCTGAGACCTCATCCTCTTCAGAATATAGATCTAAAAAATATACAGATTTTGCATCTTCCAAGTCCGAATCATTTGTTAACATTACATCAGACTGTACCACCTTTATTCCGTCAATATGATTTCTATTTTGTTCTGTCTTAATCTTCCAGGCTAAGAGCTTCCCTGATCACTCCCCATACTCAAAGAGGGCCAGCTTTTCTTAATCCTATTTTGTAGGGTTTCTTCCACGCGATTTTTAAGTAATGCAAGTTTTTCTTCCCTCTAAGTATTACTGCCGGCTATCGTAATTCTGTCTGTTTCTACCTTTCTCATTTCTCCCTCTAGTTTACCCAGCTCTAGTCTGTATTGTCTATTTCTATAGCTTAGTATACATTGTGATCTTGCCCCTAATAAAAGCTTTCAGGGTATCCCACACTATCCCAATTGGGGATAATTTGTAGAAACTCGCTCACTTCTATCTTTAAGGCATCTACTATTTCTGTCTCTGTAAACATAGTGTGATCCAGAGTCCACCTTTTATCATTATGTCAGCAGTTACTCCTCAGTGTTATTACTGCTGAATGATCAGACAGATGTGCGACAAGATATTCAATGTCTAACACAGCTTGTTTAAGACTTGCATCTACCAAACAATAATCGATCCTCGATCTGTGCCCATATTTTATATTATGAAATTAAGTGCCTAGCAGAGCTCCTGCCCTCTCTCTCTCCATAGAACACTGAGGGAATATTGCCGATCATAGATCTCAAAAAGGCCCGGGATTTTGAAGTAGTTATAGCCCTACTATTACTGGATTTATCCAACTTTAGATCCATAATGATGTTAAAATATCCCACCATTCTAGCCGGGCAAGGGAAGTCTAGTAAATTAGTAAACCCTGAATTTAAAGGTTCACAGTCATCCTGGTTTGGGCCAGAATAGCCTACTAAAGTTAGCGGGCGGTCCCCTATTTTTAGGTTTGCTATGATCCAACTGCAGGTTTTATCCACATATGTACTTCACAACCTAACACACCCTCCTTATTTTACCACTATTGCTACCCCTTTTATGTTTGCTGTATGCTCTGTATACCCTACCTGGTGAACCCATTTGTGTTTCTTAAACAGCTTTATACATTCCTCCTTTACCAGATGGGTTTCGTGTAAAATCAGTATTTGTGCTGGGGAGTCCTTGAGAAATTGTAGTATCCGGTCCCTTCTACCCCTTGTATGCAGTCTATTGACATTCCATGTTCATATCTGCGTCATCATTCTACAGTATCTTCCAGACCTATGTGCTGGGCATCATTACATGGCATATCTACAATCTGCCTATGTGAAGTGTTTGAGGATTTTTTTGTAGTTTTTCCCACACACTCCCCACCCAGTGCACCCTTCCCACCCCCCCTTGGAGACCCCACCCCTACTTCCTACTAGACCTAGTACTGGTCCCATCTTCTTCCCAGCCTCCTGTTATACACCGCCACCTGTATTTATATTAATAAAAAAAGAACCCATGTACCCCCCAATTTGATCTCCTACTCCTCCATTATATGTCAGTCAATGGATAGGCCCCTCCCTTCTTAATTACATCCAAAAAAATCATCTGCCTCTTTGTTATGCATGACTCTGAGGGCAGCTGGAAATTTAAGCTGTGCTGATGCACCTATTTTCCAAAACTCCTCAAGGCGCTCTGCGAGTTCCCACTGCCTATCCAGGGTAGCCCGGGCCAGGTCTGACCTAATTTCAAAAGAGAAACCTTCCCCCTTAGAGTTTTCAGTTTCAATGCACCCTAGAAGTATTTTTCTTTCAGGGCATACGTTTGAAAATTGAGAAGGATTTTCTGTGGCTTCACTCTATTTAGATTTTTCTAAAAGGGTCTCTTTATATCCGCTGAATGTCCTTTTCTATTACTGCCTCACTTTCTTCCATCTGGAGGGCATCCTTTATGAATGAGTCCACCTGCCGCCCCTCGGGAACATTCAGTCTATGCAGATTATTCTTTCTAGAGTTATTTTCCAGCTGTTCCACCTTCTCCTATAGTGCTAGAATCTCTTTTTTGCTGTCTTTTAGGTCCGCCCTTAGCTTACCAACCTGAGTTTCTAGTGTCTGGGTTCTCGCTGCAAGAGAGTCTATTTTTTTTTTTAAACCTCATAAAAATTGCGTTTCTCACTATGATTGGCCTCAGATACAGCGAAACCTTTTCTGATGTCTCCGGAGAGAACATATCCTCTAGAGAACACCCCAGTCCCAGAACCAGCATTTTCTTCATGATCACTACGATTTTTTAAAAGCTCTTCCAAAGAGGGTGTTCCCCTGTTGTTATCTGAAGTGTCTCCGTCTTCATGGGCCTCCCCTTTCTCTCCTACCACCTCTTTTAGTCTCCCTCCCTTCTGTTTGTGGCCCCATCAAATGCTCCTGGGGTTCTAGGCTGCTTCTCCATGTCCGTCCTCATGATGATTTTGAAGGATAACCACTGGTGGGAGAACCTTAAAAAAGATCCTCAAAGAGGGGGTAACTTTTATTTTGCGGGTCAATATCTCACTTCTACTTTTCTTGCCTCCCGTACATTTCGGGTTTCCTGGACCACTTCCCCGGTGGTGCTAAGCCCCTCTGTGCTAGCTTTAAAAGTAAAAGGGGTGATACAGCCTTTGCTGAGAGAAGGGGCCCCCTTACTTGCTCCGGATTTAAAATGGTGTCAATCCCAGGGTTAGCAGGTCCTACTGAAAAACTACACAGCGCCTCTCCTCTGGCACATTAGACCATAGGTTTTTTAAACAAATTCCCTTTCTACTGGGGGTTTGTCAGCCTTACCAGCAGTCTTGTTGACACATTCCTTCCTCCTGCTCCCTCTGCCGTGGGAGCGCTTTCCTTTTTTGCTCCCTGGTATGGTATCCGTAGTTCCTTAAAGGGTTCCTTGCTTCATGCGGGTCGCTGTTTGTAGTTTGGGGAGCTTGGGGAGCAGCGCTTATTCTGACGCTGCTCTCACTAGCCCCGAGGAGACCTTGCTCCGCTGCCCTGTGGCTCTTCCACAGCGTGAGGGCGGTGCAAGACCAGCAGGTTCCCCCTTTGAGCTCCGGCGGCAATCTGCTCCTTTTGAAACCTCCAGGGCCGCGCAGAGGACAAGGAGCGACCCGGTGAGGCACATATGGGTTGGGGGGTTTGTTAGCGCGTTATGGTGGCGGTGCTCGGCAGGACTGTTGTACTTGGCCTTTTTTGGCTAAAGTTCCCTAAACTTTTTGCCTTTCCCCTAGACCTTTTTTCTGAAACAGTGTTGCCAACTTAGATGCTTTGGGCACTTTGCCACTGCAATCAGTGTCAAAGTGCAAGTGTTCCCTCTGTAAAGTGTCATGGTAATTGGTTGTCCATGATTGGTATGTTTGCCTTACTAGTAAAGTCCCTAGTAAAGTGCACTATGTGTACCAGGGCTGGTAATGCAAATGCTACTAGTGGGCCTGCAGCACTAACTGTGTCACCCTCACAAGTAGACCTAAAGAGAGAACTCAGGCCTGCCATTGCAGTGCTTGCGTGCAGTTTGTTAAACTGCCATGTTGTCCTGACAAGTGCACCCACTTATGGGGAAAGAATTGACGGCGCATTTAAAACACTAATAGCGGCAGAACTACAGGTCTGTTGCGTCTGACGTCATCCTGTAGTCCGTCGCGCGAGGGTGACGCTCCGCGTAGTGAATGTACGTGTTTGAATAAAGTTGAGCAGATTTATTGTGGTTTTCCTAAGGCGTTCTCTCCTGTTGAGAACAATGGGGCGTATGGAGCGGTGGACACTGTGGAAGGTAATTGTTTGACATCATTCCCACTGTTGACGCCTCTGGAATTTGAGGCCCTATGCCATAAAATC
The DNA here is from genome assembly GCF_964261635.1 of Lissotriton helveticus. Taxonomy (NCBI): domain Eukaryota; kingdom Metazoa; phylum Chordata; class Amphibia; order Caudata; family Salamandridae; genus Lissotriton; species Lissotriton helveticus. The sequence goes on from NC_136061.1 coordinate 1,727,973,911, forward strand.
AAGTCAGGCTCTCCAGCTGACCCGCTGTCATCAACTTATTTTCATCAGTTCCATTCATCGATTGCTCCTGTGAGCTTAGAAGTGGCCAATTTGTCTTTGAGGTCAGTTTCTGTTCCCAGGGCATGGAAGCACACCAAAGTCATTCCGTTGATAAAGAAATCTACTCTTGATCCGGATGATCCGGGGAACTATCGCCCCATATCCCAGTTGCCTTTTTTGGCCAAGTTAGTGGAAGCACACATGAATTCTATGCTATCCAAATTCACGGAACAACAGAGTATCTTTGATTCATCACAGCATGGGTTCCGACATCGGCATAGCACTGAATCTGCGCTATTGGCAGTGTCGGAATCTATTCAGAGCAGGTTGGATATGGGAGATTCAGCGGCCTTGGCCCTGTTGGACCTAAGCACCGCCTTTGACACGGTGTCCCATGTGATTCTCCTTGAACGCCTCTGGGAAGTTGGGATTAGGGATGGGGCCCTGGAGTGGATCCGCTCTTTTCTGGAGGATCGGACGTTCCAGGTCTCAGTACCACCCTTCCACTCCCAGGAATGTGCCCTGCGCCAGGGGGTACCTCAGGGCTCTATTTTAAGCCCACTTTTGTTCAATCTATATATGAGACCCCTGGCAAAGGTGGCAAGAGATAGGGGATTGTCATTGGTGTCGTACGCTGACGACACCCAGTTGGTAATCGCCTTCTCCAAAAACTGCTGTGTTAACTTGGAGAAATTTAAGGAGGATCTGCTAGTTATCTCAGATTGGATGACGGCAAACTGTTTACAGTTAAATGCCAGTAAATCTGAGATACTGCTATTCTGCAAAGACCGGGAGCTCTGGTCGGAGCAGTGAGGGCCGGGCCGTCTCAAACCTGCCCCGTCACCTAGGGAGGCTGTGAAGAACCTGGGCATGTGGTTTGACAACGGACTAACGTTTAAGAAGCGGACAAAAGCTGTTGCTGCTGTCTGTTTCGGGCTCTTGCGAGGGTTGAGACCCTTGCTTGTTTTTTTTCCCCCTAGAGTTCGTCAAACCATTGCTCTGTATTTGGGCGCTAATAAGGCCATTATCAAACGCTTGCAGAAGGTCCAAAATGCTGCTGCACGCCTTCTGGTGGCCTTACCTAGATCCTGCTCGGTGGCACATGTGCTCCCCAAGCTTCATTGGCTACCTATAGAGAAACGTGTCCAATTTAAGGTGCTGTGTATCTCACATAAGATTCTGACGCATCAAGCCCTGGGTGGGCTTTCTTGAATGCTGACACCTTACGAGCCTGGGCGAGCACTGAGATCTGCCGACCTTGCGCTTGTCTGTGCTTCTCGGGTTCGGAGAGAAAGGGCAGGGGGCCGTTCCTTCTGCTTTTTAGCGGCAAAACTTTGGAACTCGCTCCCAGTACATATTAGAGCTATTTCCAATCTTTTGGCATTTCGTAAAGCTATAAAAACTTGGTTGTTTCCACTCTCTGATGTTTAGTTTTTTTAGGCTGTGCTCTCTCGTTCTTTCTCTCGGGTCTCTGGTTGAGCTGGGATGCCTCGTTGCTGAGGCAGCCGTGCGCATTACAAATCATAAATAAATAAATAAAATAAATAAAAGAACACACAAGATGGTACCTCGGGACCTCCCATGCACGAAGGTGAGGACCGAGGCACCAAAGGAGAGGTGAGAGCATTCGAACACATGCGTGCTGGTTTGGGCGGTTTGGAGCAATGTGAGCTATGTTAGGGATCCCCTTGAAATAATGATAAAGTCTGGCATACAATTGTGGCGAGGCGGTGACCTTTGCTTAGGTTGGTCTGTTCAGTTTTTTGATGCCAGATTGATTTGTTATAAAGGGCATCTTTCGTATAGATGATGACCCTTGTAGATACCACAAAACAATCATCTTTATAGCGAACAATAAAGGTTATCACAATGAATCTATGGAAGTGGTTCCACGAGTGCTACATAAACATCAGAGTTAGCACGGGTTCCAGATCATTTATATACATACAGTTTTAAGCTAAGGTATGCTGAATCTATGAGAACGGCCATAGGATGAGACTACCTTGCTGGAATGTGCTCTTCCCAAGTTGAGATCGAGAGTTATGTCCTATGTACAAGTTTTTTGTATTTTACTCCTAACATTTGTAGTGTTTGACCCCCCCTAAAAAAACATATTTTACTTTATTTATATGGCGGGGTCTCACACACCTGAGTGGTTACCGGGTGAGGTGAGGCTAATACCTCATATAGGACAGGTGAGTGGACCTGTTCATCTATTGAATAAACCGTTAAGAACAGCATTTAAATGAAAAAGAGTACGCAATCCATTAATGCCATGTATTCTTATGGTTGGTGTTATATGTGTGTAAATTCTATCTTCTAGGTGTGACAATCACCCTGCCTGTATGAAGGTAATATGATAAACACATAATTATATGTTTTCACTATATGTTTTCACGTATGCAGTAGCGTATTGTCATAAAAGTTCCTGAAGAAAGCCTGGGCTAATAGCCCTGTATGGTTGAAACTAGTCGACCACTTTTCACAAGCAGCGACATATTTAGTTTACGTCGCATCTGCAATTATTTTATTAGGTTTGTGAGAGATGTTAGAATAAAAGGTTTTTCTCTCACTTATCCTTTTTAGATCACTACTTCACTTGCACTGCACTCAATCCTTTTCCATCACATAATTTAGTGGATATCCTTTAGATGCATCAGATGATTAAGTAGCATTAATTGTGATTGGTTTCTTTTGTGCTACTCCATGTAAAGGTCATAGAGACCGATACGAAATTCAAACCACATAATTTCCTCTCGTGTTGAGAGGAGAAACGAAGGATATCCAGATGATGACACTGGCCGCGAGTGGCAGTTGATGGAAATCTGACTGATTCGTAATGGTCTCTGTATTAGATATCAGTTCTGATTATGGAATGGAATATTCCTTTTAGAATTCTCTTTAATAATTTGTAAGTTGGATGGCTTATGGTTGCTATGTCTCTTTTCCTTAATGGTTTTGAATTTGACCGCCAGATTTTTATGTATTGAATATAAGTGCACCCACTTGCCAGGCCTTACCCTTCCCTTTGTGGGACTCTCACGGACGCCTGCATTACTGCTGCAGACCTCGGATTTGGACTGTAAAACCCACAGCTAGCGGAACCCGCTCCGCAGGTCCCGCGTCGCAGGAGGGGATGAACGGAGCTTATACCTTGCTGGGCGGTGAGTGTGCGACAGGGCTGCGAGCTGCAACCCGGACTCAGTTTCCCAGGAGTCCCGGGTTACTCAGGCCGATCCAGCTGGCCCGCTCTCCCTGACCGCCCCGCCCAGCCCCACCGGCCTTACAATACTTCTATAAGTACGAGACTCATACGCTGCGCGGGAGCGCCCGGGTTAAGCCCGGGACAAGGGCGGGACCGTCTGTGGCCGTCCGGGGCAGACGGAGGCCGGGCTGGGCCAGCCCCTTAACATCTGCAGTTTAGTGACCCGTGCCTGGCCATACGCTGGATATGGCGACAGAAGAGGAAACCCCAGGGAAAAAAGGTAGATTACGCAACGGTTTATTGGAGAATTACTTCCCCAAGAAGAGCGAGGGAGAAAAGGATTCTATTCTAGCGGAGCGTAGGGCAGAGCGGCGTCGCTCAGTTGAGAGCTTGAAACATAGACCCCTCATTGACAGTTCCTTGTTGGATTTGACCCGGGAGGTAGGTTCTGTAGATTTGAGTGTGGATAACGCTAGCCAAGAAGGCGTCCCCTTATTGTTCCGTGACTTTGTATCCACACCCGATTTTCCTCTGGATAACATTATAACTGTTTCTCCCACCCCTAGTCCTAATTGTGCCCTTGTCACATCTACTCCCAGGAAACAAAAACCAAAGCTTTTAATTGAGGCCCAGATCCACCGCCCACCACCTAGTAAAAAAAGAAAGAAACTTAGGGTGGCACCTGGTAAAGTCAAAACCCCGCATACTGAGTTTGGCAAAAGGTAAAAAAAAACCATTTTATCTGATATCACCCCAGTAGTAGAACAGGATTTTATACCAGCAGTAGTACTACCATTGGGTCACAGCCCGTCTGAAGTAGTTATACAGACAGTGGTTCCTGATGATAATACTGGATCTGCAGTAGCTGTTACTTCATCTCCCCCCCATTGATAGGAAACTTGGAGTTCTTGTTGAGATCTCTCCTTTTACCTATCAATGAGTCCATTAAAAAGGTGGAAATCAGACTGACCATACTGGAAGCCACCATAACTAGCATGGCCACTCTGACTAAAACCAAGGGGAGCGGGGTGGCGCATCTTACACCTTCGACATTGCCCCCTTCTAATTTGGTTCAAAAAAACCCTCCCGCCCCAGCTCAGCCGGCCAAGCAAACTCTACAGCCCCAGGGTAGAGTTGATCTCTCCTCCCAAAACGCACAGCCCCCAATTCAACCAAAGCCACCAGGAACCGATTTAGGTGACGCCCCTAATAAACCAATTTTAAAGGCCACGACAAGCAGCAATCAGAACATCCAAGGGGTAGGTCGGAATAACAAGATACCACATAAAAAGGTCCCACAAGTGGAAATTCCCCCAGAAGCAGCGCCCTTTGTGGTGGTCTTGACAGGGGTCCCTCAGATAGCGGAAAATAGGAAGGAGGGATACGTTGACCTCAAGAATAAAATTATTCATTGGCTGAGAACGTACAGGCCGATAGCGCCCAATATAGATGGGGACATAGTCCATGTTAGACGGATTAATTGGCTGGGGAGTAGAACTAAAAATATAGAGGGGGATATAGTGGTGGTTAATTTTAGAGATCCTCGGGCTGTTGATTATATTTTAAACTGGCCACCAGGAAACGGCGAAACCCGTATCACCCCTCGAGCCTTAACATATTTCTACCCCAGGACAGAGGCTACCCCTTTTAAACATCCAAATAAATTTCAATCTTATAGGCCTTCCTTTACCTTGCCTCCTAATAACAACTATCCCCAGCATGGACAACATTTTGCCTTAGTGCCTGATCAGCACCTTCCGTGGTCTAGGGCCCCTTATAGACATATGAGTAACCACGACACCAGGATGAGTCGTTTAAGACCCTTTACCCCGCTGGACACATACAATCGGTTTTCTCAGCTCTCGGGGCTGGAAGACTGCGATTGAAGTTCAGCGCCCGGGGGGGAGTCAAGTGAACTCCGTGAGGGGGAGATCTCACGACGTCCCTGTGGCAGTGTAGATATGGAGGAAGTTGGGCCACCCTCAGTCCAAACTGTTATTACTAATAACATTACTGAGGCTTCTATGTCAGCTAGTCCTTTGACTAGCGTGGATGGCTGTCCTGTGACCACTATCCCCCTGGCACAGGAGGGGGGGTGCTGTATGACCATGGTGGACAATGAGGGCGGGACCAGAGAGGGATACACCTTAGTGCCAAAAGGAAGGCGGGTAATAAGCCTCCTTTCCTGGAACATTGCGGGGTTAAAAAGGAAGTTAGAAATACCAGAGTGGCACATGTTCATTGAGAGGTTCGATGTTTGCCTGTTTCAGGAAACTTGGAGCCTATTTCCGCTACACAAAGCGGGGTATACCACCCACTTTCTTCCAGCAGTAAGTAAGGGAAAGGGTAGACCAGCGGGGGGCCTTACGGTCTGGATCAAAATAGAACTGGATTGGGTGGTTACACGCCACACCCTGGAGTGTAACGATATTCTCCACCTTTCCTGTAGAGGAAAGGTGGAGGGTAGTAGGCTTGATCTTTTTAATGTTTATGCTAGAGGGGCCCCTGGGGACTCTGCCTCTCTAACTTTAACAGCTCTGGACTCCGCCTTAGCCAATTGTCCGTCTTCAGCAAAGATCATCGTGGGGGGTGATTTTAATTGTACGTTTGAACCCCTCCTCGGAGATGATCCCTTGGGCATCGAAGAGGAGGATTCAAAATGGTCCATTCCAACATTATCCCTGCCCCCGATTAGGAAATGGTCAGCTAGGGCAATTCAAATCAATGCACTGACCAGGGACCACAAGCTAAGAGCCCTTAACGGTAGGACTATATCTGATCAGGTAGGGGCACTGACCTTCAATAGACTTACTGGGCCGTCCCGAATTGACTACATCCTAATGGATGTCAGTTTTTGGGCAGACCTTATTGATATGGAGGTCTACCCAAGTCAGGATAGCGACCATAATCCCTTGTGCTGCAAGTTTAACTGGGTTACCCTAAAAGACAGGAGGGCGAAAGTTACCTCAAAAACATCTAAGGAGGTTATCCCATATAATAACAATCGCAGACTGAAATGGGATAAGGCTAAACTCAAGGAGGACGATCTAGGGGCCATTAAATCCTTGGTGGAGCGCTTGACTTCAGACCTGGAGGGCTGGATTGGTGAAGACCCGACTAGCAGGCTTCCTTATCCCTCCCTTGATTCTGCTTATAAAGCCACACTAGACCACGTTGGTCAATTCTTTACCTCGAAAGGGAAAAGCAATAGGGCCACTATTGTACCCCCCACTCTTACTAAACCTTGGTATACTGACCAGTGTAAGGGTAAAAGAAAAAAACTGACAAAAGCCCTGATTTCAGGGGACCCCTTGCTGGTTAGAGCGGCCAGGAAGGATTACCTGAAAGCATTATCACTGGCCAAACGCGAGTGGGAGGAACAGCATTGGCAGGACCTATCCAATGCCGTGAGCAGTAGGAACCCGAACCTTTTTTGGGATTTGATTAATAGATCTAGACAGAGGAAATCGCAACCATTGGCTGCACACATAACTAGTCAGCAATGGTTTGATCATTTCTCATCCCTGTATGGAGGCATTGAGGAAACAACTAGCCCTGGGGCAGATAGTCTGGGTGAGGGGGATCCCTTAGGGGTGGACGACCTTCCATTTACGACCACAGAGGTAGTGGCGGCGATTAGACACCTAACCCCCAAGAAAGCAGCCGGACAGGACGGGATTCCTGGAGATCTGTTGATAGTGGAGCCACAGGCCTGGGCCAAATTAATAGTCATAATAATGAATCTGATTACTAGGGGCCACCAGGTGCCAGATTCTTGGAAAGGAGCAGAAGTAGTAACCGTGTTCAAGAAGGGGGCTAGAGAGGACCCTGCAAACTACAGACCTATCAGTTTGATAGACATAATTCAGAAAGTGGTTGGCAGGGTCATCATCTCTAGAGTAGGAGATTGGATGGAGGAGGCCAGTATTCTTTCCCACTTACAAGCGGGTTTTAGAAGAAAGGTAGGCACGATGGACCAGGTCTTTCGCTTTTTTGTTATCTATTGGAAGGCAGTGACCATCAAGAAAGGCAGTTTATATATGGCCTTCATAGATCTCAAAACAGCTTTCGACCTGGTCCCTCGCGCAAAATTATGGAAAATCCTAGGGGAGATGGGATTTCCCAGTGGTCTCCTTAATCTAATCGTAAAGCTCCACGAGGGGAATTACGCGAGGGTTAGATGGGGATCCCAGGGACAGTTAACAGATAGGGTCCCTGTGAGGAGAGGAGTACGCCAGGGCTGCGTTATGGCTCCGACCCTTTTCTCCCTATTCATTGATGGAGTGGTGGACCATCTGAAGGGGGAGGAGGCGGATGCCCCATCCCTGGCGGGGGAAAGAATCCCCACTTTACTCTTCGCCGATGATACCTTATTAATCTCCAAATCCCCAGTGGGCCTGCAAAAACTCTTGAACCGGTTTAGCTCCTTCTGTACCACCCGGGGCTTAACCATTAACACCTCAAAAACTAAATTGATGGCACTCTCCCCCTCCAAAAGATTCAAAAATAATCTCCTGCTCAATGGCGTTCCTTTGGAGTTGGTTGAATCTTTTGATTATCTTGGTGTCCGGATAAACAGTCGCATGTCTTGGAAGAATCATTTGGCCAAAATGCTACTCAGTCACCAAAGAGTATCCGGGGTGACTTTGAGGGAGCTCCGCGAATCACGCAGTAAACCTGTCCCCCCTGCCATGACCATTTATAAGGGCCAGCTTCTCCCTGCGGCATTATATGGCTCTGAACTCTGGGGGTTCGAAAATGTGTCTGAACTATCGACAGCGGAAAATAACTTTCTAAGGAAGGTGGTGGCTCTTCCTACTTCCACCCCATTGATCCCCCTGAGACTAGATCTGGGTAGAAGAGCACTAAAGGACTTGGTAAGGCTTCGCCCGTTGCTCTTTTGGACTCGTTTGAGAAGAACTGCCGAGCTTGCAAAATATGCTGAAGGGCTTGATGATCTTCTGCTACTGGACACGGGTAAAAAAATAGTATGGCTGAATAGATTGAAAGACCTGGCTCTTAACCTGGGGTTAAGGGATGCATGGGAGTCACAATCGCCACCACCCAAGGAAGTGATTAAAAAGCTATATTGGGACTGGGTTCAGAATAATTCGCTGATGGCTGCGGATGGGGGCTCACTCACGGATCAATTTTTGTTATTTAAGTGTGTGAGGAAATTGGAGCCCTTCCTCGACCTGATAACTAAACCTCTAGATCGTGCGTTATACCTAAAATTGCGATATGGGACACTTCCGGTGCATGATTTCACGGCGAGGTGGTCAAACTCTGGTGCCCCCCTGCGTTCATGCCCTGGCTGTGTGGCACCAAAGGAGTCTGTGGCCCATTTGTTTTTTGCCTGCCCAGCTTACAAAGGAGCACGGAATCTCTGGTTGAAACCAGTCTGCAGGGAACTGGGGTTGAGGTGTCATAACCAGGCACTTCGTGTACTCTCTACGGACGGAGGATCAGTGCCTCAACCTACATCTGATCCTAGGCAAATATACAGTGGCATCCAGAGGATCAATCTACCTAGGGTTCATGGACCTGTCCACAGCCTTCGACCTAGTGAATAGGTCCAGGCTGTGGGACATCCTCTTGGAATTGGGGATGGACCCTACCTTGGTTCATTTTCTGGCTGAGGCTCATCGGGACCTAGAAGCGTCCATCAGGATGACACAGGAAGGAGCCTGTACAGCTGGATTCAAGTCTACCAGAGGGGTGCGACAGGGGTGTATCCTCGCCCCAATGTTATTTACACTCTATATTAACCACCTTGAATCCACATTGGAGCTGGCAACACTCGACGTCCCGCGTTTTGGTGGACTGACCACTCCGGTCCTCCTTTACGCGGACGACGCGGTGCTCGCGGCACCTACTCCTCTTGGGCTACAAAGACTATTGACATCCTTCGATGCCTTTATGACCTCCCTTGATTTAAAAATCAATACAGACAAGTCCCATGTTATGGCTGTAGGTGGCAGAAAAAATAAGGACATGAAGACCTTCTATTGTGCTAATACTCCTATTTCCAATGTGAGAACTTTTACCTACCTGGGGGTAGTATACGACGATAAGGGCACGTGGGCACCTCAAATATCTGTCAAAACCAATGCCATGAAAAGAACAGCAGCCGCCATTGTCGGCTTTTCAAAACGTCTGGGAGGTAAGCCCACGGAAGCAATGCTGGCACTCTACAGAGCGAAATCAATCTCAGTAGTAAGATACGGGGCTTCCATCTGGGGTTATTCCAAAAATATAGAATCAATACAGATGGAAGAAAACAGATTCTTACGTATGCTACTAGGATTACCTCAATCTACAGCCACTTTTTCTGTCCATATGGAACTAGGCCAGGGGTATATCAGTGACATCATCAAACAATCCCCTATCCTGATGTGGTTAAAAACATGGCTGAACTCCAACTTAACTCTGAACCACACAATTATGAGAGACTGCCTACTTCTGGACAATATGAAAAATATCCTGTGGCTAGCATATATTAAAAAAACACTAACTTCCCTGGGCCGCCCAGATCTTTTCCATAAACCAGACTGCATCGTTAAGAATGACCTGGAATGGTTCAAAGTGACTTTTTCTAAAGTGAGAGAAATGGAGCGGGAGAGCTGTGAGCTTGCGAAACCAACTGTGAGGGAGCACTATATTTCCAAAACTACACCGGCCATTGAAACTTATTTAACAGTAGTGTCTATTCCATTACATCGCTGGTTATTAACCAAACTAAGATTTAACCAGATTCACTTGCTGTTAAATGACTCGAAGGCATGGGCCAAGCCAGAGGACTTAGCGGCCTGCAAATGTGATGGTTTTTCTCTGCAGGACACTGCTCATTTTATGTTCTTCTGTGGTATATATGATTTGCCCAGGAAAAAGTATATTGTTCCATTGCTTAAGAACAAGGGGTTCGTCCAAATCAAGCCTGCCCTATTTTACTTAAAAAAGTTAGATTCACCACTATTTATGTTTAGTGTCGCTAACTTCTTGGTAGCTGCTTTTCGTCTTAAAAAACGTTCTGGAAATAGATAACTTATCAGTTTTTGACAATACCCGATGGAATTATTGAAAAATTTCTGCATTTTTTAAAATTCTGTAAATATTTTAATTGTTCTATTTTAACAGTGACTGCAATCCGTTGTAACTGTACCCCTTAATTATGTATTTCATGTCTACGTGCTTTTTATGATTCGTTATGAATCGAAATAAAGTCGTTTTGAAGTGAAGTACTCTCTACGGACACTTCATCTTCCATCATGATTTGCGGGGTGGCACAATTCTTGGGTAGTGCGTGGTTGACGCGCTCCAGATTATTGAAACTGCGTCCGGGGGTCTCAACGGTCTAATGCTGCATTCGTTGGTAGCAAACTAGTGACTGCTGTGTATCTTCTTTTATTTGTTTTAATAATTTTATGGAGAATTGGTAAATGTATATGCATATGTATTTCTTTTATGGTGATTAATTTGCCGAATAAAGATTATATGAACTGAACTGAACCTTCCCTTTGTATGCACATCAGACACCCCTGTATTAGGTCCAAGGTACCCTCCTGGGCAGGGTGCAGTGTATGTGAAAGGTAGGACATGTACTAAGGTGTGTAGCATGTACTGACAGTGAAATACTCTCCATTTCGTTTTTTACTGTTGCAAGGCCATCTTACTCATAGGACAGATTGGGGAAGGCTGTGCACTATTTTTCCAGCCTATCTTCCCATAGGCTCAAGATAGAGAGATGAAGTTTAGTGTGCCTGAACTCACAATTTAATAACACATCTTTTTGTGAAGGTGGTTTTTGCATTGTGTGTTAAGAAACCACTCATTTAGAAGTGCCTGTTTTTTGTGTTCTAAAATTTCTGTGTGTCTGCCTGGTTGTGGATTGACTGTCTGGATTTGAATGTGATAGGCTCTTGGGAATGTCTTGACCCAGGGGCGGAGGTGAGACAGCAACAGGCTGCCCTGCATCTGGAGTATAGGGGGGAGGAGTAGACCCTGGAGGTAAAGAGGCCTGGGCTGCTGCCATAAAACAATGGCTCCAACTCCTGCTGAGTGAATGAGGACCAAGACCCCCACTATCAAATGAAAAAGGTGTCACTGGCAGGGAGACACCCAGAACTGGTTTGGACAGGGGCCAGTGCCCCAGTGAACACAAAGACTTCAAAGACATTTAGGGGTATAAGAATGAGAGCTGAAACCACTGAACGTTGCAATGGAATGGAACTGATCAAGACTGAAAAGAATTGAAACTACTTCGTGGGCAAGAGAAACATCTGCCAAGGAAGAAACCTCTGAAGAGACTGAAGGACCCTTGATGTGTGTTCTGAGGCTGGCTAAGAGACTAGGGGCCCGATGTAGGTAAAATAGATTTACCGATTTTTAATTACCGAATCATACCGATTCGGTAATTACAAATCGGTAAATCTAAGGGGTGGAGATGTAGGAACATCCAGATGTTCCTTTTACCGAATCGGTAAAATTCGGTATTTACCGATTCGGTAAATACCGACCGGTAATGCCCCATTCATTCCTATGGGCTTTGAAGCCCATAGGAATGAATGGGGCATTACCGGTCGGTATTTACCGAATCGTTAAATACCGATTTTGCCATGGGTGCAGGGGGTGTCACTTTGACACCCTCTAGCACCCCCAAAAAAGAATCGGGGGCCATGTGGCAGGCATACCTGCCCTAAGGGCAGGTCTGCCTGTCATATGGCACAGGTGTGCATGCACACATGTGCATGCACACCTGAATCGGTATTTTACCATCAAATATATTTGATGGTAAAATACAGAATCGGTAAGGGTTGTGGGACTCAGAAGAGTCCCACCTACATATCAAAAATACCGAATAGGTATGAATACCGATTCGGTATTTTACAGTTTCGGTAAATTTACCGATCGGTAAATTTACCGAATCTGTAAAATTATGGGCCCTCCATACCAATTCTCATTTACCGGTCGGTAACGGCCGAAAATACCGATTTTCGGCCGTTACCGACCGACCTACATCTAGCCCTAAGTGACTTTGCTGTGTGCTGTGTCCCCCTGCTTGAAAGGACTTTGCTGTGTGCTGTGTCCTGAAGTAACTTGTCCCCAAGGGCCCGAGGAGAGCTGGCTCCCTGTTGTGGAAAATCAGGATCATAAAAGTTTCCAAGGGTGTCTCAGCGACGCTATGTGCGTGTGCTTTTTTCAGCTTGAGACCCTCGTAAGAATTGCCCTGTGATCGTGCGTACCTGGAGTCGAAGTGAGTCTCAGCGACGCTGTGTGCGTTTGCTTTTTGCAGCCTGAGACCTTTGTGAGGATTGTCCTGTGATCGTGTGCAACCGGAGTCCAAGTGTGTCTCAGCAAGGCTGTGTGCGTGTGCTTCGTGCAGCCTGACACTTTCGTGAGGATTGCCCTGTGATCGTGCGTACCCGGAGTCCAAGTGAGTCTCAGCAATGCTGTGTGCGTGTGCTCTGTTGCAGCATGAGACCTTCATGAGAAATTTCCCTGTGCCTGTGTGTCCCGGAGCAGTCGTGTTTTCTAAGTTGATCGACAGCGTGACCAGGAGTGCTGCAATCGTCATTACCATCGGCCCGGACCGGCATCCCCAGAGGAGCTGTGCGGATTACCCGCCTCCAGCCTGAACCTGCCTTTGCCAAGGAGAGACCTCGAAATATCATGTCGAGGTCCGTGTGCCACTGCTCACGATCAATGAAGTAGCATCGGAGGCCCAAGCCGCAAGGAGAGGAGAGAGAGATCGTACCCCCAGGTAACGCTAAGCGAGTGTGTGTGTATCGCGCCTGGGGTGGGGTGCGGGTCTTTCCCATCTTTGCGCGTGAGCCTCTGCTCAAGTTCGTATCATGGGCAGTACTTGCCGAGGAGTGGCAGTACCGGAGCCTGAGTGTGGAGCTGCACTTTGTTTTACACCATACCCATTTTGGGGGCCTATTTTGGCAGTAGCTGACTGTGAGTCAATAAGAGTGGCATGGAGACCGTCCAGAGCACCATGATCGGTGCCGGAGTACATTTTTGTTGGCATTATAAACTACATGATTGTTGCATTAAGCATTGCATGATTTTTACATAACGACCTGCCTGATTGTTGCATTATGCATTGCATTATTTTTGCATAACAAACTGCCTGATTGTTGCATTATGCATTGCAATTATTTTTGCATTACGAACTGTCTAATTGTTGCAATACGCATTGCAGTATTTTTGCATTACGATCTGCCTGATTGTTGCATTCCCTATTGCATTATTTTTGTATACCGAACTGCCTGATTGTTGCATTACGAATTGCATTATTTTGGCATCAGAACTGCCTGATTGTTGCATAACGAACTGCATTATTTTGACATTACAAAGTGCCTGATTCTTGCATTAAGAACTGCATAGCATTGCATTATGACTGCAATGGATCATTGAGAATTACTCATTAATACTGCAAGAACCTATAAGGGCTTGCTGGTCTAATAACCGGCAAGGTGAAATATTACAAATACGCATATGTTGGATTTTTATCGTGTGGTCTCATTGAATATTTTTTTTATAAACATATAATTGTTTTTATGAAACTCGCTTGGAGCCCATTTGTGGTGTCATCATTGGGTCGCTGAGAGAGTGGTTGCAAATACTTTATACTTTTGCCTTGAAGATAAGCCTGGCTGCTTGTGCCAAGCTACAGAGGGGGTGAGCAGGGGCTATCTGAGAAGGTGTTCTTCCTTTCCCTGACTTAGAAGCTAGGGCTCCTATTTGGACTAAGGTACCTACCTCAGCCATCTAGAGACCCCTAGTTCTAACGGGGACCTAGTGACGGGATGTCTCCATGTGACCATGTTCTCCCTCAGCAAAGGTAACATCTTGTATAGTGAGGTTGTAGTTATGTAAGGCACCAGCCCAAGGGCTTTTAATTGTGTTGTTCACTTGTTTTAATAGAAGTGTCCTTTTTCACACTATTCCGGTGTCAGTTGTCTGTGCTGCTCCCCATATTCCCCAAAGAGGTGCATTCGATTGGCAGTGTGATGGCTCAACAAGGGGGTAAATGAGTGCATGCTGACTGTCTGGAAATATATCTTGAATTAACATTACTAGGATTTAACACAGGGGCATGGGAGGATGTGTAACAGACTTTGAAAGGGATACATTTGATCAGCAGCGTGAGATATGAACACCAGGGTAAAAGAGGGCGCACAGCAGACACAGAAAGAGATTCCCTTGATTGGCAGCTTGAGGGGTACGGGAGGGTGCTAGTAAAGCCTGAAAGAGATACATTTAATAGGCAGCAAGAGGGATGAATACCAGAGTAAAAGAGGGAGCGTAGCGGAACCGGAAAGAGATACCTTTGATTGGCAGCCTGAAGGCTTAGTATTATTTATTTATTTATTTATTTAAGAAGCTTATAAAGAGCGCAGCTACCCCCGTCGGGGGTGTCCCGGCGCTGCAGATTGCAAGCTAGAAAGAAATGAGCGGCTATAGGATGGTGAACAACCAAGTTTTGAGTTTGCTTCGGAACAAAGGCTCTGAATCAGTGAACCTAAGATCCAGTGGGAGGCTGTTCCAGAGTTTAGCTGTGACTACTCCGAACGCTCTGCCCCCGCTTCTGGCACGACGAAATCTGGGAACCACCAGGAGGCGTAGGCTGTTCGATCTCAGAGATCTAACCGACTGCGATAATTTAAGTCTATTTCTCAAATATCCAGGGCCAAGCCCGTTGAGAGCACGGAAGGCCAAGATCAAAGCTTTGAACTGGATGCGGCGGTCAATGGGAAGCCAGTGCAATTTTTTCCGGTAAGAGGCAACCGAGTGACGGAAAGGAATATTGCCAATCAACCTCGCAGCCGCATTTTGCACAATTTGTAAACGTTCAATTTGGTAAAGGGGAGCGCCCGCATAAAGACTGTTGGCATAATCTAAATGCGACGTGATCAGGGCATGAACAATGGTCTTGCGGGAATCCAAAGGGAGGTAAGGAAAGATCTTCCTGATCATGCGTAGTTTGCCGAAGCAAGCTGATGTGACCTTGTTGATCTGAGATTTACAGGACGAAGCATTATCAAATTGGAAGCCCAAGTTTCGAGCTGTTTGGACAGGGACCGGAGGGGGATTCAGTACCGTTGGCCACCACTGAATAGCAGGCAGTGCAGTTTTTTGATTACAAAATAAAACCTCAGTTTTGTCGGTATTCAATACTAGGTGGTTAGAGGCCATCCAGGAGCAGATATTACTAAGGCAGTGGCGAAAATTGATAAAATTGGAGTCAGAGTGATCCCTAAATGAGAACACAAGCTGAGTATCGTCAGCGTAAGAGATCACTCTGACCCCCCAAGATTCAACCACTGTAGCCAACGGGCCTAGATAGGCATTAAAAAATAGGGGGCTCAGAGCAGAGCCCTGAGGCACTCCGCAAAAAAGAGGTTTTCCCTCTGATTCAAAAGGCCGGAGAAATACCTTCTGAGTCTGCCCTGTGAGGAACGATCTAATCCAAGTCAGCACAGTACCTCCGATTCCCAGCTGCCCTAAACGGTCCAGTAGTATTTCGTGGGACACTGTGTCGAAAGCGGCGGACAGGTCGAGGAGGACCAACATGGCCTCCTCGCCCCTGTCCACACACTCACGAATAGTCTCCGAAACCTCTAAAAGCGCAGTCTCGGTGCTATAGCCGGTTCTAAATCCTGACTGTGAGTCATGTAGCAACTGGTTGGCTTCTAAGAAGTCTGCCAGTTGCCTCTGCGCTGCCTTCTCCAGGATTTTTGCTGGCTTTGGGAGAAGGGAAATCGGACGGTAGTTACAGAATTGTAAGGGATCCGCATCTGGTTTTTTTAGGATCGGGACTAGCATTGCCTGTTTCCATGCCGAGGGAAATTGACCCGAGCGTAACGAGGAATTCCAGATGGAAAGGAGAGGGCTGAGCAATACCGGGGCAAGATTGCCCATCACCTTAGCGGGAGCTGAATCAAGCGGTGACCCTGATTTGCCTTGGATAAATAGCTTTGTGGCAATCTCAGGAGTAAGCTCTTCGAAAGAATTCAACAAACCTTTCAACCTTTCTGAGAGTCGGAATCACCGGTCGAAAGGGAGGCAGGAACAGGTTCAAATGAGGAGGTTAAATTAATAATTTTATCCTGAAAAAAGTCCGATAGCCCATTGCATAGAGCCTGGCTAGGAGAACTCTGAGAAGTCATGACAGGAGGGTTAACAAAGTCCTTCACTATCTTAAAAAGGATTTCAGTGGAATTCTCTGCCTTCTTAATTTGCTGGGAATAAAAGTCTCTCATCGTGGACCGTTTTAATTTTTGGAATTTGTTCAGGGCAGTCTTGTAAATTGCTTTAGACTCCAAATCATAAGTCTGCCGCCATTTACGTTCTAGCTGTTTACAGCGGCTCTTTTCCTCTCTGAAAGCGGGGGAAAACCAAGGGACAGAAGGCCTAGATCTAGTGGAGGTAACAGGGTTTAATGGGGAGATGTCGTCAATCGCAGCCAGAAGAGCGGAGTTGTATTTCGACACTTCCTCATTAAGGTCCCTGAAAAGAGGATCAAACTGATAGGAGAAGCGAGGATCAAAGGCGTCGCAAGTGACTTTGTGCCATTTTCTTCCTATCTCCCCATTCAGAGTTAAGGGTAAAGGAAGTGAAGGGATGGTGAGATCGAAAGGAAGAAGGAAATGGTCCGACCAGGTAAGGGGGAGTGAGGGGAGAGTGGTGATACCAGGATGATTAGAGAATATCAGGTCAAGGGTATGACCTGCAATATGAGTCGGGCCCTGGACTAATTGGGACAAAGTTAGTCCTCGCAAGGTGTCAATTAGATGAGACGCTTGTGAACAGGAAGGGTTGTCAGCGTGTAGGTTGAAATCGCCTAATGCGGTGAAAGAAGCGTGTCTGCGGGAAAAATCGGCGATCATATGCAACAGAGTGGCTAATGAAGACGTTGAAGCGTTGGGGGGGTTATATACCAAGATACCAGCTAAGATAATGGTAGCTGAGTTCGAGATCGTAAAGTACATGGCTTCAATGAGCCCTAAATTGGTGAGTTTCTTAACAGTCAAATTAAGATGTGACTTTAAAATAATGGCGATACCCCCCCAGTTTTAGCATTGTCGCGATTGATACCCACCAATCGGTACCCAGAGGGAGTGGCCAGATGTATATCAGGATTGGACGTATCTTTAATCCAAGTTTCCGTAAGAAATAAAATGTCGCAGGCATAAGTATCAAGTGACAACCATATCTCGCTAGCGTGGCGAGGCAGGGAGCGACAGTTGATTAGAGCAGCCTTTAACGTTCGAGGGCAGTTCTGGGATATTACAATCTTCAAGGATTGAGGGTGACGATTCAACATAGGGGTGAGAGTGAACTCGCAGCATGGGCATTTGAAAGGAAGGCCCTCTAGGCTAAGTGGGCAGCAGCAAACAGCTGGAGAACAAATACCTTGTCTAATCTGAAGGAGCTGAGAGCTTGACCAGCAGATCTTTGTAGTCAAAGTGACAGGGGAACCGGCGCTAGGCGCGGGTCAGGCGCGGACGGGCGCAGACGGGCTTGCCTTAGGCGCGCCTTCGGAGCGCCCGCCCACTGCGCGGACGGGAAGTCCCCTTGTTTATATCCATGCAGGAGGAGGGTGGGAGGCGTCCAAGAGCTGGACCGCTACCCTGCCTCCCCCTAAGATGGCGGATGAGCCCTCTGACCCCGGCGACAGCGCTTCAATCGGCTGCGCCGGGAGGGAGAACTAAATGTCAAGAGCCTTGGAGCGATGTTACTCTCGTCCAAGAGGTAGGTAGCATAAATTAAAAATGCACAGATTAAAATATTTACAGCTTTTAAAAACGCGCTAAGCTCAGCCAAATATATCAATTGTTAGGGATAGCGGAGTGACGTCCCCGGCTTCCACCTCTGGGGAAAGTAGCGAGTAGTCTGCAACTGATACTGATAATGGCGCCTTAAGTAACCAGGGAGGGCGGGAGGCGTCCAAGAGCTGGACCGCTACCCTGCCTCCCCCTAAGATGGCGGATGAGCCCTCTGACCCCGGCGACAGCGCTTCAATCGGCTGCGCCGGGAGGGAGAACTAAATGTCAAGAGCCTTAGAGCGATGTTACTCTCGTCCAAGAGGTAGGTAGCATAAATTAAAAATGCACAGATTAAAATATTTACAGCTTTTAAAAACGCGCTAAGCTCAGCCAAATATATCAATTGTTAGGGATAGAGGAGAGACGCCCCCGGCTTCCGCCTCAGGGTTAAGTAGCGAGTAGTATTAGAGATAGGATGAGCGTGCAGCAGGCCTAAGCTGCTTTGCATTGATTGACAGTTCATACTGTTGTACGAGGAAGGAGGAGCATGAACAGACTCTGTGATATTTTTGTGCTGGCTGCATAGTATGTGCGTCTTGAAAGCGTGTTCCTTCGGGCAGCATGAGAACAAGTACATTGTGTTAAAGTGATATTTACTTTCTACTTAATCATATGTCGGGGCAGAACTGGATATGCATTTGAGCCTAACAAGCAGTTAATTGAGTGGAAAATGCTTTCAACTATGACTACAAAACATAAGGAGAATGGCAGGTGCGTTTGCCTTTTATTAAAGGTTAAGTGATGTTAATTGGATGGTGTAGGATAAGGTTTTGTAATTTTGTACTGAAAAACAGCAACTGTTCTACATATTTTAAAGAATGTAAATCCCGGCGCGCATATGTTATTATTTGTATAACTTGAGAAACTGCTATCCCTTTTGCAGAGAATCTGTTTTACTTCAAGCCAAAATACGAAACAGCTAAAACAATACAGCACAACAACTGTGACATTTCTCTCTCCTGGTGCAAAATGCAGGGGCTTATTTACAAGCCCCTTGCGTCGCTGGTGAGGCCACGTTGCGTGACGCACTGGCAGCACAACCTGCTGCGTGATATTTTCAAGGCACGTAAAGCAACCATGCGTGGATTTACACGTGCTGTAAATATGGCCCCTTTTCATGCAACACTTTGCGTATTAAGGGCATGACATGGGTGTTGCTGTGAGTGTTGCCACGCAACACCCCTGTCTACTGATGCATTTCCAGATTTACAAGGAATCGTAAACCTGGTAATGAGTCAGAATGCTACGCCACACCAGGAGTGGCATAGCGAGGCGCAACGAGGAAAAATGTTTTCATTTCTCCTCATGTGCTTCCTCTTTCAATGCTTGCAGCACGCATTGGAAGAGGAAATCACCTCAATTGTTTTTTTGCAGGAGGGAGGGGGCGCTGGCGAACAATTTCTCCATTTGCTGGCCCTGCGGCAAACGCATTGGGGGGGGGCTTGCTGTTGCCACCCGAGACGGCAGGTGATAGCGAGGGGGTGCACATAGTCCCTCCTAATACACCCCCCCAGCTACACCACTGTGCAAGGGTGCCTGCGCCGGTGCATGGCAGCAGTTTCTAATTCTAATTCTAGCAAGGGTTGACTAACTCACACCCTTCATTTTCCTTAAACAGTTTTTACCAGGAATTAGACCTGCTAAAAATTGTCGGGGGGGGGGGGAATGGTTGCCAAAATGTCTTACACTGACCTACAGAACCCAGAATAGCCGGAGTGTACCACAGCCAACAAAAAAAACACGCTGGAGAAATGATAATTATTGTGTGAGGTAATTATCACTCATTTTCTGTAGAACTCAAAATGTAGTTGGAGTATTAGGATCTGCAAGCCGGTGGTTTGCATGCTGGCACACTCGAGCTGTTTCAATTGTGAAATTGTTGCCTTTTTAAGAGACTACAACACACGGTCTCGGCCCCACTGCCATACAACCAAGTTATGCCCTAAATACCTTATAATACACAGCTCTTTCAAATCTCTCAATGTTCAATTATTAATCATCTCTCTTCCTGCATCGTTGTAACACAGAGGTTGGGAGCAGGGTTGTTTCCTAACCCATGTCAATGTTTCCTTAACATTTCTAAGCCTGTTTATTCTGTTCTCAGACTTAATTGACTACCTTGCCTTTGGTCCTAAGATCTCTCTGCCATACCACCGACCCTCGAAGAGTTTGCCAGCACCTTGGCCAAGTTATTGTACCTCCCTTATTTTTCTAATGCTAAATTTTAAAAACGTTATCCTTACCTAAAACTCAAACATTTAAATCATGGCTTGCCTTTACTTCTGTATGGCTACCATACCCTCTGAACCTGTCGGAGGTCCAACCTCCCAAATCCATTCTTGTCTCTTCCGCTGCATACCTAGCCCATGCAATGTGGTGCACCCTTCCCATTGGGAACGAAGTGTATGCCATGTTCCATCAAAAGATAAAGTCACTTTTAAATAACCCCTCATCACACCTCTTTTTCTTTCAGCTCAGTTGAAGGTCCAACAGGTCCAACTCCTCCTTTCCGGAACTAAATTAGAAATATATCCCCTCCCTGGAAAGGGGAATCCAGGTTTTTGTTATGCACATTTCACTCTAACGACCTGTGGTGCTTCAGACATAATACAAAAATGTACAACTTGAATAGAATCTTGGAAAATTATAATATAGGGAAGGTATATTTACATGACTATAGCAGCCCATGAGAAACAGAACGGTTTAGGGAACATGAAGAATATTTAGACGTATCCTAAGGGACTGAATAATACTTGTTGGAATTGACACTTTATGGTTGGCTGATGAAATCCCCCAGTCAGGCAGAACCTACCATTCCCATCAGTGGCGGGTGATTACACACATACTGTATAACCTGCGCTCACCCTTGGGTAGCTTGGCACTGAGCAATCAGGCTTACCGATGAGGCAATGTGTAAAGCATTGGCATAGCACTCATGATAACAACTTGATTGTCACAAAGAGTCTTCACGTGTGATGTATGCACATAATGTTTGTACTCAACACACACATAATAAGCAACACAACATGACCATCATGTATTTCTGGGCATATATCACAATGAGAGTTATTTCTAGCTATACTAGGCCCAGTTTTTCGAATGACATCAGCAATATCCACACTTGGGAACCTATTCAACCCCCCCCCCCCCTCCCAGCACACTTGTGCAACACGTTGTTCACCCCGGCCAACCCTACCAATTGTTATAAGTCAATATCACACAGTTAGAGGATGCATCTCGGGTCACAACAACATCAGAAATATGTACATATACAGAATTATATCACTCTATAGCAGCACTGCGGGCCGATGCCACACACGTAAAACCAATGTCAAGCTTAATGTTTTTTTTGCGAGAAATTAATGTAAAAGGCAAATCGCCATTTGTGTCATGAATCACAGGTGGCTCACCTATTGTCATTCTCCCACAGACACTCACACCACACCGCTATGTGATGCAAAGGATATCACACAGGTCTGTACGTAGCACGTTTGCACACATACACACCGAGCACCCTAATGCGGTGGCAGTGATGTTCAGCAGGTCAATCGGTAATACGCTGCAGACCGCATGTTCCCAAGCCTCCCTCCATCCTCCAACTCACCCCAACTATCCTACACTCCCTGATTGCTGACACGCGTCGTGCCCCTGGGCACACACAGCTGAAGTCACTCTTAGTCAGGGTCCCAGGGAGCAGGTGAGGATAGGTATGAGCATTAATTTGGAGGAAGTTGTTAGAAGGGAGTTGGCAGCCACTCGAGAAGTTCACCCACAGGATGCGTAGCAGGAACGGACTGAGGGCAATAGTCAATCACACAAATGGGGTCCTTCCAGCATCAGCCCAGTTTTGCAGAGCACAGGGGGTGTCACACAGTCTCTTGACCCACTTCCGATCACTCTCACCACCCAGCCCAAGCCAGGTAATACTACCTGGCAACAAATTGTCATTGGGGCAGGCCTGGTGAGGAGAGGGCAGTTGGTCCGCCATGTTGCGGGCCAGAAAGGGAACAAATGGGGAATGGAGAATAAAGCAGGGGGGGAGGGCTTCTTGGAAGGAGGAGGCATCCCGCCAGGTACACGTCAATCAGAGTCGCACCCAGGCAATCCGGGCTCAATGTCTGGTGCAAGACGAAATGGGTCGCACCAGACCGTCTCGGTCACACAGAATGTAGAATTGCACAATCAGTACCTCCCGGCAGTGGTGCAAAGAAACTTGAAGGGGCCCCCATGCAAAGTACATGGAATGGCCCAACGTCCAGTGCATGTGGATATTGGTCGCACCAGACAATCCAGGCACAATGTCTGATGCGCAATGTTATGAGTAACACCAGACCGTTCCGGTCACATATGACAAAGAGTTGCAAGTTCCATAGCTCCCTGGAAATGAGGCACAACATTAAGTATGCGTTGATATTGGTCGCACCATACAGTTCCAGTCATGAACACAGGCGCAGGTTCGGGAAGGCATCACAAGACACAATGAGGCACTACTACGGATACGGCCCCCACCTCCGAGTGTCACAATCGGGCGCTGCACACAATGAGCATGCAGTCGGCATGTTGCACAGGAGAGATGAGGTACAATCGATGTAGCAAGCCACGCCGGATCCCGTAACTAGTGAATCCGCTCACTTCCATGCGCGTTGAGGCACCCATGATGCAGGGGTCACATGCTTTCGATGTGGGCAAGATTTCTGGACTCTGCGTGAGGCAATCCAGTCTCAAGGCACTATTCTTAGTTACACACTCACACCTCGCTACTAGTTGGAGTTCCGCAGACGATGTGGACACTTGGGAGGGCACTGCTCTCCAGGTGTCACCGATAGAAGGTGAGGGTTCTACGTTGGAGATCTTTGATGTCCCTGAGACATCCAAAAGAACAGGGGCTAGCTCAACAAACCCTTTGAGAGCACACTTCAGGGTGTCACACAGCAGCAGGTAGTTGGACCAGGTCAGCCACTATTCAAGAAGGGCATGCAGTCCCTTTCCATGGCAGTAATCCTCCTTGTGTACAACAGATTCCTATGGCAGTGTGCACTACGTAGTTCCAGGTTTTTCGTTCCCACGTCCCCACAAGCGAAACTATGCCCTGCTGAAGCATGGCACCAGCAGTTATACTACAGTGTGCCTTTGAAGTTGGGGCAGTTTAAAGGGTCTCCCTGTGAACCACAGATGTCTCTCCTAACTTTCAGTCCTGTCTGAAATGGGGCCAAGGAATGTAGAGCCTAAACTTTAGTTGGGCCATGATCTGACTTCAGAGGCCAAATGTCAAAGCATCCTGCTCCAATCTCTCCATCCATGCAGGCAAATAGTAGAGGTCTGTCAGTCCAGTAGCATGCCTAGTGTTTTATGGCTGTTACTGGAGAAAGCCCAGATGTTCACCCCCAACCTCCAGTGTGGACTGGAGCCAAGCAGAAACGACACAACAGTGTTCTAGAGTAGAGAAATGTGCACGTTCTAGTAATGGCATTTCTACATCCGACAAAGCCACCTTTGCCACTGGAAAGGGGTTGTCAGTGCTAATCTAATGGTAGGAAACAAGATGAAGTTGCTCTATTGCAGCCCACTATGTCAGGCGGAAGTACCAGCCTGCAATGGCAGGCTGGACACGTATTTAAAAACAACATCAGTGCCAGTGCACCCACCAGCCTGCAATGGCAAGCTGGATACATGGTTAGAAACACCCTAGGGGCAACGCATACACCAGTCTGCGATGGCCGCTGACACCTTCGGTGCAAAGTGCACACCAGCCTGCACTGGCAGGCTGAACATGGAATTAAAGACACCATTAATGTAGGGTGCACACCAGCCTGCAATGGCAGCTGGACATGTATTTAGGGACACTTTCAGTGCCAGTGTGTCAACCAGCCCGCAATGGCAAGATAGACATTTTTCGAAACACCATTGGTGCAATGAGCACACCAGTCTGCAATGGCAGGCTGGTATGTATGTAGAGGCACCATTGGTTCAAAGAGCACACCAGCCTGAAATGGCAGGCTGGACACATGTTCAGAAACACCAGAGGGGAAATGTCCACACTAGTCTGCACTGGCAGGCCGATCACATATGTAGAAACACCATCGGTACCAAGGTGCACACCAGCCCGCCCGCAATAGCAAGCTGGGCATATGTTTAGAACACCCTCAGTGCCCAAGGGCACTGCAGCCTGCAGGGGTCGGCTAGACATTTATCCAGCGACACCATCTGTGCAAATAGGCAGCCCCCCTGCAATAGTAGTCCGGACACATATTCAGGGACACCGTTGGTGCAAATAGGCTTCCCAGCCTGCAGTGGCAAGCTAGCCATAGGTTTAAAAACATCACATGTGCAAGTTTGCACACTGGCCCGCAGACCGACCTGTGCTGGCAGACCTGACCTACGCTTAGAAACCTCAGGTAAGCACCACTTCTCACGTGTGTCAGAAGGGCTTAAACACTTTCACACTGCATTTATGGTGGGAAAGTGCTACAGGCCCTATGGCCACAATAAGGGAATCAGCCATACCCAGGAGATGTCCCCCATGGGGAGGGTAGTGGAAACCCACATGGGGGTTCGTCCCGATCCAGGTAGTGCACACTCAGATGTACCTACTGGGCCCCTCATCTACCCCAGTGTGGTGGTAGAGAACGCCCCCCTCAGGGTTGGCTAGGAAGTGAGCCGGGCGAACCTGAGCATGAGACAATATTGTTAAGCTATTCTGAGGCTGGCACGGTCAGTGCAGAGTCCCCCATTAGCCAGTGTAGCATCCGCTCTAGGTATGTAGTGTGCCTTTTTATCAGGCATTAATAGGTACGACACCTAATCCAATTAAGTAAGCACCCTATCCTGGCAGGTGTAGGAAGGATGAGTGGACTTTCCAACTTCTATACAGTGGGAAAATAGCCAGAGACATAAGGTCAGGAAAACAGAGTAGGGAAAATCATGAGGACAAAAGCAAAAGGTTTTAGGACATCCCCGTAAGGAGGGCCATGTCCAACAATACTTAATTCATGTGACAAAGAATAAGTATCAGGGAGGCTGCTGGTCATGTGCACCACAAGCCACCCACCATACCCACAGATCGTTGTCTTGCACTCCATGCACCACAGAAGCATCTTCACTCTTACTCACCCAAGACCTAAATTCTTCATCATGGTGAATCCAGACTATTCCATCAAAAGTATTTTGTGTCCTTCTTATTAAATCTATGCATTTAAAGGGTATGTGTCTGTTAGAATGCTACTCAAAGTAGACACTGGCACCTCTAATAATATATTGATATTCAAGGGAATCCTGGGTCTGTGAGATAGCTGCATTGTCTTGTACTTCCAATACTCTCTGCACCTTACATCTTTGTATTATAGTTTGAAGATGTTCATATATTTTCTTGCCCATGTTTAATCTAATGGGTCTACATGAGGTGGGCACCCATCGTCTTTCTTATTTCAATAAAGAATAAACGGAGCCGGCAGCTGAGGGGAAAGACAGGCCAGAAAGACAGGCCAGCTCACAGAGAATACACAAAACCTGGCTTTTCTTTCTTTCTGCTCTGTTTTACTAGGTGTAGAGTGACAACCATGAAGGAGATAGGTGTAGCAACATGTTTATTTTTTGTACACTTTTGGTATTTAAAGAAAAGATAGAAACTTTCTGCATGTTTTTTTACACATTCTGAGCTATTGCACCTTTTAAAAAATAAAAATAAAAGATACTTGTATTAAACTGATTCTAATATCTTCTTGCAACAAATATTTCACAGCTTTTTTGATGTATTAAATTTTGCACTAGAGATTCTATTTTTATTCTTCATGTTTGCAACCCTATTCTCTGAAACAGGTACATACCAAGGATATAAGCAGTTTTTGGTTTTTGGGAAGGTGATGATGTGACCTTGTATTTTAAAGGTTACAACACCTCCTGATTGACAGGATAAGGATATTGCAAGTCACCTTGGAGTTCTATAACTTTATAAAGAAACTTGGCCTTCAGCCTTGTTCCTCTATATAGTCATAGAACTCCACTGTGACTTGCCATATCCCCAAAATGTATGACCAGGGGCACTTTATCCCATATATAATAGGCAGAGATGCTGGAATTATGTGGCAGGAAAGGCCAAGATTATGCAGCAGGGCTGACTAAATTATGTGGTAAGAAAACTCAAATTTTGCGACATAATGCAGCACAATTTGTGATAGTATTATTTCAGTATTCTGTCATTTTTACACTTGTAACTTTCTCTAGGCTTAAGTTGCACCTCATTAGTTCCACTTTAACATCTAAATATAACAAGATGCAACGGAAAGACTTTGCAAAGGGCCTTCCACCGCACAGCAACATGTGTCACTGTGTTTTAGTAACTTTTGAACCATTTGAGCCAGAAGCAACATTTTTTTTGTTTAAATCTGTAGATTATGTGGTGAAAGTGACAAATCAATAATTATGCGAAAAACACTGCAGCCGCACGATCGCATAATTCCACTGGTCCGGATAAAATGTGACTTGTGACACACCTAGTCACTTTTGATAACGAGATGACATCATAATTTCACTGTATTAACTTATTACAGTTGAGTTTTGATGTCAGAGCCAGCAACCGAGGAGAAATGCAGGTCACCATAATTAAAGCAGCTGTTTAAAGAGATATAAAATATTGCTTTTCGTTCTTCTGCTCTGATTTTCTAATTTACAGTGATAAACTGAAAATAGACATTTATGGCAACATGTTTTTTAAGCACTCCTTAGTGAACTATAAAAAGGTTAGCATCTTTCTGCATGTTCCTACATCTACTCCAGATTCTTCTTTTTAAACTTGTTTGTATAAAACTATGCATCAAGGATTTAAGTAGTGTGTGGGAAAGGTAATATTGTGGCAATGTATTATGTGGGATTAAGTATCTGTTGTCGTACGTGGTAAGGGTATTGCAAGTCACATCAGAGTTCTATAACCTCTATATGGTCATGGAACTTCTGAGTACTTGCAATATCCTTATAATGAATGACAGGGTGAACTTTTCTCCAAGCATATATATATATAACATTGCTCAGCAATTGAGGACGCATTCCCAGCAAGTAAGCTGACGTTGACAACAACATTCTTTTTGCAGAAACCGGCATTTTAATTTGATCATTTTCATCCTGCTGCCTAACACGTTTCAAAGCCTCATGCTCAAAGGTAGTTGAAGGTACAGCTGAATTTGCGCTTCCACAATTCCCCTTAAAAATGCTGTTTTACTTAATTAGGCCTCCGGTGTGCCGTTCTTTTCAACTTGGCATTCTGGGATTTGTGGTTCATTTCCACGAAATTACACCCTCCAGTGGGTTGCTGTAACAATTCAAATAGTTTATCAGGACACAGTGTGCAGCCCTCCATTGAGCCTCAGATTAAAAGTTTCGTTCCATAATTTTATAACTTGCTTTACCGCATCACGATCCAGTTGATACCAAATCACGGACCCTTTACCTTTCAGGGCGGTGCAGTCTTCCATGGTCAGAGCCGCCGTGTATTTACATTTCCAAACATTGCACAGCAATTGAGGACGCACTCCCAGCAAGTAAATTGACAACAACATTCTTTTTGTAGAAACCGGCATTTTAATTTGATCATTTTCATCCTGCTGCCTAACGCGTTTCAAAGCCTCACGCTTCTTTGTCAAAGGCAGTTGAACGTACAGCTAAATTTGCGCTTCCACAATTTCCCTTAAAAATGCTATTTTACTAATGTAATTTCGCGGAAATTAACCACAAATCCCAGAATGCCAAGTTGAAAAGAACTTTTTACACAAAAAATACCATCTGCACATTTCTTTTGTGTCTCAAGTATGAGCACTACAAACCAATATCCATTAAGTTTGTAAGGTACACTTTATTCATACCTATTTTATTTCATTAGTTTTCATTATTTAGGTTTTTTTTATCTGAGAAAAACACTATACATATTTACACACTAATATACAATACAAATCGACATATATATTCTACAATTCGACAATACATAGAGACAATTTCATCAACAGACATCAATTTCTAAGAGGTGTTCTATATGCAGATGGTATTTCTTGTGTGAAAAGTATTTAATAATGGTCCATCCAACTGCATGTCCCAGGGCCGAATTAAGTAAAATAGCATTTTTAAGGGGAATTGTAGAACTGAGTCACAAGAAAAGACAAAAACAAACGTGGAAAAAAACAAGAAAAAGGGGCAGGGTAGAAACACCCTGACACCCTGGGCCTACTCAGGGGGTTCCCTCAAGGCCCCCCAGGGCCCAGAAAAGCATTTTTTTAAAAAAAGAAATCGTCCGAATTCGCGCTGGGTGCTCCTGCACTTCGTTGTTTTGAAGTCTCCGGGTAGGCAAGGTCCTGGGGACAGTGAAAAATTCTGTGTGGTGGGGCCCAATCCCCCCAACACTGCTCTGTTAACCGCCACCCCCAGGGCTAATTTTTAAACATGTGAAGGGGCCTCCAAGCCCCCCCCCAAGCCCCAGGGACCGCCAACCCCGGGGCTTTCATTAATTCTTTTGCGGGGCACATGTCCCCCCCCCCAGCCCCGGGGACCGCCATCCCCTGGGGCTTGTTTTTAAAAGAAAGAGAAACCTGTGTGGAGGGGGGGGGTTCGAGCCCCCCATATGCCCCGGGGACCGCCACCTCCCCGGGGCATTAAAATGCAAATTTGGGGGTCCGTTACGGACCCCCAAGACCTGGGGACCACCACCTCCCCGGGGCTGTGCGTTGGTTGGGAGGGGGGCCCACGGCCCCCTCCTGGAGCCTGTGATGGCCCTGGGGACTGCCACCCCCAAGGCTGGCTCTTGCAGTGTCCCAGGGTGCCCACTCCCGGGACACTGTTGTTTGCTATGGCAGGGCGGGAGCCTCGCGGCTCCCGCCCTGCCATGGCAAACTGTGGTTTGGATTTGGAAAGAGAGAGCAGGTTTCCTGCTCTCTATCTTCCAAAATCCAAACCAGATTGCTTTTCCACAAGAGGAGCTGCATGTCAGCAGCTCCCCGTGTGGAAAAGCAATGCCGGCTCCCGCAGGATGCAGGGAGGCGGCTGGGACCGTGGGGGCATTTGGGCTCCCCCCACGGCCCCTAACAAGAGGCCAGACCCTGGGGGATGGGGTCCCCGGAGCAAGGAGTGTCCTGAGGAGGGGGCCACGCAGCCCCCCTCCAAATATATTTAAAAAAAATAAACACTGGCCATGCCCCGAGGGATGGGGTCCCCGGCCGGAATATGGCCTCAGGAGGGAGGCTACACGGCCCCCTTCCATTTTTGAAAAAAATATAAAAATAGGGTCAGGCCCTGGGGGATGGGGTCCCTAGGGCCCATAAAAGAGGAAAGGAAGGGGGCCACACAACTATTCTGCTTAAAAAAAAGATTTGTTAAAAAGACCGGCATCGCCGAGGCCCGCCCCCTCCCAGCAACACTCTGCAAACGCGCCTGTGGCGCATTTTAAGTTGGGGAATGAATTCCCCTTCAATACTGGGGGTCCCTGGGGGCCAACTATCCCACCAGCTACCTCCAGTAAGGGCCACAGGGCTGCATTGCAGAGAGGTGGTCCAGGCCATGCCCCTTTTTACACCTCTCTGCAACGAAGCTCTGTGGCGCTTACTGGAAGTACCTGGTAGGCTAGTTGGACCCCAGGGACCCTCAGGATTCAAGGAGACTTTATCCCCCAACTTAAATTGCGCCACGAGGCGTGTTTGCACAGTGGTGAAGGGAGGGGGTGGGGCCTGAGATCACATGTGTGCAAACACGCCCTATGGCGCATTTTAAGTTGTGGAATTAATTCCCTTTCAAACCTGAGGGCCCCTGGGGGCCAACTAGCTCACCAGATATCTCCAATGAGCGTCACAGGCCTGCGTTGCAGAAAGGTGGTCCAGGCCTTGCCCCTTTTTACACCTCTCTGCAATGGAGTGGTGGAGACAGGGGACATGGACTTTGTCTACCTCTCACCAATCTTGAGGTCAAAGGTAGGCTAGTTGGCCCATAAAGGACCCCCAGCAGTGAAAGGGACTACAATCCCCATCCAAGAGAGCGCCAGGCAGTGCGTTTGTAGAGTGGCGGGCAAGGGCGTAGCCTGGTACGAGTACTTACCAGTGCTGCTGTGTGGGACTGACTGGAGGTATTAGTTTGGGAAGTTGGCCCCCAAGGATATCCTTGGGGGCCAACTATCCCTCTTGTTACCGCCAGTAAGTCCCTCACAGTGGGATTGCTAAGACGTCTTTGGAGGCCATGGCCCCCTTTCTCCACCACTCTGCAAACGTGCCTCATGGCAGACAATGGGATGTGGATGAAGTCCAATTTAGTCCTGAGGGAGTTTGGGAGCCAAGAATCCCTCCTGGTACCTCCTGTAAGTCCTACACAGCGGAATTCTTGAGCGTTGGTTGGACGCTCAGCACCCTTTCTCCACCACTCTGCAAACGCGACTACTAGTTAAAGTAACATATTTCTGCACCTCAGACTTAGAGGTACTTTTAATCCCCCTGCCCTATTATGTACTAGGGCCTTACAGAGGAGGTCATGCTAATCACAGGGATACCCCAACGCATAGTGTTCCCTAGTGTATGTAGGCGTTTTCCCTGTATTCTAAGTGTCTTTTAGCATAGCACTGGCTCTAGGCCTGGTTAGTCAGAGTCAGTTACCACCAGTACCCGTCTGAAAAAGTTGTGGGCACAGGATGATTTTGCAACAAGGTCTCTTTCTGCTCCTTTGTTGGTCCTTTCTGCACATGTCTGGCTTCTTCCTGCACTTTTCTTCGTCTTTGTGGACTTGTGTTGCTTCTTTCTGCATTTCTTTTGCTTCTTTTGTGCATTTTTTTTTCTTTCTTCACATGTCCTTCCTCTGTAGGCATAGTTAGAAACTAGCATTTAAAAAACCTTTGAAATTCACTTAAAAAACCATAGGTTTCAGGCACGTTATAGTTAGAAATTAGCATTTAAAAAACCTTTGAAATTCACTGAAAAAAACCCATAGGTTTTAGGCACGTTATAGTTAGAAATTAGCATTTAAAAAACCTTGGAAAATCATTGAAAAAAACAAAGGTTTTAGGGAACGTTATAGTTAGTTGGACATTTCTCTCGTACAAAACCAGAGAAATTCCCCCGTTATAGTTACTTCAGCTAACTAAAACTTGCGCCCCGCAATGCACTGTTGATGATGTCACATATTACATCACTCATGACATGGTCAGTGACATCACTGATGACATCACTGATGTCATCTCAAATGACATCAGAACTCAACTGTAAAGACTTATTACGGTTGAGTTCTGACGTCACATTGCCTGATGCCAGAGCCAGCACCCAAGGGAAAAGGCAGGTCAGGTCAGGTCATATAGCACAATTAAAGCAGCTGTTAAAGTAACAAAATAATGCTTTTCTTTATTCTGTTCTGTTTTTCTAGCAGTATAGTGACAAGGAGAAAGGAGATATTTTTGGAAGAAACTCATGAACATCAATTGCTTCAGGGAGGGATTAGCATCAACGGCCAGGAGTGTTTCGAAAATTGCCATACAGTTCAAACTATCTCCTTAGCCTTTAATAAAAAACAAAAAAACGAATTCTCTGTGTAACTTTTGCTACCCAAAGTGCATTAAAGGTTTTGAAAACTGAATCAAAGAAAGTTTCTCCTTCTTTTTAATCCTTCTCGCTGTTCATAGACAACGAGAGAAATTACATGAGAGAAATACTGTTATATATGCTATAGGTTGGATATTTTAGCATTGTTTTTTTCTAGAGAATAAAAAATGAGAAACCTTTTTTTAAATGAATAAATTCATACATAAACATACCATGCTTTGTGTAGACTGGAGTGCCACACCGTATGATTATCTTTCTTTCAATAAAATCTAGAAGAGATGATGTTATGTTGTATTATGTTATGTTATGTTACGTTACGTTACGCTATGTTGTGTTATTTTTTTTTATAACGTATAACACACCCAGGATGGGATCTTGATGCATGGGCCGAGTTAGACCGGGGCTAGTTTAAAACCCAGATATTCAGTCTCTTGCTGAGGTCAAGCCCTGAGGAAGTGGCTCTGATGGGCAAGAGCAGGTTGTGGCAGGCTTTAAGAGTGAGGTAGGAGAAGGCCTGACTGTTGGGTATAGTTTTGTACATGCCGGGGGGAGTGGGGAGGTTTTTGTGGAAGCTTATGCGATTTTTCTGGTAAGTGGGCCCCTGTGTGTAAGGCTTTATATGTGTGCATGTGATCAGTTTGTAAAGTGCTCATTTCTGAAATGGGATCAAATGGAGCTCTTTGACATGTAGGGTAATGTGAGTGCAGGGTGGGAGGATATGGGTGAGCCTGGCTCTGCGTTTTGCATGGTCTAGTTGATTCCACCATAGACTGAGTTGCTGTGGTCCAGCATGTTGGTGATGAGGGCTTGGGTGATGGTTCTGCAAGGTGGGGTGCCATTTGGAGCTCTTGTGCATATTGAGTGTGTGGAAGCAGAAGATGGAGATTGCGTTTAGACAGCAGGTTATGGTGAATTGGTTGTCAATTACTATTCTGAGGATCTTTGCGTGGGATGCCGGGAGGGGTGGGGATCCAAGTTCAGCAGCCCCCCTGATGGAGTCCAAGAGCAAAATGTCTTTGCTGAATATTACTACTTCCATCTTGTCTGTGTTGAGCTTGAGGCAGTGGTTTTTCATCTATCTGGCAACTTTAGTTATGTAGGAGGAGAAATAGGCCCAGGTGTTCGGCGTCTTGATTTTCTAGGCATCGATGATTCTGGCGAGTGGGGACATGTAGGCATTAAAAATGGTGGGACTGAGCGATGATACTGGTGGAATTATGCAGATAAGGTTGACTGCAACTGAGCAGAAGGGATCCAGGCTGACCAACTGGGTGCATCCTGTCAGAAACAAACAAATCCAACAAAGTGTGGGTCCTTGGATGTCAGCTTTGTGCAGTTGTTGGATAAGGACAGGGTGAGAGACTGTATTGAAGGCTGTAGAAAGGTCCAGTAGGATGAGGGCCATATGTGACCTCTATCGATGATAATTCATTTGTTTCCTGTGGGATCAATGAGGGTGGTCTCTGAATATGGATTGAGTGGAGTTGAGGAGGTGGGTGTCATTGAGGTGGGCCTTTGATTATCTCTTTTTATGACTTTTCCCAGGTAGAATAGCAGGAAGAAGGCCAATAATGGCTATCGTTTCCAGATATACTGAGGGCTTCTTGAGAAGGGGATGTACAGTGAAGTGTTTCCAGGCGTTCTGTGGATGACAGTGATGATTGTGTCATTCATGATTGTTGTGCTGTTCAGGATCGGGGGTTGGCTGCAGAGATGGGATCCTGTCCTTAGTGAAGTCAGAGGTCTGACAGTGCTCGGCTGCTTGATCGTTGTGGTTTCTTGAGTGTTGATGAGGGCCCAGGCAGCCAGGGGTGTTCTCTGGGTGTTGGTTGAGATGGGCAGGAAGACTACAAGGGTGGAAGTGTCCATTTGGGTTTCGGAAGTGTTGCTGGTGATCCTTTTGCTGAGGATTAGGGACTGCTGGCTTCACAGAGGTCTTGAGAGAGGGTCAAGCTGGTAGAGCGGTAGGTTTCATTTCAGCCACTGCCAATGTCTCACTCAAGGACAACAAATGTTTGTGTCACATACAAAGCATGTGCATCCCCGGCATTGCCCAAAGGTATGCGAGTATTATCTCTCCAGCCTGTCCCTCCCTCCAACCTGGCTCAATGGTTGGAAGAGAGATGCCAGTTTGCATTTTTATTGCACTGTTTGCAATTGGGAAGAGAATGTGGGCTAGTGATCGGTTATCCTGGTACTTATAATGCCAGAAACAAAATGTGGGGCATAGAGAATACAGGCTGATGACAAAAGTACTAGTGTCCTGTTTTCAACTTTCAATAGGAAATAGGTGCAGATGTGAGGTGCCTTTTATCATTTCTGTGGAACTACTTCCACTGACCCTCAGGTGAGGCAGCAGGCACTCAAGAAAAAGTCCGGCTGTAATTTTAATTAGTAGGAAATGGACTTGTTATAGTACTTTTTTTAAGGCTGTACAACACGTTTATGCTTTTTCCCCTCTGTTGATCTGTGATGTTACCTATCAGGTGCATGGGGAAGAAAATGACTGCTTCCTAATGATATTTTAAAGCAATTCCAACCAACCATATTCAGTTATTTTCTGTTTGATTGGATGACTTGTATCCTTCCTCTGCTTTACATTTAGGGAACTACTTTGTTTAACACTCCTTGTGAGTGCGTGTGTTTTCTTGCACTCTCCCTTGTGTGCGGATTCCAATTCATATTCCAACCACACTCTGTGTTGCCCTTCTATATGTTCCTACCCCACCGTCTCATGTCTTTTTCATTTTTATATTTTATAACACCTCCTAAACAGATCTGCCATTGCTTTCTTCCCAATGCTACTCCCACTGCTTGTTGCTGCTTATTTTAAACTCCCAGGCCTCCTGGCTGCTCCACGGTTGCTCTCCCTCCCTATCTTAACATTTTATTTT
The DNA here is from genome assembly GCF_964261635.1 of Lissotriton helveticus. NCBI lineage: Eukaryota > Metazoa > Chordata > Amphibia > Caudata > Salamandridae > Lissotriton > Lissotriton helveticus. Next base: position 1,728,008,430 of record NC_136061.1, read on the forward strand.
ATTTAAAAAATATTGCCCATTTTGGAGGACAAGCAACTGTCATTTGCAGCTGGACTGCTCCTTTCCAAAAAGGAAAAACATGTGCTTTGTTGTACTTTTTTTTTTTTTTTATAGATTTAACACTACAGGAGGTTTGTGTAATCTTGCAACAGTAAAATAAAACAAAACCAAAATGATGCTTAGTGACTCATGCATGGTGACACTCGGCTGTCATGCTTCATGATGCACATGTGCTCATGATTCATCAGGCATACACATATGTGTCACTTTGTTTTTTTTTACCGATGCTACACAGCATCGGCAGAAACTAATGACAAAGCCAATAAATCTACGTGGCAACAATAAAAGGCTAGACATATTACTCTGGCAATGCTTGTATTTTCCCGACCTTCTCGAGCAGATTATGGTATATGTCTGTAACTCACATATGCATATTTGACAATTATATTGTTGTCGCTCCTTCAAAAATAACAAGAGGAAAAAGGACCAACTGATACGTTTGTTCAGCCTTTTTTGAGATATTTACTGGAAAACTTGCTTTGGCGAATTCTTGTAAATGTAAAAAAAAATTGTAACTCACGATCCTTTTAGCTTGGTCCTCTTGAGCTATCTACATCTTATTTAGCAGCATACAAGTAAGTCTTTCATACTTTGATTTTGAATCTTTTTGCAAACAGGGTCAAAGTTATGAGCACGTTATGCCCTCCCTTTGTGGTCGAGGTAAGGGATCCTCACACGTGACAGCAACGTCAGACTTTAAATCTCACTTGAAAAGGATTAGTTCAGGACTGTCAGGTTGACAGGAGTGCTCTCAATGTCTCATTTTGAGGGGAATCAACAGTTAGATTTTTCTTGCCCCTAGAGAAGTGGGTACAGTCGTATCTCTGCGGAGTAAGGGACAATGGCCAAGTATATTACACCCACCCTGTAGGCTAAGCACATTGGAAGACAAGGGGATATATTCACAAGAACGTGTGATAACTACCACAAGAGTAGCGTATCGCAACTTTCAACATCGCAGCCTATTGTGGGAAAATAACCCTGTGTCAACGTGGAATTCACAACAAGGCAGTAGCATGCGCTAGACACCAGATAATGCGGCAAATGTCCACGTGAAAATCAATGCCACACCGCTAAAATGCAATATCCGAACCCTAAAAACATGTGATGAGGCCAAACGCGTTACAAAAAATTGCAAAAATATGCAACAGGCCTCCAAATCCCATGCGTCTAGCCGGACAATGAACCATAAAAACCACAGAAACAATACACCAGAAACAAGTCAAATCACGTAGCCACATGCATACACCCTGACCCAGGGCAGAGGCCAACTCAAACCCCACAACCCATACAGACTACCAGCAAGGAACAAGGGGGTCGGGGAAGGTCAAGGAGAAGAGGGAGAGGAAGACAGGGTGCAAACCGCAGGAAAACAAGACCAGCGTCACGGAGGTGACAGAACACTACCAGCAACTGACCCACTAGCAGACCACCTGGATTGCAGTCGGAGTTCCGAGGAGGTTAATCCAGAAGGCCAATAGGTGCCAGCATGACGTGACTACCTAAACCAGGCACCAACCCGCTGCCAACAGGAAGGCAGCAACGGCGACAGGAGGTGGCAGTCCAGCGCCCCGGAGGAGTTGGAAGAAACCCAGGCCACAGTCATCAGTGTGGAGACGGTGCAAGGAGTAGGGAGTACGGACACAGCTCAAGAGGATCTGACACAACATCAACAGGGAGTGCCACGAATAGAGACTGGGTGGACGGGGGGAGATGGGCACAATGGCATACATGCACAACAAGGCGTAGCACACTGCACAAACACCCAGGATCATGTCCCAGACCCCCTTGGCACACTGCAGCACACACACATAGCACGAATAACACACCGACATTGACCACAACGTGGCACAAGGTGCATATCTGACACTGCAGAACAGAGGACACAACTGGCTCTGCACATGCACAGAAACATGCCCACTACATCTGACAGAGCCGGAAACAGTGAAATGGAAATGTACGCGTACGACCTTGCATCCGTCATGTAGTCCAAATGTACACATACCTACAGGAGAATCCAGCCACCCCCGAACAGTCACAGTGTACATAGCCATATAGCCTGCATGCATAACAGCACAATGCACCAACATATATGTCAACACAAAGTCAACACGCACCTCTCCTTCACATCGCAGAGAGGCACACAACACCTTCAACAGAGCACAGAACACAACACATCTGTGATTCCGGGGCTGATCATCACACCGTTGTCACCGACGCCATACAACAGCCCCTGGATATCCCACGCAACCCCCCACCAAGGCACGGCCAGCCAAGATACTCAGAGGAGAACACCGAACCTGCAACAGACCACCCAGCAGGATGTACCCGCAAGCACAGCTGGCTCAAGACACTTCACCCACCCATACATGGCACCCCATTGCCATGTGCCAAAAGGAGGTGGCCCAACAGGTGTGGGAGGGGGCCGAACCCATGGAATGCGAACAAGGACACATACGTAGGGGTTTATCACCCTTCGGGCCCACCCACACCCCACTAAGGAGACCCATACTGCCATAGAGACACATGCAGATGCAGATGCACAGCACAGAACCACGCCCAGGTGCGCTCAAATAGCAGTCACACACCCATGTTTTCTGTGCGTTCGATGGCCCTGGCCACTCCCCTTACGAATTGAGTGGGTGACGACAAAGCTACATGTCCAATTTCAAAACCGCTGCCTGCGGTAATATGTCTGCATCCGATGTACACAGCACAATGTAATGTCGTAGGGCCCAGGGCCCACATGCATACTACAAGACCACAGGGACACATGCAGATATGATGTTGAAATGGCTACGGGCACATGCGCCCGGCCCCTTTATTGGCAGGGCCACATGTACAGTGACGCCTGTGCTGGATGTGTGCGGGGTGAGTGTAAGGAATTCCACATGGAATGTTTGGTGCTGGCAAACACTTGAACATTGGTCACCAGTGCATCAGAAACAGAAACCACATGCAATACAGAGTCAACTGCTGAGCAACATGGAGTGAGACTGAGAAAGTACAGAGGACAGCCAACATTCAAACAGTTGTGTCGATGAGTTGCAGTGCACTGGGGTTTGGACACTAGAGATGAGCGCGCTTATGTGAAGAAAAAGTCTTGGATTGTGTCCCTTCGATATATTCCTGATGCAGATGCAGTGGTTTGTGTTATACCTGCATCATCTTCCCCATCAACGTCTCAGGACCCCCACAATGTTTGAGGTGACATACCTGCGCAACCGCTCCACAGCACAAAACACAATCAGCAACGGACAATGGCCTGCAGTGCACTGAGGCACTGGCACCTGGAGTGCTCAGCAGGGCATCAGGCTGATGACGACATCCACAACAATCCTGAGCAACTATGTAAGTCTGTCAGGACCACCGTTTCAACTCTGGCAGATGGCGGTTGGAGGTGGTCCTTGCGGTGGTGGCATGTGCCTCCTACAGTGATGCGTCGTCCAGGGCGGTCTGGACTCACTGTGGTGTGTGAGCCCTGGTTTAAGGCTTCCAGGCCCGGAGGCTGCATACAGCGCAAGGCCACAGAGAAATGGCATTGATGACCCCAAGGTCTACGCTTCAGGGCCCATCCAATGTCTCCAGAGAAGGGGTCCCAGCACAGAGTGTGTGGCCCCGGATGCACTGCAGCCAGCACAGGTGCCCAGCCACAGGATGGTGACTTGTGGTGCAGTCACATGGGCCATGCAACCTGAGCGGGTCACCATCAATGTCCAAGGTGTATGTTGCAGAAAGGTTTCGGAGGACAGTGGAAGGTGTCCTCGAGGGCAAGACACTGAAAGGTTTGATTTTATCCGGAAGCAACAAATGGAGGAGTGGAATGCAACAGCCTCGTTGCCACCACCAATTTGGTATCAGCCACATGGGATGAAAACTGCCCCCTAGTCCACAGACTCAGACGTCACCAAAGTTCGGCCAGAGAGTGTCCATGAATGTCGGAGAACAGACTTAGTGGCACCGGGGCTGAGTGGGGCTGCAGTCTGAGATGATGCCGGTACACTGATATGAACTCCACCATTGCTGAATTATGACTTTGTGACCTACTGGACCGCAGGGTAGGCCGGAGGCAGCGGTCAACAGTGGCCCACAGCCATGTGTCGTTGGCTCGTGATGCACAGCCCTAGTGGCACCAGGGCAGTTGTAGGTAGTGTACGAACACTTCCGTTATGATGATCCTTTTCTCTCCACCACGATGCAAATTGTTAACCTCTTACGCCTCTCCTTGCGTGCAATGATATGTATTCTACCTTTGCATACTCGATGTTCAGTTCAGAATCTGTGACCTACTCAAGCGCAGCCTAGGCCGAGAGCAGTTTAGGCCGAAGGCAGAGGTCAGCACGGGGCCTTCACCGAGTGTCGCCAGCATAGGTTGGTGGCCCCACTGGCCTGCGTAGTTCAGGTTCAGTGGCATCATGTGTTCGGTCACCTCTGTGACTGTGACCCGGCTTTCGTCTGGACTAAGCCGCATCTTCCCCTTACTCCTCTCCGTGCGACCACTGGTGTGGACTCTTGCCATTCGTGAATCACGACTAGGTGCTGGATGCGAGACCTAGACTGGTCCGCAGGGTAGTCCTGGTCCCTCATCCACATGTCACGTTGAACAGGATTTGTGGCAGCACGTGTCGCTGGATGGTGTTGAACAGGGTTTGTGGCAGCACGTGTCGACGGATGGCATTGAACAGGGTAAGTGACACCACGTGTTGCAAGATGCCCATATGGAACTATGCCGAACTGATCGGGGGGTTCTGGTGCTGTGACCGCTGGCCCGGATTTGGGGTCATTGCCATTCATGAGCCAGGACAAAGTTTCACATATGGGACCCACTGGGCTGCAGAGGACGCCGGTAGAATATGTCAACGAGGAAGGAGTAATGTAGGGCAACGTCGGGGGGACACCGGTGGTCTGAAAGGCCGCTGGCCTCGGACTTGAAGCTTACACTGTCATGTGGTGGGCCCTCCTTGACACACGCCGGTGTCGGCTGCTGATCAGTGTGGCCTGGCTGCGCAGGGTCGGCCCTGATGGGTTCCTTCTCCAGCGGGCTGGGGGTAAGGCAGGCTCGTTAGCTCAGGCAACTCCGCTAACGAGGACGGCATCGGCCTTGTGGCGGGGTGGGAGGGGCTGACCTGGCAGAGACATTGGGCTTTCCGGAAGAGGACCACGCCTAGGGCTACCTGCTTTTTATTAATAATAATAATATGGAAGTTTATAAAGCGCCTGGTTACGCACACCGGCGTGTCCCCACGCTATGGTGAGAGACAATGAGGAGGCCTAAACGAGATTCAGCTACACAAGTATTGACCGGAACAGGTGGGTTTTAAGAGCTCTTCGGAACCTAACCTCTGAAGGTTCGAGACGCAGCTCTGGCGGGAGCATGTTCCAACTCTTGGCTTCAAGGTGCCTGAAGGATCTACCCCCATACGCGCTTTGTTAATTTTGGGGATAGCTACCAAGCCAGTACCAGTGGATCTAAGCGTCCGCTTAGGTCTGTAGGGTGTGATAAGGCTCAGTAAGGGTCTGGGCACCTTTCCCCCAATGATGCGATGACACGTGCAAAGCGCCTTAAAGGTGATCCTTTCCCTGAATGGAAGCCAGTGGAAAGCCTCCAAGGCAGCTTTAGAGGCTGCTCTTCTACGGAGCCTCAGCACCAGCCGGGCTGCGGTGTTCTGCAGCACCTGAAGGCGATTCAGACTTCTGACCGTGGCCCCCAGATAGAGAAGGTTGGCGTAATCTAGTCGCGAGGTTACAAGGGCGTGCACCATCGTCCGCCTAGCACCAATTGGAGCAGGTCCAAGATCTTCCGCAGGCCCTTGAGGATGCCAAAGCACACCCCAACCACACGACCAATCTGGGGAGTGAATGACAGGTCAGAGTCAAACATCACCCCGAGATTTTTGGCCTGCTGACAAGGCACAGGAGCAGTGCCTAGGCATGCTGGCCACCATGCCGAGGACCACACAGACGGGCTACCCCCCACCACGAGCACCTCAGTTTTGGCACCATTCAGCTTCAGGCAGTTGTTAGACATCCAGGAGGCAAGCTCCTGCATGCAGGCACTGAAGCTGGATGCCGCAACATCGGGCGCCCGTGACAGCGAGATGGCCAGCTGTGTGTCATCGGCGTATGACACAATTTGCATGCCATGGCTCTCCACAATATTTGCTACGGGAGACACGTACAGATTAAACAGGGTTGGGCTCAGGGCAGAGCCCTGTGGCACCCCTTGATCCAGATTGATCATACGAGAGTAATATTCCCCTTGTCTAACCTGAAAGCCCCTATTGGACAGAAAGGATTGGATCCACTTCAGCGCTGCCCCTGTGACTCCGCCCTTGTTCAGACACTGTAGCAAGGTGAAATGAGCTACAGTGTCAAACGCTGCGCTCAGGTCGAGTAGGATGAGGGCCATCATCTGCCCCTCACCCACCCCTTGCCTGATGATCTCAGTGGCCATAAGCAGAGCTGACTCAGTGGAGTGGCGTGAGCGAAAGCCAAACTGAGTTGGATGAAGCAGACTAGCCTCCTCCACATAAGCCATCAGTTGAAGATTGGCCACCTTCTCTGCCACTTTGGCCAGGTAGGGTAAGAGTGAAATAGGGCGGAGATTGTCCAGCCTCTCCCAACTGACGTTTGGCTTTTTTTGGAGCGGAAGTACCACTGCTTGCTTCCATCTTTCAGGTACAGTATGAGTCCTGAACGATAGATCCAGAACATCCCTAATGTAGGGCTCCAGGATCTCGATGCTCCCCGCGAGCAGCTTCGGCGAGGCCGGGTCCCGAGGGGACCCTGACTTGATGGAGCAGCATATCTGCCGCAAGCCTTCTGGGGGTGGAGTGAAAAAGTTCTCCAGCCTATTTTCACCCACAACAACCATTCAGACCCCTACACTGGCCTGGCATATGCCGGCCCATCCCACTCTGCTCACGCTTACGGGGGGGGGCATAACAGGCAACATTTACGCGAGGACCCACTCTGGCTGGAGTGACATGGTTGTGTCCCCCGTCCACTACACTCCATACACCAGAGGTGTATGCCGGCATGTATATGGATGTGTTCTGCATTCTGCTGTCTGTACAGCACTTCGCCACCACTCTTGGCATTGTGTACTTTCCCAATCATGGTTATACTTCATCCTTCACACATGCCTGGTTGCCTCCTCTCCCCACATTCGTCTATTGTGTGGCTGAGGTGCCATGCCATTGATTGGTCATGTTCACAGCTTGCCAAGGTCACCATTGTTAGTTGTTCTATCGTGTCTGGTGGGTGGGCATGTTGTTGTGCATGTTGGTTGTGAATTTGTGAGGTGTGCGTTGTCAGAGTTGTGGATTGCATGGTTGTGGAGTTGAGGTGAGTGAGGTGTTAATTGGGAACTCGCCAAGGGGCTGTTCATTTCCCTCTGTGCCATCTTGGGAAGACTGGTTGCTAATGAACTGTTGGAGGGTGAAGGGATCATGCACACTGGCTGTGTATTTTGAGGCGACATTGGTGAAGGTCCCATGGTGTTCTGATGTTGCCTGCACATAGATGTGTGACGTGTGCTTCCTGTTGTGCTAATTGTGTACTGTGTCACCAGGGGGCACAGGTGGGACATGTGTGCAGTGGATTGCCCCCAACACGTGCGCCCATCCGGCTATGGCATATGGTCCTTGCTTGGTCTCCAGCCTCCAGCGGTTCTTGCACATTGTGTTGGCCGTACAGGGCCAGGGGTGTCAGGGTGATAGTGATGTCCAGGACAGGTGTGGCTGTCTGTGAGACTCCGCCGACTGTGGCGGGGTTGGTTGGGGTGTGCCAGAGGCCAACAGGTGCAGCACGGCCAGCAGCTTGGCATGGGGTGGGATGTTGGTTGTCCGCTGTGTTGGTGCCATTGGCCTGTTGGGCGATGACGGCCAGCATGCAGAGGATGGTTGTCCCTTTCAACCTGCAGTGGACAGTGACATTGTCAGATGTTGTGCCTGTGAGGCAGGTGCATTTCTTGGGGGGGCCGCTGTCTTTGACTGCGCTGCCTCTGTGGTGGTCCGGGAGGGGTGCCGGGTGGGTGCTGTGGCCCTCTTGGGTGTCTGGGCTGCATGTTCAGTTGCTCCATGGCATCTGTTGCCCTTCCGATGATGCCCTGGGCTAGTCTCCCTTTTGTGGTGCAGGCTGCCATCCGACTTTACACCAGGTCACAGCAGGTGTAAATTTCCTGCTGCTAACATGCCTACTCTGCATCTCATTAGCAATAGTTGCGGGGGTCCTCTGTGGTGATGTTTTTTGCGGCTGCTATTGCGGGAATACTGGTGCTGGGGGCTGTTAGCTCCAGCTTGCGAATGGTGGGGTAGATTTATCATGACTTTGGCTGTGATAAAGTGCTGTTAATTCGGCGATAGCGCCTTGTGAATATGCCCCAAGCATTTTGCAAAATATAACAGACCTTACAGAGACTTCGCAGTGAACATTAGAGACCTATCTTCCTTGTTGGCCACCTACAACTCAGTATGCACACAATAGGTTATTCCGTTAATGGGGGTTGATTATAGATTAACCTATTGTAGCATGTAAGGAATAAAACATTCATGATGATGATACAAATACTATCAAATGCAAATATTAGATTCAAAAGAGTACAAATCCTATACATTCTATTTCATTAGAAACAAAATCCTAGCCTACATTTGATCTCATTTCCGCTGAGCTGTGTAAAACCAACTCGCATATCCTGTTGTGACCCACGTAACTAGACCGCTGGCTTACTGGTGGGAAGGGTCCTGGTGTGAAGATGGTCCTACCCCTCATGAGAGGAGAGAAAGGGAAAAACGATGGGTGGACCCAGAAGGTGGATCAAAAACTTTAATATAAATAGATGAGGCTTGTGGTGCTGTAGGGTGGGATGTTCCAGCAGCTGTCAGGCACATGGAATGTCTAGGGCATGTCCATGCATATAGCACAAACAGTCTGAGACTGTCATGCCCACAGTACAATAACACCTCTTCCTCTAGAACTTAAAAGCAGGTGGAGTGCAAGAACATTAACATCAACAAATACAAGTAATAAATAGCTGAAATATCATGAATACCTTTTATTGTACAAAAACATTTAAATTCTTAAAAAATAAAGACATGCCAATAACAATACATGTCTCCATCGAACATGTATTTATTCATGATGCAGTTTATCACATATTATTATTGTGGTATGTGTGTTGCTTACATATGAATCCTGCTCAGCACCAGATTCCTTCATACGTTTATTAACACTAGGTACTTGTGTTCTGGTGTTTTTGTCATTATTTCTGTTTGTCTCAACATCAAAATAAAAGTTACCTTGGTTACAACCTTCTCTCCCACTGAAGTCTTTGTCCTGAGTGTATATTTAGGAACGTTCGATACTCAATTAAGGTTCCACCACCTCTCCCCACTTCACTGCAAATTGAGCTTATGTCTACTTTTCGATTTTTATTACTTTAAAGTATTTTAGTTCTCCTTTTTTCCACGTACCGTTTTTTTTTTATCAAGGCACCTAGTATTTTCTTTACAACAGTGCCGTTTATTGTTTCTAGTCATATTTTTGGTGTTTTTCTGTATATTACTTACTATTTTAAGTTTTGTTTTTATTGTTTGTCTTGATACAGTTATGCTTATTTCTTCTAGGTATGCAAGTTGGACACACGTTGATGATTGTTGTCTGTCTCTTAGTGAAAAAATATGGTGCCTATTTGTGACACTGTGCAGTGGACGGCGTTCTGTGAGACAATATTATATCCTGCTGAGCATATATTAAGTTAGTATTACTTGAACGGGCTCACAGAATACAATGGTTTAAAATGCAATTTCTTCTTTCAGCTTGACCATTGCCCTGTGTTCTTTCTTCGCATGAACCATTTAAGAAATTTTTCAATTCAGATGCTGTGAATTGCACATTGTTATCATAATTATTTTAGATGAGAGCCTTTCTGTGCTGAACATTTCTTTCCCAACTTTAATCACATTGATCGTGCTAGATTCTTTCACAAATTTCCATTCAAACAACTTAGGGGCATATTTACCATAAACAGGCAGATCGCAGTGATAGGCCAAAATTGGTAACGCTGTGTTCCGACAGTTTCAAAACGCAGGGGTGCACTGTATTCACAAGAACGCAGCGCACCCTGGTGCAACCCGAGTGCTGGTGCTAAAAACACTGCCTAGCACCAGCACCGCAGTGGCGTAACGATAATTGTGGGGGCCCCCCTGCCAGGTACGCGGAGGGGCCCCCTCCGGACTCTATTAGGAGCTCTCAGGCTGAAGTGCAGTGCTGAGGGGGCCCCCTTGAGCTTGAGGGCCCCCCCGCACTGCAGGGGATGCATGGGCATGTGTAACGCCCCTGCAGCACAGGCACCCTAGCGCAATTTTGCTAGAGTGCCTGTGCTGCAAGGGCAATTTTTTTGGTGCAGAAAGGCACACCTTCCTGCACATAAACAGTCTTTGCATGTGATTTGTTAGTTCTATGTGTGCTGCAGAATGCAGCACACGTGGAAAGAGCAAAATACGAGGGGAAATCAAACATTTCTCCTCGTATCACCTGCTTAAGACCAGGTACTCCCTGGCGGTATTTTTGGCACTGCCCCATGCCTTGTAAATATGGAGCAGCGCCAAAAAGCAATTGGCGTTGCAGCGGAACGCCCACTGCATCACCCATTGCAAGCCCTTTCACGCTAAGTACTACATAAAAATTGACCTTATTTACAAGGCGGCGTTAAGCGAAGGAGGTAATGCCACCAGAATGTCAGAAAAGTGATGTTCTGGTGGTGTTAACTCCTTGTAAATATGCCCCCCAGTCTCTGATTATGAGTTGCACAGTACTGGGGCAAGGGCAAAATTGCATGGGATTTTACACAAGCGGGGCGGGAAGACCCCCATGATGAAGCATGACACCAAGGGCCTTTTGGTGTGTGAGGGGTATTTCAACAAAGCTGTATACTTTCCACCACTGTAGGAAACATGCATAGTCTGGTTGTACACGGTTATGTATCAGCTCGAGGGAAGATCTTGAAGTTCAACATCAATCACACAAAAGATGATAGGAGGCATTGCAGCAAAAAATCTACCCACTGGTAATCGCTTAGGGGAGTATTCCAACCTATTATTTTTCAACCTTTGTGTTCACTAGGAAATGTAATTTCATATGCCATAAGTCTGATCAGTTTAATATGAAAAGTAACAATGAAGGCAGTGGGCCTGTTACTATGTCACATGTATTTTAAATCCACTACCCCTTAATGGGTGGATTGTTTTTGAAATGTGTTAAAGTTTGCTGGGACGTATTGTGTTATATAAAAACTCATAGATGATCTTCATAGGGAAAGAGTTTTATGTTGGTTTCCCACTTGGACAAACCCTCGAGGGTAATATTTGATACGGAACACCTGGGTTGTCCGATCCATGAGGAAGTACAAACTATATATTCCTGAGTCACCCCATCACTGCTTACAGAAATACCTTATACTGGAGCCATCCTGTCCCGATTGCTTAGAATTCTGTACTGCTGAGTCATTCTGGACCTAAAGGTGGCAATTTCTAAAAAATGTGTGCCACCTATCCCCGAACCAGGGCCAGACGAAACCCAAAGCAGCCCTGACAATTTTGGCAGACCAGCCCCCCCTCCAACCCTGGTGGGGGGCTGAAGCCCTGCTGCTTTTGTTACTGGGGGGCGATATTGCAGCACTGCTGCACAGCCTGCCCCCACTGCTACAAAACCAGTCCCCACTGCTACAAAACCAACCCCCACTCTTCCAACCTCCTGGGGATACACCTGATGCCTGCGCTATGCTCAGTCCCGCCCTGCCCGGGACCTGAAACACTCTGTATACCTGGCTCATCCTATTACTGGGGCTATAGGGTTCTGAGCCACTATGTCTCATGGATATTGTAGAACTTATTTCTCTTCTACCCTTGGTGTAACATTTAACGTGACTCCCCCCACCTTCTTCCTCCCCCCCCCCGAGCCACCCCCTCCTAGAGGCAGCGTGCTCTGAATGTCCCTCTGGTGCCAGCCTCCTGAGGTCGCCTGCCCTCCCAGGCGCCACCTCGGCAGATGGCGAATAAGCGGAAGTGGTCTGTTCACGCCGCTTATGAACTTGCAAATCTCTCTCATGAATCATAAAACAATACCTTATCCATATTTTATTACACATATTTCACAGTCTATACCACATTACACAATATTTAATATGATGAATGGACTCTCAATTGAATACATCTGGCGCCGGTGAGGTAGATATGGCGGCCAAAGTCTCGCTCCCAGGTCCCGGGGGGGCTCAGGATATAAATTGAAAAATAAATTTCGCGCTGAGCAACAGCATCGGAAATTTTTCAGCCCAGTTATTTCAAATTCCTATTCATCCTTGCTGGAAGGCTGAAGAGAATTCTGGCTGTCAATCAGCATATTATTCCCTGCAAGCAGGTACTGCCGTGGAAGAGGCGCCTGTGCTGTGTGCAGATTTGCAGAGGACCGGGGGCGGCCGGGATGAATTAAAGCCACACATGCCTGTGTTTCTAAGACGAACATTGATATAAGGATATAGAAGCCCTCGGGTTGCAACAGTAGTGGGGTATTCAGGATTTGGAAATACACCATCAACCTGCGGTGCTGTGCGCCCAATTGAAAAGATCAAAATATGCAAGTGTTGGGGACACACCCCAGAGTATATTCAAGGGTAGACTTTGTATCTGAGTTTCGGGACACCTGTTCAGAAAGAGGTAGCGCTGGGACTTTCTGCCATAGACCCCCAAGCCTCTGGGAGGTGAGGTCAGGTGCACGCAGGCAACACTGACACCCAATCGCAATGAAGAGTATGGCGTTGTCTGCAGTTTCAGAGTGGAGACCACCATAATAGTGTCACTGGCATCAGCAGCAAAGAGGAAAGGGAGGTTCCAGGGAATGAACCGAGCAAACAAACACGATGAAGGACTAAGATCAACATCTTGCTTCACAAAGGCCGCACCATGGCTTCATTGATCATGAGGCACAGGGTCAGACTGATTTGCATATGGCCATGTCTGAACTTGGGTGGCAGAGTGGGCTAAAGAACGGTGATGGATTAAACCCAGATCTGTTGACTGGGTGTGAGTCTTTGATTGGTTCAGATGCTCCGTCCATCACCACCTCCTTTTGTACCGCTTTGTTTGCCATAAGTTGGCAGGGTATGCTCAGACGTGAGTCCCTTGCTCACTTTGCCACTGGATTCAAGCAAGCCTGGCTGAAGACGGCTGTAATTGCAGAAACCGGCCTCGGAAGCTTGTTTCCAGTCCAGGGAAGGCATGGCTTGGCAGTTCGGGCTTGACTGTTCCTATGAGGCACAGGGTCAGACTGATTTGCATATGGCCATGTCTGAACTGGGGTGGCAGAGTGGGCTAAAGAGCGGTGATGGATTAAACCCAGATCTGTTGACTGGGTGTGAGAGTTTGATTGGTTCAGATGCTCCGTCCATCACCACCCCCTTTTGTGCCGCTTCATTGCTCAACCCTACTCACCTGGCTTCAGTTTTGGCCTGTGACTTCCTGGTAAAAAGTTCGATGACTGTGACAAGCACAAACGCCGTCAAGCTTGAGGCTGTCAGGTCTGTCCGCAAACCAGCACCTAGAGCTGTAATATCATCAATCGTATTACCTTAAAAGCACTGGGGCACAACAGGCGGAAAGCATGCTATCTGCATCACTGGAGCACTTGGTATTAAATTAGGGTTCGCAGATACTTGCTCAGACCTTTCTATAATACAGGTTGCATACCTGCCAACTCACACGGTGCCACCGCGTGACACACGATATCCGCTCCTATCACACAGTCTCCCGGTGAGGAGCCGATATCACACAATGGCAGGGAAAACAAGCTGAAAACCACTGTAGGTAGTGGTGTTCCAGCTCATTTTCCCAGACTTTGAACTACTGACGTCCATTAAGGGGCGGGAAAACGCCCTAGGACATTCCCACCAGCGTCAACAAGTTTTTTTGTTTTTTGGGAGGAGGAAGCTTGGAGGTGGAGTGAGGGTTCAAAAGTGCCTCGTAGGTAGTTCTCGGCACAAGCTCCTTCCCCTACAAGGCCCTACCCCCTCCTCACACAGTGAGATTGTTCTTCAAGTTGGCAGATATGAGGTTGTGCTGACACTACATATGCGCTGGGGCAATCCCGAGGCGGCATTCCATCATGTGCATGGGGTTGTAGTCCTATGCAAATGGAGAGCCACTTTGCCTCTGCGTCTGTTTTGTTTTAAAGAGGTAAATATCAATGGACAAATGGGCTGTCAGGGGGTGCATTGACTGTGTGCCACATTGATGAGGTGCACAGTCAGTGTGCCCCGAAAGGTGCCCCTTCAAACCCAAAGACATCCCCCTGTCAAATGCGGGGTTTAAACAGGTATCTGCCTTTTACTAATGTGCACCTCCCAGGTAGGAGTGAGTTCTCAGCTATGATACAGGTATTGATTGTGGGCAAGATTTACCAATTTATTGTGCAATGCAGTGCAGCCATTCACTGCACTGTGTTGTGCAAGGGGACAAACAAAGCGCAGAGCTATATCTATTTAGATTGGTGTGGAGCTGGTTTCATCCCCTCCGTTGGCACACAGAAGACATGCCTTGCTTGATAGAAAGCCATGCACCATGGTGCAGAGGTGATTGTGCACTGTCTGGCATTGATAGGATTTGTACAGGAATACCTTTTCAGTACGAATTCCTCTGTCTAGACAAACCCAGAAGAATCTCAAACACTTGACATGTGCTTTGCACTACAGCACTCAAGCGATGCCTGTTTTTTTTTTTAGAATAAAAACATTACCCTTTGTAAATGCCTCCTCGTGGAGATGTAGCTAATTATCGGACCTGGCCTTCTCTGCAGGATAACCCCGAAACTTTTCGCCTTTACCCTCCACATTTTTGCTGAATTGATTTGTGTTGGCCTTAAGACGTTGTGCACTACCACTGCTAACCAGTGTTAAAGTGGTTGTGCTCTCTCCTTAAAACATGGTAGAATTAGCTTATACATAATGGGCATATTTAATTTTATTGTAAGTCCCTAGTAAGTGGCAGTACATGTGCCCAGGGCTTATGAATTAAATGCTACTAGTGGGCCTGCAGCACTGATTGTGCCACACCCATACATAGCATTTTACAAGTCTTAGGCCAGTCCTTTCTGCCTGCTTGTGTGCACTATTAAACTGCCATTTTGACCTGGCAAAATAGGCCTCTTGCAAGTCCAAACCTTCCTTTTTCATTACATATAAGTCACCACTATGGTAGGTCCTGGACAACACAGAGGGCAGGGTGCAATATATTTAAAACAAAGGACATGTACTTTTAAGTTTTACATGTCCCGCTAGTGTAAAACTCAAAAATGTGTTTTTCACTACTGCAAGGCCTATCTCTCCCATAGGAACATTGGAGTTGCTGTATTACATTTTAAAAGTGTAATTTCCAAATGTAAAGAGATAACCTGTTAATGTTTGGTATATCTAGAATACCAATTTAAAATCCTAACTTCTTGTGAAGTTGTATTTTAAATTGCAATTCTGAATATACCACTTTTAGAAAGGTGGTGTTTTCTTGCCTTAACCATTTAGTGCCTGTAGCCTGTTTCTAGCTACATGACTGGATGTAGCTGACAGGTGAGCTTTGTGTATTCCTCCTAGACAGCCACACACAATAAGGAGCTTAGTTGTGGCTGGAAGGGCTGTCACTGGATGCCTGGGGATTTCAAATGGACAACTGGGTATAAATATTGGACCTCAGAGACCAACTCTTCAGTGCACTTTTGGGCATGTGGATACTCTGCCAGGAGGAAGGACTGCCCCTCTGCTGGACTGCTACTCAGAAGAAGCTACTGCCCTGCTGTGCTGACCTGCTGCATGCTGCCCTCTTGTTTGGGGAGGAAGAACTGGACCTGTAACTTCATCTTGAACCCAGGACCCCAGAGTGACTCCAAGGGCTAGTCTGATGGCTTCATGATCTAAGCCTCAGAGACATAGTAGAGCCCCCCAAACAGCGCCTCGACCAAGCTGCAGCAAGCTCCTGACCCCCAAGTGTAGCCGTTCAGGTCCTGGACCCTGGGTGTGGCTCACGGGCTCTTAAATTAAGCTTTTGGGCTCTTTGAAAGAGTTAACAGGCCTATTTGCACCGAGACAACACCGCTCGCTCCAAAAACAAGTGCGAGCCACCCTCAGCCTGTCTCTTTGCACAGCAGCATCAACCAATTGCAGGGGACAGCTAAGGCAAAGCTCCAGTCTGCCCGTCCATGATGCCCATCTACTCTTTGTGCCATACTCTCCCTGCTCCTCGCAGCCCTCTTCAAAGCAAATGGGCCTCTTGGCACAAAACTTGAGAAGGTTAACCTTCAGCAGGACTAACCTGGGACTGTATCCGACTCGCTCTCCAGAGCGGTTGGCCTGAACTATTGACTTTGACCCGGTTCAGTGTGACGAGGTAGCTGCAGTTGGCGCTTTGTGCTTTTTGCCGCTATTTTACAATTAATTCTTTAAAAATTCATATCTATGGACCTACTGATTGGATTTTTGTCGTTTTGGTCTTGTTTTTTTTATTACATTTATTACCCTGGTGTGGGACGTTTTTGTGTGGATTGGTCACTGTTTTATTGTTTGGAGTGTTGCACAAATACTTTGCACATTGCCTCTAAGTTAAGCCTTACTGCTCTGTGAAAAGCTACCAGAGGGCTGAGAACACATGAATTTGGGGTTTGCTTATGCCTTTCCTTGACAAGGACTGCGGTTGCTGCTTGGGCAGGGCTCACACAATTGTCAACTAGTAGCTCAATTTCTCACACTAATTTAGCAGATTGTACTTTGCTTTAAATCCTGTGGGTATTTGCGCTGATGTGCCCCAGTAAAGTCCTATTAATGACCCTTTGACACAACATGACGCAAAGCAACACAAAGGAGTTTTGTGGTGAGAAAATGGCGCCTTTGTAGAGCAAACATCTTTTGCCTGGATAGTAAATACCTTTGTGAGAATATGTGTCACTTTGTGTTGCTTTGTATGGACGCAGAGACGTATTAAACCAGGGCCTTACTCTAAAAGGCCGTACTGTCCCAGTCTGTGCCAGCCACACTTATTTATAGGAGCACCTCAGTGCAAACAGGGAAAGTGCACCCTATATGTAATGCAGCCCCAGCTAGACTAAGGCCCTAAACACTAATCCTGCTTATGATCATGTGCAGGCACCTCAGCAGCTGACAGCCATGCTGTTTTGACTTGACCGTCACAAAGGAGTTCACACCCTGAACCATAAAATAAAGCATCGTAGACTCAACAGTGTGATTGGGCTCACTTGCCATCCATTGAAATGGACTGTGTCAGTTCGTGAAAACACCAAAGGGTGATCATGGGACCCACATTTCCCCCAGTGCTTTTCAACATCCGCACTCTTTAGCAAAGGGCAATCTTTCAGGAATCTAGGGGCATATTATCAAGAACAGGCGATAAAATTATCGCCGCTTTAGCGGCAGGAAACTGCTGCTAAAGCGGCGATAATTTTATTGCCTGTTCTTGATACTATGCCCCCATTTCCTCCACTCCTATGCTTCTACCATCGAGCGAGAAGAGTGTATATCCTTTATTGAAAATTAGATAACATTGTCCAACCTGAAATTATAATCCGAAAAACTGAAAAGGTCTTAATCTCCCACATAGCAAGAGACATTTTCTGAATCACTCCTCATCCCACCACACACATACACTCACACACACAGTGGAGGCGTCCTTCAGCTCACACCTCATTGAAAGACTCAGGGGTATATTACCAACAACTAGCGATAATTATCGCTGTGTTGGCTTAGCGGCAATATTTCTATCGCCGCCCTTCACCTGTTTTTATCGCTGAGATACCTTGCTATTAGCACGGTTTATCTCAGGAGCGATAAAAAACAGGCGAAATGCGTGAATATCGCTGTCAATACAGCGATATTCAGGCATTACCATGACAATGCTCTTAGCCATGTTATCCACCTCTCATTGGATAACATTGCTAAGAACTGGTCAGGGCAGGCGTTAGCTTTTGGAGATATTCGCGCTTAGCGCAAATATTTCCAAAACAACGCCTGGGTTGATCATAGGAGATAGCGATGTTATCGACTGTTTTCAGTTGCTAACATCTTGGCACGCCCACTTTGCATGTCATTAGCGATAATTATCGCTGACATGCATAGTGGGACCCTAAATGCCCGCTATCGCCGAATAGCTGTCGCTAACTGGTGTTAGCGACAGCTTGGTAATAGGGCGATAAAATTATCGCCGCATTAGCGGGAAAAAGTCCCGCTAATGCGGCGATAATGGCCCTTGGTAATATGCCCCTCAGAGTCCAAGCCACATTCACTTCTACTTGCCCTTGTCACACATCTGGTCATCTATGCCTCGAAAGCCCTCTAAACTGGGCATGTAAACGCCGCGCCGCGTACCTGGACTGCCTCAGACGACCTGGGGAGCCATTGCCAGGCTTTGAACATTGCAGCAAGGAAGAAGGTATTCAGTTAGTGACATTCAGGCATTGCCAAACTATCCTTTATGTCCTCCATGGACTCCCGGATGTAGATGAGAAGCAAACTAAAGAGCCTGGTATTTGTATTCAGCTCCATCATTGCAAGACTGGCAGCTCAGGAACTGCCTTGAAGCCAATGCAGGCAGCTGCTTTAAAACACTGCCACGAAGGGCTACAAAAAGGCGCCAAACTGCAACAAATGGGCTCGAAACATAGCTCTGTAGAGATGGAACGAGGATCCAAATGGCAAAAAAAAATGTTGCTTGGGGCTCAGCAATTCTTTGCATTGCATCTCTTTCCCTGCAAGAGAATATCACAATTTTCAACCGACCAGATAGAGCATCCCCACTAGAAAAAAAAATGCTAGCCATTACCAGTGACAAAGCAGAATATGCAGGCCGCACCTTCTATGCAGAGCAGTGACCCTCATGCCTTTTAATGCTGCGTTGCGCACCTGTAAATGAATTGAATTGTGTCCCTCCAGAATTTTCTTGTCATAATATTCAATAAAACGGGCAGCTCTAAACATATGTAATAGTACAAACCTCGCAGTTATCGACGCTTACCCCTTGTAAAAATGTACATCCAATACTTGATTACCAGCATACCAGCATATTATGGGCAGCTTGATCTCCCTATAGTGTAAAAGTATTCACATGGTTATCTTTAATCAGAAACGGGGGGAGGGGGTGGGGGTGAGAGTCATTTGGAGCCCTCCTTTACTCCCCTCTGACACCTGCTCCCACTAGGATATGAGGTACAAAAGATATTATCATGAATCATTACAGATTGGTTTAATGGCACTCAGGGCCATATTACCAAGCAAGGGCGATACATTATCGCCGCTTTTATCGGCAGGAAACTGCCGCTAAAGCGGCGATAATGGGCTTGATAATATGCCCTTGTGAATTCCCATAGAAGCCCAGGTTAACACCAGTACCTGGGCTTCTATGGGAATTCACAAGGGCGTATTATCAGTCCCATTATCGCCCCTTTAGCGGCAGTTTCCTGCCGATAAAAGCGGCGATAATGTATCGCCCTTCCTTGATAATATGGCTCCCAGTTTTTTTCACCAAAAACACAACCCTGTTTTCAGTATGATGTGCACATGTCCCCTCCCCCACCGTTTAATTCAGCATTCCCAGGTGGACCCACCCCCAGTTTGAAGACTTCTGAAAAGAGTGTCAGTTCAGATGGAGTCCAGTGGCGTAATGCAAAATTCTAGGACCCCCAGCAGATTGTGACAAGGGACCACAAATCTCCCACATAGCACAGATATTCATTGGTCTTACACTCAATGGTGTCCCTCCAAAGGGTTATGGGCCCCCTGCTCCAGAGGGGCTGAGGGGGTTGTGTTATGCCCCTGATGGATCCTCAGGCTACCGACTGTCAAATTCAAATCTCACTTGCCACCCACAAATGGGGACACAACCTACAACCTTTATCACGCAGTCTAAACCACCCAGTCCCTTTACAACACAGGCGGGGCAATGAACATGTAATTTCCACGTGCTCCTTTAGCACGCAAGTCCTTACAACAAGGTAATGCGTAGTTGGACTGTTGTTGAATTTTAAGTCCAGTACCTTCCCTGATGTTACACAGACTGGAGTTGGAATAGTAAATTACACTATTCCAAAGTCCAGCAATTCCCTAAGGCAAGCCATCGTAATTACTAGCACGCTAACGGAACACGTTGTGACGGTGTGTTCGTTGTGGTGCCTGCATTGTAAAGGTATGCACGGTAAAGGCATGTGTGGTTCCTTCATACAACCTCACAAATGTCCCAGCAGCTTGCTTCTTAAGTTGTCCCTGCACTGAGTTCTGAAGGCTGGATGACTGAAGCATGCCATTCATTGTGTCCCCTAGTATGCTGTGCCTACATATACAACTCAAAAACCACCTGCTTTTGTATGTCATCACTCCATTCTTTTATTATTTTGTAAAGAATGGGTGCTAATAATCTTGGTTTTTTTAACTGTGAGGCAATAACAACTGTAAACTACTCCACGCCTCTTCATGTTCCATCGGCTGTGGTTCATAACTGTGGGAAGGGTAATTAACCACCATTATTGCCCAAAGCTGCATGTAGTAATACCTAAACAAAGGCCCTGAATTTTAACACAGTGAAGGCTGAGAAATAACAATATCAGCTCGTCCAACTGTCTCTGCTGTTAGATCTCCACGAGGTCCTCTTGTGAAGAGACACATCAGTGACTTTGAACTGACAGACACGGCTTAGTAAGTACATTAGCCTAAAGGACCGAGGCCACGTACTCACATTTAAACTAAAGCCACGGAAGCGGTTTACTAAATCACCGCAGACTGCAGCAATCATGGCGCTAAGAAACTCTCGAAAGCACATTATCATTGAGCTAATTACCCTCCACCCTTGTCTCGAGACGCATAAATTGGGTGGCAGGCATTTATCTCATGATAATGCCTTTCAGACGTTAATTAACGGTATAATGGGTTAGTGTTTCTGTTACATGCAGGAAAAGATACGCTTTTCTCAGGTGAAGATGTCGACATGTAACTCTCTCTGTGCTGCCCTGAGGGGTTTTGATCCGACCCTCAGGGAAAGCGCGAAAATGACGCATCAATTTTGTTTGAATACGCTCTTGGTGACTGAAGCTCTGTTATTGTTTCGTAGGCTTTTTATGTTTGACTATGTTTTGACTAACCTGTCGCTCTAAACCAGTAGACATTTTTAGAAGTGTACGGAAGCTGAAAAAGAAGAGAGTCAGCATCATTTTCAACATCGGTTAATGAATGGTGCCATTCAGACATCTAGGCCCTCGTTCTGAGGAACAAGGTGTCGATAGATCCGGTGTTTGTTAAGCACATTCTGAGGGTCTCAAGGCGCTGGGGACCGTGGGGGAGATTGACAAGGTGCTGAGCTGGGCTGCCACCGGTGATCGAGCCGCCAGCACGGCACACCGAAGTCGGCTGCCCTGGCCCCTGTTCCACACCTCTCCCCGAGGTAAGGACTTCCCTGAGGAAATACGAGGCATATTATCAACAACTAGCGATATTTATCGCTAAATAGGCTTAGCGACATTATTTTTATCGCCGCGCATCGCCGGATTTTATCGCAGAGATAACGTGCTATTAGCAATGTTTATATCTGAAGTGATCAAATTTCCGGCAATAGCGGCGAAATGCATGAATATCGCTGTAAATCCAGCGATATTCAGGCATTATCGCTAACATGGACTTAGCCTGAATATCCACCTCCCATTGGATATACATGCTAAGAACTGGTCTGTGCATGCATTAGGTTTTGGAGATATTCGCGCTTAGCGCAAATATTTCCATCGCTACGCCTGCGTTGATAATAGGCGATAACGATGTTAGCGACTGCTTTCAGTCGCTAACAGGTTTGGTACGCCCACTTTGCATGTCATTAGCGATAAATATCGCTGACATGTAGAGCGGGCCCCAAACCGCTCGCTATCGCCTACAAGCTGTCACTAACTGCTGTTAGCGACAGCTTGCTAATAGGGCGATAGAATTATCTTCGCTTAGCGGCCGAAAATGGTCGCTAAAGCAGCGATAATCTCTTTTCGCCGCCTTGATAATATGCCCTTAACTCTCATGCATGGTGACAATATCGTGCTGCGAGTCTTTCCCCACCTGACTTTGAGTTTTCTAGTTTGGAATGGGGAACAATGCACCATGTTGAACCTACCGAGTGGAAGAACAGCAGAAAAATCATTTTCACAATCCGGTTCCCCCAGGAAGTTCTCTAAGAGTTGAATGTGTTTGTGTCCAAGCTTAATTAGCACCCAATCTCACAATACAAAATCTGGAACAAACACTGGAGGATATTCACAAGAATGTGTGATAATTACAGCAAAATTAGCTAAACGCAAATCTTCTTATCACAGTCTAACACGGGAAAATAACGCTGTGTTAACGTAGCATTCATAACACAGCTGTACCATGCGACAGGCCCACGATAACGCGTCAAATGCCCTCGATAAAGTCAATGCGACACCGTAAAATTGCAAAACACGAACAAAAAAAACTTGCAATGAGGCCAATCACGATAAAAAAACTGCAAAAATCAGCGACAGGCCTGTAATCCCCACGCGTCAAGCGGGAAAAGGCACCATAAATGCAGAACAAAAACAAAGGGAAACAAAAATAACCCACATAGCACCATGGATGCACCCAGACCGAGTGCAGAGGTCAACGTGAACCCCACAAGCCCCACAGACCACCAGCAAGGAACAACGGGGTCGGGGAAGACCAAGGAGAAGAGGAAGAGGAAGACAGGATGCAGTCCGCAGGAAAACCAGATCAGTGTCACGGAGGTGACAGAACACTACCATCAACTGACCTATAATTAGACTAACGTGAATGCAGTCAATGGGGGCGGCCAAGAGGTGCTGGCATGATGTGAAAAGCAAACCAAGCACAAACCCGCTGCCAACAGGAAGGCAGCAATGGCGACAGGAGTTGGGAGTCGAGCGCCACAGGAGGAGCTGGAGGAAACGGAGGCCACCGTCATCAGTGTGGAGACGGTGCAAGGAGTTGGGAGTCCGGACACAGCTCGATAGGACCTGACACAACATCAACAGAGTGAGAAAGTACAGGAACTTGGGGGCCGGCGGGAGATGGGCACAATGGCATATATGCACAACGATGTGTAGCACACTGCACACCCACAATGATCCTGGATCATGTCCCCCCCGTGGTACACTGCAGCACACACACATAGCAATAACAGCACATCCGCATTGACAACAATGTGGTACAATGTGCAACCCTGACACTGCAGAACTGAGGACACAACTGGCTCCGCTCATGCGCAGAAACGCCCTACAACAGCTCATGGACATCCCACCACCAGGACCAGGGCAGCCAAGCTACATAGAAGAGAACCCAGCCCCTGCACAGATCACACAGCAGGAAGCACCCGCCAGCATGCTGGCTCCCAACACTTCACCGAGCCACTCCAATGCCAGGTGTCAGAATGCCAAAAGTAGGTGGCCGAACAGGTGCGGGTGGGGTCAAACCCATGGAAGATGAAGTAGATCACATACGTGGGTGCCTAATTGCCTTCAGGGACCACCTACACCGCACAAAGAAGACCCACACTGCGACAGAGACACATGCATTTAAACATTTCCAGTACTGACCACGCCCTCAGAGGCACACAATTATCTTTCACACACCCACACTGGACCTGCGTATGACGGCCCAGTCCACTTCTCTTCGATTTCTTCAAAGCAAGAAATCAAGCTTGCAAAAAAACATATCTATCGATCTTTGAGACACCTCTGGCACAAGCCCGATGACAAAAATAAACTGGAATTACTATGGAGACAAAGGGCAGATCTGAAAAAATTGAAAAGGAATGTCAACACAGCCATGGAGGAGGAATTCTGGGTAAAAATATTCGCTGACGTTAAACATAATAATAGTGCCAGATTCTGGAATACCATAAATCAATTCATCCACCAAAATCATGATGGCATCTCTTCGAACATTGCAGAGGAAGATTGGGTCAAATATCTAAGTTCCCACTTCTAACAAAACAGTGAGTTCAGTGAACAGGACCAAAACAGTAAAAAAGAACTAGACCACCACATAACCAACAAGGATGGGGCGGAATGCAACACGATCGACTCTGGGAATAGAAGGGGAGGCTTATCACCTGAGGAATTGCAAATAATTCACGCAACAGCAATTAAACAGCAGATAGGCAAGGGGAGAAAGGAAGGTGAGCATGGCCCAAATGGAATACCACCAGCTTTATACAAACAGGAGGCAACCTACAGGGCAGAAGCACTGGAACCACTGTTTAGAGAAATTAGGATGCTAAACACCCTGCCTAAATCTTGGAAAGGGTCAATCATTTCCCCAATTTTCAAATCTGGTGAAAAGTTGGCCCCACAAAACTATAGACTAGTGGCTTTATTAGACAATGAGGCAAAATATTTTGCAGGTACGTTATTAGAGGATCTCAAGGCATGGGCCACAGACAAATCTGCAATCCCTTTACAACAAACTGGATTTGTAAAATCAGTTGGGACTACAACCAACATTCTAAGTATGGCTATGCTTATGGACGAGGCTGAAGACACACGGACACCTCTATACATATGTTTTATTGACTATAAAGCCGCATTTGATCAGGTCAACCGCACTAAATTGTGGTCCAAGCTGCACAGATGAGGGCTGCCACAGCCATTATTAAATTTGCTAATAAACTTGCACATGGACACATGGCTGCAGGTGAAGTTGGGTGACGGAATTGTGTTGTCCAGGCGCATCCCAACGATTAAAGGGCTGACACAAGGTTGCATCTTAGCACCTACTCTCTTTAATTTATATATAGCTGACTTAGTACCACTCATGATCTGCTGCAACTCACATGCCCCAAAACTAGGAGATATTTTGATACCCTGCCTCTTATATGCGGATGACATAGTCCTGATTAGTTAAACAAAGGTAGGGCTACAACGTCTCCTAAAGGCAACTCGGGACTTCTCTAAAGCAAATGACCTAACGATCAACTTGGCTAAAATGAGAACCATGATAATCAGGAAAAAAAGGAGACAAACTGGAGCCTGGTTTTGGGGGGAAACTAAAATTGAGGATACAGCGGAATATAAATACCTGGGTGTGAAGTTGGATAGCGGGGGTCGCTTCGCATCACAGAAGAATAGCATTAGGCACAAAGGCCTAATACTAGCTTCCACTTTAAAAACACTAAATTCAAAGTTGACGGGGCCATCGATCCTCCCTTTGATTGAGGTAGTTCAGGCAAAACTGCTGCCAACAATCACCTATGGCAGCGAAGCTCAGAAAGGCAGAGACGCTAAAATACTTGACGACGTAGTAACAACTGCATATAGGGTCATCTTTGGGTTGCCCAAACACACCTCACCGGCGCAAATTAGGCTTGAAACAGTTGCAAGGCAAGGAGCATACATCATTGCATGGGACAAAGTATGAAAATCTCCACATGGTACACTAAATGAACAGCTATGGAAGGAGATAGAACAACATTCCAAATCACCTGCCGCGGAATATCTTTATAGCAGTTTAATTGAGTTGGGCCTATGTCAGCTTTGGGAAACATCAACAACCACTAATATTTTAAAAAAACGAGTGTGGAAACAGTGAAACATCTTTCCTTGTTGGAGGAATCGGCCGCCAAAGCCTTTTTCAATCTGGGCTATGACAAAAATATACAAATAGCTTTCATGAAGTACAGACTGGGGCTGTTACCCTGCAGTCAACATATTCCTCCCTGGTTAAGAAAAAAAGCGGGCACTGCGTGCCGCTTATGTGCTTCAGCATCGGAAGATCTGCTGAATTTACTGTGCTCCTGCAAAAAACTGCTCAAAGAACGGAAACAACTGTTGAGGCGACAATTTAACCAGCGAGGGATTCGTACCAGGAGGCAAATTCTACTGGCATGCTTTGCACCGAACGATCCACAACTGAATTGCAACCTGGTGAAGTATCTGAAACTGTGCGATAGTAAAATGCCTGAAATGGAGACATAAGGAATTTATGCGGGGAACACATGGGCAAATGTCCTGAGGCGCACTGGAGAAATTCCCCTTAAAGAAATTACCTTTTATATCTGCAGTACGCGGAGGTCGGACAGTACAGTACCTGAGGGCATCATACAGAGTCAGTAGTTTTTTTTTTCGTTTTTTTTTAAAAGGAAGAAAGAAGGATTGAAGAAAAGGGGGAAAGGAAGAAAAAAAAAGAGGGCTGGTTCCCCAAGGTTAAAAGGGCTTGTCAATGGTCGGCAAAAAATTTGGTTGGATGGTCTGGAATGCTTGTGGCAGCAATTGGACAGAAATTATACATTTCGCTGTTAAAGCTGCTTCATTTTAGAAATTTAATTTTTAAATTTTTTTTGAAGCTTTTAAAATTAATAATTATGAAGGAATGCATTGTAAATGTTTATAAATTGTGTTATTTTCGTTTGATAATGTTGGCATTTTGCAGCGGTTTTAATTAACCATGTCCCTGTTACTTGATACCTGCTTGGAACCATTTTGCAACTCTGCTAAGTTTCCTTACCTGTCGCCGCTACTGGGGAGAGTCCTGGTTTCATTGGGGGGCCGCCGCACTCACGAAGTCGTCCTGAGTGCCGCAGAGAGCCGCCATTCCCGGGACACAGCGCTAGGAGACTACATCTCCCATCATCCCTAGCACCAATTAGCCTGGTCACACGCACCTGGAGGTGCATAAAACAGCCAAAGCGCCACCGCAGCGCCCGTCAGCGACTAGAAGAGGCTGGGCTGGGTCGCGCCTCTTTCATTTGGGCCATCTCATTAGAAGAAAAAAGGAACTCTAAAAAGAAAAGACACTGGGATCAGTAAGCAAGAATTTTATTTTGTTTCTGGGTGGGAACTGTTTTAAAGGCTGTTGTTATAAATTGTCCCTGTTTTGGGTTTAGTCATCAATAATGAATAAGGGTCAAACCAAAGGGGCCTATGGCTCGTGGGGACCCTTGACGCTTTCTTTATCAGGGCTGAAACCGAATTACGCCAGGAGATCGAGAAAACTCAAAAAAGGCTGTCTTTAGATTTTAACCAGCCCCACATGGAATCTTCACAGCAGGGGTTGAACACTGTAGTAAACACTACGGAAATAAGAGGGACTCAAATCACTCATGAGGCACAAGTTCATTCCCTAGCCCAAGTATCCAGAGCTTTGGAGGATTCACCCCTTATTGAGGTAAATGTATCCTCAATTCAGCCAAGCCCCATAAAAGCTCTCACTCGTCAACAACGTTTAGCCCAAGTAGGGAATGGAGGGGCTGTCACTGGTACCAGCACATCATCAAAGAAAAGGAAGGCAGGTAGTATTCCACTCACTATACAGCAGGCAAGCAAGGTACTCAAAACTAAAAATACCCAAGGGAGGAAGGGTTGCCCACAAAACACTGTCACTCCTGATGGAAATAAGTAATGTAAAGCTAGTCCAGAGTATCCCTCTATGCAGGTTCAGCTTGATACAGAAAATCGCATTATATTGAAACTAGAAGAGAAACTACAGTCTATGCTCAAACCTATCCTCATAAAACTTGAGGACATAGACTGTAGGTTGTGTAAGATTGAGACCCATTTAATGTCAACGCAGGGCACCCCAGTGGGAGAAGGGCCAAAAGGGTTAGTTGAGATGACCAGGGATGAAGCCAGGGGACAGAATACACCATGTTGGGGGTCCTCTATAGGGCAAAATGGTAATAGCCAAGCCCCTAATGCTGAGAAATGTACCACGGATATTGCTCAGGTAAATAAAAGCTGCCCCCCAGATCCAAACATGGGTGCTCCTCATGGCCCGTTACAAAGAGTTAACCATCGACCAAACCGAGTTAACCAGTTTAACCTACCACCTGAGGCTACTCCGCTTACTGTCATTTTAACGAATGTCCCCCCTCTGCAGCAAGGCACGGAGGAACATTGGTCCTCCCTTAGAAATAAGGCCCTTCATTTCCTTGATAAATCAACTGGGTTGGGCAGTTGTCACTTCAGAGACTTTAAAATGACTCAAAGAATTCCTTGGATTGGGGATTCTACGAAATCAAGTAGAGGGGGTTGCGTGGTGCTTAATTTTGGCTCCCCACAACTTGTTAAATTAATTTTTGAGAGGGCAGGGACAAGGAATATAAGGGGTGTAGGCATTAACATTGTACCCTTAGAAAGCAGCAGGATAGGACAGATTAGTAGGGCACAAACCCATGGCCCAAATGAATTCTTAATACCAACACAAAATAGATTTGAGTCATTACCAGCCTTGAGGAGATAGATTGACTGAGTCCCCTAGTGCCAGTAGGCATCACCATACCCAGTAGGATAGTCGCAAAAAAAGAGTCCCCTGTAATCAGTGTCCTAATGACAACGATCGAAGTAGGAACAAGGCTACTAAGTTGGAACATTGCTGGGCTAAGTAATAAGGCAGAAAACATCATCTGGAGGGACTGCCTTACAGGGTGTGACATTATTGGGCTGCAGGAGACCTGGTACTCAAAAAATACCTTTTGTTTGGACGGTTACACGGCATTCTAGTCACCAGCAGTTGCATCCTCAATGGGGAGGGTCAAGGGAGGGCTGCTGACCTTAATTTCTCTTACAATCAAGGGCACTTATACGAAAGTGGAAACTGGCTCGCCTTATTGTTTGGCGGTCCAAATTCAAACCAAGGATTCTGGCATTTGGCTCATTGTTAACTTCTATAATTCTTTTGACAGAGTTTTTTTATAATGAACACTTAGTCAGTCTACATAATTTTTTGGAACTATATAGTAAAAAACTGTAAATTCCTATTTGGTTTTTGTGCTGGGTGATTTTAATGTTCACTGCTGTAAAGGTAATTGTTTTATCTGGGATACCTTAGGGCCAACCGATCAAGAGAATTCACACTTTGAGCATTCACCACAGAGTTCTTATTTGGAGGAATTACTGGTTGAAAATAATCTGATATACCCAAAGTTTGATGAAGGGGATATCCCCACTTTTAAGGGCAGAGGACCTGGGTCCACTATAGATTATATTTTTGCGAGTATAGCACTGTCTGATAGGGTAAGTGGGTACAGTGTTTCATGGTCCAATTTTAGTGACCATAACCCTGTTACTCTGTCCCTGGCAGACGATTTAAAGAAAAAGGAGAAACAAAACAAGACAATGGGTAACTTAGACATACGGTCTACTGATCAAGCTCGCCGACTTAAATGGTGTTGGGTGGTTGCTCATGAGTTTCATGACAACTTGGTAGCCCATGTCGGTCCCGAAATGTCTATCTGTATGATAGAGGGCGTGAGGGACGAGGAGGTCTTGACGGCTTTTACTAAAATCTGTACCCAAATTGATAGGGACCTCAAATCGTCAGGTAAAGATCATGAAAAGGTTGGGGAGAGATGGTTCGACCATAATTGCTCCGTAGCCCATCGGAAGTTACTAGTCGCACTGAAATCCATCCCACCGGATAAACCACTTATAGCCAGTTTAAGGAAAACATATAAAGCGGCCTTAAATACCCGGAAAAAGGAAATTAGGGAGGAGGCCTGGAATGAGCTGCTATCTATTGACGTGAATAAAAATAGTGCCAAATTTTGGGCTGTGATAAATAGGCCCTTTTTCAAGGATTCTCACAATAGTGAGCTTGACTGTGGCATTCAGGAACAGGTCTGGTACAACCATTTTAAACAAGTTTATGATGGGGAAAACTCCCGTACTAACCTGGACTTTCATATTGATGAATATGCCCTATCCTTCACGGAGGCTGAGGTAACTAAGGCTATACTGTTAATGACGAGCAATAAGGCCCCGGGGCCGTACTGAGTGCCGGCTGACCTCTTCAAATCCGAGATTAAGATATGGTCAAGGATTTTGTATAATGTCTTTGTCAATGCCTGTCATCTGGGCCTGCCTAATACTTGGGCAAAATCTGTCATAGTACCTATTTTTAAAAAAGGTAATAGAGGGGACCCCAGTTGTTACCGCCCAATATCCCTTATCGATTTCTCAGTCAAGGTCCTGGGAAGGGTGGTGTTAAGTAAATTAACTGATTAGTTGGAGGAGACGGGTAAACTCTCAGCCCTGCAGTACGGTTTTAGAAAGGGGATGGGCACAATAGACCAATGTTTAAATTAGCAATTATTAATTGGGAAATACACAGTTGCCAAGAAGGGTGCGCTCTACTTGGCGTTTATGGACCTGTCCTCGGCCTTTGACCGAGTGAACAGGTCCAAACTGTGGCCCATGCTCCTTACCCTAGGAATTGACAAAAATATTGTCCATTTCCTAGCTGATTTAAATAGGGACTTATCTGCTTCTGTGAGGTACAATCAGGGGGGCACCTGTACTGAAGGAATTCCTGTTGTAAATGGAGTTAGGCAGGGGTGCATTTTGGCACCTCTGCTTTTTACCTTATACATTATGTTATGTTATGTTATGTTACATGTTTATTTGTAGCGTGCGCTGTTAGTCGAAACTGTCCTGGCGCGATGAAAAGGTCATGGTGTCAGCTAGAGCAAGAGAAAGCTTACAAAGTCTGCATAAATAAGTGAGTTTTTAGCAATTTTTTAAAGCTAGCAAGATTTGACGAGGGTCTTAAGACCTCATGTAGGTTGTTCCACAGCTGAGCTGCACGAACCGTCAGAGACTGCCCCCGCAGTCGAACTTTCTTGAATCTGGGAATAACCACATGTCTGAGGGAGGCAGATCGCAGCTGGCGGGTAGGCTGGTAGAAAGCAAATCTGTGCTTAAGATAGGAGGGGCAAGGGCCATGTAGGGCTTTAAATACAAGGACCAGGGCCTTAAAGCGCACTCTTTGGGCCACTGGTAGCCAGTGGAGCTCTCTAAGTTGTTTGCGAACGCTGAGTCTCCTAGGGATATTAAACAGGAGCCTCAGCGTCGCGTTCTGGACTACCTGTAATTTCCAGATCAAAAAATCCGGAATGGCGGTGTAGAGGGCATTTACGTAGTCCAGTCGAGAGAGCACAAGTGCTCTAGCTACCGCTTCCTTAGCCACTTGGGGGAGAAGGGAGAAGAACTTCCGGAGAATGGATAGGGTACCAAAACAAGTACCCGCCAGTCTCGAAATTTGATCGCGGAAGCACAAGTCTGATCCGAACCAAACACCCAAATTCTTTGCCACCCCACAATCGCCACTAGGGCACGATGATCCAATGGGCCAGATGGATTCCCTAAAGTCTGCTGGGAATTGGCCATACAATAGAATTTCAGATTTGTCCGCATTGCATTTGAGGCCTGCCTGAGCAAGCCAGGCAAATACAGAGGACAAACATTGGCGGACACCCACTGGATTAAGTTTATCCTTATTCCATGTGAAGAGAAGCTGGGTGTCGTCGGCGTAGGCCATTATTTTCGCACCCAACCTTTCTGCCAGGTAGATTAAGGGGGTCAAATAGACATTAAAAAGGAGAGGACTTAAAGTCGACCCCTGAGGCACCCCTATCTTAACCCTGCTGCTTGAGGAGTGGTAGGGGGGAAGCCAAACTTGTTGGCATCTGTCTGTGAGGAATGATCTT
Organism: Lissotriton helveticus; assembly: GCF_964261635.1. NCBI lineage: Eukaryota > Metazoa > Chordata > Amphibia > Caudata > Salamandridae > Lissotriton > Lissotriton helveticus. Next base: position 1,728,040,016 of record NC_136061.1, read on the forward strand.
AACCATCTGAGAGCCACGCCCGTTATGCCAATCTCCTCTAGCCTAGAGAGAAGCTGGACATGGGGAACCGTGTCGAACGCGGCAGAGAGGTCCAATAAAATTAGAGCCGCTCTGCCGCCTCCGTCCAGACATTCCCAAATGGCTTCGGTGACCTCCACGAGCGCGGTCTCGGTGCTAAAAGAGGAGCGGAAACCAGACTGGGCAGATGGGAGAGCCTCAGATGATTCTACGAACCTCTCCAGCTGCCGAAAAGCAGCCTTCTCACAGACGTTGGCTAAGGCAGGGAGTAAAGAGATAGGGCGATAGTTTGAGGGAAGTAGCGGGTCCGCCGAAGGTTTCTTAATGAGCGGGAGAAGTTTAGCTTCCTTCCACTGTCAGGGGACCAAGCCTGATTGTAAGGACTCATTGACTAAGTCAGTCACCAACGGAGCTACAACCTCCGCCAGGCCACTCAAGACCCTTGCGGGACACGGATCCACTGGAGATCCTGACTTCAATGCTTTTAAAATAGCCAGCACGTCCAATCCCTCTATGATAGAAAAACTTGACATCACAGCGGTCCTCTCAGTGCTACAGGGCATTTTAAACAAAGGGAGGGGTGGGTGGGAGTTCAGAGTGCCCTGTGATGCAAAAGTATCATTTATCTCAGGGGACTTGAGACTCGCTTGAATTTTTTTGGATCTTGTCTATAAAATAGGTTGAAAGTTTCTGGCACCATCCTGCAGACGTTGGAACTGACATTACTTCTGCCACTGGGGCCGTAAAGCTTTTAACAATGGAGAAAATTTCTTTGCTGTTATTTTTGGTCTTAATAATCCTGGCTGCATAATAATCCCCATTAGCAGCCTTAATTGCTGCATAGTAGTCTTTTTGTGCTATCCTGAGCTCTGCTTTTGCCGCAGGGGAATACCCCCGTATCCAAGTTCTTTCACGTTCCTTACATCCAATTTTTAGTATTTTAAGATGATCAGTGTACCAAGGGGATGAAGGGATGGTTCTAGGGCACTTTTTTCCTTTCTTCTCAGGCAGTGAGCTAACCGTGGAGTGTATCCATGCTGAAAGATTTTCAACTGCTTCCTCCAAATTCTGGGCCTTAACAGGAGCAGTATCAGTCAATGCCACTGCCAAGGTTGGGATACTAATTTTCTTAGGGGGCAAATCATCCTGCGATCTAGCCGCAATGCGGTTGCCATTTATATCCCAGGAGAAACATACCAGAGAATGGTCGGACCATGTAACTGGGCAGGGGAGGTCAGTTTGAACATTAAAATTGGAATAGACGAGATCAAGACAATGGCCCCCCAAATGCGTGGAGTCAAAGACCCGACGCTCAAGGTGGGCCAAGTCACAAACCTCCTCCAGATCTCTAACCCCTAATGCCAGAGGGTCATCCATGTGAATGTTCAAGTCACCCAGCATGAGAAAGTTGGAAAATCTCAACGCTCCCTGGACCGCAACCTCCTCCAGAGATTTGGTGAAAGAGCCCAGCGGGCCTGGGGGACGATAGATTAACAGCCCACCCAAGGTGAAATGCGGGGAAAGAGAGATCGAGAACTCCAAAGCTTCACCCTCCTCTATTCCTAATGCGCAGTAATTCACTGCGGACCATTTGTCTCTGAAAATCACAGCTAAACCCCCCCCTCTACCTAACTGCGATCCATCCTCACTATCTTAAATCCTCTAGGAACTGCTAATTCAATTACCGGGGCACTGCTAGTAGTCAGCCATGTCTCCGTTATGAACAGCATGTCAAGCGAGTAATCAATAATTAGCTCGTAGACTTCTTCAGCATGTTTAGTTAAAGAGCGCACATTTATGAGGGCAGCTCGGATTGTGGTACCGGGAGGGTTGAGAATTGGGAAAATAGAGGTAGACCTCGCACATCTAAAATGAAATTTACTAGAAGGGCAAGTTCGTGTCATGGAGTCAAGAACGTTCCATGTTTCACAGTTGCTGCGCCTATGCGTATTAAGGGCCAGGAGGGACTCCCGACTGTAGGCAATGGTGCTGGCAGAGGCATATCCTCCAACCCCAGCAGCATCCCTGGCCCTGAGCGCAGCCGTAGCGCGGACGGGCGCAGACGGGCTTACCTTAGGCGCACCTTCGGTGCACCACCGGCGCGCCCGCTGCGCCCGTCCGCTGCGCTCCCGGAAGCACATTGTTTCTTATGTCCTGCCTCCACCAAGCCCTAGCCCGCTAACTCCGGTTAGGCTCGCGGGACTACACCCCTCAAGATGGCGCCTCGCCCTCCCCTCTCACGGCACTGTCAGCCGAGGTGGAATGGGTCGAGGGAGGCCGCAGGAGGAGCCGAGATGGAGCGGAATGCTGTGAAATTTCAAACAGTTAAAACAATACACAACACAGTAAGTAATGATGAATTTTAAAAGTTGAAAAAAGCGCCAGATATCTACATCATGCCTGTGCTTACAGTGCCCTCAAAATAAGAACAAGCTGCTGTTTCCTAAAAGAGCGAGCTCTCAGGTGAAAATCGCTGGCTCTCACTGACACAGGGATCCCCCCCCAGCCAAACTTAGGAGCTGCCACCAACCCAAGATTCGCCTCGAGCCCCCGCGTCGCTTGCCTTCTTATGTCCTGCCTCCACTAAGCCCTAGACCGCTAACTCCGGTCAGGCTCGCGGGACTACACCCCCCAAGATGGCGCCTCGCCCTCCCCTCTCACGGCACTGTCAGCCAAGGTGGAATGGGTCGAGGGAGGCCGCAGGAGGAGTCGAGATGGAGCGGAATGCTGTGAAATTTCAAACAGATAAAAACAATACACAACACAGTAAGTAATGATGAATTTTAAAAGTTGAAAAAAGCGCCAGACATCTACATCATGCCTGTGCTTACAGTGCCCTCAAAATAAGAACAAGCTGCTGTTTCCTAAAAGAGCGAGCTCTTATGTGAAAATCGCTGGCTCTCACTGACACAGGGACCCCCCCAGCAAAACTTAGGAGCTGCCACCAACCCAAGATAACAATTTGGACTCCATTTTATGTGCCTCATGTAAAGATATTCCATGTGCTGGTGAACGAATGATTCCGGCACTCCTCTATGCGGATGATGCCGCTTTGCTAGCCAGAACCGCGGTGGGACTCCAACTACTCTTAAACTCCTTTGCGGCCTTTATGAGATCATTGGACCTCACTGTAAATTTTTCTAAATCTCATGTAATGGCGATTGGATATGGAACTACTAGGATAAAAACTCTTCATTGTGAGGGCAATACATTAACCAGGGTATCCACCTTCCCATACTTGGGGGTCCTATTTGATGATCAAGGTTCCTGGGGAGCCCAAATTTTAGCAATAAAGAATGTTCTGATAAGAGCCACAGCGGGCGTTTTAGGCTTCGCTCGCAAACTCGGAGCCAGACCAATAAAGGCCCTTTTCCAGATATACAGAGCCAAATGTGTATCTCTTGCAATGTACAGGGCTGATTTGTGGGGCATTAGGAATGTGAAGTCCATTCAGATGGTCGAAGACAAGCTCCTTAAGAAAGTCCTATCTGTCCCGCAATCAACAGCAAGTTACATTGCCCATCAAGAATGCGGCACAGATTTTTAGAAGACTCTATTGCTGTGGCACCATTGTTAAAATGGATAGCAACCTGGTTAAACCCAGAGCTGGTGCTAAATCACGAAATTATGAAAGATTGTATTGCACTTGATCAAGGACGCAACATTCCCTGGCTTAATTATGTCCATAATCTATCAGTGAAGCTGGGGAGACCAGAATTATATAACTCACCAGATAGGTTGACGAGGGGGGACATAAAATGGACCAGAGAAATGTATCGGCAAATAACAACTATGGCGAGAGAGGAGAGGGAATTAGCAAAACCAACAGTAAGGGCTCATCAACTGCGAAAGACCACCCTGTCCCTGGAACCATATCTGCATGTTGTCACAAACACCAATCACCGATTCCTGTTGACTAGATTTAGACAAGATCAATTTCATTTTCTCCTTGGTGATGTACCAGGAGGGAAGAGGGTTGAAGATCTTGGGGCCTGCACATGTGACAATTTCTCTGGGCAGGATATTATGCACTTTATGTTCATTTGTGAGCACCTTAGTGGTATTCGGAAACGATTTCTTTTCCCAATTTTAGCAAAAAAGGGTTTTGTACAAGTTAGGCCAGCCCTACTCTACCTGCAGTTATTGTCAAATGTATTTGAAATTTTTAATATCGCAAATTTTTTGTCTGCAGCTGTAAGAATCCTAAGGATTAATTAAGGCCAAATTGTGTATATTGCAATTAATTGGTGTGTCCTGATGTAATTTACCCAAATTATTTTTTATTGTTTTATGAATGTAAATATTCGGATACTTTTTAAGTATATTTATATGTAAATCATGGTTTTTACATTTCTATTGAAATTGTATGGTTCTAGTATGCTTTTATGGTTTGCACTTAAACCGAATAAAGTAAATTTGACTGACTGAATTAACCATGTGAATAAAATGTATACCTTAATCACACTTCTCTTACATATTGAGTGGGTGATGACAAAGCTACATGTCCAAGGTCTAACCCGCTGCCTGCAGTGACATGTTTGCATCCGCTCTACACAGCACAATGTAATGTTGTAGGGCCCGGGGCCCTCATGCATACATTATGACCACACAGATGCACACAGATAGTTTGTGGAACTGGCTACGGGCACGTGCGCCTGGCCCCTCTATTGACAGTGACGCCTGTGCTGGATGTGTGCGTGGTGAGTATAAGCCAGCCCTCACGGAGTGATTGATGCTGGTAACCACTTGAACAGTTAATACCATTAAAACGGAAACTGAAAACACCAGCATAACAGAGACTGCGGTGCATCATGGAGGTAGCCGGAGCAAGTACAGAGGTCACCCAATATGCAAATAGAAGTGTCCGTGAGTTGCAGTGCACTGAGTTTGGGGCACTAGAGCTGAGCGCGCTCATGTGAAGAAATTGTCTAGGATTGTGTCCCCTCTATAATATACCTGATGCAGCTGCAGTGGGGTGTGTTACAACTGCATCAACTTCCTCATCATCGTCCCAGGTCTCCCACACTGCCTGAGGTGACATTGCTGCATAACCTCTCGACAGCACAAAACTCAATCAGTAATGGTCCATGGGTTGCGGTGCACTGAGTTAGTGGCACCTGCTGAGCAGGGTATCAGGCAGATAACGGCATTCACGACAGGTGTCAGCAACTCTGTTAGTCTGCCAGTACGACTGTTTCGACTCTGGCGGTTGGAGGTGGTCCTGGTGGTTGTGGCTTGTACCTCCTGCGGTGATGTGACGTCGGGGCCGGTCAGGACTCGATTTGATGAGTGAGGCCAGGTGGACCGCAGTTGAGGCCGGAGGCAGCGGACAGCACAGAGTCCTAAACACATGGCGTCGATGACCCCAAGGCAATCGTCTCAGAGGCCATCCAATATCTCACAAGACAGGGTCACTGACTTGAGCTGCACAGAGTTAGTGGCCCAGGATGCACTGCGGCCGGCACAGGTACACCGCCACGGGACGGTGACTTGCGGTGCACTGTGGTAGGGCCACGCGGACTGAGTGGGTCCTCATCGATGTCCGAGGTGAATGTGGCAGAGGGTTGCGTGGGACAGTGGGAGGTGTCCTACTGGGCATGATGCAGAGGGCAGAAGCCACCCAGAAGCAGCAAATTGAGGAGTGGAATGCTACAGCCTCCTTATTACCAGCACGTCGGTATCAGCTATATGAGGATGAAGACAAGCCCCACTCCATAGACTCAGACGCCCCCAAAGTTCAAACAGAGTGTGTCCATGAATGTCGGGGAACAGACTTAGTGGCACCGGGGCTGAGAGGGGAAGCAGTCTGCGATGATGCTGGTACAATGATATGAACTCGGCCATTGCTAAGTCAAGACTCAGTCCCAAAAGTGTGACCCACTCGACCACAGTGTAGGCTGGAGGCAGCAATCAGCAGTGGCTCACAGCCACATGTCGTTGGCTCGCGATGCACAGAGTTAGTGACACCAGGGCAGTTGTCGGTAGCGTTTGATCACCTCCGTAACGATGATAATTTTTTCCTCCTGGCTGAAATGCAGCCTCCTCTCACACCTCTCCATGCGTGCAATGATATGTACTTTGCCATTGAAAAATCAAGACTCAGTTCCAAATGTGTGACCCACTCGAGCGCAGTGTGGCCCGAGGGCAGTAGTCCGCGTGAGCCTACAGACACGTGTGGTTGGAGTGCTATACACAGAATTGGTGGCACCACATCGAAGGGAGTATAGTGATATAAACTCTACCATAAATAATGTTCTCTGCCATAGTGTAATCAAGACTCAGTTCCAAATTTGTGACCTACTAGTCTGCTGTGTATGCCAGTGGAGTACGTCAACGAGAAAGGAGTACTGTGGGCCTGTGTCGCGGAGGCCGTGATGGTCTGAGGAGGCTGCCAGGGTCGCGGCGCTCAGCCTTGGAGCTTGCACCAGCACGTGGTGGGCCCTCTTTGACACACACTGGTGTCAACAGGTGAGCATTGAGGCCTAGGTGCGTAGGGGCGGGCAAGACTAGTTCAGGGACCAGCAGCCTGGGTTGTAGTAGGCGCACAGGATCGCAGGCAACACCGCTCACAGCGACAGCATCAGCCTCGTGGCGGGGTGAGAGGCACTGCCCTGGCAGACATGTTGGGCATTCCGGAGGAGAACCATGCCCAGAGTTACGTGCTTTTTATTCACACCCCTACCCTGGCCTGGCCCTCTTTGACACACGCTGGTGTTGGCAGGTGAGCATTGAGGCCTGGTTGCGCAGGGGCGGGCAAGACTTGTTCAGGGACCAGTGGCCCGGGGTGCAGCAGGTGCACAGAATCGCAGGCAACACCGCTCACGGCGACAGCGTCAGCCACGTGGCGGAGTGAGAGGCACTGCCCTGGCAGACACGTTGGGCATTCCGGAAGAGAACCATGCCCAGAGTTACGTGCTTTTTATTCACACCCCTACGCTGGCCTGGCGTATGCCAGGCCAGCCCACTCCACTCCTGCTTACAGGGAGGGGTGAAACAGCCTACATTTCCGCGAGCTTCCCCACTGGCTGGGGTGATATGGTTGCGTCCACTGTCCACTACACTCCAAACACCAGCGGTGTATGTCAACATGGATATGTGTGTGGTCTTCATACTGCAGTCTGGCTATCACATCCACGCCACACTCGGCATTGTGTGCATTCTCATTCATCGGTCACGTGCCTCCTTCGCCATGCCTGGTCCCCACCTCATCCCAAAATCTGCCATCGTGTGGATGAAGTGCCATGCCGTTGATGGCTTATGTACATGGCTGGCCCAGGTTCCCACAGTAAGTTGTGCTGTTGTGTTTGGTGGGTGGGCATGTTGAATGTGAGTTTGTAACGTGTGCATTCCCAGTGTTGTGAGTTGCATGATTGTGGAGTTGAGGTGTTTGGTGTGTTTATTTGGTACTTGCCAGCGAGCAGTGCATTTCCATAGGTGCCATCCTGGTAGCGCTGGTTGATGATGGACTGTGGGAAGATGTAGGAATCATGCACACTGCCTGGGTGGTTGGTGTCGACGTTGGTGGAGATTCCCTGGTGGTCCACTATTGCCTGCACATTGATGGAATACGTGTGCTTTATTTTGCGGTTATTGTGTGCAGTGTTGCCAGGGGGCACAAGTAGGACATGTGTGCAGCCAGTTGCCCCCAACACGTGCGGGAAACAAGCTATGGCGTAGAGGCCTTGCTTGGTCTCCAGCTGTTTCTGCGCAGTGTCGGGGAAGTATAGATAGTGGGGTACCAAGCTGATGATGTCATCCACAGCTGTTGTGAGGAACTTGGATTGGGCTGGCTGTGAGACTCCTCCGACTCAGGCGGTTGTTGGTTGAAGGGTACCAGAGGTCAACACGCGCAGCACGGCCAGCAGCTTTGTCTGAGGTGGGATGTTGGTTGTCTACTGTGTTGGTACTGTCAGCCTGTGGGCAATGGTGGTCAGGATGCGGAGGATGGTTGTCCCTTTGAGCCTGTAGTGGGCAATGACATTCTCTGGTGTTGGGTCTGGGAGGTTGGTGCATTTTCTGAAGTTCGCTGTATTTGTATGAAGTGCCTCAGTGTTGGTCGGGGGGGCGGTGGTGATCTGAGAGGGTGGGGGGGTCCTGGGGGTTGTGTGGCGGTGGGTGATGTGGCCCTCTTGAGTGTCCGGCTTGCATGATCAGTGGCTCCATGGAATCTGTTGCTCTTCAGGTGTGGCTCTGGCCTGGGATCCCTTTTCTGGTGCAGGCTGTCGTCTGACTTTACACCTGGTCAGAGCATGTGTTAATTTCCACATGTTTTGGGATCTTATCGCCGATCTGGCTGGTCGTTGAGAATGTTTCGGAGTGGTGCCTACTCTGCCTCTCATTAGCGATAGTTGCCGGGGTCATCTGCGGTGCTGTTGTTTGCAGGTGCTATTGCAGGTAAACTGGTGATATGGGCTGTTATCACCAGCTTGTGAATGGGGCGATAGTTTTATCACCACTTTTTCTGCGATAAAGTGCAGCTAACTCGGCGATAAGTCCTTGAAAATATGCCCCACTGTTTGTTGGATTTACCACTGGACTCAGAATGACCCATCACTGGGAGGCAGCCGCTGCTGAAACACTGTGACATCACTCAGGAAAGCCTAGGTAGGGATGTGAAAGAGTTGGGTTAAGTGTTTTCAAACCCCACAGCCCCTGTTAAGAAACTCTGCGAAGTGGCTCAGAATATCTACAACAGGTATGGTTCTACGCTCTTCTAGGGTGGCAGCGTAGTCTGTTGGTTAATTCATTAATTGAAGGACTATTAGCACTGACATATCCCTGGCTGCTCTTACTTGACCAAACTCTGTGACCCTGGGCATTTTGTTTAAGTCTGTGTGTCTCGGATACAGCCTTAAAATCCATTTCCATATTCTCTTTATGACAGACCACATTTTGGGGTTAGCAGGTTATATCTTTATAAAGTCCAGTCCTGACATCATAAGTAGACCGGAATAACCTATTTCAAAACAGGGTTATGTGAAAGATACTTAAAAAATTACAAGCAGGCGCCTGGGCTAGGATCATGAGAACACGCGAAATGACCTTCAAATGGTAATGATATGAAACCATTACAATTTCACGATTATTACTACCATTCCCACTGTTACCACCATTATTACTACCGCCACCACCAGCATCATCACCACTACCATTACTACTGTATTAATCCAATTACCATTGCCTATTCCACGCTACCATTAAAACCAACCACCAATGTTACCATAAAGATGCCACCACCATTTTCACCAATACCATTACTACCACAAGCATTACTACCACCGCCATCAAAATTACAATTACTCCACCACCACCATAAACACCACTGCCAAAACCACCATTGTAAGAACTATCATCATGAGGATAACAACCATTGTAATTACTTTCACCCCATTATTGCCATTACTTCTACCACTAGTACCAGCACTATTACTATCAACTACATTTGCCAGTACTGCCACCATTACTATCACTACAAAAATGCAATTTCTAATGACCTCATTACACCACTATTATCATCTCCACCATCACCCTTTTTACCACCACTACAATTACTACCATGACCACAATTATTGTTGCCTCCAACATTATCACTAACAACATACTTACCACCACAATAACCAACACCAAAAGTGTGCTGCCACCACCTTCACTATTACCAACACATTATCAACAGTACCACCATGACAACCAAGAACATTCCCATTGCCACCATGTCCATTATCAACCATTATCAACATCAATACCCTCGCCATTACCACCAACATTGCCACAACCACCATAACTACCACCAAAACCATTACCACCACCACCCTTTACACCACCACCCTACTACCATTGCCACCAACACAGCAATTTAACCCCTTCGGTGCTTATGACGGCTCCCGGTCATCATCAGTTAAGGGTGCTGTGACGGCCGGGAGCCGCCATGACCACGCCCGCGATCGGAATCTGCCACACAGGCGCAGAATTCCGGCCGCAGCCAGGGGGTTAAACCACTATCATTACTACCCCTACCAGCTTTGTCATAAATACCACTACCATCAGTACCCTTACTACCAATACCAGTGCCACTACTACCAGTACCACCACAATTACTACCATTAATACCAGGACATTACATTATCACCGCAATGACTTGTAGGGAATATAAATCACTGCATTAGTTAGTGTACCCTTGATTACCTTCAGTCATATTTAGTTGCTTACACTAATGTTGCCCACTGGAAGTGCCTGATTCGGACCTGTTAAATAACACCTCTCAGTTGCTGAGAGAATAAAATGAGACGAATTTGCTTACTGGTTGCTCCCTTCTGCGCTCCTCTGACCCGGCCTCATATACTTCAGGCATTTTCTAAAGGTTTTGTCGTTTCCCGAGGCCTTGTTTTCATACAGCTATTTGCCGTTCTTCCTCGCTTATTGTTTGAGGTTTGGTGGAATCATATATTTGTTAACAAAGCCACAAGACATGGTACCAGACTGCTTCAAGCCCCCCTGCAGGCCACAGACAGAATGACAACACAGGCACAGCGTCTGCAGGGAAGAGCCACGGGTTCACGCGCCCAGCACAACCACAGCAGCTTCAAAACAAATTTAGAGACGTTCCAGGCAATAACTTCGTCCAGGGAGGTCAATTGTTTATGTGGCACAAGCGCCCCACGCCCCCCTTTACAATCTCGGAGCTCCCTTTCAATTTACAGTTTTCAATTTGCAGTTTGAGAGGCTCAGGCCGCCTCCGGATCTTGATTTCTGCACGCTCCCCGGCGGGGAGTTTCTTAGATGTTGTTCTGACTGTCAAAAAGGCAAATCATTTTCTCAACTTTCTGCTGAAGGTCACGGGAGGAGTTTCCAAACTCTGAACAATGAAACAAAGAAGATTGTAAGTGTTAGTGGTGGTTTTCAAGCAGGGTAATGTGTATGGCTTGGAAGAGGTGGCCTTTAACTCTCTGCACAGTGAATGAAGATTAATACCCTACACTAGGTTGACCTCTTAGCAAACAAGATGATTTTCTGACAGGTGGTCACCTCTGTAAGGTAGGCAGTTCTGAGGTACAGTCATTCCAACATCAAGCTCACCTTTTATGAGCAACACTTCAGCGATACAAAAGGGGATGATGGACGGAGCGCAACACTCCATACACTTCAAATCCAACTTAAATTTGACCTGTGTTCCCCATGTTAAAACAGTAAGAGCAGGAGGCCGCTCCTGCCTCTTGAAAACACTTCCCCTATCTATTAGGAGCATTCATAACCACTGTTTTTTTAAGAAAGCCCTGAAGTCCTGTTTGGTTTGTGCTCAAGTGCTCCTGTGGCCCTTTCTTGTCTGGTCTTCTTTCTGCAGTTTGTTCCTTTTAGAGACTAGCACAGGGACTCCCTTTTGCGGGGGAAGCCATGCGCTTTACAAAATCTATAACATAACATAACAAATGCACCAAGATCTGCCCCAAAAACAACAGGATACGTATCTTGGGCTGGTGTAGTATGGTCAGAAGCTGCATGTCCCTGGCTCATGGCAGCCCTGTAGTCAACTCCTGCTCTAGGTTATCAATCAATCGATAACTTTATTTCGGTCACAATGGACCATAAAAGTACATATAAAATACAGGATAAAAACCCTGGCTCAGCCGTACTCTCTAGGTTCCTATTGGTCGTGGTTAGCTGGTGCCCCATTGACATCAGGTCTGTGAGAGCTGCTAGGCAGCACAGCATGTTTTCCCTGCCATCCTGGCTCTGCAAAGACCTGGGCTTGCAGGAGAAGGTGAAGGCTTGTGCAGGCCAGCACTGTCTGAGTTCTCTCTCCTCCCTTGGGTTCATGGAACCCAGGAAAGGTTGAAGAAGGCGGCGAGCCTCCGACCTGCCATTCCACTGTAGTGCTTGAGCGTTCGCATACTTGGCCAATGCAGAGAAGACACAAGAAGTGAAGAGGCCACTCCTCTTGGTGATGTAACAAGAGAAGGAGAAAAAATGTGTTTCCCACCAATATTATGTCATAGCAGTGAATAATCTTATTTTTCTTTTCTTTTTCGAATTAAAGGCACTCTATGAGATCTAAAATTTATTTTGGGATTGAGAAAGGTACCCTATGTGGCTCTGGAGAACACGTGCCCCTAACGCAAGTTCATCATATCTATCTCCATAGCTTGTTGACCCCCCACTTTAACAAATACCACAAGCATGCATATAGGCTGGGGGCTTTTTCTGTGAGCTGGGTTATAAATTAGAGCAGGGCTCTTTGGTACCCATTTTCACCCTCCTGACCAAATGTGACTACCAACAACTCACCAGGGTATAGAGAACAGACAGCAGAAGATTGTAACTGCAAGAAAAGCTTTCCTGTCTTTTTCAGGCAGTCTCTTACTGACCTCTCCTGTACGTTTTCAACTGCTTAGGTAGCCCCCTGCAACTGGGCCCTTTGCTCACCCAGGTGGAAAATGGATGATATGTGTATATATGTGAAGGAGCAGGAAAAGCATGTTCTAGATCTGCTCTAGAACCTCATGTCAATGGTACTTTTCCTCAGCATGAGAGCGTGGAGAAATTCATTAACAATGTCACTCAATTCAATTCCAGTGCTCTAGGTCCATAATAATCACGGGAAACAGCCATTACAATATATGTATTGCATCGCAACTACCATTACATCGTAATGCCATTACAACACGAGGCATCACAATGCAAATGCCTTTACCAAGCATGCCTTTGCAACACATTTCGTTCTAAAAGCATGAATTGTAAAGGCATATGTGTTTTACATGTAATTATACGGTAAGTATAGGGTTTAGGGTAGGTTTGGGTGTTGGGGTGCACAGGGTAATTTTAGGGTTCAGGGTGGGTATGGTTTTTGGGGTGCCCAGGGTAATTTTAGGGTTTTGGGTTGGTTTGGGTTTTGGGGTGCCAATGGCAATTTTAGGGTTGAGAGTGGATATGGGTTTTGGGGTGCTAAGAGTATTTTTAGGGTTCAGGGTGGGTTTGAGTTTTGGGGTGCCAAGGATAATTTTAGTGTTCAGGGTGGGTTTGGATTTTGGGGTGATAAGGGTAATTTTAGGGTTCAGGGTGGGTTTGGGTTTTCGGTTGCCCAGCGTAACTTTAGGGTTCAGGATGGTTTGGGGTTTTGGGATGCCTAGGGTAATTTTAGGGTTCAAGGTGGGTATGGGTTTTGGGGTGGTAATGGTAATTTTAGGGGGGCATGGTTATTGGGGTACAAGGGGTAATTGTTGGGTTTAGGGGGTATTAAAAAAAAGTATACATATATATATATAGATGGATAGATAGATAGATATGTTATATATAATATATCTATGTATATATAAATATATAAATACATTTATATAAATCTGTTTATATAAAAAAATATATGCAAAAAAGAAGCAGAGAACGCTGGGTAGTTCTCAAGTTTAGGTGGAAAGCAGCTCCTGTATAGAGAATTTTCAACACCAGCGACACTCTAGATCTGCTCACCTCAAATGGCTGCTTTTCTATCAAAGTCTCTAAGCATAGTGCCATCCATGCCGAGATTGAAAAGGACAAAGTCTTTTGCCATTCCAAAAGCAAAGTCCTTTAAAGCATAGGACTAACACAGTGCTGCCCTTGCTGAGCTGTAAAATGATAAAAGCCATTTACCACTCCAGGCACAGTATTGCAGCTTTAGGTTGGTAAAATATCAACCAAGCCAACCTGGAATGTGTAAAAGCAACCCCTGACACAGTGTTTCACTCTAATTAGAGCTCTTCAGAGATGTATAGCTTTGCCCAGACACAAGGGAGCACCCAGTATAAGTAAAAAAAATACCCTTTCAGGCATGGAGTGACGAATAAATTATGCAAAAGAGAAGCAGAGTACTCTGGGTAGTTCTCAAGTTTACGTGGAAAGCAGCTTCTGTATAGAGCACTTAACAACAGCGACACTCTAGATCTGCTCACCTCAAATGTTTGCTTTTCTATCAAAGTCTTTAAGCATAGGATTAGCACAGTGCCATCCACGCCGAGATAGAAAAGGACAAAGTCTTTTGCTATTTCTGCAGCACTTCTGAAGCAAAGGATTACCTACTGGCGGTCGCCAGTAGGTAGTTATAGTTAGGACCTATTTTCCATAGGAAATCCACAACATTCTATTTGGAATAACTTTGGGGCCAGTTGACGAATCGTCACAAAATTTTCGAAACTAATGACCAGCTCCGGTCTGCTCCTATCCTGAAAGTCTTGGGGTGATTCGTGAAGCGGGGGCCATGAAAAAAGGGGGCCCCAAAACGTGTTTTCCCCATGCGATTTTCCATAGGAACCGTTCATCGCGGCTACAGCCCGAACTGCTGAACGGAATTACACCAAATTTGGCAAAGAGGTAGTCTTTGGTTCAGACTCATCCCTGTTGCTTAAATGGTGTAAATCCGTTCAGTAGTTTCTGAGAAAATGACAGTTAAAAGTACATATATATATCTATGGCCGCGGCAGATTCGCGCATCCTGCACGCACTCTAAACGCACCGTCCTGATCGCGCGCAAAATGCTAATTGGCTGTCAAGTGGTTGTCAACATTCAAAACCAGGAAGTGTTGGCAGCCATTTTGTGCCTCGATAGATGCGAGGCTGAAGAAGTTAGTTGAATAAGTGTGCAAAACGTACAAAGGGGGCAAGGTAGAAATACACTGACCCTCTAGACCTGCTTAGGGGGTCCCACAAGGACTCCCAGGGCCCCAAAATATTTTTTAAAATGGCAGGGTGCACGGATCCAGCTGTAAGAAAATAAAATAAAATAAAATGGAGCTTCTTTAAAAATAGTCCCCGGGGGCAAAATTATTACATTTAATGGGGGGCCCAGATGTGCCCCCCAGCCCCGGGGACTGCCACCCCCCAAGGGCTACAAAATAAATAGTTGGGGGGCTCCAAGGCCCCCCAGCAAAATATGTGGGTGGGGCACAATGGCCCCCCAAGTCCCAGGTACCGCCACCCCCGGGGCTTTGTGTATCGTTGAGATGTCATCAGTGATGTCATCAGTGATGTCACTGACCATGTCATGAATGATGTAATATGTGACATCATCAGCAGTGGATTGGGGGCGCGCGAGTTATAGTTAGTACAACTAACTATAACGGAGGAATTTCAATGGTTTTATACGAGTGAAATGTCCAGCTAACTATAACACCCCTAAAACCTATGTTTTTTCAGTGAATATATATATATATATATATATATATATATATATATATGTTACCATTACTTACCTT
The DNA here is from genome assembly GCF_964261635.1 of Lissotriton helveticus. Classification (NCBI taxonomy): domain Eukaryota; kingdom Metazoa; phylum Chordata; class Amphibia; order Caudata; family Salamandridae; genus Lissotriton; species Lissotriton helveticus. Next base: position 1,728,055,249 of record NC_136061.1, read on the forward strand.
AACCTCTTTTACCAAGTGTATGCCTTTAACACACATACCTTTGCATTGTAATGGCATGCATTATAAAGGCATATGCAGTGTAAAACAGTGAGTTGTAATGGTAACGTGTTGTAACAGCACTTGCGTTGTTACAACAGCGTTGTAATCGCATGCATTGTGTTGGCATGCAATGTAACGTCATATGTCCAATAATCAAAGACTACTGAATAAGGTTAGTTCATTATTACAAAGCCACAAACAACTGAACATACAGACACCTCAAAACGAGAGTGTAGAAGTACACTGTAACCAACATAAGGCCACATCTACAAATAAGATTGAGGCAGTGCAACATACACAAGACAATTAATTCAAGAATCAGGATGCCAAAGATCAGGAAACAGGAATCCAAAATCCCCTCTATCGAGGGTTGATGAAGATAAAGCATTAAACTATTCCCACACTAGCACTAACATCACGTCCCAAATTAAGCATTCTTCAGGGAAGGATAGATTAAGGTGTCAGCGTGTGGATTCTTCCTTAGAAGTCTCTCCACTTCAGTTGTGTGAAGTAGCATAAATCTACTGAGACAGATCTTGTCCTAAGATGCTCTATCTCCAAAAGGCAGAGAAGAAGTGAGCTCTTTCCCTGGTTACAATACTCCAAATATCATAGGTGTCTTCCCATGATTCCTTTCAGGTCACACCATCCAATCAGGCCACATTCTCATGGGTAGTTTTCCATGGGACGACGATTATTCACAAACAGTAACATGATGACCTTGATTCCCAGGCCCTCTCTGGTGAGAAAATACAACAGTTCTCCCTATCGGCATTAGCTCCCAATGTATCCTCTTCTCTCCTTTCCTAACTTCTAAAACAAAGACATTATTTTTGCGAACAATGGTGCTTCTTCCACTTGCAACATAACATGAGAAAGAACAGAATCTAACAAGCATATGAAATTCGACTATTAATTCAAATGGGAGAGCGTCCAGGGAAATGCATTTAAGTCCTACAATATTCAGCTAATATAGGAGACATGAGCTTTACACAGTTATAAAGAAATTGAGGCATATACAGTTACTATTTTCATCTAAATATAAAATGGCATGATTAATAAGCACATTCAATAATAAAATGATTATCAGTTGCACAACATGAGCGTTTCAAATAATGTTTTCCGCTGGTTACAATTGATCTTCCACGTTACTTCTTCACATATTCTACATTTTGACCGACACACATCACATTCATGTTATTACATTACAAGATCCTAACACTTAGGTTAACACGACAAAAGATTACATGAGGCTGCAGTCTACGCGTGTGCTTATAATGCACGCCTACAATGAAAAATGGATTTTGTGCTACATCAGATGTTACTTATTTGCGTGGAGGATGCATGTGAGGTGTGTATGTCACATGTGACAGTAGCTGTATGCAGAGGATGCGTGTGAAGCATGTATGTCACATATGGGTGTAGCCACACTGAAGTCCATTTTGTTTTCCGACATTCAAGGGGGTACTTAAGATGGAGGGAGTAGAAAGCCTTTGTAGTAGGTCAGCATCTTGGGTGTGGAGGAGAGAAGACCTGAACTCCTTTGAAACTTAGGGGAGTCCCTCTGCTTTTTTGTGTCACATTGTTCACTGAAAGGGCTACCCTCCCCCACACCCCAGAGGTTAACAGTTAGATGAGAGGGAAGTTATGGTGGGCCTCCTTTGACAAGAGAATCCACACCACACTAATACCACCTCCACCATCCTGCAGACACCTGAAAACAAGGATTATGGCTGGGGAAGTCTGAATAGAAAACACATCCTCCAAGCAGACACTATCTGTCCCTTCTTCCCCAAGCAGTTCGAAGAGATTGCTTTATTTTGCACTAAATTACCACTGAGATCTACTCCACAGGAACAGTACTGGCAGTTTTCTACAAGCCGCTAAAGTATTACCTGAAGGCAGAGTAGTAATTTAATGCCCCGTGTACAGTATATTTTGTGTGAATAGTAAACTACTATCTCTTTTCCAAAATGAATCAATGCCTGGACATTGATTTATTAATTACTGATGGTTGTCAAGTGCTAAAGATTCAAGTGAAAAGGGAGTCTGCTTAATACTGGTAATGTGAAGCCATAGTCTTAGTATAACTATAACCTCTGAACATCACATCCACAAATGTATATCAGTGCCTGATTACTGGAACATTAACGGGATCAGATTCAGAACCAACAAATCACCACAGAGGACCCCGAGACACCACAATCCAGAGGTATAAATGGCAAACAGGGAATCTCCCGAAGGTGGTGAATATAGATATGAAAAGTGGCAAAACAACCTGCAAGTGAACTGGTTACTGCAGAAGGTAGACATCAGGCAAATGCACCCAGAAGTATTCAAAACTGATCCGGATGCTAAGAAAGCAAGAACAGATGTTGGCATTTGTGTTTGAGAAGTGATGCGGTCCCATTGGTTGTATTGCTGAGGTCTTGTGGTCTGGAGACTGAGGGCTTCATTTACAAGGTCCTTGTGCCACCGCTGTGTCACTTTGTCAACGCATCAGCGGCAGAGTGTGCCTGCCCATATTTACAAGGTGTAAAGTCACCCTGCTTGGATTTTCATGGCCTTGTAAATAGATGCCCCTTTCGTGCATTTCTCTGCGTGAAAGGGGTGTTCCATGGGTTTTGCTGTGGGTGTTCCCACACAACATCCATGGATCTTGACATATTCCCAGATTTACAAAGTTTTGTAAAGCTGGGATAGCGTCAGAATCCTACGCGTCCCCAGGAGAGGTGTAGAATTGGCGACAAGGAGAGATACTTCGTTTTTTTCTCTTTCTCTGCGCTCTGCATTCTGCAGCATGCATCGAAAGAGGAAAATTCCATCAATGATTGGTTTTGTGCAGGATGGTGTCCCTTCCTGCACAAAACAAATCATCCCTGCAGCACATACACCTTTGCAACATGACCAAGGGTGCCTGCGCCGGAGCATGGCAAACAATTGTGTGCCTGCAGAGGGGAAGGCACACAGATGCGTCGTATTGTTGTTAATATGAAGCATCCCTGTCCTTTTAAAATGACGCAGCTCAGAGCGCCAAAATGGCTTGCGGCGCCACGCTGCGTCATTTCTTTGTAAATGAGGCCCTACGTGCCTGATCACGCAAAAGTGTAACCAGTTAGGAAAAGATACCTGGCCAGGGAGTCCTAGGGGTGTTTACTAATGTTCTGTACAGGCACCCACAAAGTAATAGGTACATGCATTTGACATTATTGAAGTTTGCAGCTGCAGTACAACATTGTGCAGATCCGCACATGCACCTGTGCAACTCTTAGTAAATCTAGGACCTAGTGCGCGCTGGAAGGACGAGTTCTTTTTCTTAGCTTGAACACTGGATATTTCGCACAAGTCTGTTTCATATCATTTCTTTAACCCTCGGGGTTGTGATTTTCTGGAGGAAGCAGTAACACTTGCCTCTTCAGTAGCTGGAAAGACGACTCCAAGAAACATGGCCTGTCTCCCCTGAAGACATCTCTTTCTTTTTTAGAGTATCTATGTGTGTTTTTTCCAGTTTCAAAGCTAAAGCCTGCAGATATGGGCTCCTTTTAACTTTTATTTATCACACACTTCGGTTCAGTTCTCTGCCCTCTCTTTCATCATGCTCCCTCTGGCTACAAAGGAGGAAACACATAAATATCGATCCGCGGAACAAAAGACCCCGGGTACGGATTGTGCCGTCGGTGTCTGGATGTTCGAGTGTGAGTTTTATGTCTTCAGACTGTGCCAGTCTTTTGCAGTCACAGAGGGGCCTGTTCTCTTGTGCTGTGGCATCCTGCTTGAAAGCCGCAGCACTACCTAGAAAAACCACAATCAATCAATTCTCTCTTACTCCTTTTCGTATCTTTTAACTTTATTTTACTTTAAATGTATTTTCTAAATTAATGCTCTGTTAGGGAACACACTTTTTTTTTAAAACAACTTATATTCAATTCTGGGAACACATGCTTTTAAGTGGAAAGATGGGATGAGCGAAATTTGCATAATTTGCCTTTGCATTATTGTGCAACATTTCAGGAAATTTACTCAAAATGATGTGTAATTGCCTGAAATGCAAATCTGACATTTGATGCTATATTTTAGTGTGAAACCAATGAACACGAGAACGTGCTTCACGCTAAACAAAGCACAAAAAAAGAACGGCAGTAAACAACCGCCACTGGGATTCTAGTTGTGCACGTTTCTGTGCTCCTATGCTATGACTGTGCTGCAAATGCATTATTATTATGGAATATGGGCAGGGCCACTGGAATTATGCGATTCTGGCTGTGCAACTTATTATTTGCATAATTATGGATTTGCCGCATTTGCCACACGATCCAACGTCTGCTGCATAATCTGCAGATTTTACCCCAAAAAAAAGTATGTAGCTCAAACAAATCAAAAATTACTAAAAAGTTGCACCGTGTTTGCTGCCAATGGAAGGTCCTTTGCAAAGGTGAACTGGTCATCCTTCAATTGCTTATTTCTATATTTGGTTGTAAACTGGTACTAATGAGGTGAAATCTTTCCGCAGTCAGTATTACTATGTGAAGTAATACTATCAAAAATGTTCAGCATTATGCTGCATATTTTGCCTGATTGCAGAATAATTTAGTAAATCCTTTCGCATACTTTAGAGCTCCCCTGCCTCATAATTCCAGTAGGCAATTCCAGTGCGCATGCGCAGTTCCCAGAAGAAGGCGCGATGGACACGGATGCTCCGCCGATAAGGTATGTTTTATTTTAAATGTTATTTTAAGGCTTTTTAATATTATTTAATAATGCAGGCGGGAGGCGGGCGGCGGGCGGCGCTTAATGGAACTATGTGGAGAGTGCGTAGATTGGTTCAATCTCCGTGCCTCTCCGCATAAGTTCATTACATGACTTCCGCCCAACCCTATCTATCACCCTTCAGGGACCACCCACACCCCACTAAGGAGACCCACACTGCCATAGAGACACATGCAGATGCACATTCACAGTACAGAACCATGCCCCGGGGCGCTCAAATTGCAGTCACATACCCATGTTGGCTCTGCGTACGATGGTCCTGGCCACTCCCCTTATGAATTGAGTGGGTGACGACAAAGCTACATGTCCAAGCTCCAACCTGCTGCCTGAGGTGACATGTCTGCATCCGATGTACACAGCACAATGTAATGTCGTAGGGCCCAGAGCCCTGATGCATACAACAAGACCACAGGGACACACGCATATATCATGTTGAACTGACTACAGGCATATGCGCCCGGCCCCTTTTATTAGCAGGGCCACATGTACAGTAACGCCTGTGATGGATTTGTGTGGGGTGAGTGTAAGCCATTCCGCATGGAATGTCTGGTGCTGGCAACTACTTGAACATTGGACACCAGTGCAATGAAATAGAAAACACATGCAGAACAGAGTCAACTGCTGAGCAACATGGAGTGAGCCGGAGAAAGTCCAGAAGACAGCCAACATGCAGAACAGAAGTGTCCCTGAGTTGCAGTGCACTGGGGTTGGGACACTAGAGATGAGCGTGCTCATGTGAAGAAAAAGTCTCGGATTGTGTCCCTTCGATATTTACCTGATGCGAATGCAGTGGGGTGTGTTAGATCTGCATCATCTTCCCCATCAACGTCTCAGGGCCCCCATACTGTTTGAGGTGACATAGCTGCGCAACTGCTCCACAGCACAAAACTCAATCAGCAACGGACAATGGCCTGCGGTGCACTGAGTCACTGGCACCTGGAGTGCTGAGCCGGATATCAGGCCGATGATGGCATCCACAGCAGGTCTAAGCAACTCCGTAAGTCTGTTAGGACCACCGTTTCAACTCTGGCAGATTGTGGTTGGAGGTGGTCCTTGCGCTGGTGGCGTGTGCCTCCTGCGGTGATGCGACAGCCAGGCCGGTCAGGTCTCGCTTTGGTGTGTGAGCCCTAGTGGGACGCAGTTGGGCCCGGAGGCTGCGTACAGCGCAGGGCCACAGAGAAATGGTGTTGATGACCCCAAGGCCAATGCTTCAGGGGCCAACCAATATCAGAAGAAGCGGTCCCATGACCGGACCAGCACAGAGTTAGTGGCCCTGGATGCACTGAGGCCGGCACAGGCACCCAGCCACGGGACTGTGACTTATAGTGCAGTCAGATGGGCCATGCGACCTGAGCAGGTCCTCATCAATGTCCGAGGTGTATGTTGTGGAGGGTTGCGGGGGACAGTGAAAAGTGTCCTCCAGGGCATGATGCGGAAGGTTTGATTTTATCTGGAAGCAGCAAATAGTGGGGTGGAAAGCGCAAGCCTCGTTTTCACCACCAATTCGGTATCAGCTACATGAGGATGAAAACTAGCCCCTAGTCCATAGCCTCAGACTCCACCAATGTATGACCAGTGAGGGTCCATAAATGTCGGGGAACAGACTTAGTGGCACTGGTGCTGAGAGGGGATGCAGTCTGTGATGATGCCCATACACTGATATGAACTCCGCCATCACTAATTCAAGAGTCATTGACCTCCTGGACTGCAGTGTAGGCCGGAGGCAGCGGTCAGCATGGGCCATTCACCGAGTGTCGCCGGCATAGGTTGGTGGCCCCACCGGCCTGCATAGTTCAGGTTCAGTGGCACCACATGTTCGGTCACCTCCATGACTGTGACCCGGCTTTCGTCTGGACTGAGCCCCATCTTCCTCTTACTCCTCTCTGTGCGACCACTGGTTTGGACTCTGCCATTCGTGATTCATGGCTAGTTGCTGGATGTGAGACCTACTGGTCCACAGGGTAGTCCTGGTCCCTCATCCACGTGGGGTTAGTGGCACCACGTGTCACCTACTGGCATTGAACAGGGTTAGTGGCACCATGTGTCGCCGGCTGGTGCGGAACAGGGTTAGTGGCACCACGTGTCGCAAGATGCCCATATGGAACTATGTCTCTCTGCTCGGGGGATCTGGTGCAGTGGCCGCTGGCCCAGATTTGGGGTCACTGCCATTCAGGACCCAGGACGCAGTTTCACATATGGGACCTACGGGGCCGAAGAGAACGCCGGTGTAGTATGTGAATGAGGAAGGAGTAATGTGGGCCATCGTTGGGGGGCAGCAATGGTCTGAGAGGCTGGCAGGGTCGCTGACCTTGGGCTTGGAGTTTACACAGGCACAGGGTGGGCCCTCCTTGACACACGCCAGTGTCGGCAGGTGTTCAGTGGGGCCTTGCTTCGCAGGGGCGGACCTGACGGGTTCGTGGATCAGCGGCCAGGGTACGGCAGGTGCACAGGATTGCAGGCAACTCCGCTCACGAGGACGGTGTCGGCCTCGTGGCAGGGTGGGAGGCGCCACCCTGACAGAGACATTGGGATTTCCAGAAGTGGACCACGCCCAGGGCTACGTGCTTTTAATTCACCCCCTACGCTGGCCTGGCGTACTTCAGGCCATCCAACTCTGCTCACGCTTACGGGGGGACATAACAGGCAACATTTCTGTGAGGTCCCCCACTTGCTGGGGTGACATGGTTGCGACCACTGTCCACTACACTCCATACACCAGAGGTGTATGCAGCCGTGGATATGGGTGTGTTCTGAATACTGCGGTCTGTCCAGCACATATTCGCCTCTCTTGACATTGTATACTTTCCCAATCATGGCTCTACTGCATCCTTCATACATGCCTGGTTGCCACCTCTCCCCACATTCGGCTATTGTGTGCCTGAGGTGCAATGCCTTTGATGGCTCATGTTCACGGCTTACCCAGGTTACCATTGTAAGTTGTTCTGTCGTGTCTGGTGGGTGGGCATGTTGTTGTGCATGTTGGTTGTAATTTTGTGACGTGTGCATTGCCAGAGTTGTGAATTGCATGGTTGTGGAGTTGATGTGAGTGGAGTGTTAATTTGGAACTTGCCAAGGGGCTGCGCATTTACCTTGGTGTCATCCTGGGAACGTTGGTTGCTGATGGACTGTCGAGGATGGAGGAATCAGGCACACTGGTTGTGTATTTGGAGGCAACATTGCTGAAGGTCCCACGGTGTTCTGATGTTGCCTGCACATTTATGTGTGACGTGTGCTTCCTGTTGCGGTGATCGTGTGCTGTGTCACCAGGGGGCACAGGTAGGACATGTGTGCTGTGGATTGCCCCCAACAAGTGCGAGCATCTGGCTATGGCGTATGGTCCTTACTTGGTCTCCAGCGGATCCTGCGCTTTGTGTTGGACGTATGGGGACTGAGGTGCCAGGGTGATTGTGATGTCCAGGACAGATGTGGGGGACTTGGATGTGGCTGGCTGTGAACGTCCTCCGACTCTGGCGGGTGTTGGTTGGGGTGTGCCAGGGGCCAACAGGTGCAGCACAGCCAGCAGCTTGGTGTGGGGTGGGATGTTGGTTGTCCGCTGTGTTGGTGCAGTAGGCCTTTTAGGGTATGATGGTCAGGATGCGTAGGATGGTTGTCCCTTTCAACCTGTAGTGGACAGTGACATTATCAGATGTTGGGTCTGTGAGGTAGGTGCGTTTCATGGGGGGCAGCTGTCTTTGTCTGCGCTGCCTCTGTGGTGGTATTCTGGGTGGGGGTTGGGGTCCTGGGGTGGTGGTGGTGGGTGTTGTGACCCTCACGGGTGTCCGTGTTGCATGATGAGTGGCTCCATGGCATCTGTTGCCCTTCCGATGACGCCCTAGGCTGGGCTCTCTTTTGTGGTGAAGGCTGCAATCCGACTTTATACCAGGTCTGAGGAGGTGTTAATTTCCTGCTGCTAATGTGCCTTATCGCCTGTTTTGGGTTCTTACCGCCAATCTGGCTGGTCGTTGTGAATGTTGAGGTGTTGCAATTTTGCTCTGCATCTCATTAGCAATAGTTGCTGGGGTCCTCTTTGGCGATGATTTTTGCAGCTGCTATCACGGGTAAACTGGTGCTGTAGGCTGTTAACACCAGCTTGTGAATGGGGAGGTAAATTTATCATGACTTTGGCTGTGATAAAGTGCAGTTAAGTCGATGATAGCTCCTTGTGAATATGCGCCTATGCATTTTAGTGTATTTCAAGAGCTGGCAACACTAGTGAAACAATGCAGTTTTGTGAGAAGCTGGCCTGGTATATGATGTTCACTATTGTAAGTGGGCACCTTACACCAGTCCAGACGACCCTTATGGTGAGTTAGAGGTCTCAGACAACCTTAGAAAGCTATCCAAGTAGTAGCTGAGGACAGCAGCCTTCAGGCGTAGTCTTGAAGGAGTGTAAAGCAGCTTGTTTCACCATAATGCAATCTTAATAGTATAGATTAAATGAAAAAGAATAACACAAGGTATTTATAAAAATATGTATTTATTACATAATATTCTCCAGTACATTCCAGTATCTCCCAAACGGCGATATACACAAAGCACACAATGCTACAGCAAAGAAATCACAGTAAATAGCACTAATACACAGCGGCCCGAGGGGGGGAGCGAACCATATACAAAAGAATTGGTATAAGAACCATGACTCCAGTCAGGACAGTGTTGAGAGGGCATAGAATTGCTGGGACCCCAAGGAACCACCCAGGGTTAGTAGCCAGGGACCCCGCGGAGGGCGCGTGCAGTGTGAGAACAGGACCGTGGGCCTCTGTACAACTCTACTTGTAGTCCTGGTTGGATTTTTAAAGATTAGGGACCCTTCCCAGTGGACCCCGAAAAAAACCAACAGAAGACAGAAGGTTGGAGAGCCACCCCACCCGTGGATACCGTGATACTCAAGTTACCTATCCCAGGGGAGCCAGGTGCATAGGTGTGAAGTGGCATCAGAAACCACAGTTGAACCCAATGGAGGACCTCAGGAAAATGCAGCTGCTGGAAGAGGAGAAAGTGTCCGTGGGAATCCAAACGTGGATTCTTGATAAAGAATACCTGAAAGCAGAGGGGACAGAGCCTGGTTCACTTGAGAGTGACCAGGGGCTCGGTAGACGAATGCCCAACGATGTTGAGAGCTTCAGGATAGATGTCGATGACCTTGACTCTCCAGCTGCGGGGACCAGGGAACGCTGAGGATGACCAGGAGCCGGATACGAGCTGTCCCACAAAGGATGTCGAGTGCTGAGGGGTCAGTGTTTGGTGAGAGGAGCGACAGTCTTGGCAAAAGCAACCCACACAGGTAGTTGCAGGAAGAGGATCAGCACGGTCCAGGAGACTCACCACATGCAGAGCCCAGAGCAATCAGGGGAGCCCAAAGAAGTCATAGTTGACCCTCCACAGGACCCACAGGTCGAAGACACTGGAGTCGTGAGAGGACCTCAGGCAGCTTTACAAAACAACAGGCCACGGGGCACATAGTGTGATGTGGTTGAAGATCTTTGCAAGAGAAGTTGCCTGAGATTGGGGCTATTTTAAGCCCAAAGCACTCACAGCAGAATTGCCAACAAGTATTTGTACTTGCAAAAGTATGAAGTGCACAGGGGTTTGAGTACTGTAGCCCCCACAAGAGATTCTGACCTCAAACTGAGTGAAAGGGAAGCTTGGGCCTTGAGGAACATAGACACCCAAATCCTGAGTTGTTGAACCCTTTGGGGTCTGTAGGAGCTTGGGCTCAGCAGACTGGTCAGCAGTGTTGCCGTGCTTGTGATTGCAGGCTAGTGACTCCTTCACTTCAAGGGAGATTATCTTCAGATGACTTGGAAGTTCCACAGGCCCTACACAGATCCTGTATGGTCCACAGGCACAGACGAGGTAGCAGACTGAAAGGGAGACAAAGTCAGGCCCAAACGGAGTCCAGCAAAGTCCAGAGTGCCCTGAGGGTCGAAGTGCAGTGGTGTCAGTTATGAATCTTGTCCACGACGAATCTAAGGACCTACAGCCAGGTAAGCCCTTCAGTACTCACAGGTGAGGGTTGGAAAGATTCAGAGGACCCTCCCAAGGGAGGGTCTGGACGGGGGGAGGTTACTCCATGTCCTTTGTCCAGTTTCGTACCAGAGTGGGAGCCAACGGCTCCCAAGCCTGGTTTGAACTGGACTTTGCACAAGGACACCAAATGTGCTCCTCATGCAGACTTTCAGGCACTGGCAAGCGCACCCACCCAGCCCTAATACACTAAGTACTGTCTAGGAGGTGGTCACATCACCCTATGACAGGATGCCTATTGTCCTGCCTTCCCCTGCTCGAGATTGGCTCAGCAGCAGGAGGGCAGAAATGTGTCGCTGGTCGGCAGCAACCATTTTGTGCTGTCCGAAGTTAGAAGGCTGGTACTGGGAACACAGAGAGCCCCACGAAGGGCTTTCCTCGTGGGTGGAATCATACCTCCCACACTGGTTACCGGTGTGGGGGTATGATTCCAACATGTTTGATACTCCAAACAATCCATCCATTAGCTTTAGGAAGACACTTGCCACGGAAGCGAGTCCAAATGGAAACCTCAGGTACTTGAATGCACCAAATGGAGTCACAAACGCGGTGAGCGATTGGGATTCCTCTGAGAGCTGGATTTGGCAAATCAATAGTGGAGAAGTACTTAGAGTTACCAATGTTTTTACAATAATCTCTTGAATATGCGAGAGGGGGTGACAATCAACCAGGATGTTTTGGTTGAGGGACACATAACCTGAGATCCCCAGTCTTTTTCTTAGCCAAAACGACTGGAGAAATCCTTTCCGAGGCATCATTGGGTGCAATGATCCCCTCAGATTCAAGTCTCTCAAATAGAAGTTTAAGATCCTCCCTTATGCTAAGTGGAACAGGCCTAACCTTGTACACAACAGGCACAGCATCCATCTTGAGCTTTATACAACCCATTAGAGTCCTGAAAACTTCCTTGAAAACTTGTGGGTAGGAGGCGATCATGCTACCCACCACGTCTTCCTCCGAATCTAAAGATAAAAGGTCTGTGGAAGGTGGTCCTAAAACAATTGGAGCATCTTGCCCTGGGCGCAAAATGATCCCCAACCGGGCAAGATCTTTCCATCCCACAATATATGTCCCATTCACTGCCACATAGATTTTAGTTTTGATAGATCTACTCAGGCATTCAACATCATTCCAAAAGAAACCTAACAAATGTATATCGGGTTCTCCAAAAGCCTTGGGATTAATATCAGGAGTGGAAAGAAGAGTTTCGGCTGGCCACAAATCATAAAACGTATTTTACTTATTTATTTATAAAGTTTTATATAGCGCAAACAAGATCCCGAAGGATATCAGAGCGTCTTACAAGTAACAGGTGCTCCTGAATCCACCATTACAGAAATAGATTTTTCATCAACAATAGCCCCTTGGCTCTTTTCTCTGGACTGATACCCGAACTATTATGAGCATCAACAGTAAGTAACACATTAGAACATTTCTTGCCACACTCTTGCACTTCACACTCAGAATCATCCATGCACACATTTGAAATATTGACTTTGGTCAGATCACTGCCAATGCTAGCCGCCCCTCAACAAACTCCTTGAAAATGGCGCATCTTGCGGATTGTTTCCTATGTGATTCTTCGAACCACAATGAAAACAAACCAATTGCCCTCAACCAGGTTGGTTCTTTTGATACTTTTTGTCATAACTCTGTTTGCTACTGACTGCACACACAACATCTTCATCTGTCTCAGCATTGACTGATAATTGGGAATGAGCAGCATGACTGGACAGAACCTTAGAAGTAACAATTGATCTCTCAATGCTTTAGGCAACATCTATAGTTTCCGCTAAAGTTGAATTATGACAAGTCAGCAAACGCTCTTGTATTTTTTTAAAAAAACAATAAAAGACAAATTGGTCTCTAATGCACATGTCAACGTTTGCACCAAATTCACATTTTTTTTCCGCTAACACCCTTAAAGTAGCGACATACACTTCTACCGATTCAGCACAGGATTGCTTGCACATTGTAAAATTAAATCTTTTTAAAGAACGCTAGATGCACCTGAATATTGTTTCCTCACACGCTCCTTGCCTTCCAGGTAAACGTTCCCGGAGTTTCCTCCGACACCAGGGCAGGAGAGCAAGGAAGATTGTCAAAAACTCTCTGCCCAGCAACACCCAATTGGCTGAATAACATAGCCATTTTCCTTGATGGTGAGTACCCCTCAGCATCAATTGAGGTCAGGTAGTTTTCAAAAATGCGAAGCTATTCTAACCACTTGATGTCAGGTTTGCCAGCTTTCTGTAAGAAAGGTGGTGGGTGACACCGTGACTGCTGGCATAATTAAGAATAATTAATGCACACAACAACAGTTGATAAGAATAAAATATAGAATTTAAAAATTCTGAATGGCAAGCATGTGCAAAGCAGCGATAAGCAAAGTAAGTATGTGAGACTGCAAATGCAAATTGTTGAGGGAAAAAATAAATCTGGCTCAAACAGACTTTCCAAAAATACAGATTTCCTGAAGGAGAATCAAAAACTGTCTGAAACACAATAAATGTAAATTTGAGGAAAGCGCCGAATGATGACTTGCCAGACTTGAAAGTACCAGTAAAACACAGCTGGTGTGGGAATCACAGATTCCAGTGTCGCACAGCTGGTGTGCGAATCACTGATGGACGACACAGCAGATGAGCCTCCAAAGCCCCTTCATGGCAGATGAGCCAAAATCAGCACGTAAGCCAAGCCGCCTTGAAGAAATAAAGCAATCTTGGAGGAAATCCACAACAAAGATGGCCGCTGGGCACTTGACAAAAGCATGCTTACCCACAATCCTCTGAAGGCGCAGATGCGTCATAGGAGACTGCGTCGGAGTTCCCAAGCATGAGCCCCAGCAAGGCTGTCACCCACGAGCTCCCACAGCCAGGAAGATGACGGGAGGCTAGAGTGAGGAAACAATGCCCGATGTGGTCGCATGCACCAACTATGGGATAGAAAGCCGAGAGCTGCGATGAGGAACATGCATGACCAGCAGCAAGCGAGAGCTAAAAGAGTGAGGCAAGCAGCTGCCAACGGCTCAGTCGAAAGCACAGTTCCAAACAAAATTGGGAAATTAATGACCCACCTCAGGAAGTTCAGCAGAGAATCTTGCAATAAAGTACTATGAGCCAGAATAAGTAAAACAGCCGGTGGGTTCACCTCGTCAGCGGAAGACAGGTGCAGGGAGGTTTCAGTCAAATCAGGATACCCCACTCCTGGTACCAAAATGTAGTATCGGGTAAAGCTGAAATGACTTAAGGCTGAGAATGTCAATTAGATAAACAGGCATTTATTGAGTAAAGTCCTATAATCAGGTACCCACGGCTAGGCAACAGACGAGCAGGAAAGCAAAGGCCCAACTGAACTCTCCTAGGCAACCCAAGCCCCAGGTTCTAAAGAATCAGAACCACAATGACATGCCAGAGTTCTGATAGAAGCTTAAAGCAACAAAACACAGCTTACCCACATCTTACTAACCATAATATCCCTGTGCTTGAGGATGACGACTGGGTGGGCGTTTCATTCCTGCATGTTCTGCGGTAACCTCTTTTTGTTGTAACATATTGTTTGGTTAGTATCTCACTTGCCTCTGTGCTTATCTCTGGATGCGGAGTGTTCTAGGTCTGGAACATGGAACTCAATGCACTTCCATATTTTTGGAATGTAGGCATTTGAAATTAAGGGCGTTAGAAGAGGCATTTAGCAAAGGCAGTGTGGAGGCTGAGGTGCTTAAATAAATCCTGCTGGATTCTACACTTTTTGCTCCCTGTACTTTATTTAATTGGTGACAACTTGGAATGGATTTCCTTGAATTACCATGCCAGAAGCACCTCAAATCCTACTCTACAGCAAATGATAATCAGCCTTGGTCTCTGGAGAAACTACGCAGCAATTCCAAGAGCAGGGCCGGACTGGGAACCACAACCGGCCCTGGAAAAGTGCTCGGCCGGCCCCCCCTTCCCCACTCGGGGTAACAAAAACGGCCCCCAGGGGTCCAAAACCGGCCTCCACCTGTGCAGCGCACCGGGGGATTGCCTGGTGCCCGCTATGGCCAGTCCGGCCATGTCCAAGAGTCAGATTTGCTCAAGATGCTACTGGGTGGGTGTTTGTATTTGGTCTTGCTGTGATTTTGTATCCCCTGCTTTTCGAACGCTTTGCAGAGTGGTGTGGTAGCCCATCATGGAAAGCTTTTTGGTTCCTGTACTAATCACATAGTTTGTAATTAGGGAAAAAACAACCTCTCGTTTTGAACATTAAGCCTCTTTTCTATGTTTGCTGTGTTCACAGGTTCTGAGTTTGGGTCCTCGGGAAGCCGCGCAGGGGTTGGAATTACGTTGTTTGAAGACAACCATTTGTCATTTTATAATGAGGGTTCCACATGAAGCTGCGCGGGTGAGCTTGAGTGGATATTGTCAACTTTGTTTGTTTACTTTTGAATGCCATCCGGCTTTCGTCATGAGCTCATACCTGTTGTTTTCCATCGTTGTGCGAGTTCTCTACCACAAGTGCTTCTCCCTTCTGGGCTCAGGATTCTATTACAGGGGTCGATTATGCTTTCTCTTTCTATTTATTGCCACTCACAGCAGCCAATCAAAACTTTTTTGTGTGCAAAAAACACTACACCTCCTATGATGCTTTGGTATACATCACTTCCTGTATGGCCCTATAAGAGCCACCATAACCATTACATGAGCCTCTTTCTTTGCTGCTCACGCAGGAAGTAAAGTGCTCATGGTTTTTATTTCATTAGTACTTGTTAGGAGATCTACTTAATGCATGCGCTGCAATGTCCATGGCTTGACTTGGTTTATCTTGTCTGCGCGTGCATCGCGCTGTTTTATTTGCAATTGCATTGTTATTTGTACACGCTTTGATGCTAATGTACTAATTCATTGACGCCCGACTCATGCTGTGAATTTAATCATCGTCACGCCAGCGCGAGCATCGCGCTACTGTTTTCTACCCCCGGGCATCCCGCCGATTGAAAAATTAGCGATAATTGTTTTGTGAATGCTAGCAGCCCGGTCGGGCCTTTTAGTGATCCCATGAGGCTATAGGGTACCGCGGCCTACACTAACGCTACAGGCCCCCCTAATAGCCGGTGCATTATACATTGAGAGCTTTGCAGATTCGATGTGCGTAGCACAATTGGGCTATTTTTTTGGTAGGATTGGGCTACGCAAGTCGTATTTTTCCCCAAAATTGCTCCGGAACTTATTAGCTCAACGTTTTTCCACTAGAGAGACTCTGTTTTAAGCCTGAGGGGCCTGCAAGAAATATCTGGCCTTGGAGTGTGCACAAACTCCTTAGATCTTGTCTCTTGGCTCTCCCTACGCCCTTTGGGCTGTATGAATACTTATACTTATACTTTTACTTACATTTACTCTTTTTTATTTGTATTGTGGGTTGGCTGCCCCTACTACTTCTCTGATCTGTCCAATTTGAGTATAATTCTGGGCTACAATGGAAGATTGGGTCAGTTATGAGGATGATGATTTATATGAGGAGGAAGTGTCTACCCCTTCCTTGGAGGATAATATTGTGGAGGCCCTAGACACTACTGTCCAGAAGTCTGTGAAAAGGAAGTCCCTGGGACTGTGCAGCAAGCACTGGCTGCTGCATTAGAGCCGATAACAAAACAACTGGAACGATTTGCTAAACATCACAGCTTTACCTCCCCTGCTGACCCAGCAAAGGACGCCACAGCTAGTGGGCCCCAGTCTAAGTCTTGGCCGCATGCCGATGCTCTTTCCTCTCTACCTCCTTCTGGTAAAGCCAAATGCCCAGACACTGATACTGATACGGGCACTGATACTACAGGGACTGACACCCCTGATGAGGCCCCCCCCGGAGAAAAAGGCCAAGAAGACTAAACACATAGAGCAAGACCTATCTCAATCTATGTCTACCCCGTTCACCTTCAATCCTGCCAACATAGTCTCATCTAAGTCTTCGGACTGGGCTACTGCGCCAGAAGTGGCAGCATATCTGCATGATAACCTCTGACAGAGCTTTGATAAAGAGGTGCATAATAGACTACGCTCTGAATGTTCCAGCCCTGATTTTCCTGACAAAGTTGCTGATACTCCAGATATCAACGCAAGTCTACTCACCTTCCTCAAGAAGTTTGCCAAGGACCCGAAGAAATGTATTGATCGGGCCTGGCGGGGCTGCCAGGACAAACTCTTGGACGTGACTGGCCCTCTCGCCAAGATCCTAGAGATGGCCTTAGATGCACAGGAGTCGGGCACTGCGGTGGACCCAGACATCCTTGCGGGGTGGACCCAATGGCCATTTGCGTACTGGGTAACGCAAATTGCGCCAGCCATATCGACAGAACATCGCAACTCGCTTCTCATGCAGATGGACTCCAACCTTACTGAGTTGGCGGCAGCGGAGCCAGGGCCCCTGGCAGAGGGCAATCTCTTCGGAGAACGCTTCGCCAAAGATGTCTTCAAGTACGTAGGCACGTTCACGACTCTGGATAAGGCCCAGTCTGGCATCAAGCGATTCTTTAAGGCAGGCCTTTTTCGCCAGGCCGGACGAGGACACTCGCCAAGCCGTCGATTCTCCCAACGTCCTCATCAAGGAGACTACGGAAGGGGCCGCGGAGAGTGGGACTCCACCCGCAGGGGAACCTTCTACCGTACCACCCAACGCTTCAACCAGAGGCATTTCCACAGGGGTGGTCATCGAGGGTGCTTCCAAGCCTCGGACTCTGCAGGTAAGTGCTCCCGACAACTGTCTCCTACCCTTGGGGGTCGTACACAATTTTTCTGTGACACTTGGTCTTGAATTTCTCAGGACGCATGGATCCTACAAACAATTTAGGAGTTCCACCTAGATTTCCATCAGAAACCCTATCAGGACAGACAACCCAGGCAGCTTTCTTTTCCCCAACTAGAATGCGATTTTACGATTCCGAACTAGACAAATTGCTGCGGAAACACGGGATAGCATATAACGACGAGGGCCCTAGCGTTTTTTGCAGCAATATTTTCTTAGTGCAGAAGAAGGGCGGAGGTCACAGGTTAGTATTGAATTTGAAGGAGTTCAACCAATTCATGACCTACAAGCACTTCAAGATGAAGGGCATCCATCTTTTGGTGGATCTCCTGAAAGAGGGCGACTGGATGGTACGGCTGGACCTGAAGGAGGCCTATCTGTCAATACCTATTTTTCCTCCTCACTGACGTTTCCTTCTATTTCGGTGGCGGAACCAGTGGTTCGAGTACTTGGTCCTTCCTTCCGGGCTCTCCTCAGCACCACGGTGCTTCACCAAGGTGATGAAACCGGTGATAGCTCACCTACGAGAGCAAGTTATTCACATGGTAGTGTATCTAGACAACATACTCATCATGGCTCAATCTCCCAGCATTTACAAATGACCATAACTACTTTGCAAAGGCTAGGGTTCTTGATCAACGAACCCAAGTCAGCCCTTTCACCCTCTCAAACTGTGGATTTCCTAGGGTTCGTCATAGATTCTCGGATGACCCAGTTGAGCCTTCCCCGCTCCAAACTGAAAATAATTAAAAAAGAGCTCCCTACACGGTTATCCTAACAAACAGTCTCGTTCAGAGTAATTGCCAGGTTCGTGGGTCTTCATGCATCCTCCATACAAGCAATCTTTCCGGGTCCTCTTCATTATCGGGCTCTTCAGAGGTTGAAGATACAACACCTTCAGAGAGGTCTCTCCTACACAGACATTGTGCCTCTCTCTCAGAAGGTGCGGGTAGAAATTCAGTGGTGGCTAAGCCACGTGGAGTCATGGAATGGCAGGGCCATTTTTGGCTCTCAACCAGAAGTGGTTATATAATCTGACGCCAGCCGTTGGGGCTGAGGTGCGCATTGCGGAGTGGGGGCGGGTGATGGTTCCTACGCAAACTCGATCTTCACATCAATTGCCTGGAGTTCTTAGCGGGATCGTTCGCGATCCGGACTCTGTTACACAAACAACTCTCTTGTTGCATCCTGCTTCGGATGGACAATATCTTGGCGGTGAGGTACATCAACAAATTGGGAGGCACACGATCCTCTCAGTTGGTAGAGATTGTGAAGGACTTCTGGCATTACTGCCTAAGTCATCAGATATAGGTGAATGCCGAATATATCCCGGGACAGCGGAATATAGTGGCGGACTGGAATTTCTGACACCTCAAGGATTTCAGCAATTGGCAACTCCAACCACGGATAGGCAGGTGGTTGCAAGCAATCTGGGGCAATTGTAAAATCGACCTATTTGCATCCAGACTGAATCGGCAGTTAGAGAAGTTCTTCAGCACTGACAACGGATGCGTTTTCTCAGGATTGGTCTCAGGGCCTGAATTATGCCTTTCCTCCGTTCATATTGATTCCCAGGGTGACTACCCAGGTGTCTCGCCATCTGGCGGAAGTGGTTTTAGTAACCCCCATGTGGAAGTCACAGCCTTGGTTCCCAATATTATTGGAGATGAGCTGCAACTCCCCCAGGATGATTGCGTCATCCTCAGCAACACTCCAGGGCCCTCATGGAGAGATTCACCCGATGATGTTAACGGGACAGTTGTCACTGATGGCATGGAGACTTTCAGGCAATAATGGCAAATGCCGGGGTTTTCTGATGCAGCTGCGGCTTTCAACAACCAAGCCTGGGCTCCCTCCGCCAGGAAATGATATTCTTCGGCCTGGAAAGGCTGGGTTTGTTGATGCGTGGAACGGCACCTGGATCCCGTGGGGGTTGAATTACCACACTTTGTAAATTTCCGGTCTGAAAAAGCATCGGAGGGTCTAGCATACTGCTCGGTAAATAATTTTCATTCGCCCATTTCAGCTAGTCCTTCTCATATAGATGGGAAGTCGGTAAGTATGCATCCAGTAATTTGTAAGTTATTAAAAGGTATTAGGGTAGCAAATCAACCTAAGCCAAAGTATTCGTCTCTGTGGGATGTAGCTCTAGTTCTTTCCTTATTTGACAAATGGCCACATAATAACATGTTGACGCGGAAACAACTATTGTGTAAGTTAGCTATGCTCTTATGTTGATCTGCCTGTCAGCAGTCCTCCGATGTGAAAGCACTGGACCTTACAGGTAGAGCATTTACTCCAGAAGGAGTCTCCTTTAACCCCTTGGGTGCTCATGACAAGGTCAGCTCGTCATGAGCTACGGCGCTCCGGTGCTCATGACGAGCTGAGCTCATCATGAGCACCGGGGCACTGTACGCGCCCCCCCGCACAGCGGGGGAAACAGCCCCGCACGGAAGGGGTTAACATTACAGCCAGAACTAAGACTTTGTCAAGATGTGTTGAATACCATGCTTTTCCTGTAATTTTGGGGGGACAATAAAGAACGTCTAATAGACCAATTCATGTTGGGGTGTTGTTTAGAGAAGGCAAAAGAGTCATTTTGGCAAAAAGACAATCCCTCACTTACCGAGGTGGTGATCATCGCGAAAACATATGAACACAGTTTAGCATGTGTTGAAGAAAAAAAAAAGGTAGTATGAATGGAAAGGGTAGTACTGTACAGCCTGTCAGCCAATACAAAAATCTTGATGATCAAGGAGCTAATCAGAAAGGATTTTGTTTTTGTAAAGGACATAAAGGATATGAAGAAAAGTCAGGAATGATGCTACATGTGCAGGGAGGTTGGTCATTTTGCCAGTTACAAAGACTGTGCTGGTTGGAAGACTATTTGAAAAGGATGTGGTAAAAAGGGACATGTAACCAAGTGTTGCAGAAGCTCCGACTTGAAAAAAAAGAAGTTGCAAGAGGTTTTGTGTGATGAGAATGATTCTTTGTGTGATGAGTTTATTTTTCAGGTGAAAGGTGGAACAAGTTGTCCAGTGGAAGTTGTGCAAATTGAGGGTGAGGTAGTCTCTATGCTATTTGACTCTGGGGCAAAAATCATATTGATTCCCAGGGAAATGTTTGATAAAGCCTTGGCGGGCATGGTAAAATTGTACAAGCCTGACAAATGTCCGAAGGGCTATGGTGGAGAGCCCATCCAATTGTTGGGTTATTTTATTGTGCCCATACAAGTCAAGAACAGGATAACAGCAGGCAAGATTTATGTTTTCATGAGGGGTGACTCCCTCAGTAGTTGGTTCCACCAGTGAGACTTAAAGGTATATCTTGATCACAAAGAGATTCCCTCAGTAAGACTTAAGCAAGTGGAGGAGTTTGGTGCTGTGAGTAGCGATAGGCCACAGTATGAGCAAGAATATCCTGGGGGTTCTAAAAAAACAGGGGTGTTCGAGAAATTATGTACACAAAATCAGGTTGATGAAAGGGGTAATATTGGTACTGAGTGAAGTGAGGGACATACAGTTGATGATCAACGATACAATGAAAGCTGAATTAGAAAAAAATAGAGAGAATGGTATCATTGAGGAGGTGGAGGCCACAGAGTGGCTTGCTCCGGTTGTCGGGCTTGTGAGGAAAGCTAATGGAGATGTCTGTTTCTGTGTGGACTTGCAAGAACTGAATAAGGGCTGAATACTTGACCACTATCCTTTGCCAAATATAAACAAGATGCTGTCTATGGTAAAGGGAGCAAAATGTTTCTCATCTTTTGTTTTAACCTCTGCGTACCACCAGGTGAGGTTACACAAAGATTCACAACATTTGACAGTATTTGTCACACCTTTTAGCACGTATAAATTTGTGCTCATGCCGTTTTGATTTATTTTGGCATCCGCTGTATTTCAGCTAGTAATGGAGTGTGGGTTGAAAGGGGTAAAAGGCATCAAAATATATCAAGATGACATTCTGTTTTATGGTGTGAATGTGGGGAACACAATGAACAGATGTGTGAGATTCTTTGGAGGCTGAAAGAGTGTGGTTTGACTTTAAAAGCTGAAAAGTGTTGCTTAAATCTAGATGAAATCAATTACCCTGGCCACAAAATAACACCGGAGGGCATTGAACCTAAGGAGGAGTTGATGGATACAATTAACAGTTTAGCAAGTCCGGTGTCCAAGGAAGAAGTGGTTGCATTTCTTGGTATGATAGAGTATTACAATAATTTGTTAGAAATTTTGCTGAAAAGACTAAGAATATGATGCTGCTTTGAAAAAAAAGTACCACTTTCAAGTGGAGTAAGGAGTGTGATTTGGAATTCAAAGAAATCAAACAGATTCTTAGAAAAGCTTTGTGTTTACAAAGTTTTGAGCCTGGTCTGGAGACTGTTATCATGTCTGATGCCAATGCAAAAGGGCTTGGTGCTGTGCTATTGCAGAATCATAATGGTGTGGAAAGGACAATATTGTTCACCGTAAGAGGGCTGAAGGGGCCATATCTGAATTACTCTGTCATTGAGAAGGAGGCTTTGGCGGTGTTCTGGGCTGTGCAGATATTCAGACAACTTGTTTGGGGCAGCAGGTTTCACATAAAAAGGGACCACAAGCCTCTTCTAATTTTTTGTGATAAAGAGAGGTTAGATACGGTATCCGGAAGAACTGGGTCAGTAAAGTCTGAGGAGAACAAGGATGGTAAACATAAGTGAGATGTGTCAAGAAGTTGCAAGTGAACAAGAGGTGAGGAGAAGTTCCAGGTCATCAAAGAGAAATGAATATCGGAAGGAGTATGTCTGAATATGTTTTTTTTAATGTTACAGTTGTTAGAAAATGTCCTTTTATTGTTATTTATTGTTTAAAGAAGAGGGAGGTGTGTGGTAACCTCTTTATGTTGTAGCATATTGTGTGGTTAGTATCCCACTTGTCTCTGGGTGCGGAGTGTTCTAGCTGTGGAACATGTAACACCATGGTGTTGGAATGTAGGCATTTTAAATGAAGGGAGTTAGAAGAGGCATGTAGCAGATGCAAAGGTGGAGGCTGAGGTGCTTACTTGGAGCTTAAAAAAAATCCTGCTGGATTCTGCACTTTCTGTGCCCCATACTTTATTTCATGTTCCTTTGTTTGAAGATATCTTATTGGGTCTGGGTTTTCAGACTGTCCCTCTGATGATGCTCAGGTGTGTTTTGGATTTGAGAATGTTTGAAGATGTCTTGTACGGTTTGTGACCAACAAGGCTCCTTTGTTTGATGATGTAAGGGTAGGTTTTGGATTCAAGAATATTTATCACTAGCCACGGTACATCTTAGAAAGGTTTCAGTTTTGTTATGAGCTATGCCCAAGCTTTCTCAATTTTAAGACAAGTTGACCTACAAGTGCAAACTGTGTTTCCAGTATCTTAAGTGCACATTTGGTAACATTACTAGAGCAGCTAGGCTATACTGCACTGGAAAGTATGAATAGAGCGTGTGTCACAATTTACGACAGTCAAAATGTAATATGTAATCAAACAATCAAGAACTAAGCCAAGTTTGATTAAAATGAAAAGTAATACAACTGAAAGAGGAGATCCATTTACATTTGGATCAATGGATTGGGAGTAGGGGAGAGCATATCTGGCATAATTCTCTTTAGTGTAATTACTGCAAAAATACTCATAATTATCCGTAATTATGTATAACGTATAATCCAACATTAAGCGCTATTTCCTTAATGCAATATGCATCTCTACATCTAAAATGGGCTAGAGTATGCATTTTTTGCTAAGAAAATAGCACTAAATGCTACAGAACACAAAGAGCTGGAGCCAGCAACCACTAGTTTCTCTTAGGTTGTTGTTCATGTGCTCCTGCAGTTGGATTTTTCTTTAAGTTACTCCTAATTATTCAAGCTGGCAGAATCGCGTAATTTCCATAATGCGTAAATTCTGAAATTACTCCAGTTACTCCAGCGTAGTTGCAATTTTACCCAGGTCTATTTAGGAATTAATAATCACCAGAAATTGACACCAGAAATTGACACAATGCCTTGTTGTTTCTGGACTCTTGCAGGCTCCTGTGAACATGGTCAGAAACGCTATTTTATTTTGGGGTTTCAGTTTAATATTGTTTTCCAGTGAGCAGCTTCCATGTCCCAGAGAAACCCATGGAAGATAAATTAATCAATTTCCATTTTTATTAACAGTACAAAGCATTAACATAACAAAACAAATGCATTAGCATTAAACAAGAACATTATTTATGTCAAAATAAGATGTAATAAAATGTCTACGCGCTACAGGTAATACCTTCAGGAGGCAATGCTTATCTTGTCAGACTTGCTATTAATATTTGGTTGTCCCAGAAGTCCCACAACAGCTAATGCAAAAATATTAACTGTATCCTGCAGGTCTGCTCATAAACCAGCCAAACTGCACTGTTTGCGAAGAGCAACTGCTGCAAGGAGAGAAGGTATTTGAAACCCTCCTCGGTTGGCCTGTGTCAGTATTGTTTGTTCTATTGTTTGTTCTATTTTTTTCAGTATGTTAAAGTTCTTTCCTAGAGTTTGGAGCAGCTCTTGCTTGTCAAGTCAGGGTTGAAGGAAGAGGAACAAGCATCTTAACATAAACTATTGTTCAGTGTTTTATTTCTAATTAAAGAATAACATTGGATACAAGGGATGTGCCACAAAACTAAAATTACCTAATGCCATTGAATATTTTTCAGAAATCAACATAAATTAAAACTAAAGGTTGTGAAGGAGGTACATCTAAATATTATTTACCGGTGATTCTCTTCCATATGTATCAGGAAGCTCTGTCAAAATACCCCTCTCCTGTCACTTTCCTCATGCACTCCTTTTATCCCTATTTTGAGGTAAGTACACTGGAGTCTAGCAGCAATAGTCTCACCCTCAACTGTTTAAAAATACGCTTTTGAAAAGCATCTTGTGAACCTGTGGTACTGCGGAGGCGAGCCTAGTTAAAGGGCCCTCACAACCTCCATCCAGCATGTCTTGCAATGCCTGGGGCCTTAATGAGGCAAGCCCACCAGCTTCCATGGTTTTGATTGCAAACATCTAACGTTTGGACCTTGAAGAGGCTGCCACAGAACATTTTCGGAAAACATAGAACGCAAAGTTTGCAGTACCCTTTGAGTCAATTGAAAGTAACTACATTCCCTCGCCCACTCCACCCTCTCCCCGCAGCTCTTACTTGGGTTTGGCTTCTGGGTGTAACTTTTGAGCTAATGTCTGAATTTATCTACATACTAACAGCCCGTCCCGACGTTGTCCGGGGCAGAAATAGAATGTGTGGCACATCACTTACAATCCGCTCCCTGTGACATACGTGATTTATAATGAAAGTGTGAGCAACTGTGCCTCTGAAAGCCTTTTCATTGTAGTAATTGGAAAAAAGTAAACCGTGAGGTTAGCAGCATTAGGTAAGTATCACAAAATGTAAGATTATTTCGGAGCGTGATTTATCATTGAACTCATACGTCGTTATGTACCTGTTTATTGAAGTTGGTGCTTGAGCCCCCGTCTGAGCACAGGAGCAGTATGCAAAGCTTTGTGATCCCCGCTGTTAGGCTGAGTGGCTTGAGCCCCCGCGTGAGCCCAGTAGCAATGCCGCGGCCCGTGAAGCCTTGCACATTGGTGTTTGGCCACGCCCCTCTGACAATCATTGAGCCTACACGTCGTTATGTACCTGTTTATTGAAGTTGGTGCTTGAGCCCCCGCCTGAGCACCGGAGCAGAATGCAAAGCTTTGTGATCCCCTCTGTTAGGCTGAGTGGCTTGAGCCCCGCGTGAGCACCGTAGCAATGCCGCGGCCCGTGAAGCCTTGCCTATTGGTGTTTGGCCACGCCCCTCTGACAACGTCCAGGAGGCGCACCCCGTGAATGTGGCGCCCATTCAGGTTTTGCCACGCACCTCTGACAACGCCCAGGCCCACAACGGAGTAATGCGAAGGTTTTTGTTTACAGTGCCGTTTTCGCTTTTATCAGAAATGACGGGGAATGGCGCACCCCGGTGTTTGCTGTTTGGCCACGCCCCTCTCACAACGCCCACTCCCACAAGGGAGTCCTGTGAAGGATTGTTTGCTGCGCCCATCGCTGACAGCACAACGCCCACAAGGGACTACTTTACCCCTAAGGGTGTTTTACCTTTGTAATGTATATGGTGGCCATTTGTATAGCCTATGTCCATCTGCTGCAAGTGTCCTTTCCAATGCTGTATTGGGTGTTGTGATTGGTGCTGTGGTTCATGAGATTACCCGCCTCAAAGGTTTGGGCTCTCTCTTTATTATATTAGTATAGATTTTGATCTCCCACCTTAAAAGAAAAAAGATATAAAATTAAGCTTGATCTCGGCTAAAGTAAACTTGGACAAAGGATGTCTTTTTTTAAAACTCCTGTTTTTTTTCAGCACCATGTACTCCACCTGGAGCCAGAATGTTATGTTATGTCATGTTATATAGTCTTATAAAGTGCACTATTACCCCACGGGTATCCTGGCACTGAAATATGTTAGTTCCACTGTTCGCACATGTTACCATAAAGGTGTCAATTATTCGTAAAGAATGTCTAGTCTATATTACACCTTTGAAAAGAGCCATGTTTTAAGCTTCTTCCTGAAGTGTAAAAAGTCTTCTGTTTGTCTGAGATTGGGCGGAAGTTCATTCCATAGTCGAGCAGCTGCAGAGCTGAATGCTCTTCCTCCAAACCTTGCTGTTCTGAATCTGGGCATGGTAAACAAATTGGCTGCTGAAAAACGATGGCTTCTGGTCGGGGCATACCAAACAAATTTGCTCTGCAGTGGCATGGGCCCAAGTCCATGCAAGGCCTTGAATACACTGCAGAGCGATTTGAAGTGTATCCTCTGTGTCATTGGGAGCCAGTGAAGCTCTTTGAGGAACAGAGAGGCAGATGATGTGTGCAGTCTTTTTAAAGCTAGCTTCTCAGCTATTGTCTTGATTCTTTGCTGTTTCTTAATCAAAGAGTTTGGGGGCCTAATAACAGAGCATTACAATAATCTAACTGGCTCAGAATGACACTTATCACCCCAAGTGCCCTAGCTGAGGTTGGTAGCATTGGAAGTATTTTGCGTAGTGCTCTGATAAGGGAGAAGCAGGTTCCAACTGTTTTAGTCACTTGGTTTTCAAGGCTCAATTTGTCATCAAGAACTATCCCTAGATTGCGCACTGTCTTAGAGGATGTTAGTGGCTTATCTGTAGGAATAGGCCAGAAGTTGGTCGGGAACGGGAAGGAGACTTTTTTTTGCAGTGCAATACAGAATTTCTCTTTTATCTCAGTTAAACTGCAGGGAGTTATCTCTGATCCATCTTGCAGTTTTTTGCATACACTTGTGAAACCTCTCGAGTAGTATTGACAGATTGCCTTCCAATTACAAAATAAGTGTTGTATCATCCACATAGTTCACCAAATTCATTTTGTATGATCTAATCATTGGAATCAGCGGACTCAAAGACTGCTTGCCTAAGTAAGAAGTTGCCAAAGTATACCAAAATTGCCCGGGGATGGGTCCCGGGTTTAGCTGGCAGTTTAAAGGGCATTCGGTGCGCTCGCTGGATCTTGTTGCCCCAGTCCCAATTTGATAGTTCGAGCAAAGAGTCTCTGAATAAGTTAGCCACAAAAGAGCGGGTGTCATCGCCTTCGGCCTTCTCAGGAAGCCAAGTATCCGAAGATTGTTCCTTCGTTGTCGGTTTTCGAAGTCCTCTAGCTTCCACCTGACGTCAGCCAGTTCGGACTCATGGGACTCAATCTTTTCATGGTTCACGGCAAGTTCATTTTCATTAGAAAGCACCCTAGATTCGATCTCCGTAATTCTGTCTCCAAAAGAGCTACATGTTTTAGTAAGCTTGCGTACAACCCCTTGCACCTTGAGTAGTGCTGCTTGCGCCCTCGGCCCATCTTGCACGGTTTCCTCGCGGTGGGCTGCTATGGCTTGTAAGACAGTATCTAATGTTGTCTGAGTGGGCTCACCAAGAGAGGAGTGCGCAGTCTGCTGAGCGTTCTTAGCACTACATGCGGGGAGTGTAAGCTGGTCGGTGAGTGAATAATCCCAGGCGAGATCACCACCACCATGTTGTTTCTTTTTACGTTTTTGAGCAGGTTTGGATTTGATTGTGCTAACCTCCGCTCTCTCCCCGTTGCTGCTAATACTCTCATCGGTCAAGTAAGACAAGGATTCATCTGTCCAATCTCCTTCAGCCCCTGCTTCATCAGAAAAAGAGAAAAAGTCGCTTGCCTCTTTTTCTGCCTCGGGGTTAGGATTGTTATCGTCGACTGACTGACTGACTGACTGTTATCGTCGTTACCTGGATCTCTTTGCTTAGGCGGGTTCCGGTCGATGTTGTCTTGCCCCTTCCAAGTGAGTGCGCTAGCCAGCATAAAATCGCCATTTATCGCATCTCTTTTATCATGCAGTGCCTGGGAGTCAATGGTGAAGAATGCGGCTTTTTGCACCTCAAACAAGTCTTTGGCCGGCCCCCCATTCTAGGCTAAATTAGCAAGATTGGAGACATTTGCTTCAGCCAGTTGATCGATAACATCTACAGTGTCTGTGCAAAAGTCAGGGATTGAGATAGCATTAATATGGACAGGCTTAGCTTTTGTCCCCGTAGTACTCACGTTTAAGGTGAATGTTTGTATATTTTCTGCCGAGGCGGAGAGGCCCGCAGCCGCTTCACAGAAAATCTCTCCTTCTCGTTGTGTGATCTCGCTGGCGGCAGGGGCAGTCTCTGCAGCATCACTTGAGGATGCTGCCTGGCGCTTCTTCTCCCGTACCGGAAGTGCTCCGTGGGTCTTTCGCAGCAAATCAATTACTGTAATCCCGGGAGCGGCGGTGGGACCAGCCGCATCTTTTTTCCCGAGTTTCCTCCTAACTGACAGGGCACCCTGCCTCGGTGAATTGCCATCTCCTGTATTTTTCCCCTTCGCGACGGGCGTCTGAGCCTTTCCCCCACCGCTCTGTGCCTGGCGCTCGGTGCTCTCTCGGAGCGCTCTGGTAGCTCTTTCTCGCGCTACAGCAGACATCGGAACAGTAGCGGCTTTAGGGGGCACGGCAGCAATCGTGGTTGCTTCGGAGGGATCAGCACAATTCGGAGGGAAGTCCGATCTTCTAAGGAGGCGAGCCGGTGAGTTCAAGAATAGTTTTATAACATCCCGTCCGATCAGAGAGTAGAGAGATGAAATGCTCTTGGGATCGAGCCAGTTTGTCTTCTGATATTCACTTAGCATCGTTGTCAGCTCATACGATTTGGTTGAGGTTTAGGCCGAGTGCGTGGGTGACATAGGGGCCGGCATCTTTTCGATCATGGTACGGAGCTCGGGTGCTGTGCTTGCATTGCGGTTTAGTGACAAACCGCCATCTTGCCTCCGCCAGAAGACAAAGACATTTCCAAAGTGAGGCCAGAATCTAAGCGCACTAGCAAAGATATCTCCTATTTTGTATGCCCCGATTTCTGCCACGCCACAGTTGAAAGGAGGTGGAGGCTTTGCGTGCTAATCTAGCCGTTTCAAGAAAGCTCAAGCATACCTAAACAACCCAGCACGGCTCAAAGTTATTTATGGAGGCCAAACAAAGTTCTTCCTCTCAGAGATCAAAGCCAAAGAATATTTGGACGAACTAAAATGACCTAAAGTGAACTAGCATTAACCTTACTATGCTCATACTAAAGTATAATTAATTCACTTTATATACTAGTCTTAACGATCCGGGTCAAGTCTAATGTTTATACACGGGTGTTTGGGATGGGGTCACTAAACTCACTGGGCATTGTGAGTGATAGCGGGGGGACTTAGGTTCTTAGGCTCTAATATTCTAATGTTGTTTGGGCTTCCCGAATGTCCTGGGCAATAGTTATAGACCGGTATCTTTCTGAAATTCCTATAAAATTGATGTTTCACTGCTTATGCTCAAATGCTGTGCTGCATCACCATCATTCCAGACTCTTATGGAGTCTGTATGCCTGATTTTGGGGGGGCATGGAGTGGGGGGTGGAGTGGGGTTTTGGGGGGGAGTGGGTGGTAAAGCACTAAAAAGAGGGGAAAATAGAACCACATTCAAGACAGGAGTCATTATTATTCTTATGTCAGTACTAATCCTAGAAAATATCTTTACTAAATCCGAGGCAGAACAAACAGGGTATGGAACCCAATGGGAATCGAATGTACAGATGCACACTGAATCACTAAATGCATTCTTATGGGGAGATTAACCATACAAACCTGGAACGTCTCAGGTCTTCTAGATAGAGATAAGCGTCAACGCCTGGGTGAGATAATATATCAAAATCCTGTCAATATTATCTGCCTCCAAGAGACCCACCTGCCCTGGGACAAAAAGGAGCTGCTTAAAAATTAGGGGAAATAATCTATTAGCATGTACCTCACAAACTTCTAACATTCGGGGGGTAGCAATACTCGCTAAAACCTTCTTGGGACAAGCAACCCATAAGCTAGCAGATCCTCAGGGCAGATGGGTCATCATTAAACTGGCTCTGGGTATTACTATATGTTCGATCTATGGATCCAATCAAGACGACCCCACTGTCTTTGAGAAACTCGAACTCGCAGCCTGGCAGGGCCCACTCATTCTATGTGGCGATTTAAACATCTCGCTCGGACCCCTATTCAACAGCCAGACGCAACCAAGATACACGGGCCGCAAACCGTGAGTTTTTAAAGCTATCAGCAGGCTTCGGGACAGTTTGGGCCTAGTTGACATATGGGGCACTAAAAACATCATGATCCTGGGTATACCCACTTCTCTTGGCCCCATAGTAAATATGTTAGAATAGATTATATATTTACAACAATTGATCTGTCTAATCAAGTCACAATCATCAAACACCCTAAGATTATCTCCGACCACAATGCACTAACCCTTACAGTTAACATTACAACCGTAAATAGACAATATAGGAGTTGGACCTTTGATAGGAAACTGCTGGCCAACAAAGAGTAAATCCACTACATCACTAGCTGGGCCCAAGAATTTTTTGATATTAATCGATATAGCGCTGCAAGATGTGTAGTTTGGGATTGCTTTAAAGCAGCTCTTAGAGGCGAAACGATGAGTTGTCAAGCTAGAGCCCGGAAACTAAGCAGTAGGGTGTATAACCAGAAGCTATACGAACTGGCCAGGGTCGAAGAGGAGCATATCGCACAAATAGCTTAAGGAGAAGATGGGAAACACATTATGTACTACATGCTGGTGTTAAAAACCGAGCTAAATTCGGGCGTGACTCAGAAAGCTGCCGAGATCTATAAAACACACCAGAAAGATGTTTATGAGAATGGCGAAAGTGTAGGCAAACAACTCGCATTACGTACCCACCAGAAAACCTCCTACAATGCCATCACAACTATACAATCAGGAGGGCAGACACTTACACAAACATCAGATATAATCAAGGCATTCCAACAAAATTACCAGAACTTATACCAGAACGATAGTATAGCTAGTAGAGCGGAATCAGATACCTTCCTGAGCAATTTTCTCTATGGCCCTGAGGCAAGTAGGTATATTGATGACAACACCCGAGAAGATCTTGAGAAAGAAATTACCCTTACTGAAGTACAGCTGGCCCTGTCCGCACTTGCCTCTGGGAAAGCCGCAGGTCCAGATAAAATACCTATCGATCTATACAAAATTCTGTGTCACTGTCTAGGCACTCTTATTCATGATCTATTCCTTGGGATTCAATGGAGTGGCATTCCTCCAGAGTCCTGGAAAGAAACAAACAAAATCATCTTTCCGAAAAAGGGAAAACCCCCAGATCAACTATCATCCTATCGCCCAATCTCCCTAATCAATTCGGACTCCAAATTATATGCCAAAGTTATGGCTAATCGGCTCGGGAGGGTTGTCGAACATCTGGTCTCTCCATGGCAGCACGGATTTATCCCTGGCAAAGGCACGACTGATCACACTCGAAGGGCCATCTCCTTATTTGACAAAATGTCCGCAACGGGGGGCCAGATGTCGATGATCCTCTTGGACGCCGAAAAACCTTTGACCGTGTGTCCTGGAACTTCCTTTGGGCAGCACTGACCCATAATAATTTGGCCCCAAATTTGTTACATCCATAATGGCGATGTATCTTGATCCCAAAGCTAAATTACAGATAATGGGCTCCGAATCAAGCACAATCAAAATATCTAGAGGTACAAGGCACGGATGCACCTGTTACCCAATATTATTTGCTCTTTACATAAATCCCCTAATCTTGAATCTATTAAAAAATCAAACAATTAAACCTGTTGTGGCTGGCCAATTTGAAACTAAGGTACTGGCCTACGCCGACGACATTGCGGTACTAACACACAATCCATCTGAAGCAATGCCGGAAATAGAGGCATTAACACAAACATACGGATACAATTCTGGCTATTCCCTTAATAAAGAAAAAACAATCATTCTTTGACCCAACAATATCATTTGTAATGACCCCAGGAAGGCCGAGAAAGCTACATATTTAGGCGTAAGCATCAGCCCTGATGTCAAATCTATCCCCAACCTTAACTATGAGCCATTATTGAATGTTATAAGAAAAGATCTAGATCGAGTGAATAGTTTACATCTTTCAATTATCTACAGGGGAAATTTCTTAAAGATGAATATCCTCCCCAGGGTGCTAGATCTTTTCCGAGCTATCCCTCTGATCTTTGAAGAAAACATTCTAAAAACACTAGAATCTCATATGTCCAAATTTATGTGGCAACAGGGTAAAATCAGGAGATCCTTGAAATTTCTCTTGCTCCCTCAGAATAGAGGAGGACTAGCAGTTCCCAACATGCTATTTTACTTCTGGGCGGCGTTCCTCCAACAAATGGCTCCACTTCTATATTCCACCTCCTCTTCTGATGATATGGGGGCTACAGCAGTTCCATCTATCTATGAGCTGTAATTAGGGCAGAAGGCTAAATGTCTCTTTCTGAGGCAAGTAGAACCTAGCTACTACAAGAAGAGCAAATTCAAAGTTATCTCCAATGCTAGGAGAATTTGGTCAAGAACGGCTAAATATATGCAAATTTCGAAAATAAACCGATACACCCCCCTATGGCACTCTAATCTTCTCCCCGCTCTAGTGAACAATGTCATTTCAAAAATATGGGAAAACTTAGCAATCATTACAGTAGGGGACTTCCTGGGGGAAGATTTAGCTACTACATCTGCAGACTTTCAGAGAAAATGTCACCTACCTAATGGGGACTACCTCAAATTCATTCAGGTGTATACTATACTTAAACCTAAAGCTCCCAACATCAACTTGGAGAGAATTGAAATTATTGAAATCATTGCTAGAAAGGCCACAAGAATTGGTTCCATCTATGGACAGCTGTTGGAAAAACTACAAGATGATGTAGAGTAAACAGAAGTAGCCTGGGCAGATAAATTGCATAATCCTAATGTAGATATCGATATGAGCTTATATTTATCATCATGTCTTCTTGTGTCGGCTAGCTTAAAAGCCCAGACCTACAAAACCATCTATAATCTGTACTTCACCCCCGCAAAATTACATGTCTGGGGCAAAAGGGAGAATGATCATTGCCCCAGATGTCTATCCGGCCCCGCAACACTAATACACATGTTTAGCGAGTGTAATGAATTAACCTAATTAAGAAAATTCTGCTCGATTTCTGGGAAGAGGTGTTTGGTCACAAAATAGCTGACTCCCCCACTCTCTATATGCTCGGATTTGACAGTGCACTTAACTTAAAAACGGAGGAAGAAGCAATGTTATTTATAGGCACTGCCGTTTTTAGAGTCATACTAGCAGCATGATGGAAAGACTCAGATCCACCGAGCTTTCAAATGTGGCTAGCTCGCCTTCTTGGGGTATTTAATCAGGAGAGCGCAATTTACGCTACTAGGGGGATAAAAGTTGCTGTGCGTGGTAACGCGATCTTGCTACTTATAACCAACTGGAGGAGGGGGTTAGGTCTCCTATACCTTTGCCATGATGAAATATTTAATGTGCTTTCCTCCCTCTTTTTTATCTCTTTTCTTACTTTTCTTTTTGTTTTCTTATTTCTTCTTTCTCTAATAGTCAAACATTTTAGTTTCTCTGTTGCTCTCTTCCTTTTTTTCTTTCTTTGTCTTTCTATCTCGTGTGTGTACTATAAGTTTGATATAACGTTTTCCCAAAAGCTTGTGACTGTATTTTTGCTTCTTTCCGTTGGTTTTATTACTGTATTTTGACCTCTGTCTTATCTGGTTCTGACAATAAAAAAAAATAAAAAAAAGGAATCAGCGGACTCATAAATATTGAAAAGAATCGAACTGATAGCTGATGCTTCGGGGACGCCATGCTGGATGTAACCATATTTAGATAGGAAAGGGGGTAAGGCCACTGCCTGTTGTCTATCCAACAGGTATGATTGAAAGCATTTCAATGCCATGCCCTCTGGCCTAATTTCCATAAGCCTCTTCAAGAGGATTTTATGATTGACCGTATCGAATGCTGCAGAAATGCCCAGTAGGATCAGTATAACTGATTGTCCACTGTCTGCTCTGAATATCTGCCTGAGAGCTAGATGTTTGATCTAGCATTCCTTTCACACAGAGACTGAGTGGTGTGGAGCTTTTAAAATGAAAAGGGTTTCATTAACCAAGCGAGCAGACCTGCACCTCGCCATCCCCGCAAGCCTCACAAAATCCCCCTGTAGCTACACGTACCAGCCTGTCTTGAGATGAACACACTGGCAAGCTTTCAGCAAAATCATATTGGTAGCAGTGACCTAACACGCCCTTTGCCCTTGGATGATATCAAAGTAAGTGATGTTTGGTCCCACAGTCAGCAGAAAGAGTGCCATGACACAACCTCTGACTCCGATTGACTCGCAGAAATAGGTAAAATAATCTACCTACAAGTATAACATTTGTAAATCACATGAAAACTTAAAATATATTCATGAATGTTTGGTCAAGACCATTGCAAGTAAAAGGGCAGCAATTGTCACTGCAACCTATGAAGGGTGAACCTAAATGACACCCTTGCCATCAGGTACTGTGCCACAGAAGGCAGTGCCTGGCTGAATTCAGTTGTTTTAGGGATAAATCCATATTGGGCTCAATTACATTCCCTAGCGACCTTAAAATCATGTTCATTGCTTACAGAGGAGAAGACTATGTTAATCCAATGCTTTGCAGGGCGGCCGATTTGCAGTCGAACGACCCATCAACTGTATATGTGTGCTTCATCAGCATGTTGAGTAAAGCCTTTTGTTCCTTTTCCTCTTTGCCGTCATGACAGTGTGAAGGCAAATCATGTCCCAAGAAGGGGCAACTGCGCAAGCACTTTAACTGTAGCAAAATATTTTAGCCCCTCACCTTGATGTACGGATTTTAATCCCTGACCCTTTAAATGGAGATCCTACTTTGGTTTCGCTGATTCGTAAATCCTGCTGAAAAACGCTATATGTTGCATGAAATTCCATTTCTTTCTTGGATTTCATTGTTTTGAATGTTTTACTATGGTTGAAATGTTGATTAAAAGTCACTGTTTCTGTAGTCCTCTGTTGATCACAAGCAAAAACCAGTTGGTTTCTTTCTTCTTCATTTTCAAGCGGGCATCCTGGATGCTGGCATTCCCTCTGGAGCTTTTTGTGACACTCCCATTCTGGATGAAGGCTGTTGCTAGATATAGGTCTCACCATGGTGTCCGTGGCGGCAAGGGATCTTACGTGCAGAGGGGTACATCTCTTTCACCCTTACCCTCTGTCAGTCTTACACTTTAAGAGTATGTCCACATTAATCCACATTGATTGACTATTGCACACTGCACTTTCTTTCCTGAGGCGGAAAGCCGGGAAAGCTAGGCTGCTTATCTCTGTTCCGAGATTTTTAACAATTTTAACGCTGTTCGAGTTTGTTTTACCTTGCATTCTGCTGATTTGTACAGCTGTTTGTTCCGTCCCTGGCTACCTCCGTGGGCACTGACATCGTCTCGCGCAGTCGATTGGGGGCTGGCGCGGGCTGATCCGGGGGTGGGCAGACTTCTCACGGGGAGGTGCAGGGTTGGCGGTTCAGACATTCCGACCCTCCCGCCCTCTCAGGTATTTAAACCGCCATGTCCCTGATCCACATTGATTGACTATTGCACACTGCACTTTCTTTCCTGAGGCGGAAAGCCGGGAAAGCTAGGCTGCTTATCTCTGTTCCGAGATTTTTAACAATTTTAACGCTGTTCGAGTTTGTTTTACCTTGCACTCTGCTCATTTGTACAGCTGTTTGTTCCGTCCCTGGCTACCTCCATGGGCACTGACATCGCCTCGCGCAGCCGATTGGGGGCTGGCGCGGGCTGATCCGGGGGTGGGCAGAGTTCTCACGGGTAGGTGCAGGGTTGGCGGTTCAGACATTCCGACCCTCCCACCCTCTTCCGGTATATATGTGTGTTCCTTTCCATCCGCGCAGTGGGCGGGTGCAGCGGGCGCGCCGATGGCGTGCCTACGGCACACCAAAGGCGTGCCCGTCTGCGCCCGTCCGCGCCCATACGGGTCCAGGGGCCACAACCCCTGGCCCTATCAGGCCGCCTAGACTTGTTTACGAGGCGAAACAACTATATGCCTTGAGACCCATACTCGATCATCCAGTCGCCGCCTTTGAAGAGTTTGACCAGCTTCCGCAACTCTGCACCCACTGTTCCTTTTCATTGGACGTTCCGCAGCCTTGCAGTCGCTTTACTCGGAGGACTCTCATTCCTTCCCCCTTGGGCTATACTTTTTTTAGTGTTAACTGTCGCTCTCTGCCCAAACACAGGCGTGAGATTTTCGATGTTCTCACTGACGAATCCCCTGACGGACTCTTCATCACCGAAATTTGGCTTCACGACTATTCTGATCCTGATGTCGCAGAAGCTTTACCCACTGGGTATGCCATTGTTAGGTGTGACCACCCCAAGAAAACTGGGGGTGGCGTGGCAATCATATTCAAAGACACCTACCAATGTCAGTTAGACCCTGTCGCTCTAGTCAGTTGTGAGGCCGCACATTTTAAGCTTGCTTTGCACCCTAAGACCACTCTCACTGGCCTTCTAGTATATCGACCTCCAGGTCCGGCCAATGCCTGGCAGGTCTCGTTCATCAATCACATTAGTTCGGTCCTTTCTTTGTCCAGCAACTTTTTAGTTGTGGGTGATCTTAATGTTCATCTGGACGACCCCACAAATAGTTTGAGCAATAATCTCATTGCCGACCTGGCTGCCATGAACCTTACCTTTCAGAATAATGGTCCCACCCCTAGGGGCGGTCATCTACTTGACCCCATCTTTTCCAATATTCCTCAGTTATTTTGTTCTCCATCCATACCGATTCTTTGGTCTGACCATTATTTAATTAAGTTTTCTATTGTCAGTACTGAAGCATTGACTAGTAGTAGATCTGCTGAGAGCATTAAGAAGAGAGACTGGAAAAAATTAGACATAGGTGCTCTCAATAAGACTCTGGCTGACCACTCGCCGTTTAGTCGGCCAGACCTAGCAGATATTGAAACAGAAGCTTGTGCTGTGAATGCCTGGCTTCGTAAAGCCATTGATACTTGCCTTCCCTCAGTTTTGAAGAAAAGTTCCACTCACAAAACTCCCGCCCCCTGGTATAATGAGTCTCTTCAAACTGTTAAATCTCGATGCAAAAAATTAGAACAAGCCTGGAGAAGGGATTATTCCGCGTCCGCTTGCCTCGCTTATAAAACTGAGCTGAAGCATTATCACAAAGCCTGTGCCCAAACTAGGGCAAGCTATGTGAATAAAATGATTTCTGAAGCGGTGAATAAATCTAAAACTCTGTTTAGAGTGGTCAAGGAACTTGCTGGCTCCAGGACCACAGCCACCCTCCCTCCCTATCTAATAATAAATGCGACGAGCTCGCACAGTACTTTATCTCAAAGTTAGAAAACATACATCAGGACATTGCCGCTCATGGAGCTAGTAATATCAGTAATAGTTCAGTCAACTGGCTCCATGTCGTTGATGGGGTCGTTGTCTCCCCATACAATCATCTGTTCCACTCCTGTCTTGGCCTGCTCTTCTTCATTCAACCCTCTTGGAGACCCTGAGCAAGGTTAAGTCTGGCTCGCCTTTGGATCCGGTACCTGTTTCCATACTCCGCTCCTTGGACCTCCCCCAGCTTTCTACCATCTGCACGTTGCTTAATCACTCCTTAAATTTGTCTACTGTCCCCAGTTGCTGGAAGCATGCTGTGGTCACCCCACTTTTGAAAAAATCCACTGCCGATCACAATGTCTCCTCCAATTATCGTCCCATTTCTTTATTGACTATTTTTTCTAAAGTCCTTGAGAGACACATTCACGTACACTTGTCTCAGTACGTTGCGCTCAACAACTTATTACACCCCTCTCAGTCCGGTTTTCGCCCGGGATTTTCCACCGAGACTACTCTCTTGGGCGTGACTGAAAATCTATGCTTGCTTCTGGATCGAGGGGAAACAGCGTCACTGATATTGCTCGATCTCAGTGCGGCATTTGATACCGTATCCCACAACATCCTCATCAGAGCTCTGGCGAACATTAGTATTGGGGGTATAGCCTTGGATTGGCTCTTGTTCTTTTTGAAGGATCGGACTTTTCAAAATTTTTCCCACTCATCCACTTCTAAAACATATTCTTCCACACATGGTGTACCCCAGGGTTCCATCCTGAGTCCTCTTTTGTTTAATCTTTATGTTACCCCTCTGGCTTATATTGCTCAAAGGTCTGGTCTGAATTTATTTACCTATGCCGACGATTCTCAAATTGTTTTTTCCCTATCCCACGCCGACCCTACTTCGCCATCCCAGCTGCAAACAGGACTCAGCGACATAGCCTGCTGGATGAACAACAACTTGCTGAAATTAAATGGCGGGAAAACTGAGGTCATGGTATTGGGTAACATACTTAGGGCGATATGTATCATAGTTCTGTTTTGCGAATTCTAAATAGCGATTTTTAAGGAATCGCTATTTAGAATTCGCAAAACTGTATGTATGTAGGAAATCGCTTATTTATAGCAATTCCTACAATTCCTAAATTGCAATTAGCAAATTGCTAATCGCAATTTTCCCATTCATTTCTATGGGCCAGGAGGCCCTTAGGCATGAAGGGGATATTTGCGATTAGCAATTTGCTAATCGCAAATTGCGATTATTTTCAAGGGTGCAGGGGTGTCACAAGAACACCCTGCTGCACCCCTGAAAAAGACATGTGGGGGCATATGGTGCACATACATGCCCTAAGGGCATGTATGAGCGTCATATGGCACCTTTGTTTTTTTTGTAAATTGCTTTTTTAAAAGAATTCGCAACTTACCACCAACTTGAAGTTGGTGGTAATTTGCGAATCCTTATGGGCATTTTTGCATTATTTTTTATTTGATACATTGCATTTAAGGAATCGCAATATTTGCGATTCCTTAAGTGCAATCGCAAAATAAGGAATAGCAAATCTTGCGATTCCTTATTTTGTTGCAAAAATGTTTGATACATACCATTTGTCAAATTAGCATTCGCAAAGGCTGAAATTCGGCGAATTTCGGCCTTTGCGAATGCTAATTTGCTTGATACATATCGCCCCAGATCTTTGGAGTCCGAGGCATTGGCCCTCTGCCATGGGTGCCCTGCCGGTTCCGTCTGAATGTGTGCGTAACCTTGGAGTGACCATCGATAAGGGGTTATCCATGAAAGACCAAGCCAACAAGGTTGCAGCCACCTGCTTTACCATCTTGGAGTGGCTCCGAAAAATCTTCTGGCTACTCCCCTCGGACAACCGGAGGTCGGTGGTGGATGCCTTGGTGACCTCCAGATTGGACTATGGCAACATGCTCTATCTGGGTTCTACCAAGGCGGTTACTCACCGCCTCCAACTGGTCCAGAATGCTGCTGCTTGGCTCCTTTGTGGTTGTCGAAAAACGGAGCATATCTCGGAGCGTCTGAGGGAACTCCATTGGCTCCGCATCGAAAGTCGTGTAAAGTTTAAAGCTCTCAGCTACATGCACAAGATTAAGGCGGGTGTAGCTCCCCTTTACCTTCAGTCTCTTGTTAAGCCCTATATTCCTTCTCGCTCCCTTCGCTCCTCTTCTCAACACCTATTCTGTGTGCCCAAGTTCAGGCTGTCCAGAATGGGTGGTAGTGCCTTTTCTATTCTAGGACCCAAACTTTGGAACTCCCTCCCTTTGGCCATTCGTATGGAGGACAGCCATGCTTGTTTTCGAAGGGCAGTGAAGACCTGGCTCTTTGATCAGTAGTTTTCTCATCTTGGGTCAGGTTGTTTTGGTCAATTAGCGCCGGGAAACCCTTTCGGGTAGCTGTCGCGCTTTACAAACTCAATAAATAAATAATTGCCTAGATTCAGGGGATGAGATGGAAGATATGGTGAGATAGCACGATTACTGAACAGAGTGACTATCCTAGGATAACCGGACTGGCAGGAACGATACACAATGCTTGTCCTTCATCACACCCGCTGATGCTCAACCAAGAGAACTCTCTCCAGAAAGCACGAGGTTCACTGTGGAAGAAGATTTCCTGGATACGCTGGTAAGCTGGGACAGCAGGAGAAACACCATTTATGTCTTCACAAGAACTCAGAATGCCTA
Organism: Lissotriton helveticus; assembly: GCF_964261635.1. Lineage (NCBI taxonomy): Eukaryota > Metazoa > Chordata > Amphibia > Caudata > Salamandridae > Lissotriton > Lissotriton helveticus. Next base: position 1,728,095,442 of record NC_136061.1, read on the forward strand.
GCAAAGGGTGTGGTCCAAAGGAGTGCTATTTATACCCTTTCAAAATCAAAGATGGATACCTCCATCACATGGCTGCTTTGAGAGCCTCCTGGCTTGTTCCAAAACATTCTTACTTGTTCTAGATGGATTGTCATTCATCACACCCCCTGATGCTCAACCAAGAAAGTTGTACGCAGCTCTCATTCTGGAGGAACACCAGAGGGCAATGGGACAAAATACGAAAATAGTAAACTGGCTACTGTATGACAGCTTCCTTGTATCATCCTTCAGGGTTGTCAGTCATCTGCCTCTCAGTGTGTGAGTGCCTGAACAACAACATGAACAAATATTTTTTTTCAAAAAAATACCCTTTACAGTTTTTAATTTACAGATTCAATCATTTTCATTGTCTCTCTCAAACTAGACTCAATATACCTGTTAATGTGTGTAAAATACTTAAAACATTAGTTCTTATTCTTCTAGATTTTTCTTCACTAGAATTAAACTAGTTCCTGGATTTGGCATTTGCTGCGTAGTTTCCTTAATGTCTCTCTCTTTTTGGTGCAGATTGCACAATTCGACGAATAATAATTAAGTACCTTGTTAATAATCAAGTATCTTGCATTTTGTCCACCAAGTTATTTTAATGATGCTCAATTATGATTCCTTTGTCTCAAATTTCGGACTTGCATGTGCACATGAAGAAAGTAAACATCGAATGTTCTTAGCTTTCTCTTGTCTCTTTTATCTCTTGCAGACCATTGAGAACTCTCTCCAGAAAGCGCGAGGTTCACTTTTGAAGAAGATTTCCTGGATGCGCCAGTAATCAGGGACAGCGGGAGAAACACCAGTGATGTCCTCACAAGAACTTAGAATGCCTAGCAAAGGGTGTGGTCCAAAGGAGTGCTATTTATACCCTTCCAAAATCAAAGATGGCTGCCTCCATCACATGGCTGCTTTGAGAGCCTCCTGGCTTGTTCCAAAACATTCTTACTTGTTCTGGAGGGATTGCCATGCACTGTCAATGTCTATTTACTGGCTTTTTCCAGAACCTTCTGGCTTGCTTCAGAACCATCTAACATGTTCCAGGACCTTCTGGATTGTTCCAGATAGATTGCAATGTGCTTTCAATGTCTATTTATAAGTGATTAGTTGACAACCTTACTTTCTTTTACCAACAGTCTTAAATTATGATTGTTCCTTACAGTTTTATGACAGTTTAACAGTTGCGACTTCCCCCCTGCCCTCAAAACTTTGGCAACCATCTTTCTGTATTTCCATGAACGTACCCAAATAGACTAACTCCCTGGGATGTTCAGTGAAACACCTAACTCTGTAAACTGGGTGGCCATGGCAGATAAGCAGGTTATTAGGAGTGCTGTCAATGGATACTGTGGATTATAATGCAAGGAAAATGGGCCCACAACACTGTGGTTGAGTAGTAAAAGCAAGTAATTATTTGAGTGTAGTAAGTCCTTAACACTTCTGGGTCATGGTGCCACTACATCTATTGATAGCCACACCCATACTTATTAAGTGCTGTTTATCATAATACTTAAAGTGTGAGGCTAGGGTATTTGTTTTTTAAAACAAAATGGTGACTGAATCCATGGTGTGCTGATACAACCTTGCACTCTTCGTAGAGTGGATGAGGGAGTACTCCGGCATACATTTTACCACATTTCAAAGATCTTGTGGTTAGACTTCGTCATGCTGAAAACTACCTGTCCAATCCCCCACTCTCCCCAGACTGTGTTGGGGGGGTTCACTCGTCTTTCTGCTTTTCATGTTCTGATACAGGCTTTGCAGTTCGCTATATAACTGTGGAGGTTTCCGCCTTACTGAAGCTGGCTGTTTCAGGTCCGGACTGGCCGTAGCGGGCACCGGGCATTTTCCCAGTGGGCCAGAAGGGTGAGGGCTGGTTCTTGATCCGAGGGGGCCAGTTGTGTTACTTTTTTCGGTTTTGCAGCAGTGCTGCAATATCGGCCCTCTGTAACAAAAGCGGCAGCGGTGAAGACACTAGCAGCCCCCCTTTTTTTTTTTTAAGTTCAAAATAAGTTTATTAAGGGGAGATAAGGCAATAATTCAAAATAGGAACATAATAATATGGGGAAAAACAAAAGAAGGAAAAGGGAAGCAGATGATGATTAATTGAGAAGAAGGAAGAAAAACAATGCAATATAATAGTAACAATTCAAAACATAATGGATTAATCATGGGTATCAATAGGTAAAAAGCAGATATTGTAACATAGGAATAATAGAAACAAATGCAATTAGAGTTGTGCAATAAAACAGTTTAGCCGAACATGAGGAAATGGAAAGGGTATCAAGGGGGTTTAGAAACCTCCTGCTGATCAGGACGTGGACGAAAGGAACGGGTTGTACAATTATCCAAATATAACGTGATAGGAAGCCATAACTCAGCACGTTTAGCTGCCAACTGTGCAGGAAAAACAAAAGCATTATCAAGTCTGTGGTTGTGGCAAACATTATACCACCAAGCTTTGAAAGTGATATTGGACGTAGACTTCCAGTTGACAGTAATTTGTTGAAAAGCAACTGCTAATAGTAGGTCAACAATACGGACATTTAGGTCAATCTGATCCCAACAAGGGGCGAGGCTTCCCAGAAAGATTCGTGCATGTGAAAATGGAATGCTGGTGGAGAAGATAACATTAATTTGAGCCCAGACTTGTAACCAGAAGGCATGTACCTTTTTGCAAAGAAACAACATGTGAAACAAAGTAGCATTAGGGGAAGAGCATGACCAACATGTGTCTGGTGTAGTAGGGAAACGTTTGTGAAGGGTGGAAGGAGTATGCAATAAACGATTGTAAATAAAGAATATAATCTGTCTGGTCCTGGGAAGATGGTGGATGACGTGCAAAGATACGTGGGATCGGGTATAGTCCCCATGTTGGAACTAACCCGGCTGCACACCGCTAATGAGCGAGGGGCTGACACGGTCGATAATCTGTGCCAACTGGGACCCTCACCTAACATCGGGTCTGCCCATATTCTGCAAACAGGGGCAGCGGAGCGGGCTGGGCCTGCCGCCATCGCGGACAGCGGAAATGGTTCCCTAGACGCTGGTTCACCCATGGTCACTCCGCAACCTCCTACTGGAGCCCAGGGCACCCTGCCACCTGATCCAGGTTTGAGAATTCTCTCCTGGAATGTGGCTGGAATCGCGAACAAGGAAGGCTCTCCTGAATGGGATTGCCTGGTAGGTGGATGTGATATACTCCTCTTTCAGGAGACTTGGTCGAGGGCCACTCAGTCCAGGAGAGGGTTTGAAGTATTCGAAATCCCTGCCAAATGGGCTGGGAGGGGGAGGCCATCAGGTGGCTTGGCAATCTGGATTGCGAGTCACACTGGGTGCCAGGCGTAGCAGGTTTACACGTGTTCGCAGGACATCCAGTGTGTGCGGCTCACATGGCCTGGTAAAACTCCGTGGGCCATTGTCAACGTCTACTCGCGTCCAGTGGCCTCGCCAAACGAATCACCAACCCTAAATGACTTGGCCTCCTTCTTGGGCCAACTTCCGGGTGACCTCAAGGTGGTGCTTGGAGGAGACTTCAATTGCCACTTTGAACCTCTGGAAGGTCTACTGGATGGTGTCCTTACGGCCGAGGATGACCACTGGGGGGTTCCACCCTCATCTTCCCCTCACCCTAAAGCCTGGTCCCCTCTAGCTTTACAACTCATGTCCCTAACCCTGAATTGCGCACTGAGGGCGTGTAATGGTCGTACCCCTTCCGATACCCCCTCAGTGTGTACTTTCAACAGGAGGGGCCATGAGTCGAGGCTAGATTACATCATGGTGGACATTACACTCTGGCCTAAAGTGCTTGACTTCAGGGTAATTAAGAGGTCAGACAGCGATCACAATGCCCTTTGCCTAAATATCCTGTGCCCCCTGCCCATGACGGACCCATCCCCAGTTGGCCAAGGGGAAGATCTGGGGGATTTGTCCCTCACCACAAACAGGCGCCGGGTCAAGTGGGGAAAGTTGGTGAGCTCGGAAGAGTCCATCAAGAAATTATATGAGCTGGCACTCCCCAGCTTCATGAAGGTGGACGCACTCCTGAATGATCTAAGAACCCCAGATTACCATGAGAAACTGGGAAACATTCACCAGGATTTAGTGAGGGATTTGGCCGAGGTATTCCATCCGGAGGTCCCAATCCGGAAGAAAAGGACCCTTGTTCCCTCCTGGTACACCTCAGACTGCAGGGCAGCAAAATCTGAGCTCATTGCAGCAATAAAAGAGGGGTCAGATAAGGCCAATGTACGTGACCTTAGGAAGCACCATAAATCAGTGCTGGCGACAGCAAGGACCGAGTGGGACTGGAATCACTGGCAGGATCTTCATGATGCCCTAAAAGTCAGGGACTCCCGGAAATTCTGGGCCCTAGTAAACAATGGGACAGGGGAACTCAGTAAAGCGATCGAGCCCAATATAGCCCCCGCGGTCTGGGAGGCCCACTTTGGGGCTCTTTACCAAGATACTAGTTCCTGCCCGGCCGCAGAGCTGCAACTGCCCTTGGGTACCCAGGAGTTTGGAATGGAATTATCCCTGGGGGAAGTGGAGCTTGCCATAGAACGCTTAGCAGTGGGGAAGGCGCCAGGCCTGGATAGGTTACCCGGGGATCTATTTAGGCACCACCCGGATATCTGGGGTCCATACCTTCTCATTCTCTTCAATGCCATTCTTGGAGGTATGGCGATCCCTGGGTCGTGGTTGGGGGCAGAGATTGTGCCCATCCATAAGAAGGGTTCTACTCTGCTCCCCTCTAATTACAGGCCTATAAGCCTTATAGATGTGCCCCAAAAGCTCTTTGCGCGCCTCATCTTGGACCATCTCCTAGACTGGGTCGAGGACAATGACATCATGAGCCCCCTCCAGGCTGGCTTCAGGAAGAACACGTCGACCATGGACCAAATTTTTCGCCTCCTTCTCCTGTATTGGAAGACGGTCACGCTAGAGGGAGGTCGATTGTACATGGTCTTCGTGGACCTGAGGTCAGCCTTTGACCTGGTCCCGAGGGGGAAGTTATGGGAGGTTCTGCAGAAGCTAGGAGTTCCCCCCACCTCCTCAGAATCATCATTAGGCTGCATGAGAACAACTTTGCGCAAGTGAGGTGTGGGAGGGATGGTAAGCCCTCGGGCAAATTCCCGGTCCGCCGAGGTGTCAGACAGGGCTGTGTTTTGGCTCCGACACTGTTCTGTCTGTACATCAACAGCGTCATTCAACATCTTGACGCTGTTGGGGACAATGACGCCCCGGTTTTGGCAGGAAGGAGGGTTCCGGCAATAATGTTTGCCGATGATACCCTCCTTCTTTCCAAATCCCCTATGGGGATCCAGAGGATTGTGGACGGTTTTGGCCATTTCTGTCGACAACATGGGTTGGAGGTGAACACGGAAAAAACTAAGTTCATGATCTTCAACCCCCCCACCAAAACCAGACCCAATCCAAAACTGGGGGAAACTAGCCTTGAAAGGGTCTCGACCTTTATATATCTGGGGGTATCTCTCCAAGAAAATCTGTCATGGGACTCCCAGGTAGCAAGATCTAGGTTGAAACTTTCCCAGCTATCGGGCGCACTCTTGAGGGTGTCCAATAAGTCCACCTTCAAGCCTGTTAGTCCAGCCCTGGAAACGTACAGGACCCAGGCGAAGGCAGCTGCCTCCTACGGCAGTGAGCTGTGGGGACATAAAGCTGGGAAGGTCATGGCAGGGGTGGAAAATTGTTTCCTCAGACGCTTACTTGCCCTCCCGCAAGGCACACCACTCCTCCCCCTAAGACTCGACCTGGGCCTTCCGTCAATTGCAGAGGACCTACGGTCGAAACCTGTGAAGTTCTGGCACCGGATATGGACCACCGAGGAACTGTATCATTACAGGCAGGACCTTATACACGTCATGAGGCTGGATGTTAATGGCAAGATCCCTTGGCTGGCATTTATCAAGTCGGAACTGTCTAGTCTGAAATTGCCAGATCTATGGGATGATCCAGCTCAGGGCTGTAGAAAGATTTCGCGTAAAACCCTCGCACAGCTCTACAAGAACAAAAGCCTTGTTGATATGGACAATGCTTATGATAGTGGCACCTTGACGGGACGTTTTATAGTATCCAAAAATTCTTATGTTTTTGAACCTTTTATGGATTTTATCTATCCTCTTTTGGCGAGGAAATTGTTCCTGCAATGGAGGTTTGGCACGCTCCCTACTAAAGTTTTTACCTATAAATGGTCGCTAGGGGGTGACAAGCTCTGCTCATGCTGTAAAGCTAATGATGAAGACGATTTGCACATAATGTTCTGTTGCCATGCCTATCGGAGCCCGAGGAGGCGCTGGTTAGCTCCTCTATGTCGGAACCTGGGCTTCAGGAACTATTTACAGGCCTACAGGGTTATGAAAACTAATACCCTGGGCCACATTGTGTTTGCGGTTTCCAAATTCTTAATGGCAGCATGGATAATAAGGAAGAAAATGTCTGGTTAATTCATATTACCTTGTATTTTCTAACATTACAGGTCCAGTTGGTTTTTATTGTATATATTGTGTTTTATCTATATGTATTTTTATTGCATCTTTTATGGCCCATGTGGCCGAAATAAAGAATTTTTGGAATTGGAATTGGTAAATAAAGAATATAGTTTGCGTCAGAGAAGCAGCTCTGGAGGTTTTACGGATCTTCGTCCAGATCTTATCCCAAAAAGAAGTTGGCCAAGACAAGGAAAGATCATTTTCCCAGTGCTCCTCCACTGTGCTTTTGAGTCTGGGAAGGGTGTGTGTGTGAAAGCGTTTGTATAGGACAGAAGCTTTTGGGAGGGTAAGTAGAGTAGAATGGAGTTGAGTAGTAGGATCAGGGGAAGATGGAGAAGGGTGTGATTTGGGAAGTTTATTGTAGACCTCCATAACCGATGCTTTAAGGAGGAGATATTGGGGAGCAGAAGAGAGGGGCAATTCAAAAGTGGAGCGAAGAGCATGAAAAGGCATGAAAGTGGATTGTGAAAACAATTGTGAGATCCAAAGCAAACCCTTGGCTCTCCAGGATTTCCAGAAAATAGGTTTGCCTCGGATTAAAAGGTATTTATTATGCCAAATGGTGGAGGAAAGGAAATCAGTAACACAAACAGGAGGAGGAGGACGGGAGGACAAGAGAAGTTTGAGAGTGAATTTATGTATGGGAGTAAAAATTGAGGAGGGTTTGCGTGAAAAGGAGATACACTCAGCAAAAGAGAAAGGCGATAGGAAAAGGCGCTCCACCTTAGTCCACAGTGGGCAAGAGGAATCGGGATCTTGTAACCAAAAGGATGATTGGCGCAGCAAAAAAGCTCTGTGATAGGCCAGGAAATTCGGAAAATTAACACCACCCTCCGAAGCCGGACGAGTAAGTCTAGCAAGAGACATTCTGGGTTTACTCTTATGCCACAGAAAGGAAGATAAAACTGAGTTTATTTTTTTTATGAACTTAGCTGGAATGGCGACAGGGATATTGGAGAGAGTATAGAGAACAAAAGGGGATAGCATCATTTTGATAGTATCTAAGCGACCCCACCAGGACAGATAAAGAGGGTGCCACTTAGCCGTGAGGTCAGATAGTTTCTGAATACACTTGGTTAGGCATAAGGAAACAGTATCAGGGATGGAGGGGGTAATATGCAATCCCAAATATTTGATATGGGAAGAACTCCAGGTGAAGTTGGAGGCATTGAAGTCATTCTTAAAGGTAAACTTCGTCAATGGCAGAATCTCACACTTATCATGGTTTAATTTATAGCCAGATATTGAAGAATAATGCTGTACTTCTGCTAAAAAAGCGGGAATAGAAACAGTAGGGTTCGAAATGAAAAGTAGAATGTCGTCTGCATACGCAGCAAGCTTAATGGAAAGATCCTTAGTCTGAAATCCGTGAATGTCAGGATTTTGGCGAAGTTTGGACAAAAAGGGTTCTAGGGCCAGGTTAAATAAAAAAGGTGAAAGAGGGCAACCTTGACGGACACCTCTACCAAGATTAAAATAAGGAGATGTTTGGCCATTGGCAAAAACTGCAGCTCGTGGACGGGAGTATAATAATGAAATTAAGGAGACAAATTTAGGGCCAAACCCGAACCAATTAAGAGTATGGAAGAGGTAAGGCCATTCTACCCTATCAAACGCCTTCTCTGCGTCTAAGGCTATTGCTGCAAGGGGGTATTGGAGACGTGAGGATTTTGTTAAAATGTTAAATAAAAGTCTTGTGTTGTCAGTAATGTAACGCCCCTTAACAAAGCCTGATTGTTCATCTCCTAAAAGGTCAGGAAGCAAGTGATCTAATCTAATCGCCAGTGATTTAGCAAACATTTTGTAGTCTATATTGACTAGGGAAATAGGTCTGTAATTTTTACAATAATGGGCGTCTCTCCCGGGTTTAGGAATTAAACAAATATGTGCATCCGAGAAAGTACCGGAGGAAGAGCCAAATTCAGCAAAGGAGTGGAGGAGGGAATGGAGTTTTGGAATGAGTACATTTGAAAAGTGAAGGTAAAACTCAACAGTAAAACCATCAGGGCCGGGGGCCTTGTTAAGTTTTAAACGTTGAAGGGCAAAAAGCAATTCTTTTTGTGAAACATCAGATTCTAAGGAAGAAATGTCAAGAGGAAAAGAGGGAGGGGTTTGAATGGTAGCGAAAAAGTGAGCAAGAGATTGAGGAGAAGAGGAGGTGTCTGAGGTGTATAGGGTCTCATAGAAATGGGAGAAAGTAGTAAGAATGTCAGCATCCTTGTGTTGTAAATGTGCATCATCATCATAAATCGATTCAATGTTCACCTTGTTATGCTTGACCTTCAAGTAATTAGCAAGAATCTTTCCAGCTTTGTTCCTACCACCATAAAATTTAGCACTGGATTTAAGCAAATATAAAGAAGCATCTTCAGTAGACTTTTCATTAAATTTGATTTTAGCAGCGACCAGAGATGTCAAACTATCCCAGGAATGTGAGGTAAAGTAGGCGTGTTCCAATCTTTTAATGTCATGAAGGAGGTTCTTGGTAAAATGGCGAGCAGCTTTTCGTTTGTTAGCAACAAAACTGATAATGAAATCACGTGCAGCTGCTTTAAAGGTGTCCCAGAGGGTATGTCGTGAAATGGGTGGGATATCATTGAAAAGAAAAAATTCATCAAAAAAGTTAGAAAAAGAAGTGGAAAACTTGGGGTCCAGAAGGAGGGCATTGTTAAAACGCCACCTTTTAGGACCATCGATTTTGGGTAAAACCTCAAGACTGACCACCACAGGGGCATGGTCGGAAAGTAAAATCGGACCAATTTCTGCCGCCTGAAGCGTTTGAGAGAGTGCATGGGAAACAAAAATATAATCAAGACGTGATTGGGAACGATGATGGGGTGAATAAAAAGTAAACTCTTGTAAAGTCGGGTTACATAAACGCCATGAGTCAACGAGTTTATGTTGCAAAATGGCCTGAGTAAATAGTTTGTGTGGTTTTGTGGGAATATAGGAGGCATCAGATTTCCTGTCCAAAAAAGGATCAAGAGGGTGATTACAGTCTCCAGCAAGGATAAAATTATCATCCATGAATTGGGTAATATGGGGAGAAAATTCAGCCCAAAAAAGGGGTTCACCGTTTGTGGGACCATAGACATTAAGGAGGGAGATCGGAACACCTCTAAGTGATAATTTGACATGATTCCATCTGCCATTAGTATCTGAGGCATGAGAAATGAGTGTGAGAGGGAGCGACTTGCGACATATTACGTTTACCATCACCCTGTGAGTAAAAGACATCACCTACCCAACCTCTCTTAAGTTTCTCAGATTCCGTGTCTGTAAGGTGAGTTTCTTGAAGAAATGCAATAACAATATTTAATTTGGCTAGGTGAGATAAAATGCGCTGTCTTTTAACCGGGGAGTTGATACCCTTAACATTCCAGGAAACAATATTCAAAGACATAATTTACACAATAAAGCAATAACTTGGTGCATGGAGAAATCCAAAATAGAAAACAGAAAAAAGAGGAGATCAGAGAAAGAAAAGGGAATTATCAGAAGTGTAAGGAGAGGAAGAAGAAGGAATTGAACAAGAAGGAAGCAATGTGCAAGGAAAAGAAATACAAGAGTAAGGAAAAAACCCAAGGTTAAAGAGTAGAAAGTAAAGAGAAGAGAAGCAGTGTAGATAAATGGATGGAAGAGCAAAGAATATAAATGCTCGAATCTGAGGAGAGAAGAAATACAACCTGAAAAAAGAAATCATCATCATTATGCATGAATGGAAAATGAGTGATCGAGGAAGGGGAAGGGGAAAAGATCAAAAAACAAAGGAGGTACAAAAAACAGGGGGAGAACATACCTACAACAGAGAAATACGAGAAGGAGTTGAGGGGAGGAAGGGGCCAGGTAGGCAAGGCAACACAACTGAGGTCAGCCGGGCAGGGAACCGGGAAGACGTCATCAGACAACGAAGGGTTCCTGTGGAAACATAGGCAGGAAAAAAGAATAGGGTGTTACATAGGACCGCATCTATACAAGGACCATGAAACACAGCTTGTGGGAGAACAGCACGAGGATAAAACATTCAAAACAGGCATGAAAATTCAAAAAGGGAGTAGCCAGTATAACAGAACGTAGGACTAGCATTAAAGCTGGCTAATGGAAACAGCTATCAGCCATAGGCGTGAAGCAGACAGCAACATTGCAATGCGAAACAATGGAACATTCAAACAAGCGAGAAAAAGGAGCATCAAAAAAGTATTAAAAGTCAACCAGGGGAGGAGGACGAAGGACCAGAAGCATCCATGGCAGAGGTGTGGTGCGCATTAATGAAGCTTTGCAGTCTCACTGGGTCTTCGTATGTGGTAGTTTTGTTATTATAGGTGACTTTGAACAAACAAGGATGGTATAGGCCATAGCGAGCACCCATAGAGCGAAGGACCTCTCTCATGCTTAGAAAGGCTTTCCTGCGGTTGGCAGTGGCTTTAGCATAGTCCTGAGCGAAGAACAACGGAGAATCAGACCATGTCAATTTAGGAAGAGCCTTGGCAGCTGCTAGAACTTTCAAGAGATCAGTGTACTCCAAGAAATAAAGAATTACACCTCTTGGCCTTTGTGACATGGAGAGTGACATAGGTAAGCGGCCTAGACGATGTGCGCGTTGGATGTTGAGGGACGTATCCTCTGGCAAGTGGAGCAATTTAGGGAGGAAGGATTTAAAGAAAGCAGGCGGATCAGACCCTTCAAGACCTTCCGCCAGGCCGTAAATGCGAAGATTATTGCGCCTGCCTCTATTTTCTAACTACTCCACCTGCTTCTGAAGAGCGCCCACCTGCGAAGACAGATGTGTGACTGTGGTTTGAGATTCTTGAAAGGATGCGAAGGAGTGCTCCACCGAAGAAACTCTTGTTTCAATTTGGGACCAATTGTCTGTTAGAACCTGAAGTTTGGCATTAGTCTCCTCCATGAAAGGGCGCAGCGACCCAATTTAATCGAGAAAAGGGCGGAATGATCGGATTTCCTCCAGTAAGAGCTCCATAGAAACTGGAGATGATGACTTGGGTGGCGAAGGGGGATGTTTCTTCAGCCGTTTAACAGTTGTTTTCCCTGAGGATGGCTAAGAGGACGAATCCATGGCTGCCTCCGAACCTGATGATGCAAGGGAATCCTCTAATTGGGAGAGAGCTGAAAACACTTTAGAGTTCTTTACAAAAGCCACCCTTGTAGTCGATTTGGAGGAAAAGCGAGACATATGTTTTTGTCGTCCCATACAAAGACACTGAGATACGCTCAAGAGACGCAAGGTAACAGCAGAAATAAGAAGACACTTTGTATGGCTAGTATAGCTGCTCGTAATTCAGTTCGTTTATGATGCGTCAAGCACAATTAATATGAGGGAGGAGTTTAAGCTGGAACATCCAATATGAACATTGAGAGGATAATTCAGCCAAGTCAATGTTGCCAATACAGAGAATACATATTCGTATGTTGTAATTGCATAGTCAATTGTGTCATAGAAGAAGTGCAACCAGCTGAAGCAGGAGGGACATCCAAAAAACAAAGCCTGCAGTAAGTTGTGACAAAATTTCCAGCGAAATGAGAATAACCAGGAAGGAAGCCTCTACAGCGTTGAAATATGTCGCATGGAAAATTCTCTGCTGGTGGGGGCAGCAAGTAATCTACCGCCTCCACTCTTCAATAAAATGATGGTGTAGAGTAACGAGAACATTCCAAAAAGTGGCTAAAAAATACTACATTTTGCCAAGAAAACTCATAATGCGCAGGGAAAGCGGAGTTAGCATATCAATATATAGCCAAGAGTACTCCGAGGTGCTCAAAATGGCGATCGCGCTGTGGGAAAGGATAGTCAGTCATAAGTGCGCAACATTCCTGAAATATTGTAGCAGGCTGCAACTTCGTGGGGGTTACAGAAGTGAATCCAGGATTGCAGCAATTTGCAGGCGAAGAAATAAAATAAATGCGCACTCGCCTTTAGGAGAAGGACGCTCCGTGTCGGGACCCGCAAGATGGCGGCCGCGAGCACCGGAGCGCCCTCAGAAGTATAACAGCGGAGAACTCCGTCGTCCGCCCAAACAGGAACGTCTCAGTAGTCACGGAACATGGCATAGGCTGTCAGACGGCAGGACCGGACTTCCAGTGCAGGAACAGAGGGTATTAAGAGGTGAGTCCCCCGGTGCCGCGTCGGAGCTTCACTCAGGCGCCGCCATCACCCACGGCGCCAAGCCACCACTAGCAGCCCCCCTTGCCCTGGCTGCACTAGGGCCGGAGCTTCCCAGTAGAAGTCCCCTTCCTCACCGCCCCCAGGGGACGGTCGAGCGGAAATGCCAGGGCTGGTTTCGGTTCCCTGTTTGGCCGTGGACTATTGTTCCTTTCTTCAAATGCTCAGTGTTAATTGCTCATTAGAGCCTGGTAGGAGATACTCTCACATGTCGTAAATGACAGTTATTTTCCAGGATTAAAATACCATTCCAGAAATTGGGCTGAATGGCTATCCTTTTCAGCCAAAGAAAAAACAAAAAGCAATTAGATAAAGGATCCAATTAATACTAGCTAGTGGTAATTACTCTTGGTACATTATTTTTAATGTGCTCCATGTCTGCTGTTCTGCCTGTTGGGCCCTCCAGCCAAGATGGCACCGTGGTCCGTAGATAAGTCTTTCTTTCATATTTGTTATGAGGTGGGAGGGGCTCTCACAATCATTCCGTAATTTATGAAGGTTTCTTGGTTTAAGTTGCACTGAGCCTTACTGTGCAGTTGGTATGGAAGCTAGTGAGTTTAAGCATGACTAAGGCTGGATCTCTGAAGAAATGTTGGTTCTATTAGTTATAGTATGACATCCCTCTGGCTCTGGGGTTCTAAAGGTTTCTATATGTCCAGGGTGACTGAAGACAGACAACTCCTCCTCGTGATTTTGCCTATGTCTTCCTATCATTGAAGTTCTGTGTTCAGAAAATGGTAAACGAACCCAGTTAGTTTAGCACAGACGCAAGGTGTGAGCGTGAGACCTACTAGTCACAAGTCTGATTTCTTGCACGAATAATTTAGACTTCCATGCTTCTAATGTTGAATTCATGAGCTCTGATGGCTTTAATGATGCTGCTTTTAAGCCTTAAATGGCGCCCTTAAGGAGAAAAAAGTGAACTAATCCGAAAGTGTTTGTGTTGTCTACATGTATTAGTTTTTCAATTATTAATACAATTGTCCAACTTGTGTATAAGACATATGCCGCTTCATGAGGGCAAATTTCTTAGGACTGAAAATCCAAAACAATATATGACAATAATGTATCCATTATTCCGATTAGGTTTAGAATCAAATTTATAAAGTGCTATAAAAAATGATATGCAGGTTTTGGGAGTTTCGAACAACCAAGTATTTCAATGCAATAAAAATAAAAGTTTGCATTGTTAATAAGATAACTTAATGTATTGACATCATCATTTTGTAGTATCTAAAATAAATTCTAATGTGATTCATAGGAACACATGTAAGAAAGAACATAGGAACGTTGTTTTAAACTTTACGCAGTGTGGAGGAGGGAGAAGAACTGGGACGTGGTTGCATTGCATTAGGTTAGTTTATCTGACTGGTCGAGTCCTTGACTCAGAACTTTTTATTCACTTTGGGCCATATGTAGGTGGCCAAATACCGGTCGGTAACACCGAAAAAGGCCACTTTTCGGCGTTACCGACCGGTATTTAGCCATGGGAGATGTACGTAATACCGAATTGAATCGATAATAACGAATCGGTACAAAATTACCGATTCCTTATTTACCGATTTAAATTTACCGAAACAAAGAATACCGATTCGGAAATAACGATTCGGAATAATGCCCAAAAAAGCGATGTAGCAAACCTCGTTAATACCGAATATGACCAGATTCGGTAATAACGATTCGTTATTTACCACTTTTCAGGAGCATGTGGTAATCAGGTGCAGTGCATAAAAACAGGCCCAAAATGCATCTGTGTGAACACAATGGCGGGCCTCTACCTCATAGCAAGGCGGCTACGCTTGAGAGCAGCAGGAGTGAGGATCTGGAGACGGTAAGAGCAGGTGTACAGATTGCGCATCACATTGTTCCAATTGACAGAAGCAGAAATCCATGAAAGATACAGACTGCACCCTGATACCATCCTGGACCTAATACTTGACCTAAAACCCTATCTGGAGCATCAGACACCAAGGGCCCATTCTGTCTCCACCCATGTCCAGGTACTCTGCTGCCTGCACCTCCTTGCATCAGGAAGTTTCCAGGGTGTGATAGCTGCAGTGGGTGGAGTGTCACAGAGCTGTCCATCCCGTTTCTTCAACACCTTCCTAGATGCCATGATGGACAGAATGGAACATTACATTTCCTTCCCCAGTACACAGGCGGAGCTGCAGAGGACCAAGCTGGAGTTTTACCAAATTGCACACTTCCCACACGTCATCGGCTGCATCGATGGGACCCATATACCCATCTGCCCACCTGCAGCAAGTAAATACATATACAGGAACTGCAAATCCACCCACTCCATCAATGTACAGGTGACATGTAATGCCAAGTACATAATTACTGACATCGTGGCCAAATTCCCCGGGAGTAGCCACGACGCGTATATCTTCCGGAACAGTGGCATCCATACACGTCTGCTTGCAGGTGAATTTGGAGGCGGATACATACTAGGTAAGTAAAGGTGACACACCCTGATGTACACCCTGGCTAAAGCTGTTGGTCACACAAATTAATGCCACTTACATCTGTACATAGGTGACAGTGCATATGCCCTCCAGCCTTATCTACTCACACCATATCTCAACCCAGCAACCCCAAGGGAGAGGAGATACAATGTGGCACGTAGGAGCACACGCAACATGGTAGAGCGCACATTTGGATTGCTCAAAAGCAGATTCCGTTGTCTCCACAAAACTGGAGGTGCACGTCTGTACAGCCCCATCAAATGTTGCAAGATAATTGCTACATGTGCAATGCTACACAATCTGGCCACAAAAAAAGGAACAGCAGTGGAACTGACTGACTCAGAGGACGAGGACGAGGACAACCCTCAGCCAAAGCCCTGCGCCGCAGGTGTTGCTATTGAACATGATGGGAGACAGAGACGGGCAGAGATTACGGCAAACTATTTCTGAGTGAGTAATGACACAGAGCCAGTTACAGTTACATGTTAAGGTGTTTATTAGGCACACCCCCAGTATTGTGAGCAATGTCCAATTGGACATGGGTTACATCACCCATCTCATGCATGGTAACAGCCATAGGTCCTTACTTCCTGCGGCCACGCGCTGCCCGTGACCGTTCCCTATCAACACTGTCCGATGTGTTGGACTGTTCCTGTGAAGGCACGTCACGTTCACTACGCCTTCTGCACTCGGTGGGTGAGGGCGTGATGCTACCACGGCTGGTGGCCTCCCACTGCCCCCCCTTCCATTGTGGCCGCCTTAGCATTCTGCATTTGCTCTAGCACTGAGGTCATGGACTCCATCCACCTGGCCACATCCCTGCTGCAATGCGCCATCTCCTCCTGCATGGCGATGGACCTGTGACACATCAGTGATGTTGCAGTGGCCAGCCGGTTCACCGACTTGGTATAGGCCTGGAGCCTCTGTCTCTCCCTGCGCCTGGCTAGACGGTCCTGCTCAAGCTGGCTGCAGAGGTTGTCCACCGAAGTAGCTACTCTCTCCATTCCTGCACACAAGTTCTCCCCCATAGCACTGATGCCCTTCTCCATCCTGTGCATATGCTAGTTTATGTGTGCCACCTCCCTGTGCATTGACTTCATCTCTCTCCATTGCAGGCGCTGGACCTTCAGCATGTTGCCTCCCAGTCCAGCAAACACCCTGTCACCCTGCTCGGCTGCTTCTGGACTGTCCGGCCTTGCCCTGCGGAGTCTGGATGAGATGTGGGCACCCTCGGATACAGAACCAGACCTCTCCCTGTTGGATCTATTTCTTATGGGACTTTGTTCGCCCCCTCTGCCCTCCTCCTATGACTCCTCCATCTGCTGGAGGGTGGCCACGGCATGCCTCCTGCCTGACTGTGGTGGTGGGGGGGTTGGTGATCTTCGCAGTGGGGACTGTGTGAGAGGGGATTGCGGACTTCCCTGGCGCTGTGGTTATGGCTGTGGTGGAGGAATAGATGGCTGTGATGACGCAGAGCTTGTGGTCCCTGCAGGCATGCTGACGTCTTCATTTTTCCTCCCCTCTGGCCTGGCTGACTTAGCTTGGCTGCTCTCTGCTGCACTGCGAGATGAATCGCCTGTAATGACACAAATGTAGATATACTCACTGCTCTGTCTGCTATGGAATTACATTAAACAACATGCCTACAGAGCACAGTGGTTGTCCTGACGTAGCCAATTACTTTACCATGCTATTGTGTTTGCTAGCCTGACTGTCCTATTCATGAGTTCCCTCTGACTACATCACCCATAATGCATTGCAGGTAACCAGTAAGACATGGGGTGGAGTGGGAGCCCCTTTGCCACTATGGGGATTGGGGTTGGGGAGGGGGTAGCACAGCATGCTGGGCATGCTTCTTACCTTGTTTTCTAGCTGCTCTGGCAGAGCTGTCTGCGTCTCCCACGCCACTCACACTCTCCGGCTGGATGTGGACTCCACCATCAGTTCTAGTGGTGTTGGTGCTGGGGCTCGATTTTTCCCTCCACCAGTTTTGCCAGCCTGTCTCTGTCTCTCTGCCATTCTCAGTTTTGCTGTCTTCCTGAGGTCTTACCACCTCTTCCTAATGTCCTCTATGGTGCGCTGGGTCACACCTATGGCATTGATTTTGTCCCGGATGCCACTCCAGATTTGCCTCTTCTGTGACTCTGGTACTTGGTGGGACTGGGCTCCAAATAGCTTGTGGTGCTCTTGGCTGACATCCTGGATCAGGACCTCCAGCTCCTTGTCACTGAACTTGAGTTTTCTCTTTCTGTCGCCTCCCTCCTTCTCCCTGTCCTGGCTTGCCATTTCAATGCTTGTTGTAGTATTTCAGTCCTGCTTGTGGCTGTGTGGCTGTGTGGCTGTGTTGCTGCTGGCTCCTCAGCTCACCTGCCTGCCTCACTGTGAGCTCCAGGTCCTGTGCACCTGGCTGGGTGTGGCCACTTCCTGTTTGGGAGGTAATTGGGTGATTCAGGATTGGCTGATCCAACAAATTACGATTTTTTGAATTACCGAATCGGTATTTCCGATTCGGTAATGGATTCTGTAACACCGATTCAGTATTTGCCTTTCTTTAAATTATATTTTTTACCGATTCGTTCTGATTCGGTATTTAATACCGAATTTTAACGAATCGGTAAACTTTAACGAAATTTTATGTACATCGCGTTTACCGATTCCTTAATACCGATTCGGTAAAATTCGGTATTAAGGATTCGGTATTCTCCATTTACCTACATATGGCCCTTTGTGACTTCACATGAGTCAAACCAAACACTGATGGGATCACAGGAGACACAGGTTGTCAATATAGGCTCCAGTAAGGACTTTATTAAGCATAACATTCCTCCCAAGAGAAAACTATAACATTTTACACCATAACTGTAAGTATGAGCCTCCACATGATGAAATCTGGATTCTTCTTGGAAGGTAATGGATTTTATATGGATGAATAACTTGAGAAATTACATCACTTTTTGGTCTGACTTGTCTGACTCCTGGTTTCAGATCCATGAAACATAAGCATCAGTGGAAATGACAACAATACCACACAAGTGACACGCACACGGCTCATTGGAAGTGAAAAAACAGACACAACATAAGCCCCTGAGTCATTAGTGGTGCCAACCCAAGGCTCTACTGCCTGTCTCTTTGTCCTTTTGTAGTACAATGCTTTCCTTGTTATCTCTTCGACATTTTTTTCAGTGGATACCATAGTTCCATTTAATGAAGCAACTGTCCACAGTCAAATTTCAAATAAACCTCTACTTTTGCTTTGAGCAAAATAGTCATGACCCAGAACACTTTCATCCACGTGGAGACAGCTGTCTATGAATCTTCTTTTTAGGCTCATCTTAGCATGTGAATCGTGAGGAAATTTTGGGTTTGCTCATTGCCATGTTTTCTTGGTTGTGATTTGACATGAGTGGATATCATGACCCTGATATTAGTCATGGAATGCATTCAATGAAAATTAAACATTTAGATCAAAATGAATTCACAAAGTGTTTATAAACAAATTAAAATAGGCAATGTCAAAAGTTCATAAAATTATTAGGCAAAGATGCTGTAGAAGAAACAAAATAAAAGATAGATAAAGGTATGAAAAGAGAGAGAAAAGTAGAAACATGATCAAATATCAAGAGTTTAGGTATAAAATTATATACATATAGTTGGGAAATCATAGAAATATATTGAATGTTAGTTGAACAATGAAGACAGTATGTTTGAAATATTTCACGGAGAATCAAAAATGTCATCTTTCGAAAAAAGTGGGTTGAATAAAAGATAGTGAAAACGAGAAAAAGGTACAGAAAAAGAGAGAGAGAAAGAGATACAGTATCAAATATAAAGAGTTTAACTATAGCATTATATGAATATAGTTTTGAAAGAATTCAGTGATTTGCACATATGGCATTCCACCTGGAAAAAAGACAGTTTGGAAAAATCTTTCCAACATGAGATTATTTACTGAAATAAAACCATATTATAATGTATAGCTGTCAATACAGTGAGTGTTGTCCAACTATGGAAGAGAGCCCCAAAATACATTTGGTAAAGTAAGAGGCAAATTGAACTTAAAAACGCAGCACACTCTAGACCAAAATGTACCACTTTACCACAAGGAAAAAACATATGAACTATGTAATACATTGGCGTATTAGTCGAAGGGGGTGACCAGTCACCTCAAATTATAACCATCATCATGGGGGGTGTCAACCATTGTCCCGGTTTTCTGGGGGGTGTCAACCATTGTCCCGGTTTTCAAAAAGGGAGATAGGGGTAGCCCATCGTGCTACCGTCCAATCTCCCTAATTGATTCAAAGGTTAAAGTTATCGGGAGAGTTCTGTTGGGGAGAATCACTAGTTGGGCAACTGCAAATAATATTATGTCCATATCTCAATATGGATTCTGTGAGGGCAGATCCACGATTACTCAATGTCTTAATTTATTCCTCATACTCAGTAAATACACGGTGGCCCAGAAGGGCACAATCCACCTCGCCTTCATGGACCTGTCATCAGCCTTCGACTGTGTTAACAGGGGGAGGCTGTGGCAATACATGAGGGCGAGGGGAGTCGACAGTGGGATTGTCGACTTCCTGGTGGATATGCACCACCAAACTAGTGCCAATGTAAGATATTCATCTAATGGGGACACCACTGACAAGTTTATGATAAATAAAGGAGTACGTCAGGGATGTATTCTTGCCCCTTTTCTTTTTAATTTTTATATTAACGATTTGGATACAGTTTTACAATCTATACAGGCTGACTGCCCTAGAGTAGGAAGAAGGGGCATCCCTGTGCTGTTATACGCGGATGACGCGGTTTTAATCTCGCGTACGGAGAAGGGGCTTCAGGCACTTTTAACTGCTTTTAATGTTTTCATGTCTGATAGGGATTTAATGGTCAATAATTCCAAGTCCTATATAATGCAGGTTGGCCAACGCCCAAGAAAGAACTTGGTATTTAAGCTTGATGATAGCCCCATTCCGGTAACAGAGACTTTTTCATATCTGGGTGTGCTATTTGACTCGAAGTTAAGTTGGGCCCCTCATCTGGTGAAGAAGAAAAATGATATGTTGAGGGTTAATGGAACTATCCTTAATCTTGCGAAAAAGATAGGAAAGAAACCAATAACTGCAATGATTAAGTTATATAATGCCAAGTCTGTAGCAACGGCAGTATACGGTAGTGAATTGTGGGGCTATGTGTCAAACACTCAACTACAGGTTATCGAAAACACCTTTTTTAAACGATTACTATGTGTTCCCGCGAGTACCCCAAACCTTGTTGTGCATGAGGAGTTAGGGACACCGTTTTTATGCGATAATCTTGCACTGAAGCCCCTGATCTGCTGGGTCTCTCTGTGGCTTAACAAAGACATACCACTCACTCACCAGATTGTACGGGATGTAACATCTCAGGATAGCTGTATGCGCATCCCCTGGCTAAAATACTTGAAATCTTGTTTTGAAATGCTGGGGTGCCCTAAACTGTTCTCCCATCCGAGTGGCATTGTGAAGGGGGACTTAACAGCGGTGAAAAGAGCCTTTCTCAAGTTTAAATTGGTGGACAGAGAAAGTGTGGAAGTGCTGAAACCAAGTGTCAGAAAGTTTATCATGCTAAAGTCGTGTGGTGGAATGGAGCCCTACCTGGCCTGCGCCTTTAGCTCACATGAAAAGTTCTTGCTGACCAGGTTCAGATTTAACACTTTTCAGCAGCTTTTAATAAGACCCAAATCAGACATTTTTAGTAAACATGTAGCTTCCTGTGGCTGCGACGGGAAGTCTCCTCAGGATATGCTACATTTTATATTTTTATGTAGGTTTTATGATTATCCCAGACGTTACTTTCTTGTTGATTTGCTGAGAACATTGGATTTTAAACAAATTAGACCTGCCCTCATTTATTTGCAGCTCTTGCACCAGGATTGTGTACTCCATGTTTTGTCGTTTTTAAAACTTGCACTGAGAATAAGAACTTGCTTAGATTTACGATCAGGACCAGTAGGACACCTTTGCTAACTAACAATCATGATGATTTTTAACGATATTTGTGTATAATGTTTTACTGTGCAATTTTGTAAATGTAATCAATGTATGTACTTTTTATGGTTTGAAATATTAACCGAAATAAAGTCTTATTTGATTTGATTTGATTTGATTTATAACCATCATCATTGTCAAGGTGAATCACTAAGTTACTAAATTAACCTGAGCTAAACTTCCTGACAGCTATGGGACAGAGCAGACAAGATTAACCAATGTGTAAAATGTTATGCAGCACTCAAACAGTGATAAAGTCAAAACACAAGAAAAGAAAAATCCCAAATCAGTATTATAGTGAATTTTAAACAACAATATGACACCAACATAACAAAAACCCAATGAGCAGAATGAGAGTCGTGAATTTTTTCATATACAAAAACCACTAAGTACCAACTGCGAACATCTGGTTGTGCTTAAGCAAGGAAAGGATAAGGACCAGGTTTGTTCTGGTGAAAATTTGTACTTTTGAATTTAGTCCCTGGAATGGAGGTAAAAAATCCTCAGTGGGGCAAGGCAGCAAACTGTGGCCGAAGAGGACTCCTCGTCATCGGATAGCCACTGGACAAGGTCTTGATGGAACCGCTGACTTTTGGTCAGAAAGCTCAGCGCAGGAGAAATTTTAATTTTGCACCCAAAGAAGGTATCTCGCTAGCCAAATACATTTCTTGCCCTTTGCAAAGTTAAGATTTTGACTTTCAGACTTAGTTGCTTTTTTGGAGCTTGGATTCTTCCAGCGGATCAATGCTACATGCTGTAGACGGAGAGGGTTCCACGTCGCCGGATGCCTTCTAGGCATGGTACTTCTGAATCAGATTTGCTGCTGCAGAGAAGAATGTAGCTGGAGAAGCCTTCATCTTTGCACCAGCGGCAATACACTTTCATCTGATTGGCTTGGCAGATAGGTCCTGGTCTCCCATCAGTTTTTAGAGCAAAAAGTTGGCAAAGAGGTTCTAGATCCCAGGTTTCAGGAAACTAGGAGGAGTACACTTTGGCAGCAGCTGCATGCCCCCTCATGCCTCCTCCCCATTATTTCATATTCGATCCGGGATAGAGTCTCCAGGCTTTCATTGAGGCAAGGGGAAGGGGCCATATGCCCCCCTTCATTCATTTATTATTACATTGGCCCAGGGGAACAAGGTACCAGGTGCCTCATGGAGGCTAGGGGAGGGAGGCCACGCAAAATTAACACATACATCACCCCCACTGGAGGGTTATTAATGTTCCACAACATAAAAAAATATATATGTTTTTTGGCTCCAAGGGTGTTCCTCTGAGACACCCCACCAGATCTAAGGGTGCAGGGTATCACTAACATGCCCCCTTATATTATTTCTAGGACTCAGGAATGAGTCTTGAGTCCTAAGATAGCTGCTGCCACATCATTGTTGATGTGGTGGCAGTCAATCAGACCTCATCTCCGTGGATCCTCAGCAGATTGAATTAAAATGTTTTGAAGCATATTCTCTTAAAAACTGTTGAACGGACTTACATCAAATCACAAAAAGCACGCTACCTAGACCAAGATCTAGCTTCCTGGAAAGGTAGTGCTAACTATAACTACCCAGTGGCCACCGCCACTTGGTAACATATATATATTTGTATGGGATTTACTTAATTTACATATACCTACCATGGCATGCATGGTAAAGGCTGTGTTTTAAAGGTATGCTGGGCAAAGCCATGCATGGTAATATCATACGTCCCTTCTTAAGGTGGTGACTTACTAATATTTAAAAGGAGGAGTTAGGCCTCCCAAAATAAGTTATATTGGCAAGTTGAATTTGCAGTTTAAACCTGAGAAAACAGGCTACTGGTGGCAGGCCTGAAGTCATGTTTCCATTGTCACTATAGTGGGTGGCACAAAGACTGCTAGAGCCCACTTGTGACATTTAACGTTTGGTCACTGGGTACCCTGTGGTACCATACACTAGGCGCCTATGGATAAGTTAAATATGCCAATCAGTGGTATACCAATTTCATCAGGTTGAAAGGAGGAGCACAGGCACTTTACAACTTTTTAGCAGAGGTAAAGTGCACAGAAATCTACAGCCAGTAAAACCAGTCACGGCACAAATCTGGGGTTCACCACCCAAAGAATGGTCATTTCAAATGAAAAATAAGCTTTGAGTGATCGAGGCAGCTTTTGAGTTTGTTTGGTCCAAATTATATCCCTAGATCAACAGACCAACATACAAATATATGTCTCTCCCACTGCATTTCAGCCTGAGAGCTCTTGGAGGGATACATTGATTAAGCTCTTTATAAATGTGTGCTGACTTTCTACCTCACACTCCCATCTACCTAACTGCTCTGTATCAGTGCTCTGAATGTCAAGAGCTAATGGGGTGTACTTGGTGCTCAGTTAGTGCCCTTATGAAATACCTCTGAAATACGAAATATTTCCACCGATGAAATATTTCCATTGCTCATTACTGATAAAGACATTGTTAATACAAATTTCATGTCAAATACAGATGGGAGCTGCTTGGCGTGGAGCAGGCCTATGACAAATAAAGTGGGAATAGGTTTAACATTGTGAGCCCTCACACAAGTACAACAAGGATTCATGTTTATGACAAATACAACAGGAAGAGGTTTTACCTTGTGGGCTATGTGACAAACACCAGAGGATTTGTCTTTACATTGTTTAACATGCTGAGATTGTCTTACAGATATCACTAGTTCAGGAGTGACTAGAGATCTTTTTTTCATTTTGTACATTTGTAATTTCATGTTTAATATAGGCCGGGGCAGAGTTAATGGAGTTTTACTCTGTAGAATTCTGCTGAGTTACCGAAAAGCTCTGAGAGATTACGTGGAGTTCCGCGGCCTGGCGGAGTAACTTGAACCGAGTATGCACTATGCAGGTGTCCTCTGACCTGCTTTGTGGAAGATTTGAGGGAACCCAAAGTCGGATCAGCTCAATGGAAACAAGCTAAGGGGAATATTTGAGCAGGGTCAGCTATTGTGAAGCCAGCTCTGTGGATGGTGGCCCCTGTCAGAGGAACTTTGTCCATAGTAAGGTGCTGGCTGCTGGCAGCCCTGCTTGGAGTGTAAAATTGCCCACTGCCAGCCAAGCAGTGTAGGGCCACAAAGAAGCAGTGTGTGATGCACACATGGGCACAGAGCACTAGGGCGCAGTGCCCCATCAGTGTCCGTACAAACAGATTGGATGCCTGAGGAGAGTCTCGCCATGCCTGCTCCAGCCCCACTCGAGGTAGCTTGCAGCAGCGGCATGGCAAGTGGTGGTGGGGGGGGGGACGGTCCACCCTGGGCACCATGAGTTTGAGGGGCAGTGGCCTCCCCCTCTTATATGCGAGCCACGGTGGGGCGGCAAACGCAGGGGCCACTACAGGCGGCCAAAGGTCTAGCTGCGCCACTGGCTTGCAGGCCCAAGTTGGTTGAGGAATGCGGTTCTGGCTCCACAAGCCAAACCAAGGGGTGTGAAGAACGGGTGGGGATCACACACACTCCTGTGTGTGTACTTTGTTGTGTAACCCCTCCCCTATTTTCCATTTGCTGACATTCTGCTATTAATATGTAAAACAGTGCCTCACACACTGACATGGAAATAATCTGTAAAGTAAGCCGGTAAAGCGATGGATTCCCAGGACGGTTATGGTAACCTTACCTACATGTGTATCCATGGTGGGGTGGCATGATCCTGCTGAACAGTGCACACTACACTAAGAAGAGTGAGGCCTGCTCGTATTTCTTAGGGAAGTCGAGCTAACCCTTGCCAGCAAAAAATGCGCATGTCAAACTGCGAGAAGGCCGAGCCTATTCCAAGGAGATGGATCTCTGGCGAAGCGGAGTTAATCGCCCACCCTAGTTCAATATCTAGTTGTGTGTGAAGTAAAGTACTTTTTCCTTTTAACTTTAAAAACACTACCTCAAAAATGATTTGTAAGCATTATTATGCATTATGGTGTCCTAAGTTTATGATCTATACCACTTTCCTCAGCGAGTCTCGAACTGCTCCACCTTGCAACCCTAAGGGTTAAGTACTAAAAGGGTGTAACTGGTGCTCAGTTTTGGTTCAATGTTAAGGAGACCGTATGTGTTGGCTCTAACCCCATGCCGATCTTCTTCTTTGAGGACATTTCATTGGGCAGCAGTTATATTAACCTGTCTATGAAGTAGTTCCATTGCTCATAACTGACAGAGATTTTTGCCGACCCCATGTTAAATACAAAAGTAGGACTTTGAATAGTGTAAGTCTATGACCAATGCAGGAGGATGGCATTTTACATAGTGAATTCTCCGACAAATGGAATGGGAAAGGGTTTTAGTGTGTGACAAATATATTAGGATGTGGGTTTTCATTGTGAACTTTTTTGACAAACAGTGTTAAAGACTGAAACACCTTTTACTCTAGCTCCAGTTCAGGAGGTGTTATGTTGTAATGGTATGTGAAGTCAATGTATATATCACACAAACACCAAAGGATTATAAGCACTATGGAAAGTAAGCAGCAAAAGCTGAAACAAGAACTCCATCATGATAGGCCAATACTATGGGAATAGGGCCAAGTTTTCTGCTGACATCTAAATATTAGTAGAGAACTGTCATGGCATATTTGATATGGCAGGGAGTTCCAAAGTTTAACCAAGCAAGCACAATTGTCACCACTTGTTCTAGTCTTATAAAACTTGGGCACCACAATAGGATGAGACGTTGCCAAGCATTGTGTCATAATATGACAGTGTCTCCTAAATCGCTTATAAATAAATGCTGGGGATTTGCCTGAAATTGCCTTATGTACTGTGTAAAGAGATCAAAAATAAATGTGTTGCTTGATGGAGAGGCAGTGATATTGTTGAAGGATAGAACTAGCATGGGATATTCTAGGAGCACTAGTGAATAGATGCATGTTTTGTTTGGCACAAGAATCGTTTTTTACTATGCTTTATCTGTTATGTCATGCTGTTATCTTTTGTGTTACCAGAAGGTGCTATTCCTTGGAGCAGATTGCTGCGGGCACGGAAACCTTGAGGATTTCGCTTGTAGGAAGGAGCAAGGCAGTGTTTCAACTTGGAATTGACATGCTTCTTTCTACATTACGTGTGGACTCCGTCATTACAAATTTGGCGGTGAGCGTGGTTGAAACACCAGGGAACCCATGGATTATTTGCGGATTACAATGTCAAAAAGGTATCCCTTGGAGGTAATTTGTAGGTCTGGGAGAATGGGGAAAAACAAAAATAAAGACTAAAAAACACTCCCACTCGACCTGTATGTATTTAACAGTGGCTACAAAAGCTCACTGGGCTGCCCTTTGCTGTGTTAATACAATAGATACAACGTTTTATTCATTTACATTCTTGTTTATTAAATTCATTTTTTCAAAGGTAAAAAGATTTTTTAAATATAAGAAACATTCTTTTGTCTTTTGCCGTTTGCACCTATGAGGATTTAACTAGTACATTCTACTACTACGCAGCTACCCCTGGACTCGTACTTCTAGTGGATATATCGGAAATGTGTACAAATGATTTGCCTGTCATTGAGGAGCGTACTTCTTATTTCTTACCAATTTACAGCCGTTTAGGAGTGTAACAGTTGCCAGCATCTTCCAAACCAGCATAAGAGATTCTACGCTGCACAGATTGTATGTGCGCAGCGCAGGAGAGCTTTGCAAGCAAGCAACAGCCGCTTCTATGTGCCACCCACTAACTTTGGAACACAGCGAGTGTTATGCGCTGAATACGCAGAGCCTTTACGTGGAGATCACACAGGGGCCATATCACATCAAGGCGTGCTGCCATTTTGGGCATGTGAGGCATCAGATTGTGCAAGGGGATAGGTATTCAGTGGTTTATGCGTTGCAGCCACATCATGCAGTCTTGGAGGTCAGTTCACCATGCAGAGTTACACCATGTGTAAGAGTGATGCCAAGTCTGAAACCGGTGTCAAAATATTTCCTGCCATATGAGCAGAATCTCAGTCGAGTAGAATTATACTGCTCGTTTCTTGTTGTGCTATATGGTTAGTATATTGACACAGGGAGTGGGTTATTCCACGTGTTATGTATAAATTAGACCCATTTCTGTCTTGAAATTAATTTTCACTGATACTTTGTTAAACTAGGTCAGTGGACTTGTTCCCCCCCCCCCCCCCCCCCCCGTGGGGTGAAGAAAGGACACTGGATCTAGTAGTTGTGGGGCGATTTGTACAGGTCTCTGCGAACTAGTTCCACTACAAGGGTGAAGAAAGGACGCTGTATTTGCATGGTTGAATGCAATCATTTTTGCCTGTTAAACAATGGTAACATAAACATTTTCACTTTAACCACCCATTGCATATTGGCCTGCAGGAGGAAACCAATGCATGAAGTAGGTTGAATGGAAAGTCTACTTTCTGAATTTCCTTGAAACTATTGTTGAAGAGGGTAAAATGGCTCCAGAACGGAGGAAGGTTTTTTTTTACATTTTGTGGAGCCACAGAGATTAAAGATTTATGAGCAAAAGTGCCAGGGAATGTGGCTGTGAATACTTTTGAAGATGCATTGAAAGATTTTGATAACCAGTTTGTACCAAAAGTGTGTATTGGAATTGTAAGATTTACGTTTTTTCAAAGGATTGGAACGGTGGATGAGTATGTTTGCTGCACTTACAAAACTAGCTGGGAACTGCAAATTTGACCATCTACAGGAACAGCTTATAAAAGAGCAGGTGGGCATGCATACTCGGGATCCAGCTACTCAGGAAAGGTTGTGGATCAATGAAGATGCTGACCGTAAGGATGCGTTAGCTAAAATTAGTAAAGCAGAATTGTCTAGCTGCAGTGCCAAGGCTCTGAATACTGAATCCAAAGACTCCCAAGAGGAAGTGATAAGTAAGTTAAAGAGGTAGGGGTTCAGTAAGCCAAAGAAAGAGGGTACTAAAGAGCATGGCCCTAACAAGAAGGAGAACCTTAGATGTTATTGTTATGATAGTGTGTCACATTTAGTGGCCTGTAAATTTTGCCCTTCAGCCTAACAAAAATGCTCAGTAAGTTGGGTAATTGTCACTTTGCCAAGGTCTGTAACAAAAAGAAAGGATTCAAGGTGAAGTGCATTGATGATAGAAGCTCTAGTGATAAAGAGAGCAAAGTTAAGAAAGTAATGACTTATGATTCTGAAAATGTTGCACAGGACTTTAAGTGCAAGGAACTATTCATCTTAAATATCAATGACAAACTGGGTGGTAACAAAAGGAAACCTTTGTGTTTAATGACTAATGTATGAGTATTCTGAGTCTCCATATATTGTGAATGAAGAGATATGGAAAGCCAAGTTTGCTTGCTGATTAGGGGTCACATTATTGGAATATGACATTCAATCTAGATTTTAATCTTTATTCAATTATATAACATAATCATAAAAGATAAAAACATATACATAAAAACCACATTAAAACCTTAAAAACCCTTATTAAACATGATACACCACAATTCATTCCGAAAAACAATGTGTGAGCGTTTCAGAACCTTGTAAATTTAGCAACCCAGCCTAACCTAAACAACATTATTAACTAAGCACACATTATTTTATTCCAGTGTAAGGCATCTTTTAAATAACCAGTGACTGCCAGCATCACCTCATGATCAGATAATAACTGTAAATATAAAAAGGCAGGGCAAAATTGAGTAAAACCCCTTGCTTTTAAAAGTGGTAATAAGTACCTTTTATGTAAGAATTCATAATATTTATAGAATAAAACCAGGTCTATCAAGGTCTGGGGTGAACTGTCATCACAAGGGCAAGTTAAAAGGGCATGGGGATCGAACTGGCCTGGAGGAAAACAGATCATTGTACGAATAGAACCCAGACGAAATTTAGTAAGCAATGATCTTTACCTGGGATGTTTAACTGCTGTGAGATAAGGTTCAACAGCAACAACAGATTTCAGCAGTAAATAGGATCTGTTGGAGTTTTTCTCCAATGCCCAGGGTTCCCTGTCAACGTTAAACGTATTTAAAATGTGTTCCTTAGAAAGACCACGATCGCCCTTTTTAAGGAGGTGTGGCAAGTTAAAAATATCCATGCAATCTAGGGAAAGGCAACGGATTTCATATAATTAATCCATAGTATAATATGGCCATACGCACATTCCATGCAATCCTCAATCACACTCCTGTTGAACCACAGTCTCCCGTCTACCCAGACAGATATTCAGAGTAACAATGGGGCCAGTTTAACCTTATCCTCTATATAGTTCAAACAGTTCCTTGTGGCTTGCAAATGAGGAGCTGTATGGGCCCAGCCCCAGAAGTTTTCTACAGAATCGTTCTTCTTCAAGCCTGATCGCCGTACACCTACGGTACACCCAAATGGGTGCACCTATGTCAGGACTGGGAGACATTTCATCCTGTAGATGTGCAGCAGGGGCAAGCTGGACTTGTGACCCACCAATAGTGAAAATCTAAAGAGGGCACAACAGGCTTGTGTAAACTTGACCATTAGATTAATGGGGTGTTCACCCACAAAATCAAAAAGGACCTGGGTATTTATGATATAATAACAGTGGTCCTTGACTATAGATTTAAAATGAAATCATCAGTAAACCAATATACAATACGTAATGCGAATCAATCTGCATTTATAAAGACTGAATCTGTATGGGAGAAAAATGACTTTTTCTTAAGCTCTCTGTATGGCCTACAGAGACAGTACCCAAGGGGAACAACTAAATTTACAAGGAAACGAACCAAACAATAATGGTATAATCTCAATTTCAGATTTTATCAGCAAAAAAGCAAACAATCACATTTATTTACAGTACCAACAGGGGCAGTGCTGTTGATATCCGGCGCAAGTGCTAGAAAAGAAGGAGAGAAAAGGGGTGCTCAAGTGTTTAAGTGAAAAATGAAGAAATCATGCTAAAAAACATTTCCAATATTTACAACAATATACACAAGCGATAGCTTTCCGCAATTAATAATACAAACAAAAAGCCTGTTCACTTCCTT
The DNA here is from genome assembly GCF_964261635.1 of Lissotriton helveticus. Classification (NCBI taxonomy): domain Eukaryota; kingdom Metazoa; phylum Chordata; class Amphibia; order Caudata; family Salamandridae; genus Lissotriton; species Lissotriton helveticus. Next base: position 1,728,125,608 of record NC_136061.1, read on the forward strand.
CCAGGAAGAATAATGGAAGGGGGGGGGGGTTGGGAAAAACTATGATACAGGCAGTTTACAAATTGGGCGTCGACGTTTCGACCCTATTGCACGTGGGGAGTTTACTACCTCGGCGGCGGGTCTTCTTCAGGACAATAAGAGGGAGGGGGGGGGGGGGGGGGGGACAGAAGGGCTTGGCCACAATTCACTAGGATTCTGGATAGTCACCTGTAAGACAGAATTATGGTGGATTTTAGCCCAAATGTTGCTTAAAAGACTGGTTTGTTTAAAAAAACATTTTTTGGGGGGGGGGTTACATTACCAATTAGTCTTATTTGGTCCAGATTCCGTCAATTTGAGTGGGTCACCTGTTGGGTACAAGGTGGGATAGTGGTCAGTGATCTGCTCCCTACAAATCACTAACTGCAATTAACAAAACCTCCTTGTGCGGAGTATCCTTCAACTCACCTGTCTGTGAGGCAGTTTAATTGCCGGTGAGTGGACTCGGGCAGCCTGGGGGTCCAATCTATAGGAGAGGAATACCCTAGTTAATTCCAAGTGGGACATAAAGCCCATCTACCTTCAAGTTTTAGTGGTAGATGTGGAATTACACTTACCAATATATTTTTCTAGTAGGCTGTGGATTACCGGCGCCCCCACGGGCCGTCCGGTATTAGTTTTGACAGACCACTCCTATGTTGCAGATCAGGTTGCAGCGTGTACTCGCTGGTTGAATGGCCGTCGTGTTTCAGCACGAGCCGATATCTAATTAAAAGATTTAAGAAGCAGACGCATTACTTGTATGGCCGCTTCGCGTTTTGCCGTTTCTGTTTGCAAGGGGCGGGGGTATTGTATCTCAAGGGCCTGTTTAGCGAAGGTGTCTTACCTAAATTCAGGCTCTCTCCGAGAAATTCATTTTTCTCCCATACAGATTCAGTCTTTATAAATGCAGATTGATTCGCATTACGTATTGTATATTGGTTTACTGATGATTTCATTTTAAATCTATAGTCAAGGACCACTGTTATTATATTGTGTAAACTTGAAGCAGTGAATGTAAATGCAAGAGAGCCTGTTGTTCTAATGGTTAAATTATACCCCGAAAGTAGGGAAAGGTGGAAACCCTAGTAACTTTGTGCCCTTTGATATCAATAGGTCGTGTTCTGGCTTTCTTCCTCCTGCACACTAAGCATGGGCGTAAAATCCGCTCCGCTCGCGGATTTTTCGGATTTTCGGAAAATTCGCAATCCGCGAACTCTCGCGAATTTGACGAAAATCCGTGAATCCGCTCGCGGCGGATTTTTTGCTTGGTTGCGGCGCGCGGCGTGGTGCACGGTGTTCACTTTCCGTCATTAAGCGTTTGCCGAGTTGTTTTTCTCGATCATATTTTGCGAGTGCTGCGCCATTTTGGATCTTGCTGCGTGATCCCGCGGGAGTTTGGCGCCCGCGAATACGTAATCGCGGCTTGCCACCTTGCACAGCACACCTCGCGAGAGTTCGCAATTGCGAACACGTAGTTGCGGCTGAAAGGAACAATCTCGCACTCGCGAAATAGAGATTTTGCAATTCTGCACAAGAAATCCACCAGCAAACAGGATAAACCTTCAGAAAATGATGATTTTTATCAGAATCACTCCTCAGGTTGACATTTGCATGGGCTTTTTTCTTTCAAGGACTCCATTTTTTTGGGGGGGGAGGGAAGGAAGTGCCCCACAGTCTCCAACTTCCTGTTCCTGTCCAGCAGGCTCCTCCCAATGCTTTGTCCATCTCCTGGTCACTTTCATTTGGATCTGGAAGGATTACTTTTTGTGGGTGCTGCTGGATATTTGGATTGGAGGCCTTTTTGACTTTCTTTGGATCACTTTTGGATTAGAAATCAACTTTCACAAGTAAGTTTGTTTGGGGCATTACAGTTGCTGCAACTACAATTTTGGAACTTTTTCAGAACATTAAATAAATTATATTGTGGGTAGCCACAGTATCCAGTAGGACCAGGCTTGGTTATGGGTGCATGATACAACTGTTTTGTTGAATTTAAACACCATTGAGGCCATGGATGGGCTGGGATTGTGCTTATTTGATTGTTTTTTGTCATTTTTTGGGGGCTGCTGGTGTGGCCTTTTGCCCAGGGGTGGTGGTGGTGCATGGACTGAGTGTGCCTGTGGTGTGGTCTCACTCTCTTTAATGTAAACATCATGGATGGCATTGGATTGTGGTCATTTTTGGCTGTTTTTCTGTTTTTATGGGGTGTACTGTTGATGTGGACTGGCCATGTGGGTGGTGGTGGTGGCCATCTTGAGTGCTGGCTGGTACAGGCAACATGTGCTTGGGGTGCAAGGGGCCATTTTGAAGCGAGGCAGTGTCTGAGGCCTGCACTTATTTTGCCTACTTTTCATCCATTATGCCCAGGGGTAGTGAGTGTTGCATGGGCCTAGTCTTTCTGAGGGGTGTCTTCTTGAATGTAAACACCATTGAGGCCATGGATGTGCTGGGATTGTGCTGAATTTTGTGTTTTTTGTCGTTTTTTGGGGCTGCTGGTGGGTCCCTTTGCCCAGGGGTGGTGAGTGTTGCATGGGCCTAGTATTTCTGTGGGGTGTCTTCTTGAATGTAAACACCATTGAGGCCATGGATGTGCTGGGATTGTGCTGTTTTTTGTGTTTTTGGTCGTTTTTTTGGGGCTGCTGGTGTGGCCTTTTGCCAAGGGGTAGTGATGCATGGACTGAGTGTGCCTGTGGGGTCTCACTCTCTTTAATGTAAACATTAGGAATGGCATTGGATTGTGGTGATTTTTGGCTGTTTTTCTGTGTTTTTGGGGTGTACTGTTGATGTGGACTGGCCATGTGGGTGGTGGTGGTGGCCATCTTGAGTGCTGGCTGGTACAGGCAACATGTGCTTGGGGTGCAAGGGGCCATTTTGAAGAGAGGCAGTGTCTGAGGCCTGCACTTATTTTGCCTACTTTTCATCCATTATGCCCAGGGGTGGTGAGTGTTGCATGGGCCTAGTCTTTCTGTGGGGTGTCTTCTTGAATTTAAACATCATTGAGGCCATGGATGGGCTGGGATGGTGCTGATTTTATTGTTTTTTGTCGTTTTTTTGGGGCTGCTGGTGGGGCCCTTTGCCCAGGGGTGGTGAGTGTTGCATGGGCCTAGTCTTTCTGTGGGGTGTCTTCTTGAATGTAAACACCATTGAGGCCATGGATGTGCTGGGATTGTGCTGTTTTTTGTGTGTTTGGTCGTTTTTTTGGGGCTGCTGGTGTGGCCTTTTGCCAAGGGGTAGTGATGCATGGACTGAGTGTGCCTGTGGGGTCTCACTCTCTTTAATGTAAACATCATGGATGGCATTGGATTGTGGTGATTTTTGGCTGTTTTTCTGTTTTTTTGGCGTGTACTGTTGATGTGGACTGGCCATGTGGGTGGTGGTGGTGACCATCTTGAGTGCTGGCTGGTACAGGCAACATGTGCTTGGGGTGCAAGGGGCCATTTTGAAGAGAGGCAGTGTCTGAGGCCTGCACTTATTTTGCCTACTTTTCATCCATTATGCCCAGGGGTGGTGAGTGTTGCATGGGCCTAGTCTTTCTGTGGTGTGTCTTCTTGAATTTAAACACCATTGAGGCCATGGATGGGCTGGGATGGTGCTGATTTTATTGTTTTTTGTCGTTTTTTTGGGGCTGCTGGTGGGGCCCTTTGCCCAGGGGTGGTGAGTGTTGCATGGGCCTAGTCTTTCTGTGGGGTGTCTTCTTGAATGTAAACACCATTGAGGCCATGGATGTGCTGGGATTGTGCTGTTTTGTTGTGTTTTTGGTCGTTTTTTTGGGGCTGCTGGTGTGGCCTTTTGCCCAGGGGTAGTGGTGCATGGACTGAGTGTGCCTGTAGTGTGGTCTCACTCTCTTTAATGTAAACATCCTGGATGGCATTGGATTGTGGTTATTTGTGGGTGTTTTTCTGTTTTTTTGGGGTATACTGTTGATGTGGACTGGCTTGGGGTGTAAGAGGCCATTTTGAAGAGAGGCAGTGTCTGAGGCCTGCACTTATTTTGCCTACTTTTCATCCATTATGCCCAGGGGTAGTGAGTGTTGCATGGGCCTAGTCTTTCTGTGGGGTGTCTTGAATGTAAACATCATGGATGGCATGGGATTGTGCTGATTTTTCTGTGTTTTGTCGATTTTTTGGGGTGTATAACTGAACTGATGTTCCTCTGTCTTCCATTGCTTTTAGGTGCACAAGACTCAAGAGAACCACCAGTGCCAGGAAGAAGTCCTGCAGCGGTGTGTGTGTGCAGCATAACGTCACGCGACGTCACGTCTGGACACAGACAACTCTGCAACTCGTGCAACTGCTGCCTGCTGTTCTGAACTGCTCTGAAGAAGATGGCCCCAAAAAAAGTTACCCGTAGCTCCTCTAGCAAGAAAGGTGCCAGTAAGGAGCAGAAGAAGCAAGTTACCAAGGAGACTGGTGTGCCGGCCGCCCCTTTTTTTGGGATTAAAAAAAAAAGTATGCCTGGAGCAGCAGCGGGATCTGCTGGGGACCAAGCTGGGAGCAGCACCCCCACTCCATTGGGCTCAGTGCCACCACCACCACCACGCCAACTTAAGTCCAAGCCCTTGAGTGCTGCAGAGGCAGCCAGTATAGTTGTTCAATCACCATCGACCAGTGATGTTGGCTCATCGCAAGAAAGCAGCAGCAATGTCCCTCAATCAACACAGGTTGTTGTAGCTCATCTGACGAGTGTTGAACAACCACAGCCGCAACAACAATCACGTGTGCAAGTAGAAGCCCAAGTACATGTGGAAGGAGAGGCAGCGCAAGGAGATGCACAAGCAGAGGTGCCTGGAGGGTCACAAGTGCCCACAATAGTTGTTCCTCCCGAAGTAGGGGCACATCAGGAAATCGACAATCAAGGCGAGGTATCATTTGAGGAAGACACTCCTCCTGATGATCATTCATTGTCTTCCACACCCCTAGCAAGGAAGAGATCAAGGGTGGTGTCTACATCTTCTTCAAGCACACCTCCTTCTGATGATACGGATCAAAATTGGGAACCAGCACCACTGCCGTCTGAGAGTGAGGCACACCATGATCTGACAAAGGTAGTTAAGCGTAAAAGGAAGCTCGTCCAAAGTCTCAGAGTTATGGAGTGTGATGATGAGGCTCAGCAAGAAGTGGCGGATACTGCTGCTGATGAAGACTCTGACAACGACGACCCAGTCATCATAAAGGTCACTGCAGCCCCAGCGGGCATGCAGCAAACAGACATTTTGACCCTAGCCCGAAAAGCTGCTGAGCGTGATGATGATGATGTTGTCGACGAGGAGGCAGTGGAAACCCCACCACAATCATTGGAGTTAAGTAGTACACCAACTCGTACCGCTTCCATATTTCTTTCTGGCAAGAAGGGACCTCCATCCACCTCGACCTTAATTAGTGGCGGTGAAAGTGCACAACGTACAAAAGTTGGGCAATCCAGATCCTCCACTTCATCCGGCATTCGCAGCATGACCACCACCAGTATCGCCACCTCCTCCGGCCCCCACAGACACTTCAAGTCCCCAGTTTGGGACTTCTTTACTGTTTGCACAAAAAGGGAAAACTTCGCCATTTGTACCATTTGTAAGCAAGCAGTTAGTCGTGGTAAGTTTGGTACCAACTATGGTACCGGAGGCCAGAGAGGTCATCTTAAGAGACAGCACACTGTCCAATGGTTTGCGCACCTAAAGGCAATCAAGGAAGCCCGAACTGGAAGTCAAGAAAACGTTGATGTTTCATCTGATGATGACGAGGAGGAAGAAGACGTGTCAAACACTTCACTTACACCCAGTACCCCTGTCAGCAGCACACCCCATGAGAGGCACACTAAGAGTGTTGGAGCGAGTGAGACACCAACGCGCAAAAGTTCACCAGCGAGCATAATTGCGTCAACAAAGTCATTATCATCCCGTAAATGCTTGGTCCAGGGCAACATTCAAACCATGTTTTCTTCAGACGCGCCATATGAACGCAACCACCCACTGACGCGTCTGTATAACACTAAGCTGGCTAAAATGCTAGCTGTGGACCTTCTCCCTTTTTCTTTTGTAGAAGCGGTAGGTTTTCTAGAATTAGTGGCAACGCTCTGCCCTAAATGGAAGGTTCCTAGCCGGTTCTATTTTGCCAGAGTTGCGGTTCCAGCACTACATGAAGATGTGCTGCAGGCGATTGGGGCAGCTTTGCATAAGAGTGCTGTTCACACTATACATCTGACAACAGACATGTGGACCAGTGGCGCAGGCGCTGATTACATGTGCATCACTGCACACTGGGTCTCTTTTTCAGGTGTTAAAGCAAAGCTAAACGCAGGTGTTGACCCGGACAAAGTTTTTAAAGCTGCTCGGAAACATGCAACACTAGCCATGTTTGGCTTGGAGAAAAGTCACACAGCACAAAACATTTTGGACGAGTTTAACAAAAAGGTCTTTCACTGGCTGTCCCCAAAAAAACGCCGGATTGGTTATGTTTCCACGGATAATGGCGCCAATGTAGTTAAGGCCATGGCGCTGGGTGACTATTTCAGAGTGCCGTGTTTGGCGCACTGTATCAACCTGGCAGTTCAAAAATTCTTGAGTGATAGAGACAGTACAGCGTTCGAGGTAATGGCCACCTGCCGCAAAATGTGCAACCATTTCAGCCATTCTTTTAAGGCCCGGAATCATCTGAGGAGGCTGCTACTTGAACGTCGAATGCCAGTGAAAGCACTCATCCAGGAGGTGGCAACACGTTGGAACTCAACCTTCTACATGCTTGAGCGTCTGTATGAGCAGTATACGGTACTCGATCACTATTTCTTAACAGAGGGTACAGCTCAGATGGACCTGCGGATGGGTGCGGCGCAATGGGACATAGTTAAAAGCCTGACAGACATGCTTCGTCCTTTTGAGTTCTTCACGCGTGCAGTCAGCCAGGAGGACTGTAATTTGGGAAAAGCTATCCCATTGTTGTGCATGCTGGAGCACCAACTGAAGGCGGTGTCTTCTGAGTTTGAAAAAGATGCCAAAAAAAAGACCTTTTTATTTTGTCGGAGAAATTATTAGAGCGCCTACGTGGTGATGAACGTCTTAAAAAGATCAACTCAGAACAGCATTACATTTGTGCTACTATTCTGGATCCACGCTACAAAAAGGCGCTGGCAGGCCAAGCATTCTTTCCTTTTGCTCATGAAGATGTTAAAAAGTACAAACGTTGGCTAGCCTGGTCAGCCAAGAGGTTTGAAAAAGAACGGCAGGATATTGAAGGAGAAGGCAGTACATCAGCATCAGCATCAGCAGGCCATCCCCAGTCAAAAAAATGCACTTCTGCACCTGTGGCTGTGACACAAGTGACCTCTCAGCCGTTAAAGACACCGGCAACCGGATCATCTGCACCAGACACAACAGTAACAGTGGCTGCTGTAGAGAATTGGCTAACTTTGCTTGGGTATGGTTCTCGAAAAAATGTCACAGGCACAGCAAAAAGTAAGCAAAGTGGAGGAACCGCTGAGGACCTTGAGTCGATGGTGCAGGACTATCTGAATGACTCAACAGAGGTCTTTCTTAATGATGAGCCATTGCAGTATTGGCATGGGAAAAAACAACTGTGGCCACAGCTCTCCAACCTGGCTATAAACTATTTGTCTTGCCCACTCGCAAGTGTGTCTTCTGAACGTGTTTTCAGTGCTGCTGGTGGCATTGTAACTCCGAAACGGAGCCGCCTCTCGCCCAAAAATGTGGAGCGGCTGACCATGATCAAGATGAATCAGCACCTCATACCACCAGATTACAAAGTACGAGAAAGCACGCCGCATGAAGACGAGGAGGACGGCAACGTAGATGAGGGGATTTGTTCTCTGTTCGGTCACACTGACCTCATCCTGCCTGAATTCGCAGAGTATGATGACTAAATCTTCTTCTTATTCCCTGACACCGAGCCCTGAAAATGAGACAATGAATCAATAACTGTCTTTTTCGTCCTTATTCACTTTTATTCCTGTGTGTCTGTCTTTCTTTGTTTTGCACAGTTAATTTAATTCAAACTTTAATCACCTAATCCCAAAAACAAGCCCATCAGCAGAACTGTCTTCACTTGTTTGCTTATTGATTTGAAGGTGCCGCAGTCTACATTCCTCAGGTTCACAAGTTCTGAAGAACATGCTCCTCTATCCTCCTCCTCCAGACTCCTATTTCCCTCAAAGCAGAGGGCTGGATTACGCCCAATGAAGAAAGACTCAGCACTTTTGGAGGTGTTCTACTTCTTTGCGGGTGAGATGACGGCTCTGGGCCCATTGCTGTGAACCTCTAATAACGGATAAAAGTGTTTTGGACCAAATATGACGCGGAAATTTCTTGCCGTTTTTGCTGACTTGCTTGCCTTTGAGGTGCTCTTTGGCGGGGTTCCGGGTGTTTGTGGGTGAGTTTTGGGGTCTGGGAGCACTGCTGTGACAGTCTAATCTTGATTGCATTTGCTTTTCAGGAAATCTGTGGTGGAAAACAGGAGTTATGATGATGACCTAGCTGCACAGCGCGTTTGGACCGAAGGCCGAGAGATATTGTAAGTATGAGATTTAGCTTTTTGGCTGTTTGGGGGTGTTGTCGTGTGCTTGTTGGCGGGTCTCTTGGGGCATTCCTGTAAAGGTCTAATAACGGATAGAAGTGTCTAGGACAAAATCCATGCAGATTTGTTTTTTGCTATTTCTTCTGACATCTTGCTCAATGTAGCGTTTCCGGGGGCCTGTTTGAGGGGCTTCCTGGTGTTTGTTGGTGGGTTTTGGTGTCTCTGTCGGAGCACTGCTGCGACAGTCTAATCTTGATTGCATTTGCTTTTCAGGAAATCCGTGGTGGAAAACAAGAGTTATGATGATGACCTAGCTGCACAGCGCGTTTGGACCGAAGGCCGAGAGATATTGTAAGTATGAGATTTTGCTTTTTGGCTGTTTGGGGGTGTTGTCGTGTGCTTGTTGGCGGGTCTCTTGGGGCATTCCTGTGAAGGTCTAATAACGGATAGAAGTGTCTAGGACAAAATCCATGCAGATTTTTTTTTTACTATTTCTTCTGACATCTTGCTCAATGTAGCGTTTCCGGGGGCCTGTTTGAGGGGCTTCCTGGTGTTTGTTGGTGGGTTTTGGTGTCTCTGTCGGAGCACTGCTGCGACAGTCTAATCTTGATTGCATTTGCTTTTCAGGAAATCCGTGGTGGAAAACAGGAGTTATGATGATGACCTAGCTGCACAGCGCGTTTGGACCGAAGGCCGAGAGATATTGTAAGTATGAGATTTTGCTTTTTGGCTGTTTGGGGGTGTTGTCGTCGTGTGCTTTTTGGCGGGTGGGTTGGCGGGTCTCTTGGGGCATTCCTGTGAAGGTCTAATAACGGATAGAAGTGTTTAGGACAAAATCCATAAGGAAAAACCTTTTGGCACTTTTTGTAACTTAGGGTTCGTTAGGGTTAGCTAACTATTATTTTGGCCATACTTATTTATCCTTAAAAAGGTGACTCAGACAGAGTACGCAATTTCAACAATATTGTACTGTCTTAGGGAAATCAAAGTGTGACTTTTTGCACCACACAGCGTGCATACCTTATATTTATTTATCAGTGGTATTGTAATAGCACTTCCTGTTTTACGTTCAATAATTACAGGCCGGGTTTCAGTCAACATCCGCCAGGCAGCCAGTGGACAGGGTGTCTTCTGTCAGTGGTCACCAACATTGATGGACGAAGCATCAGCTGGAATGGAGGAGTGCCGCTAATAAGAGGAATTGTTTGCTGCATGCAACTTACTTACCAAATTCAACAGGACAATTCCAACAACATACAGAATACAGATACAGTATCCATTGTTTTCTTCTATGAGTGTGACTGCATGTGGTTAGCTTTAGTTTGTACCCAAAGATTTCTTTTTCTTCAATTATTGTTTGTCCATGCTGTGCTTTTTTTTTCTTCTCTCAACAAAACCTACCCAAAAAGAAACCCCCATTCCCATCCATTTTCCAAACCTTAACCCTCTTCCCCCGGGCTGTGTGGTTTTGCTTGATGACTGACTAAATGACATCAATAATTTCACACACTTGCTGGGGAGGATAAGGTCATAGCAACAGGCTGGTGAAGGAATACGAGGATATATTCTAGACTTACTCAGCTTCAGTACTATTTCTTGTAGTAGTAGGAGCCAATGTCAAATAAATTCAACACAAGTACTAGTTATACTTGCAATACTTTACCATTTGTTAGGCTACATTGTGGCACTGTTCTAGTGTACTGTCACCTGCTATATTCTCGATCGTGCCGTAACCGTTATAATGCTACAGTAAGGACAAACCAGGTTTCGTTTTCTTTTTTTCCATAGGCATGCAACTGCCACTGTGTCACACCACTAGTACCACCGCAATGAGGAAATTTCATCCGCCCAGGATTGCCAACATTAATCCCCATTTCACGTGGAGCCAGCCCTGGGCCTAGCCCTAATTTCTAACACAAATTACAGGTAAGATAAGCGTTTGGTGGGAGGTAGTATAATGGAGTATTAGGACTAGACGAGAGATTGACAGTAGTACTACTAAAGTCCTAGGACTCTTCAGGAAAACAAACTTACTGTTACACCCCCACCCACCAGACTGAAAAGCAGTAAAAAACAGGTATGGTCCGATAAAGTTTCAAAAAGTATATTTATGTAGCCCTAACAAAATAATCTCCCTCAAGACCCTCCCTAACCCCAACGATTGTCTTTGAAAAGTCCCAAAAAGCACCAAACTCCCAAATCCCACCCCCCAAAAGTCTCTAAAAAAAGGGCAAGGGACACTCAACTACTGGAGGGTGCTGGTGAATTTTGCGGCCAGGGCATCATACTCCTTGCGGAGGGTGGCATGCTCGAAGCGGAGGCCCTCCACCAAGTTCTTGTACCTATGGACCTCCTGCTCCAGGTAGGACATTCTCACTCCTAGGCGGCGCTGGCGTGCCTTGCAGCTCCTGTGGGGGGCAGCTGGTCTTTTTGCTGCTTGGCGGTGGCGGTTGGCTTTGTTAGCCCGGCTCCGTACCGCTGGAGCACTGCGCTGGCTGGCAGCCCGTGGGTTCACGGAGGAGGATGCAGCTGTCCCAGTCGAGGATGTTGTGGTTGCACCGGTCGACTATGTGTCCTCCGACTCCTCCAGGGCCACCAGCCGCCGATATTCCGCGACAGTGGCATCCAGCCTCCGTTGCCGGGCCATTCGAGCCTGCTCCCTCCGTGATGTCGATTTGGAAGGAGCATCTATATGAAGAAAGAAAGACATAGTCTGTAACCAGTGCTCCTTAACATTAATAACACAAAGTGATTGAGCCGAAAGTTGTGTCACAGTACAAGTAGCAAATTTTAAGCACAGTACATAACTATTGAGGACAGTATCTATCTAACCTCCCACTTCTGCATCCTTGCTCTAACATTAGTGGTAGTTTAATGAACAAATTCTACGACCACTATGGACTTCCATTACAGTCGACTATGACAGTACACCATGAGTTAATTGAAAGCACAGGTGCACCTGTGCTTTCAATTAACTCATGTTGTAGTTCTGTTCTGAACTGGCATTGTGTTGGCGGGTGTCGTATCGGTGTGCACATGATCCCCACCTAAGGGTTTAGATAAGGGGAATTTTTCACAAAAGTGGCCAATTTTTGTATCAGGTGCATTTGTATCAAGGTTCCGCCATCCACCATGCTTTATATGACAGTACACCAGTCTTATTCTTCTTCTTCTCTCTTGTTTCGGAAAATTGGTACGTTATCTTATGCAAGCCGGCAGAATGCCAGCGCAGTGAACTTGCACCCGAGAAAAACAGACGCACACCATGATGAGTGAGACAGACTTGCGTTACTGTACCGGTCCAGTACATGCAGGTGGTGAAGCTATTACTTTTCTATTACGGGTGGCACTGAGAATACTCTGTTACAAGGGCTACTGCTTAATTAATTTACCTTTCACCCTACAGTGCAAATAAGTACTAGAAAAGGAAAATGAAGAAGCTAAATAATTAGATTATCTATCACTTCACATGGGATGTATTTGATGACATATGGGATGACTTTAGGTGCTTTGCTTATTATTGAGTGAACAGTGATACACCCACACATGAATGACGTACTACTGCTAAACTAAAGTTATTAAGAGAGATACGGAGTGTCCACCGTAATAACCGGATATATGCTGTGCTTGCAGTTGCAATACAAACTATTGCTACTATTCATGGTAGTATTGGACAAATTTACAATTTCTTTTCCTTGCCTTCCCTACACTGGAACGGACGTGCGGGTGCGGTGTTACATGCTCTTCAAGGTAACACTTAGTTCATCCAGTGACCATCTACTCTCTCTAGATACACATGTGCTATCTAAGAGTCAGATAATACCATGCTCCAGGCATCCATCCATTCAAAGTATATGCACACATACAGTTTATGTTTCACCCACCCAGGCTGTTGTCCTTCCACCCATCCTTGCTTCATCATTGACCCAGCCATGCACCATACCATATTCTTTCCTTCCCAGCCACCTCGGGGGCCAAGCAAACACATATCATTTTTCTTTGCCAGCCATCATAAAATTTCTCGTCCTTCCACACTTACTTACACCCTTCTTTCGCTTTTCGAATATATAGCTTACCTGTGCCCGCCACCACCGTGTCAACCCTCACAGGAACATTGGTGTTGTCCAGCACTCGCACCGCCTCCTCCCCAGAAGAGTTGTCCTCCTCATCCACCACCTCCGTGCTGGCCCCGCCACCAGATGTTCCACCTACAAAGTAAATTTTTAGAATGTTAGAATACACCACTCACTACTCTATAATATTTGGTCGAGGAGGAATAAAGAAAGTTAAAAAAAACGAAATACAATGTAATAATTTGTAACTGTATACTCTACAGTAAAAATGTCCCTTTTTCCAGGGAAGGCTGTTGTCTTGCTGCACTTTTTGTCACAACTGATGAATGCTTGCTTTTTATTTTTAACACACAACACTTTTTCTCCTAACAGAAGCTTGACTTCTAAGAACACGATCAGGGTCAAGCACAAGTTCAAACCAGGTGAGAGCTCAGCTCGACCACAAGAAATGTGTCCAATTAATCGTTAGCACTAAGCACTTTTCCATTTTCAGTTAAACGTTTACTTTTATGACAAAGTTGATTTTAATAAATGTGTTTAGTTTTAATAAAGCTTTTAAACTTAAATAGACTCTGTGGTTTTTGGTCCTCCAGACTAGAGTGGATGAGCTAAAGGTTTTGGAATTTTTGCAAGCATGAGTGCCTCTGACACTTCTTGACTGTGACTCCGTACTCTTGCCCTGCGTAGGAGAATCTAATGATCATTGGGGATCAATCATCGGTGACTTAGGGAGCTAAATGACTCTGCCACACTATCTAGTCAGTAAGGAGATTGGGGGTTCTTCAAAGTCTGATATCACTGAGGTATGTGGAAAGAAAGTCTACCTGCGCCTATTATAATTGATAAACAATGCACTATTTAGTGTTCATAGTTCGGTTTGTGCAGATTTGTCCCTGCAACAGTGGTAGAATGGATTGTCCTTCTATCCAAAACAAAAGTAAAGTAGTATCTTATTCTTTCTTGGTGGTCATTCACCTTTTTATTGTTGGCAATTGTCAAAGCATAAACATTTAGAAGACTTGAAAAGACATTATGGACAATCCCAGAGGACTGCACTCAGTGCATAGAGCTATTGCTGACTAGAATGGGAGTCCAATGGAATTGCCAAATGTGCAATCTTAGTTAGCTACACAGACAGACTAATAAGAATAATCTAGTAATACCACAGGGAGTCATAGTCGAGGCAGGATAAGAATTTAGATCCAGTCGACAAGAAGATCAAAGACGATTTAGAAAAAAAAGAATGAGGAACGCTAGGAAAAAATAGGTACTCTTTATTAAAATTAAAACTTACTGGGGCCAGCAAAGGAGCCCTCGCCTGCCCGATCCTGGCCTGCATCCTCCTGAACAGCACCCTCCTCCTGTGTCCTCTTGCCCTTGGGGGAGCTGATGTACAACATGAAAGAAAGAAAGACCAGAAAACATGGATGAGATTTGTCAACCAAATCAAACATTTCAAAAGAACTATAACAAAATATTTTGGAGAAATAGCAAATAGATAGACAACTATTCCACGGGATATATTGACCTATCTCATGTGGTATACTACGTTATTCGTATTGCCTGATTTGCGGACCGTTGACTTTCAAAGTTCCTATGTAACTCAATAAACAGACAACTAAAAAGGTTTGCCTAGGCCTGGCAGGCAGAAGTCCGCAGCACGCAAAGTGACAGACAAAGTCCATCCTGCTTGCAAACTCAAACTATCAATCCACCGACCACCACCACTATTTCTTCTTATAGCCATGTGTCTAAAGGAAGGACTGGAATTCAGTCTGTTGGGGCTGATTTAGAAGTCCCTTGCGGCTCATTTTCCTCCATTGTTGCGTGACTTTTGTGACGCAGCGGCAGAACAAAAGAGTCGCCATGGTGCGACGTATATATTTTTTAAAAAAAGCATATGGGACATGCATCACGTTGTACAGCCCAGCACCATCAGGGGGCGTTCCGGCGCAAGGGAGGGCGTTCCTGCGCAGGAACGAATCGTAAAAGTGGCTGAGGGAAATCTACAAGATGTCAATCAGTCACTTTTAGGACAATGATGCGTGACTCAAACCCTGCGCCTGCTTGAAGCCGACGTACGGCGTGATGCAGCATTGGGGAGATAGGGCACCCCAGAGCATTGCTGGAGCTGCGCCATCGTTGGCACGCAACTCCAGCAATGCGCCGCCTTTACGCCACAGATGCGTAAGGCTTCTGTGACGTTTTGGGCCAATGGGTGGTGGTGGCATGGCACACAATTACTGCCGCATCCCTGCTACTTTGCAGGGATGCGCCGGGACGCGCCGGTAATTGATAAAAAAGTGACCCTTAGCGTCTAGCATTACGCAGTTCTTTACACTACACTCATACATAATTTCTCAGGCCAATGAAATGAACACAAAATACAAAACAAATAGGCATAGTAGCAAGCAAGGCTACTGAGAAGGAGAGCAGTGCACCTGAAATGCATAGAAGATTTTGAAATATAATTTACCTAATGTAATCGGCAGCATTATTGCTCTTGGAAAAGAAAAAAGATTTGCAAATAATAGAGCATGATAAAACAGATTAATAATGAAATAGCTAGAAATGGCTACTACTCACCAAGCCCGGGGACCTCTACACCGAGCGCGTCCAGCAAGTCCCGTTCCCGGTCCATGACATCCGTCCAGCGGTGGGTGGCCTGGTTATAGGTGCGCCGGACCCCAGAGAGCTTAAACATGGCCCGGCACACCTTCTCCCACCGCTTCCGGCGCTCCCGGATGCCATAGCCGGTTGCGATCTTGCCGCCTCCCAGGATCGTCTTGGGGAGGCGGCGCTGGACGTGGAAGATGAGTGCGGCCACCTCCTCCGCGCTAAAGATCTCCCGTGGCATCACTTGCTCCCCCCTCAAACGCCCGCACGGGAGCGGGGCACGGGGTGCGGGACCCTTCCCCTTCTCAGGGTGCTTCCCGGCTCCCTTTACCATGGTCTGGGCAGAAATGAGTGAAATAATAAAGAAGAAATAGAATAGGGAAGAAGAAAAGAAAAGAATTTAAAAAAGTAGTTTAAAATTAACAAAAAGTAGCAGAAAACACAAAAATATAGAGCTAGAAAAATAGAGGGATAGATAATAAGTAAAATAGATCAAATAAAGTTCAAAAAAGCAAAGGATGGCAGAGATTCAGAGAGTATACAGAAAGCATGCCCAGAACCATAGCAATGAATGAGAAACAAGATGGCCGCGCCCGTTCACGACCGCGTGGGTAAGTTCGCGCGAGATTTTCCTCGCGATCACGAGCGAAATTGTACTAGCGAGCAGCACACTTTGCGAGATTACACATAGCGGCCGGAAACGGAATTACGTCACGCAAACAAGATGGCCGCGCCCGTGTTCGACCGCTAGGGTAACTTCGCAAACGTATAGCTACAAGCGCCTTGCGAACATGCAAAAAATCACGCGAACATACACGCCGCAAAAAAAAATTGTATTCGCACTGATTCGCGCCCCGCAAATCGCGCGAAATTGCAGAAAAACGATTTTTGCTAAACTGAAAGCAATCAGCAGGTGCAAAAGTTCAAACTTAACATTAGTAACCATTCACTCTAGTGCTTCCTGAGGGGCCCCTCCAGAGTTCAGTTGCCTATTTGCAACTATTCCATGACCCTGCTATGACCCAAACAGCAGGCTCATAGAATAGCTACAAGTAGACCATAAAGGTCCTGTGAAAAAAAATTGCACTGCAACAGAAAGCAAATTACAGATAAGGAAGGAAGCAGGTGCCAGCCAGACTGGAAGTTTCAAAATTACTGACACATTAATCACCCCCAAATTAATTCATGGCAGTTGAAGAAGGGCAGGTGTGCTTGCTTTCACTGCAACAGAAAGCAAATTACAGATAAGGAAGGAAGCAGGTGCCAGCCAGACTGGAATTTTCAAAATCACTGACACATTAATCAACCCCAAATTAATTCATGGCAGTTGAAGCAGGGCAGGTGTGCTTGCTTTTTTTCACCTCCATAATCTACAGTGATAAACAAACCTAATGGGTGGCAGTGAGGATGTACCAGAGGGTGGCATGGGTGTACCAGAGGGTGGCAGTGGTGAAACAGAGGGTGCTGTGAACCTGTGATCATAAACCACACGTAGAAACAACATAGTCGCGGCCGTTGCGAGCCGAAAAGTAAGTTCGCAATTGCGAAATGGTCCACAAATCCTCGCGAACGCTCGCCAACACAAAAAACGTAAAAATCCGCAAATCCGCGAGAATTCACGTATTTTTGCGGATTGCGAGTCCGTAAATTCGCAAATTCGCGTACGCGAGATCCGCTAGATCCGCCCATACTTACTGCACACCATAAAATGGATCTTTGAGATGTGTCTATCTAGGTCCAGGTCTTCATGAACTCAACAAACTTGTCAACCAGGAGTTTTAACCCATTTTCTATTCGGACCATCAATACGGTGTAATCGGCTTATAGCAGGGTAGGCACGCTGACAAACTTTACCCTAGGCAGGTCAACCCCATTTTCACTCATGTAGTTGTTCAGGCTATTATTATATAATAAAAACAATGTTGGAGCCAACACACATCCCTGCCTATCCCCCCGTGTGAGGCTAAAAGATTCAGTTGTCTCCCCCGCTGTACCGTATCTAACTCAGGCATTTATGTCCGCGTGTAAAGCTCTACGAAAAACAATCAACTGAGCTGGCAGACCCATTTCCCCAAGAATATACCAAAGCTTGGACCTGTTCAACTGGTCGAAGGCACAAATGAGGTCCACAAATGCCAGAAAAATAGAACATACTTCCCTATGATAAGGTTAAGGTTCAGGCATTGTTCCAGTGTACCCATCCCTTTCCTGAATCCATAATGGACAGGGAAGATAATATTGTTTGCCTGGGCCCAAGCTTTCACTTGCTCGAGGACAATACGCCCATCCACCTCTACCACTGAACTTAACAGGGAGATTGGTCTACAGCAGGAAGGGTCCTGCCTATTCCCCTTCTTGAACACTGCGACTATGGTTGCAAATTTCCAAGTCAGTGGTAGGCCTTGATGGGTTACGGCATTAAGAACATTGGTCAGAACTGAAGCCCAGAGTTTTGGTTCAGCCTTATATAGATCCATGGGTATCCCAACTGGTCCAGGTGCTTTGTTGGATGGGCTACCCATGATGGCCTCATAGACCTCCTCATTCTCAAACCGAATCTCAAGTGGGTAAAATTTATCAGCATCACCCTGATGAATGGGAAGTTCTTTTCCCACAGCAAATACCTTATATTAGCGGGCAACATAAAGGGCTGGAGAGATAGAAGAGCCTATATCATCTTGCACAGCCACATTGGGCCTCCTTGCATTAACCACCGTCCAAAAACCCTTGGAATCTCTAGATGAGCAAGTGGACACCAGCCAATCCCAAGATGCTTCCTTGAGTTCAGCCTTTCGCTTCCCTAAGGCTATTTTGTACACCCTCCTGGCATCCTTAATAATGTCCTGGTTACGGGGTTTAGTGTTGAGGGCCTCTCGCAAGAAATTACCCGCCAACCTACAGGCTTTATGTAGCCAGCCCGTCTTTGCACCCCTGGGCCTGCTCGCCATATCCCTTACAATATTGACGGTAGACTCATTTAGCTGGTTAAATGCATCCATAATTAAGGCAGGTGATGTTCCAAGGCTAGCAGGGGCTCCATAATGATAGCAATATTAAGGCTGGCTGCAGATTTAATCACTTTAGGCATTGGGAGGTTGCACCACTTTACCCTTAGCCCCCCATCTTCCGTAGTTAAGCCGGTCAATCTGGGTCAAGATTTTCAGCAGGACAGTTTCTATTGGGTTGTGGTCAAAAAATGTTGTTTCATGTTCCACCCCTGGGCTGATATAACGATCAAGAGACCTGGAAACAAAAATATAATCAATTATGCTCCCTTTACCCCAACCCAAAAGAGTGGGCAGTTCCCTAGATGAATTAGGGCCCAGAGACATTACATTTATTAAGCCAGCTTGCCCAAGTGCTTCCGATAGTTTACAATCCCTCAGGTCAGACCCGTGATTCCCAGTCACTAGGTCCTCTAACACAAAAGGGTTACCATCAAAGAAATTTTGTTGTAGCTTAGCTTAGCGTTAAAATCCCAACTTATTATAATATTAAAACATTTGAAATAGGCATATTATCTGGTCCAAGCATGCCACTACATCAAAAAGCACCTCAATTTGATACCCAGGGTCGCTGGTAGAGTTGTAGAAGTTCAATAGGAAAAAATGTAAACCTTTAGAGATGGGCACTCGAAGGATCTGGACTCCTCTGTGTTTAAAGGGCATTGGAAATACCCTCAGATTGGCTGAAAATCGTACCAAGATAATTAGTCCCACTCGTGCCCTGTGTCCAGGGGAGGGAGTTGCTGCCACACAAAACGTTTCATTACCATCCAGGCCATCCGATCAACAGCCCAAGCTCCTGAAGCTAAATGACGTCAAAATCAGAAATACAATTCTGCCATTCAGGGTCCACCAGTTTATCCCTAATCCCTGCTATGTTCTAGCTTAAAATGTTTAGAGAGCATCCTGAAACACTTATAGGTGTAGACTCAGCAGGAAGATCACTAGAATAACCGATGTCTAGTCAGGATGGGCTAACACTAGATACACAAGGAGAAATACAGTGTAGTCAATGATTTTGGTCCAAAGCAAAAAGGGGTTCAAATCTATTGCTCACAGAGATAGCTATTTGTTCAGAGGAGTTAGCAGGTTGCCTGAAAGTGTGAAGATTCACACTGGCTCTCAAAGGGGGATGAGGCTATAAGCTACGGTAGAAAAAGCCAAGTGGAAGGATGTTTATCTGTGTTTCCTTAATAGACAAAAAGCCAGAACTAGATAGTAAACACTTGGCCAGCACAGGTGAACTACAGTTAATCACAACACAATCCCCCCCTAGGGATTTAGGCATAGGACCAACCCACCCTATTCATCTCATAAACAAAATATCGTCAGAGTCCTTACAGTCAAAATGTGCGGTATCTGCCAGCCAATGACATACTTTGTTTTTTAGTTGGCCGGTGCTTTCTATAGTGTTTGTGCTAATACTTGGTACCCCTGACAAAATAGCTACATAAGGACAACAATCCGGAGGTAGATTTAGGCAAGGGAGCCGGGCATCCGTCTTGATCTTCCTGCCCACCAGTTCCCCAGGTGCTGGATGGTCCAAACGAGACCTGTGGGACCTGTCCTCTTCCAAAGGATTCCTAACTGCAGAAGAAGCCGGGGAGCCAAGGGCTGAGAAAGCAGCTGGGATGGCTGGGCTGGATTAGGGACACAAATATCCCTTCCATCTGGGACTTGACTTCTGGACAAAGTAACTTGCCCATATATTGAGCGGATCAGGCCCATTATCCTTCCTCCCAAAGAAGAAATTGAATTTATGGCATCTTTAAGTGGGTCAAACCCAACAGTCAGTTTGGTTATAGTTGACTCCAGGGTGGATAATCTTTCCATCAAGGCGGCTATACTAAGCATAATTGCATCCTTAAATTTGCCAATCACATAAGACCAGTCTGTGGCAGTAAAATTCACTGAGCCTGAACAAGTACCACTAGGCTGGGTTGTAGATGAATTTGATGGTCCTTTTGTGCACCTTACTTTAGGAGTTTGTTTGGTTTGCCTCTTCCTTTTAGGCAGGGGTGAGCAGGTTCTATTGTTAGGGGTTTCAGTGGCTGGGTTGTCAAGAGAATGAACCTCAGGAGAAACGCAGGGAAGGCTTAGCTTGGTCTGGGGCACTGGGTGTCTTTGGGGGGCAGACTGTGAGGCCTGCATGGTAAAGAGCCAGACACCCCCCCCCCCGATCCAGGCACCCTCTCCGTCTCCATCAATAATCTGCATTAAGGCCAGGGTGATCTTGGTAGTAATAACCCCCACAGCTCTAGCTAGAAAAGAGTCCAGGGTGGTACTGTGTGTAAATAGAATACTCGCCTAATGGGGGCCCGGCGCTCTGCGTTTCACCATTTTGCGCCTGAAAATCACCTTAGTCTAAAAAGCAGAATATTAAACCAGGCAGTTGGGGCCAACCTGCCCGGAATGTTCGGTAGCTGCAGTGACACTGTAAGCCCAACTGCTGGGAGTAAAAAGAAACCAAGGTCCGAGGACCGAAAGGACCAAAAGCCAGGAAACCAGGAGGGGATGCCAGCCCACCTCCTGTGCCTGAGAAGGAATGCTGGGGGACCGAGTCCCACCCCAGCCACCAGCCAACAATGAAAAGTAAGTTTGCGGACCTCGGACGGCCCTTCTGTGAGGCACTCTATTATTTAATCATCACTTGGGAAAACGATGCATCAATTGGGTTTCGTGGCAGTCAGGTGTTTCCAGACTTCTTCCACTTTGGTTTTCCCTTGTCCACAAGTACCAAGGCACCCTTTTGCGGCTAAATACAGTCATGTGAACAGGCTCTGCAACCCACTGCTCAGTTACTGGTATTTCTCGCAAGCTACTGGTGGGTCCATGGCCTGCCCACCTGTAGAGTGTCCCGGGGCTTCCTCTTCCTGGTTTATCGTCAACTTCTTCCTCAACAATGCGCAAGCCCGGGCGCCCGCGCATGCGCATTTGTGAGGAAGAAGTCGGCGATAAACCAGGAAGAGGGAGCCCCGGGACGCAGAATCTCAGGTAAGTTGTTTTCATTACTTTTAGAATGCTTTTAATGGTTATAAGGGCATTTAGAAGAGTGCAGGAAGTAGGCGGGCGGCACGTAGCGGGGCTACGCAAAGTGTGTGGGTGTGCGTAGATTCCCCCCACTTCATGATGCTTCGCGTAGCCCCACTACGCCCACTAAGCCTAGGCCTAATATATACACATATTATATTACATAATTTATATAAGAGTAAGTCCTGTTTCGAGTGCAGCCATTCTAAATAACAACAATAATAAATGGACTATATATGTCCCCCCTTTGTGGGGCTTACAGGATGTAACAGGTATGCTAGTTGGCCCCTAACGACCCTTAGCAGTGAAGGGGACTTCAACCCCAACAAGAGCATGTCAGGAGGTGCATTTGCAGAGTAGTGGGGAAAGGGGAGCCTCCGGCGAGTTGCCAGCTTCCGATAATTTTTGTTATTTAATGAAGGGGGCTGAGTGGGCCCCCTTCCCTTGACCCTTTTGGGCTCGGGGACCCCTCCCCCTGGGGCCTGACCCACTGCTCCATCTTTTTTTTTTCATTATATGAAATGGGAGGGGGGCTTGCGGCCCCCTCCCGAGGCCAATTTCGGTCCCGGGGACTCCATCCCCCGGTCCAGGCCATTTGTTTTTTTTATTCTTTTAACAGAGGGGGGGGCACGTGCCCCCCCCTTCAGAGGCTGATATCGGCCCGGGGGACCCCCATCACCAGGGCCAAGCCATATCTTTTTTTTTAATTCTTTAAAGGGAGGGGGTTGTGTGGCCCCCCTCCCGGTCCATTTTCAGTTCTGGGGACCCCATCCCCAGGACATGGCCATCTCCTTGGGTAATGAGGGGGTGCCATTAGCCCCTGCAGTCCTGGCCAGCTCCTGCCTCCTGCGGGAGCCGGCATTGCTTTTTACACCCAAGGAGCTGCTGACATGCAGCTCCCTGGGTGTAAAAAGCAAAGTGCTCCACTTTGAATAATCAAGAGCAAAGGCTCTTGCTTGTGTAAATCGGAGCACTTGTTTGCTGTGTTATGGAGGGAGCACTGCTACCTCCATCCCAAAGCAAACTGCACTGTCCCGAGGGAGGGCACCCCAGGACATTGCTGGAGCCTTCCCTGGCGTGTGGGGGTCCCCAGGGCCATATAAGGCTGCCTCCGATTTTAAAAATAGCCCCTGGAGATGGTGGTACTAGGAGTCTCCCAAGCATCTTGCTTTCAATATGGTCCCGGGGAGGTGGCGGTCCCCTGGGCTGCATGGACCAACACGGTCCTCCGCATCTTTATTTCAAATTGCCTCTGGGACCTGGCCCACCCGGATGCCTAAAGTAGCCGAAGCACGGGAGCCTGCGCTTTGTTTTCTAAACATTTTCAGCGGTATTTGCGGATCCACCACGAATCCTGCCAAAATTGTTTTTATATATTTTTTTTCCACTTTTTTCCCACTGAACATGTCTAGTGGGATAGGGTGTTTCTGCCCTGCCCCCTTTGCTTTTTAAAAAAAAAAAAGTTTTTTCTTATGACTCGGTTCAACTGAGTCACAGGAATGCTGCCAACACTTTCCGGTTTGAAGTGTTGGCAGCCAATCAGATCTCATGCATGAGATAGGAAGGGTTCGCAGATCCACCGAAGCCACAGTTGTACATCTGAGAAATCTTTATATTTCTCAAAAACTATTGATATGATGTATACCACTTAACAAAAAGAGTAATTTCTGGACCAAGAGCTACCTTTTTGCCAAATTTGGTGTAATTCCGTTCAGCAGTTCTGGCTGTAGCAATTGCGGTTGCAAAACACTCGCAGTTTACCACCCTTCTTTGAAGGGTGGTAAAGCATTCGCAAACGGGAAAGGATCCCCAGGGGACCCCTTCACCCTTAAGAATGCATGCACAAATATTTTTTAAGGGAAGACAGTGGAGGCAGACAGTGGTCTCAGGGACCACTGCCTGCCCTTAAAAAATGAAACTGAAAAGTTTCATTTTTATTTTTTAAATGCATCCTGTTTTCCTTCAAGAAAAATGGATTGCATTAAAAAAACAGCTTTAATCAACAGCAGTCCCAGACATGGAGGTCTGCTGACCGCAGCAGGCCACCATCCCTGGAGTACCAGCCATTCCCAATGGGGTCGTAAATTGCGACAGCCTCATTAATATGCATGAGGCATGCAATTTGCGACCCCATTGGGAATTGCAAACAGTGTCTCAGACAATTTGCAACTCGCTAGTTGGCAGGTCGTACATCTGGCCCCAAGACTCTTCCTAGAGCCACCCTATTTTAAAAACACTGGTTCATTTTCTTTTAAAATCCCTTTTTTTACGTTATTTTCTGAATTTGCGAATACGTCACAAATTCACAAAATAAAAGCAGGCATTCCATTGACTCCACCACATTTAAAAATTACAACTACATAAGTGACTGTACATCTAACTTGGTGCATCAGTGTTTGAATGAGCCTTTAAGAGGATGCATGAGTCCCTGAGTAGGTATGTGAGTGGATGAGTGAGTCTCTGAGTGGGTCTATTAATAAATCTCTGTAAGTCTGTGACTGAGTGCATGAGTCTCTCAGTGGGTCTGTTAGTGACTGCATGAGTCTCTGAGTGGGTATGTGAGTGAGTGTGTGAGTCTCTCAGTGGGTCTGTGAGTGAGCCATAAGTCTCTGAATGGGTCTGAGAGTGGTTGTTTGACTGTCTGAGTAGGTCTGTGAAAGGGTGTATGAGTGTGTGAGTAGGTTCGTGAGTAAGTGCTTGAGTCTCTGAGTGGGTCTTCTATATAGTGTACTAAAATGAGGTACACTGTGTAGAGAGTCCAGTTGATCCCTTACTGGTACACAGAGGTTAAAGTAGATAATACTAGTGCTCCTTTTGTGGTAGTGTGGGTGATCAGTTAGGCTTATCAAAGGGTAATGCAAAGCATGTGTTGTACTCACAGAGGCAATAAATGAGACATACACTCAAGTATAAATCCTAGACCAATTTATAAAAATACTATTGAGTTTTATGAATTTTTTAAAACCTGAAACTTTGATCTACAGTAAGCCAATAAGTACTTTAGGAGTTATGATTTATAAGAGTTTGGAAAATATATCACTTTTGTGCACAATTACACACCATTGAAGTCAATGGGGAAACTCAGGCAATGCTTATAAGAAGCTCACCTTCTCGTTGTAGGTCGATAGTAGGACCAGGTCTAAAGTTCCAGCAGCAGAAGATCAAAAGCTCCCCAGATTGAGACAGGAGCAGGCTGCTGAAGATGTTGGTAGCTGGTGCACTACAACGAAGGGGGCCTCCTGGAAAGACACTGCACAGGAGGACTTAGAGATACATCTAGTGGGTCCCACTGGTGGATGAGTGAGTCTCTGAGTGGGTCTATTAATAAATCTCTGTAAGTCTGTGACTGAGTGCATGAGTCTCTCAGTGGGTCTGTTAGTGACTGCATGAGTCTCTGAGTGGGTATGTGAGTGAGTGTGTGAGTCTCTCAGTGGGTCTGTGAGTGAGCCATAAGTCTCTGAATGGGTCTGAGAGTGGTTGTTTGACTGTCTGAGTAGGTCTGTGAAAGGGTGTATGAGTGTGTGAGTAGGTTCGTGAGTAAGTGCTTGAGTCTCTGAGTGGGTCTTCTATATAGTGTACTAAAATGAGGTACACTGTGTAGAGAGTCCAGTTGATCCCTTACTGGTACACAGAGGTTAAAGTAGATAATACTAGTGCTCCTTTTGTGGTAGTGTGGGTGATCAGTTAGGCTTATCAAAGGGTAATGCAAAGCATGTGTTGTACTCACAGAGGCAATAAATGAGACATACACTCAAGTATAAATCCTAGACCAATTTATAAAAATACTTTTGAGTTTTATGAATTTTTTAAAACCTGAAACTTTGATCTACAGTAAGCCAATAAGTACTTTAGGAGTTATGATTTATAAGAGTTTGGAAAATATATCACTTTTGTGCACAATTACACACCATTGAAGTCAATGGGGAAACTCAGGCAATGCTTATAAGAAGCTCACCTTCTCGTTGTAGGTCGATAGTAGGACCAGGTCTAAAGTTCCAGCAGCAGAAGATCAAAAGCTCCCCAGATTGAGACAGGAGCAGGCTGCTGAAGATGTTGGTAGCTGGTGCACTACAACGAAGGGGGCCTCCTGGAAAGACACTGCACAGGAGGACTTAGAGATACATCTAGTGGGTCCCACTGGATGGAAGAGGCCACAAGAGTCACAGGGCCATGGGAGCATGGCTGTTTTGTTATTACCGGGCCAGTGGGGCCTGGAGCAGAGTAGATAGGTTAGCCCGGTGTCACGAAATACTCGCAGTGAGAAGAAGGCAACTTGGAAAGGCGATTTGGGACAGCTGAGTCACTCAGATGGTGAGTGTCAGGGGTCTCTGAGTCCCTTTATAGGTGCTTGCTTCTGGAATCATTGGAGTCCGGAATGAACTCTTCATCTTGCTGTTTGCTGTAGGGGTTCTGCTACCACAGGTATTGGTACAGTGCGGCCCCAGTAGGTCCAGGTGTCTCCAAACGTGGTGGGTAGGCAGTTCTGACCCTCTGAAGCTGTTGTATCTCTTCTGGTGTGAGTGCTGCATCAGAGTCATCATGGGGCTGCACATCGATAAACCTGACTCTATGGGATCGGTACCTGCAGTAAGCAGTGGATTGATACTTTAACTCCAAAGGAGGTTCTTGGTGATTTCTTGAAGTCTGGACGAGCTCTGGGGTTCTTGGAGTCCTCACAGGTTAAAGGTAACACTGCACAATCCGATTGTCAAGTCCTAGAGGCAGCAGGCAGGGTTTCGCGCCAATTTCTACTGCATCAGGGCTCCAGTTCTTGGACAGCGAGTCTTCTTTGTCCTTTTCTTATTCTTTTCCATCGAATCTAGGTTCAAGGTTCAAGGTCTGCCACCTAAATACTATATGTAGGGGCGTTACACAGGGAGACAGGTAGTAGCCAATGTGCTACCTACCTTTAGGGTGCCTACACCCTCTAAGTGAGCACTTTCTACGGGAGGAGGTACTACCCTAGACTTGATAGGTTGTTTCTCCACCATCTCAAGATTGTGGATTTTCAGGAGAGGGTTCACATCACCTGCTACACCTTACGGGAGATGCTAGGTGAATGTGGACACTCCTCATCTAAAAAAAATACCTGTCCTGCCAAATGTGGAGCAGGACAGGGGGGATAGCATCCCACCCTATCTGGGAAAGCCTTGGCTGATCTTCAAATGCAGCAATGTCTTTGAAGCGTCCCACTCTGGAAGACCAGTGCGGCCTGGAGGAGGTGTGAAACAACTCTGCCAGAGCAGGCTTAGTTACTGTACCTCTAAGACCCCAGGCTCTCACCTCATGAGCTCAGAAACATGTCTGGTGGTGGCAGACTGCCAATGAGTAGTCAGAGACCACACCGGTGCTTGGTAGATTTCAGGCGACCCGCTAAAGTATCTTCTGTGCATATTTATTAATAAATCCCACACTGGCATCAATGAGGATTTATTAAGGCAAGATGTTTGGTACCAAACAGCTTAGGGTACAGTAAAGCCATCATAAAGCTAGGAAACTCATAATGACAAGTATACAGCCATGCCCTCATTATGGCTTCCCTGTGCATGTACAATATCCAATAATAGCTCATGTATTGCAGTCATAATCTGCGCATGCAGATATATCTACGAATGGGATATAGTGCACCCTGACTAAGGGCCGTAAGTCCTGCAGTAGGGGTGATTTACCTATATCTCATGCCCTGTGTGAGGGCATGGCACACAGGAATGTGTGCCATGTCGACTCTTTGTTTCTCTCTTCACCAAGATCCGCAGCCTGCAGTGACAATTTGCATGGTCCTGGTAAGGGGTCTCTAGGGTGGCACAATTCGTGCTGCAGCCCTAATTAACCCTCTTCAGTGCCCAAGCCATAGGTACCAAGGGGACCATTTACTGGAGATATTTACTAGGGTGGTGATGTTTTGGCAATCATGGTAAAGTTTTGAGAAAGAGAGTTATGAGCCTCTGAGTGGGTGCATAACTGTCTGAGTAGGTCTGTGAAAATGTGCATACGTATCTAAGTAGGTCTGTGAGTGTGTGTATGAGTCTTTCAGTGGGTGTGTGAGTGAGTACATGAGTCTCTCAGTGGGTCCTTGAGCGGGTGTGTGAGTATCTTAGTGGGTCTGCGCATGAGTGCATGAGTCTCTGAGCCTGCTTGTAAGTGACTACATAAGTCTCTCAGTGAGTGTGCAAGTCTCTCAGGGCTCTGTGAGTGAATCATGAGTTTCGGAATTGGCCTGAGAGTGGGTGCATGACTGTCTGAGTAGGTCTGTGAGTGAGTGCATGAGTCTCTGAGTGGGTCTGTGAGTGAGCACATTAGTCTTTCAGTGGGTGTGTGTAGGAAGCTTGCTCTCTATATAGTGTACTAAAATGAAGTACACTGGGTAGAGAGTCCAATTGATCCCTTACTGGTACACAGAGGTTAAAGTAGATAATACTAGTGCTCTGTGAATTGGTGCATGAGTCTGAGTGAGTGGGTGGGTGCATGGGTGTCTGACTGGGTCTGTCAGTGAATTCATGAGTCTCTGAATGGGTGTGAGTGAGTACATGACTCTCATAGTGGGTCTGTGTGTAAGTCATGAGACTGAGTAGGTGCATGACTGTCTGAGAGGGTCTGTGAAGGGGTGCATGAGTATCTCAGTAGGTCTGTGAGTACATACGTCTCTGAGTGGGTTTGTGAGTGGGTGCATGAGTCTCTCAGTGGGTGTGTGAGTGGGTGCAGGAGTGTCTGAGTGGGTCTCTGCTGGAGTGCATGAGTCTCAGAGTGGGTCTGTGCACACGTGCTTGAGTCTGTTAGTGGGCCTGTGAGTGATAGCATGAGTCTCTGAGTGGTGGTGTGAGTGAGTGCATGCGTCTCTCAGTATGTTCATGAGTGGGTGCATGAGTATCTCAGTGGGTCTGTGCATGAGTGCATGAGTCTCTGAGTGGGTGTGAGAGTGGGTGCATGACCGTCTGAGTAGGTCTCTGTGTGAGTGCATGAGCCTCGGAGTGGGTCTGTGAGAAAATGCATGGGTCTCTGAGTGGGTCTGTGTGAGAGTGCATAAGTCTCTTATGGGTGTGTGAGTGGGTGCATGAGTGTCTGAGTGAGTCTGTGAGTGAGTGCATAAGTGTCTGGGTAGGCCAGTAAGAGGGCACACAAGTATCAGAGTGGGTGTGGAGTGGACTTGTGAGTGTCTGAGTGGGTCTCTGCATGAGTGCATGAGTTTCAGAGTGGATCTGTGGGAATTAACATGGAAAACACACTCATTTTTATCCCCCCTTTTCTCGCACTCCACTTGACGGATCCCCAAAACATTCCGTGCCCAACAAGACCCAACTTGAGACTTTTTGGGAAAATGTCATGAAGATTTGTCAAAAGGCGCCAAAGATATTGGCAAGTCAAAAAATGCTTTTCCAATGGAAACTAGGGGGCTTATTTACAAGCCCAGTGTGCAGCGAATTTGCATGGTAAAGGAATGTGTTGTTCAGATGCATTTCTTTTTGTGGCCAGAGGCAGGCGTGGTTTAGTCATGCGTGCCTCTGTCATACATCTACATCCTCCTTCCAGGATTGTGGCTCCTTCACTCTTTGGCCGATAATCTAAATTCTCAGTGAATGAGAGGAGGAGGAGAGGACCTGGAAAGCTGGGATCAGCTCATGTCAGACATGAATCAGGGAAAACTTTCTCTTGTCAGAGTCCGGCTACCCTCACAGCTGTTCCTCTTTACCACGCTTGGCCTGCACAATTGTGGTGAACATGAAGGCACCTTCTGGTGCATGAACAACGTGTCTGGTTGCTGCTTTTCTGCACTACTACTGCCAGCTCGGCAGAAAAGGAGCCTGAAGAGAAGTTAAAAATTTCCTCCGCCTCCTTTTTGCCTGGTGAGACATTTCCTCGAACTTCCTCAAGGAGGAGGCATCCCATTTTTTCCCAGGCAGGCATAGGTATCACAACCTTAGGTGTGAAAGCTGCCAGCACAAGTAATGGGTTTGGGCACATTAACATTCAGAGCCCTCCTTTGATAGTCTCTCTCTCTCTGTCTCTCTCTCTCTTTCTCTCTCCTCCCCTCTCTCTCGCTAGAAAGAGCAGCCTCTTTTTAATGGTGTATATGAACAATAAATGCGTTTATGCAGCTGATGGGATTTGACCACCGCGAAGCCCAGGAGTGCCATTGATCCTGTTTGCCCTCTTCAGATGGATGAGACAGTGCTTTTATATTAGCAGCTAATGTCAGAGAGTAAAACACATCTGCCATTAAAAGCGAAAGAAAAGAGAGGAAAAGAAACCATTCATCACGAGCTAGAGAATTGAGCGCTTGCAAGCAAAATAGTTTTTCAGCTTGAAATCAATAAGTGTCGCAGCTCTTCGACGGCAGAGGGAGAAATAGGGGAAACCAAGTTAGCACTTGCTTGGTTATTAAATTATTCTTTTATTTTCCTCCTGTGAGTTCTCAACTTGAATAACTTAAAAGAGTGGCAACATGCAGGACCTAAGAGAAGACTGCGAGGAGGGAAAGTGTATGCTTTTCAGATTTCCTTTTCAATGTTTTTCCCACTTCTTCCTTCCGGTCATCTGACATCTTATCCAACATATTGTGTTATGTGACCCCCATATCCTGATATATGATATGTTTCTCATCACATCTTGTCATCTGGTATCTGATTGTGCATATCCTTTCGCTGGAGTCATATACACTGTTATCTGGCCCAAATATCCTCTCATCTCATATCTGACCCCACATGCAGTATACCTTTATCTAATTCCAAGCAGCCTGTCCCCACATATCTCACTCACATATCCTGTCACCTCACTCCCACATGTCTTGTGTCATCTGACCCCACATATCCAGTCCACCAATCCCAAATATGCTGACGTCTGACACTGCAGATCCTGTCGTGATATCTGACTCTACGTAGCCCATTATTTACTGACCAAACTTATACTGTTGTTTGATTCCTGACCTCACATATACTGTCTCACGTGACTGTACACCTCCTGTCACCAGTCTGCACATATCAGCCCAGTGACACCAAAAGGCCCCATGTCTGATTACAGCTCTTCCTTACAATTTGTATTGCAGCTAAATACGTCACCCCATTAGTTTTAATTATAAATAGCCTGTTCATTCATCTTAAATAGCTTATCTGCTGTTGCTTAAATAAAAAAAAAATACTATGAACATTATTATTAGGAGTACCTTTATGAACTCCCTGACAGGGGCTCTCCAAGTCTTTCCTGGACTGAGAAAACTTGATCGCAGTTATCTCAGCTGGCTCATTTTTAAAAAAAATATTTTTTATTCATCATCAGTTTATGGTTTCATCATTTCATTATTACACAGAATGGATACGAAAAATCATATATTTCCCTCTTTAAATACAAAGCAAAAATTAATAAAGAACAAGCCGATTTTTCCATTTAAACAAATCAGAATACCTTAATCGCTATAACAAGTATAATCATAAACCTTCCTGATATACAGAGGAACTCATAAACCATATCATTATTTTTAGTGTAAAATCCGCCCTTCCAACCCCTCTTCTTCCTCCTATCAATCTTCCATCCTTTCTCCCAAGAGTCCCACCCTGTGGATACACTACATTTGACTTTTCCCCTCTTGTTTCTCTCCATCCTCTGTTTCCACTCTAAAACTGGAGCCCAGATTCGTTTCCCCAATTGCTTTGCCTTCCATCCTTTCTTCTCATATAATGCTTTCTCAAGATTATATGTGGCTATCAGCCGTGTCATCCATTGTTGAAACGTTGGAGGGTTTGGGTCCTTCCATAGAGATGCTATGCATATCCTACTTATGGTCATTGCCAGAAATATAAATTCATGATGAGCTACACGGACCCCTTCTCTTGTTACCCCTAATACCATCACTTTGTTAGTTAAGCTTATAGGTATACCCAGTGCTCTATCCATAAACTGTTCTAGTGAGCCTTTGAATGGATCTAGGCTAAGGCATGAAGCGAACATATGGATTGTGTCTGCTTCCCTGCTTTGGCCTCACGGGCATGTTATACCATTTGTTCCCCCCAGCGATCTATTCTATGCGGTGTGTACTATAGCTCAAAAATTGTCTTGTAGTCATGCGCTTGGAGGTTCGCTACTTTTAATACTGTGTTTGCAATTTGAGCGAGTTTTCGGTTTCGTTCCCAACTATGTTTAATTTCGTTGTCCGTTTTTCAAAGACTTTCATCCGATCATCTTCCTTATACTGACTCAATTCATCATATATCTGTGAAATCGAGCAGCCCTCCTCGCCTTGCAATCGTTCCATAACTTCCTCTCTTGTGAGGATCATATTGCCCCCCTGCTTCTTTAGTAAAACCGATCTAATCTGCAAGTATTTGTAAAAATCTCAGCGCTCTAAGTTATATAGCTGCTGCGCTTTATCAAGCGTAATTAAGCCTGTAAGGTCAGTAAGATCCCCCACGGTTTTTACCTGTAACATGTCCCATCGTCTCATTACGTTGTCGTGAAACACCTCTGGTAGTGAGGGATTCTTGAATAAAGGAGTATAATAATTCATTCTCCCGAGTTCCATCTTTTTCCGGACCGAGGTCCAGACTGATATTGCAGCCCCCAATGTCTTTTTACTTTCTTATGGTAATTTGCTTCGCTAAACGTTAGCAGCCATTTATTGGCCTCCATTGTTATGAGTTCATATATGTCTGGGATGCCCTCGTTGCCCCTCCACCTGTCTTCAGTGTTGCCGCCCAATAATCCTCTGGTGTATTGGAGGAGAGCCGCCCTATAATATGCCTTGAAATCTGGTACAGTCAAGCCCCCCCGGTCCCTTGATAAGGACAAAAACTTAATAGCCCTTCGCGTTTTGCCTTTTGCCCATATAAAGCGATTAGCAACTCCCTCAATTTCTTTAAACCAATTATTATTACATTTTAGTGGAATTGTCCTGAAGAGATATAGGACTTTGGGTAAGAATAGCATTTTTATTATATTGCATCGGACTATTATTGTCAGGTGCAGATTGTTCATTCTGTCTAAGTCTTTTTTAGATTTTTTTATCACGGGGCCAGGTTTTTATCCACAATCTTCGTTAAGTCAGACGTTATTGTTATTCCCAAGTATACCGCTGAGTCTGTTACTCTTTGATCTGCCAATGTAATCTTGTTATTAACTACAATTTGTGTTGTACCCTGATTTAATTTATTGCCAGATGGTACCCCATAAATATCTGCTTCGTTTTCTATTTCCACTAGTGCCGAAGCAGGATCTGTTGAAGTAATTGCTAAGTCATCTGCATAGCCTAAAATTTTTGTTTCATACCCATTCAATATTGTTGGCAGAATATTCCTATTTAATTCTATTCTCCTTATAAAGGAGTCGATATAAAAGGCAAATAGTAGCGGGGAGCAAGGACACCCTTGTCGGGTTCCACGCCCGATGTTAACTACCCCACTTAGCTCGCTCATTACTCTAAGTCTAATCTTTGGATTTAAATACAAAGCTTGCAGGGCCCCTATGCAGCCTTTTCCAATATTTGCTTTCTCTAATGCGGCCCATAGGAAGCCCCATGAGACCCTATCGAAAGCTTTCTCAGCATCCAGCAATATAAGGGCCATAGGGTCTCATGAGGCTGCCGTGCCATCGAATAGTGTACATACCCTCCTGATATGGTCAGCCGTGCCCCTCCCGTGGATGAACCCGTGCTGTCTGGGGGAAAAATCTTCCAGATTATCAAATTTAGGCAATTTGCTAAGATTTTTTAATATATTTTAGTGTCGCTATTCATGAGACTAATTGGTCTATAGGACCCTGGGTCTATTGGGGATTTATTATTTTTCAGAAATACCGCCATTGTAGCCTCCCCCCAGGACAATGGGGGTGCTGCTCCCCTTTGTGTCAGGACCATAAGTTTGCTAATATCATCTTTTAATATAGGAAAAAATGTCTTATAGAATTCAAGTGGGATAAGATCGGGCCTGACCGCTTTCCCAGCGGGGGGATCGTTAATTGCTCCCTGTATGTCCTCAAAAGTGAAACAAACTTCCATTGCTCCTTTATCCTCCATTGTTAATCTCACAATTGACGCCAACTCGAGGTAGTGCTCTATTTCATCTCTGCCCACCCCCCCATCTGGGTTATATAGCTTTTGGTAGAAGTCTTGGAATATGAAGCAGATCTCCTTTGGTGTGGTAGCTGTTACCCCTGCGTCTGATATTAGCTCTGATATTTTCCCCCTAGGTGCAGCCTGCCGAATTCTAATCGCTAATATGCGCCCAACTTGTTCACTGTACTCATATTGATCCTGCTTCCAGGCAAAAAAATGTCCAGCTGCCTTAGAGGCGAACGATTCCCCTACCGCAGCCTTGGCTAAAGCCAGATTCTGAGCTATCTCTGTAATGTCGTGTTTTGCGCCGATCGCATTAGTCAGCTCCTCTTCTAATATGGCGATTGATCTTATCTTCCCCTCTATCTCAGCTTTCTCTATCTTGTTCCGTCTAATAGAGAAGCTCATGGTCTCTCCCCTGATACCAGCCTTCAAGGCATCCCAGACTACTGCAGGCGGCGCAGACCCTCTATTTGTCTCGAGAAATTCCTTGAGCCAGCCTTCCATGTGTGTCACATATTTGCTATCCTGTAGTAAGGCTCTCTCAAATGACCAGCTAGTTAATTCTTTCTGAGAGTATGGAATTAAAATTTCTAAAATTAAGGGATTGTGATCCGACATTACCCGTGGCAGCCTATTTATCTTAGAGATGGATATTAGCGTAGGTGAAATCAGGAAGTAATCTAAGCGTGCTACGGCCTTATGTGGTGCAGAATAATATGTGCTACCTCCCCCGCGTGCATTTTGTTGCTCCCACATATCAATAAGTCCATTATCTTGCATCAGCTGTTCCAGAGCTCTATGGCTTTTCCTCTTTCAACCTGTAAACCTAGCAGGATAATTTTTCCATAAGCCATTTAACCCATTTATGTTCAGATCTCCACACATTATTATTGGGAGAGGCCAATTGGTCATTTGTATATTGATTTGGTTTAATGTTTCCGGGTCATCAACTGTGGGAGCATATACGGAACATAAGGTAAAATTAAATCCCTGCGTTTGACATTCTACCATGGCCCAGTGGCCATAAGTGTCTGCAAGCAGTTTTTTCACTATTACCGCCTTGGCCCGAGCTAATACAGCCACCCCCCGTGTTCTAGTCACCTGTGTTGTGCATGTTAAAAGCTGATATCCCAGCTGATCTAATAAAAACTTGCGAGAGACCTCAACGTGAGTTTCCTGTAAGCATATTATATCTGCGCGCACTATTCTTAAGTATTCTTTCATGTCCCTGCGTTTCTTTGCATCATTTAACCCACATATATTAATTGTGACTATCCGCATAGATTTTCTTTAATTTCACAATTCTTTCTCCTGTGTACCCTATTCTGGTGTTCTTTGTTACCTGATGATGATGATTTTATCCCCCCTTTTACCCGCACACCCCATCCTGCCCCTCTCTGTGTGCCCTCCCACCACAATCCCCCCACCTTCCCTCCACCCTCCACATGAAGCAAGCAGACTTAAGGTCTCTATGATGGAGTCTGGCCGTCGGTCTCCCTTTGCCGTATTTTGCATAGCTTTTTACGCTTCACGGTGCGCTTAATAATCCTTCCCTCAGTGTTGACCCATACACCCACATCTCCCCAGTTATGTACTAAGCTGTGCTAAACTCTGTCACCTTCCGCTCCCCCTCTTCCCCGCTTTTACTCTCCCTCCTTTCCCTCCTTATACATTCACCTCATCCTCGACCTATTTGTGTAAATACACAGTTACAGTTACAAGGGAGTGGCTAAGAGCAGCCACTGTTGTATACCACCCCTCTTCTCATTGAGCAGTGATGTTTTCATTTCCTGATTTTAGCGTGCCCATATAAGCTTTAGCTTGTATTTCGGACGTGAAAACTCTAGTACTGTTTTTATGAATGATCTTCAGCCTCGCAGGGTTCATTAGAAAAGTTTGTATTCCCATCTGTCGACATGGTTCCACCAGTTCCCTCAGCTGCCATCGTCTCTCTACTCTAGTATGGCAATAATCAGGGGTGGTAAAAAAGGACTGGGTCTCGAAGGAGCGTTTGTCGTTCGGGCAAGCTTTAGAATATACTTCCTCCCTCAGTAGGAAATTTCCAAAGTATATTAATATTGCTCTTGGTCTTGCTGTTCCTTCCTGAGATCGGGGCTGGTTCTTCTTCAGAGCCAGCGGAAAGCGATGTGCCCTTTGAATTTCCCTTTCCCACTCCCAATGGCTTAGCTCCGGGAAAGCTCCTTTCATTAATTTCAGGACATACGCCCTGATTTCATCACCGTTCAGCCCCTTCCTTGATTCCCAGGACCCTGAGGTTATTTCGCCTCTGGAGATTTTCCAGATCTTCCAGTTTCCATTGTACATCTGAGAACTGTTTGTCATAGGTACTAAGCTTGGCTGAGTCTTTTGCCTGGCAGTCTTCAAGGAGACTCGTGCGATCTTCCAGTTGGGCCACTCTTGTATTAGTATCTGTGCAGATTTTAGCCACCTTTCTTATAGCCCCTTGTAGATTCTTGGTTGCCAGTCTGTTCTTTTTCCCCTCAATTTTTGTCTCATCTTGTAGTTGTTTAATTGAGTCAAGTATCATCCGGAGTAAGGGGGCTTCAACATTCGCCACCACCTGCGCTGTATGCTCTGGGTAAATACCCCTGGTAGCTGAATAGTCCCAGTTCAAGGCTGTTTCCGAGTTGGCTCTATTGGCCCGTCTTTGTCCACTGTTGGTTTTCTCCTGGGAGTGGGAGTCTCTCTGCCTTCTTGACAGCCTCTGTTTCCTTATGACTGTGTCTTTATCCTTCGGTGGTGTTCCAGCACCCTCCTCTGAGCTGGAAATTGAGCTGGCACATGATACAATTTCCCTTTCGCTCTCTCCAACATCCGAGGGGGTGCCTTCTGACCCATCCGTGACAGAATAGAAATTTTCCCCAAAGTCCTGAGTATCCTCGGGGCCACAGGGACCGTTACTGGCAGTGGCCTCTTGCACTAGCGTGTTTATTGTCAGACATTCTCCACCTGGGGGGTCTTCAGAGTTTGCAATTCCCCTTTCTACCACAAGAGCCTCTTGTCGGTCTGGGTGTTCTACAGTCTGTTCATGAGGTTGGGCTGCAGCAGCTATTTCATCCTGACCCCCGTTATGTATAAGGCTTTCGTTGGCTTCAATTATCTCCCCCCACTGTAATTCGCGGGTAGTTGTTTTCTGTTCTGCCACAGTGTAGGCTACCTGGGCTGCTCGTGTGCCTTCCTGCATAGCTTTCTTCCCTTTAGGGGTTGCCGTGATTTTACCAAGGGCCGGTGAGTCCTTTTTTGAAGGGCCCGTCTTGCTAGCTGGAGAAAAAAAGCCTGTTATGCTTTTGTGACCCCAGTGTTCACTCCCCCTGGCTTTGGCACTTTCCCCCTTGTATTGCTCCATGCCCCAGTTTTTTTTTTTTTTGTGATTCCACATTCTCACCTGGGATATTATCAGCATTTTTCCCAGTCTCTTTTGCAGCCTCCTTCATAGCTGCCTTTCCCGGGTCTTTTGGTTGCGCTGGGGGTTTTGGGGGCATTACTCCTTGTTGCTCTCTTTCTGCCGCCCTTCCCTTTCCTCCCCGAGTTGTTTTCGGCGCCATCCTTGTGAAGACAGGAGTTCTGGCCATCAATCTGCATTCCTCAGCTCGCTCCCCTGTAGGAGTCGCCGAGAGAGCTCTGCTTTCAGCGCTCGGGGCTCCGCTACTCTGGCTGCCTCTGCCTCCGACTCCGACAACTCTGCCGGCTCTGCAGGCTCCGCCAGCCCCAAAGACTCTCCCTTGTTCCACTCGTTGGACCCACAGCTCCACTAGCAGCGCCGCTGCCGATATCAGGAGCTCCGAGAGCAGCCTCTCCGCCGCCACCAAGAAATCGCCGCTATATAGCTCTGTCATTCAGGGTAAGTTCAGTTGGCGCACCGTTTCTTCCATTATAATTCCGACGGCCTCAGGAGTGATCTCGACAGCTGTCAACCAGACGCCATCATGCTCCTCCGAGTGCAACTGGCTCTTTAGAAGGCTCTTCTGAGTAATACTTGGCACTTTTACGTCATCAATTGTAATAATATTCCTTATTATCACCAGACCCTTAAGGAATCCTGGGGAATAACAAAGATAGAACAGGAACAGATGCAGGTGTGGGTGGCTAATGCCATTTACCACATTAGATGCCCCTAAATGGATGACTCTGTCTTTGTTGCTGCGTTATTGAAGGTGTCACCAAATGTTATTATAAAATGACATTATTCAGGACGTGCTAGGCTTTTTGCCTTTTAGATGTCCCTTACTGGATGGTTCTTGACCCCGGCCATCCCTGCAGGGTCCCCCCAATTTTTTGTTGTGGCTTGCCCTCCTTTGCTGTACCAATTTTTTACAGTGGTCATATTGCTTTCTCCATAGACATGATTTAAATCAAAACAACTGTTTAAAAACACTAGAATGTGAGCCACAACCCTTTAGGGCTCTGCCTTGGCTAAACTAGTTTGAAAAACAATAAAATATGGCCTCCTTTGATGCTATATGTGGCCTAGATGGGCCTGTCCTTGGACAGTGCTTCTGCGCTGCATGTCGCTTTTATCCACCATTAACTGTCCCAGCTCTAGCTGGAATCGGGAGTGAGTGCCAATGAGAGCATGGTGTAGCACCTACAGGATCAGTGGACTGCTGAGCGCGGTAGGAGGACTGACCTTTGTCCTTTACTGGTCAAGGCCCGGAAACAGATCAAAGTCTGCAGGTGAGAAATTCTTCCCCCACAGTTCTCTGGCCAGCACACACATCTCTCTGGTTATGCCAAAAGCAGAATAGAGCTTCTATTTCGCCAGAGGGATCACAGCACAAATTCTACCCATCAGAGCTGCTTTTACTTGTATTGGGGTAGCACCAAGACCTTTCAAGATACTTCTGTTAGTTTTATGGGAGAGGATAAGTAGTTTAATAGCGGCCTTACCTTTTAATAGGGAGAGTGGCAACACATTTCAATAGGGCTGCTGTAGTCATTAGATAACCTATCTCTTTCTTCTATGATGTCAGCTCCATGGTGGCGGAATATTGCTGTTTGAACTCCAGGGTCTGTTGTGAGATTCCCTGTAAGCATGTGGAGCAGAAGAGTCAATAAACTAAGTGCTCTTACACTTACCTGCGTCCGTGTAATCACTTCAAATTTGGCAACGAGTTTATCCGTTCTGTTTCTTCACCCATGTGTGCTGTGCATGCAGTCTTCAATACTGTAACGGATCAGGTTGTCGTTATTCCACTTCTTGTAGAGTTGATAGTTCTATTTACCTGTTTATGCTGCAGTCACCTGGTCGACCAAAAGTACTTTCTTGTGTTCTCACTGGTGGGAATTCTTTCCCGGTGCAAGAGTGGTGGGCATCGTCGTTTTCCAAGTGTGGAGGTTTGATCCGGATGTCTTGGAGAACGTGTGCAGCAAATGGAGTGTTTGCACATTTGGGCAAAGCTGTGAAACAGGTCTCGACACACAGCGAGTCTGCAGTTCGCCCGGATATGCTTGTAGGAGTACTTGTCTCGCTGTGCCCATTGCTCAATGTGGTGTGCCGTTGAGTGAAGTCCCGCACAGTGCGATCCCTTTGGTCTTCTTCTCTCGGCTGCAAGCGGAGAAGAGATGACGCAGTGGAATGTTGAACGTGTGATGCGCAACGTTTAAAAACATGTCATGCGCAGCGGTAAACAGACAAAATATCTATTTCAAAATATCAAATGGACAAAATATCAACTTCAAAATATAGAATGGACAAAATATCGAATGGACAGAATATAGTCATCAAAAATATTGTTTTTAAGGTAAGTAATGTAATATCGAATTTTAAAAATATAGAAAGTCAAAATATCGAAGTATATAATATAGGTTATTAAAATTATCGAATTTTTAATAATATCGAATTTTTATAGTATTTTTTATGTTATTATATGTGTAAAAGTGTGTATTTATGTTATAATTTATTTTAATTAATGAATTGTATGTTATTTAATGTTTGCGTAATTTAATTCTGTAGTGGGTTGTGGGTTTATAGGGGAATAGGGTGGAAAGTAATTTAATTATAATTAATTAAATATGTAAATTTATTTATTGGTATTTATTTTGAACTAATTGGTAATTAATTTTTATTTGGTAATCAATTATATTTTAATTGCCAATTAATTTTATTTAATTGATTAATTGATAATTATGTTAATTTTACTAATTTATTTTCTGTAGCGGGTTGTGGGTTTATAGGGGAATAGGGTGGGAAGTAATTTAATTATAATTAATTAAATATGTAAATTTATTTATTGGTATTTATTTTGAATTAATTGTTAATTAATTTTTAATTGCTAATTAATTAATTGTTAATTTGTAATTAATTTGTATTAATAGGTAACTAATTGTAATAATTTATTCTAATTTGTATTTTTAATTGATTCATTATTATATTATAATAAATTGGTAATTAGTTTTAATTAATTTTTTGTAGATATTAATATATCTATTTTTTTAAATAATATATGAAGTATTTACTTTCCCTACTGTTGCACTCTCTGGAGTGGGAATAGTAATTTTTACCCCTACGCTATTCAACGCTTTCCCTACTGTTGCACTCACTGGAGTGGGAATAGTAATTTTTACCCCTACGCTATCCAATGTTTTCCCTACTGTTGCACTTTCTGGAGTGGGAATAGTAATTTTTACCCCTACGCTATCCAACGCTTTCCCTACTGTTGCACTCTCTGGAGTGGGAATAGTAATTTTTACCCCTACGCTATCCAACGCTTTCCCTACTGTGGCACTCTCTGGAGTGGGAATAGTAATTTTTACCCCTACGCTATCCAACGCTTTCCCTACTGTTGCACTCATTGGAGTGGGAATAGTATTTTTTACCCCTATGCTATCCAACGCTTTCCCTACTGTTGCAGTCTTTGGAGTGGGAATAGTAATTTTTACCCCTACGCTATCCAACGCTTTCCCTACTGTTGCACTCTCTGGAGTGGGAATAGTAATTTTACCTCTACGCTATCCAACGCTTTCCCTACTGTTGCACTCTCTGGAGTGGGAATAGTAATTTTTACCTCTACGCTATCCAACGCCTTCCTTACTGTCGCACTCTCTGGAGTGGGAATAGACATTTTTACACTTCCGCTATCCTACGGTAATAATATTGCATATTTTTTATTTATATTATGTTACTATATATATATATATATATATATATGTTTTAATAAATATGATTGTATTTTTTTTATAACTTTAATTAATTATTTAAAAGTTGAATGTAATTTAAGTATTTTTAAGTGTATTTTAGTTATTAATTTTTATCTTTTTTTAATTTAACATTGTTTTTAAGAAATTCGATATTTTTACAAAGTATATTTTTTTTAACAATATTTTTGACTCAATATTTTAGTACTTACCTGTTTGTAGATAGAAACTCGATATTTTGTCTGTCGATATTTTATCGCCGATATTTTTGGTAGTCGATATTATGTCCGTCGATATTATGTCAGTGAGCATGCTATGTCCATCAGCGCTTATCAATGAGCACGGCTGCCTGAAAGGTATTTTTTCTGAGATAAAGGACCGGCTGGCTGTGAATCCTGTTTGTGCTAGGTTAGTTCAATGAAAAATTTGATTGTGGTGGTAAAGATGATGCTGATGATTGTGTGGACCCAGTGGTGAATGTGATTGTTGATGGCAAGTCTATTCAACTGTTGGTGGATTCGGGTGCACACATAACCATGATCACCGATGAGTTGTTTGAGAGCAATTGGGTGAATAGGTCTCTCGAATCACCGGACAGAAATCCCGTATCATATGAGGACAGGAGGATTGGGTTAAAGTTTTTTTTAAAACCAGCTTGATTTTTAAAGGGAGGTGCATTTGTGGGAAGGTTTATGTGGCAAAGAAAGGACTCAATGTTTTGGAGTGGTATCAGCAAGGACTTTTTGGCATAACTCTCAGTCCAGGAACCAAAGAACAAGTGTCAATGGTTGATGAGTGTAATCAGGATGAGGGTCTGACAGTGTAGGCCAAGAGATTCAAGAGCAATGTTGCTGAAAATTTGGGGTGCATTAAGGGATTTAAACATATAATCAAAGTAAAAGATCTTGCAATCCCAGTTAAGCATAACTGCGTAATGTGCACTATAGCATCATGGACGATCATTCGGATGAACTTAAAAGGTTGTGTGAGTCTGGGGTTATCAAACCTGTGGAGTCTTCCTTATGGTTGTCTCCATTAGTCGTAGCCCGCAAGAAGAATGGGAGCCTCAGAGTGTGCATTGACTTGTGCAGTCTGAATAAAGAAATATGAGTTGACTCCCATCCTCTTCCCCCGATAGATGCCATTCTTTCTAAATTTGCAGGTGGAATTGGATGCAAGTTGTAAGCACTTGACTGCTTTTGTTTCCCAGTAGAGGCCTTTCAATTTCAGAGCAGAGCCGGACTGGCCATAGCGGGCACCGGGCACTCCCCCGGTGCGATGCACAGGTGGGGGCAGGTTTTGGGCCCCTGGGGGCCGTTTTTGTTACAGGGCTGTTTTTGCATAGCTGCAAAATCGGCCCTCTACCAAAATCGGCCGAAACCGGCCCCAGCAAAGAGCTCTGCGGTACCTCCAACCCCCCCCCCCCCCCCCCCGCGGCCGTGCACTTTGCCAGTGCCGGTTGTGGTTCCCAGTCCGGCCCTGTTTAAGAGGATGCCTTTTGGGCTGGCTTCGGCCGCCTCAGCATTCCAGAGCATCATGGAAAATGTTTTGCATGGTCTGGATTGCTTTCTTTTATCTCCTATCTTCGACATGCCACATGAAAAGCACACAAAGGCAGCATATACAATTGTGGAAAAAAGAACCCTGAAATCCAAAATCTAGTACAACCCGAAATTCAGATCACCCCA
Source organism: Lissotriton helveticus (assembly GCF_964261635.1). Lineage (NCBI taxonomy): Eukaryota > Metazoa > Chordata > Amphibia > Caudata > Salamandridae > Lissotriton > Lissotriton helveticus. The sequence continues at coordinate 1,728,167,752 of NC_136061.1, forward strand.
AAATTTAAAAATAGAGGTTCCGCTTCATCACCCTTATCTTGCGATAAGAGACACCTCACTACTCAACATTAGACCCAAAATTAGTTTTAGCAGAGTAATAACATAGTGAATGGAACCACTCAATAACTGAGTTGTAGATCAATAACAAAGTAAAGGGTTTTATTATAAAAATCTCAAAATACGCATTACAGTGAAATGCAAAATATATGCCAAGAAGGCTCAGATACAGAGTACTTAGACAGAAATTAGATTTTTATTCTAAGTCCCAATATGCAGCAGAAATCATAAGAGGAACGAACAGTATACCTAGAGCAAAAAGGAAAGTCTCTGAATAAATGGAGAGTGTCTCTAGTAGGTCAGGAAACTCTCTGGCTCACTACCAAAACCAGGCGGTTTTATACACATTTTATAAATAGGTACTTAGCCAAAAACTGCAAATTCAGCATGGCATGACTAGTGATAACATACATTGAGCAATTCATAATTTAGATAGTCAGGAATAGACATATAACACTAGCCCGTTTCTAAAGAAAGGAAAAGTCCAGCACCTTCTGCAGCAACAACGTAGCCCAGAGATGCAGAACACAATATGAAACATTTTTCGAACAAAGACCCATACACTAGTATATTCTAATAGGCCCAAATCACAACTTTATGCGGAAATATCCTTGGGACTGAAACATTCGGTACACAAAGGAAGGTTCATTCACAATACAGGCTCTCTAAGGAAAATAATCTGTTGCATTAGTGTGAAATGCTCGGTGAAAACTGTGGAGACAGAAGACACGCAAGGGAGCATTGATTGGGAGGGGTAATGAGCAGGAGCAAGATAAACAGAAGACTAGAACAGCATCAAACAGTGTCTATGCAAAAATGTGGCACAGCAAAACTACATTAATAAACACACCGCTATACACCTAATACAAAGTGGTTTAAGTGCAACATTAAGTATTCATCATTTACAACTAAATCTATCATGAAAATCATTCGTTTTCAAAAACAATTCATCACATAAAATTGCACATTTAGAAAATCTTACTACAGGGTGCTGGGACAAGGGCAGGCTGCTGCATGCACTCATCTTGTGTTAGAGGTATAAGAGTGACTTTTCTCCTAGAGGCCTATAAATGTGCTCCCTGGCTGGTGCACAGCACCAAATGTTTGGAGCATTTGTTCCAGCTTCTAGTTGTGTGGAAAGGAAATGGCAAACAGTTGTTTTAAATTCTGATACTTCCTCAGGCAGCACTTATGTTTCTTTAAGTTATTGCAACTAGTGTTCTGACTTATTTTTAACCTGAATCACTTGCACTAGGCTTTTGAAATTCTGTTCAGTTTCCTGTGAAAAGTTTGAAAAATAAAGCACACCATTTCTAAAGACTAAACATACGGATTGACTAAACCACATTGCGTGACAAAAGGTGTATCATGGGAACATAACTTTATTTAGATCTGGCAAGTATCTATACAGGTATAATTGAGGACTACAAGTTACTAAGTAACTATTATATGAATTTTTCATATTGTCATCAAACTGTGTTGATTTCATTTCTTGCAGGTTTTGGCCCCTGGTGAAATCTAGGAGTGCCTACACGGGTATAATCGTGAGTTTTTACACTTTTCACATACATATCCTCACGGAGAGGACACGCCTTAGCGCGCTTGGACCACCGGGGGATTAATTTGGTCCTGAAGAAAGCTGAGAAAAATTTCGCATTACACAGCTGAAACATGTTGACCTATTTTTATTAGGACTCAGCGGTTCAAATAAAGACCGCGGCTCAGTCCTTTTTACTTGTTTTTAATGAGACCAGCGGTACATTTAATAAAGTTGTTTATGGTATAGCTGTTATCTTTTAACTTTGCACTTACCACACTTGAGCACACTTTTTTTCATTAAAAAAACCCCAGCTCCGCTGTAAATCAGGCGTTGTAGCACACTGGGGGGACATTCGGTCTCCCCAGTGGGAACCCTATGATGAAGCATGTCACCACTAGGGTGAGTGAGGGTTCTTCTTAAGAAATAGAGTTTCTTTTCCTTCCCACCGTTTTCACGTTTTGCTTTGATCACTATTTGGTAGTTTTTAGGCCTTTGTTGTATCACGATAATATGATTACAGCACCTTGAGTCACTCTTATGTTGTTGCTATATAAACATACGGAATATCTTAAGACATGTTTGCTTTTCCTCCACTATTTTGAAATGTTTTTCTTACGTTTTTAACAAGTCTTTGCAAACAAGCACTGGCAAAGCCAATAGCTCAGGATTCACATTATGAAGGAATGCGAAACCTATTGGCTTTGCCAATGTTTGCTTTTAATGCGACAGTGCTGGCACTTCTCATTACTGGTTCTACTATATTATGAACCAGTCTCACGATTCGTTTGTGTGGTTCATTTACTGATGTTAGGGTATTTGCTGGGATTTGGCTTTGCTTTTAATAAGACAGTTACAGCAACTAGCAACAGTATTGTTGTATCTTTTTTGAGACAATACCAGCAAATCAGTAGTGTTGCTACACATTTAATCAGACAGTACCTGTCAAACGCATTGCTACACAATAAATGGGGTAGTACCAGCATTTCATTTCACACATATCACTGTGTTTTTTGAAGTTCAAAGATGTTCATGAGTTATCCTGTGAATGCATATTACAATAAAAATGCATTTCAGAATAATCAGATTAGAGGACATGTAAGCCCTTACGTTCAGTCCTGCAGTAAAATTTTGGATTTGGAAAAGCCGCTATAATGCGGTAACCTATAAAAAAAAATATATGTTTCACTTAAAAATTGTTCCACATACAAAATTAGCTCAAAAAAATTAACGAATGTGATAAAACTGTATGCACTAACTTCACATGCAAATTTACTGCATGCAAAATAAGCAGATGGGCATAACATGCATGATAAAAACACACTAAAAGGCTATTTACGACTTTGAAAGTGCCTCTAATTATTCTAGATGCTTGATGGATGCAACTTGGACTCAAGAGGACCTACTGGCAAGCCTCATAGCATGCTCGAAGTCTGATGCCTGAGGAGGCGAGCATAAAAGAGGAGAAACATCTCCAAGGTGTGCACCAGGTTTCAATCAATCAATCAATCAGTACATTTGTAGAGCACACTACTCACCTGTGAGCGTCTCAAGGCGCTGGGGGCGGAGGGGTGCTGCTACTTCTTGAATAGCCAGGTCTTGAGAAGCCTCCTGAAGGTTAATAGGTCCTGGGTCTGCCGTAGGAGGAGGGGGAGTGTGTTCCAGGTCTTGGCGGTGAGGTGGGAGAACGATCTGCCGCCGGTGGTCGCTCCTCGGATGCGGGGGATGGTGGGGAGGGCGAGGTTGGCGGAGCGAAGCTGGCGGGTGGGGGTGTAGAAGGTGAGTCGTCTGGTATGATATGCTGGTCCGGTGTTGTGGAGCGCCTTGTGTGCATGGGTGAGGAGCTTGAAGGTGATCCTCTTGTTGATGGGAAGCCAGTGCAGTTCTCTCAGGTGTGGTGTGATGTGGCTGTGGCGAGGGGTGTCGAGGATCAGGTGTGCAGAGGTGTTCTGTATGCATTGTAGTTATTTCAGGAGTTTGGCCAAGGCTCCTGCGTAGAGGGCGTTTCTGTAGTTCAGACTGCTGCTGAAGAGGGCCTGGGTGACCGTTCTTGTTTCGGTGGGGATCCATCTGTAGATCTTGCGGAGCATGCGGAGGGTGTTGAAGCAGGAGGACGAGACGGCGTTGACTTGCATGGTCATGGAGAGTGTTGAGTCAAGGATAAACCCCAGGTTGCGTGCGTGGTCGGTGGGTGTCGGTGCTGCTCCCAGGAGTCGTCCCAGGCTGAGGGGGTGGAGCCGAGGATGAGGACCTCTGTCTTGTCCGAGTTCAGCTTCAGACGGCTGTTCTTCATCCACTCGGCGACAGCTTTCATTCCTTCATGGAGGTTGGTTTTGGCGGTGAGGGGGTCCTTGGTGCGGGAGAGGATCAGCTGGGTGTCATCGGCATAGGAGATAATGTTGAGGTCATGCCATTGGGCGACGAGGGCGAGCTGTGCCATGTAGATGTTGAACAATGTCGGGCTAAGGGATGATTCTTGGGGTACGCTGCAGATGATCTCGGAGTCTTCGGAACAGAAAGGGGAGGTGGACGCTCTGGGTTCTGCCAGAAAGGAAGGAGGGGGTCCATTCCAGAGCCTTGTCTCGGATCCCTGTGTTGTGGAGGCCTGTGCGTAGGGTGCGGTGGCAGACAGTGTCGAAGGTGGCTGATAGGTCCAGGAAGATGAGGGCTGCGGTTTTGCGGTTGTCAAGCAGGGCCCTGATGTCATCAGTGGCGGCGATGAGGGCAGTCTTGGTACTGGGGTTGCTGCGGGACTGGGACGTGTCCAGGTTGTAGTTCTCCTCGAGTTAGCAGGTCAGATGTCTGTTGCAAGTATTCTCGATGACCTTCGCCGGGAACTGGAGCAGGGAGGTCCACCTTGGGTTTCATTAGTAAGGTGTTGATCTCGGCGTGCTTCCAGCTCTTCAGGAAGGTCACGGCCTTGAAGGAGATGGTAATGGTCTTGCGGAGATTGGGTGCAATGGTGGCGCTAACTTTGTTGAAGATGTGGTGTGGACATGGGTCCAACGGGGATCCTGAGGGGATTGTGTTCATGATTTTGATGCTGTTGTTATCGTTTATGTTGGTTCAGGTGAGCAGGGGATCGCTGTGGGTGGTGGTTGCGGGGTCTGAGGTGTTGGTGGTTGTCGGGGCGGTCAGGTTGTTGAAGGTGTCGTGGATGTCAGCGATCTTGCGATGGAGGAAGGTGGCAAGGTAGTCGCACAGGTCTTGCGATGGTGGGATGTTGTTGGTGTTGGAGCTGGGGTTGGAGAGTTCCTTCACGTGGGGAACATCCTTTACGACGCGGATGTTACCCCGCGCTACCATTACGACGCGTCTCTTACAACGCAAGTTGTAACCATGACTTGCGCTGGAGGGCGCTCAAGGACAAGGAATAGTTAATTTACTATTCCAACACCTTCCCTACTATCCACGGGGACTGGTGTTGGAATAGTAAATTAAACTATTCCTAAGTCTGCACCCTACAGCGCAAGTCGTGGTAACGACTTGCGTTGTAAAACACGCGTTGTAACGGTAGGCGTGGTAATAGCCCGTGTCGTACCGTCATACATCCCTTCACGATGTTGAAGAGCTCTTTGCTGTTGTGCTCATTGTTGTCGAGTCCGTCCTTGTAGGAGGCCCTTTTGGGGGATCTGATGAGGTGATGGTGTCTGCGGATGGCGTTCTTGTGGGTTGCGTAGCTGTCTGGTGTTTGTTTGCGGTGCCATTTCTTTTCTAGTGTATGGCAGGTTTGCTTGGAGGCCTGGAGGTCTGCGGTGAACCAGCTGGCTTTCTTGTTAGTGTGTCTGTCGGAGGATTTCTTGATCGGGACGAGAGTGTTGGCACAGTTGTCGATTCAGCATCTGAGGTTGTGGGCGGCGGTGTCAGCGTCGGTGGGGTCGATGGGTGGGCTTCGGGCGAGAGTGGAGTTTAGCTGGTCTTCTGTGATTTTTCTCCAGCTGCTGCGGGCGATCTGTTGAGTGCAGTGGTTCATGGTGGGTTTCCGGAAGGTGAAGTGGATGCAGCGATGGTCAGTCCAGTGGAGTGCGGTGGTGTGGCTGAAGGTGATGTGGGGGCTTGAGGAGAAGATGGTATCAGGCGTGTGGCTGGCGGAGTGGGTGGGTGTTGTGATGAGCTGTCTGAGTCTGAGGTTGGCGAGGTTGTCATTCAGGGTGGTTGAGTTGGAGTCGTTGTTATTCTCTAGGTGGAAGTTCAGGTCTCCGAGGAGGATGTAGTCTGTGGAGGCGAGGGCGTGCGTGCTGATGAAGTCAGCGAAGGAGTCGCTGAACTGAGTCTGTGGTCCGGGGTGTCTGTAGATGAGAGTTCCTCTGAGGGTGGTGTTGGGATCGGTGTGGATCTGGAAGTGCAGGTGTTCGGCGGTGCTGAGGGTGTCGTTGGTGCTGGTCGAGAACCTGAGGGTGTTCTTGTGGATGATGGCAATTCCTCTTCCTACTCCGTTGGTGCTGTCCCAACGGGTGATCTTGTAGCCGTCCGTGATGGCTATGGCGAGGTCAGGTGCCGAGGAGGTGTTCATCCAGGTTTCTGTCAGGAAGGCGACGTCCGGGGAGGATGTGTCGAGTAGTTCTCAGAGTTCGACAGCGTGTTCGCGTGCGGTGCGGGTCTTCAGTAGTATGCATCTGAGGTGGTTGCGTCCTGTCATGGTGGGTGGTTTGGCTGCTCGGAGGCTGGTAAAGCTGCTGCTCCGGCAGGAGAAGGATCCTTTGGTGTGCTTCGGGGCGGCCAGGAAGCAGGTGTGCGGTCGTTCGGTGTTGAGTTCGTGGAGGGTGTTGGTGTCTTAGCGGTGTTGGGTGTCGTGGCGTTTGCGGGGGCCAGGGGGTCTGGTGCGGGCTGCGGTCCAGGCGCAGACGGGCTTGCCTTAGGCGGGCCTTCGGCGCACTGCACGTGTCTGCTGCGCGGCCATCATATAAGGGAAGGTGGGAGTGAGGAGCAGCTGGGAGGCGGGGCGGCGAATGGGCGATCGGGGGCGGGCCACAGCGGCAGGAAAAACGAGAGGGATACAGAAGGCAAAAAAAGGGCAGAATAACAATACCAAAATAGGAAAAAGGGCAAAAAACAGCAATCACAATGCAAGAGCAGACAGCAGAAACACGACGGGGCTAACAGGGGGAGAGGGGACAGAGCAAGAGCTTGCAGCTTCGACCCTACAACCAGCGGCTGCAGCAGGCTCAGGGGCAGCGACACACAGGTGGTGCTCTGCGGTGTGGGGAGTGATCTGCCTGAGGACAGGGTCAAGGATCGCTCTCCTCACCGCGCAGCGGTCGCCATATAAGGGGAGGTGGGAGGGAGGAGCAGCTGGGAGGCGGGAGCGGGCGGCGAATGGGCGATCAGAGGGCGGGGACGCAGCAGCGGGAAAAACGAGAGTGATATAGAAGGCAAAAAAAGGGCATAATAACAGAATAACAATACCAAAAGAAGAAAAAGAGGGCAAAAAACAGCAATCTCAATGCAAGAGCAACAGCACAAACACGGCAGGGCTAACAAGGGGAGAGGGGGCAGAGCGAGAGGAAGAGCTTGTGGCCTCGAACCCTACAACCAGCGGCAGCAGCGGGCTCAGGAGCAGCGACACACAGGTGGTGCTGTGCAGCTTGGGGAATGACCTGCCTGGGGACAGGGTCAAGGTTTGGAACAATGCCACCAACAAGGTCAATGTAAGGTCACCATATCCCTTGAGATCGCTGAAATTCAGAAATGGCGGAATGTTTCTCCACAACACTGCCAAGAGATTCAGGCCATCTGTGGAGGCACCCCAAATGTTCGTGAAAATTCATGAACAGAAGGTCCTAGATTACTTGAACGCTTGAGTATCAACCACATTGGCGGAGGTGTGGAAGCTGAGGTACCTCCCTGCAGCCAGCTAGTTGTTGTGTTAAAGATTTATCTCATTGCTTGTAAAGTAGATGTGACTTTATAATTCACCTCTTGTTGATGAGGCACCACCAGACCAAAAATCTGCATGTATGTATCTGAAACATACAAAGCAAATTTAGCAAGAGAACAAAAAAGCCCTGACCAAGAAAAAGACACAAGAAAAGGATGTACAAGGAAACAAGCAGGGATGGGTGCGCAGACGACTCATCTGGGAGAGGAGGAACAGTGTGGAATAAGGTACCAGGAGGGCTGGACTGGGAACAGCAACAGGCCCTGGGAGCGGGGGGAGGTGGCGGGATTGAAAGGGAAGGGGGTGCTTGCAAAAAGCTCCACTCCTGCTGTTCTTACAGGGGCCGATATTGCAGCACTGCTGCAAAATTGGACCCCAGTAAGAAAAGCTGGTCCTGCAGGCACATAACTGGCCCTTACTCCCCGGGCATACCGGGGAAATGCCCAGTGCCCGCTACGGCCAGTCCTGCCCTGGGTACCAGCTAGAAACATGATTTATTTTACATTATTTGGTGGAGTTGCTAAAAGGGCATGAACAGAGTGGGGATGAAAGTCTTGGAGACTTTTGTCTCCATGTCATGCTAGGCTCAAAATGTTTTACTAGTAAAGGTAATTACAGACTTAGCTTACGGCACTGGAGCAATGCGAGCAGTACAATAGTCGTGTAAGGGCTGAACTGCAAAATATTTATGTTCCAAAGGCGAATTCCATCTTTCCTAGGAAACATAACATTGGTATAGACAGTGTTACCTAATTATTTTATTTACACGGGTGATCACTAGAATTATGCGATTTTGCAGTTGCAGCACTTTCCGAATTACTATGGACTTGCCACTTTTAGCACATAATCCATCATCTGCAGCTTTTAACGAAAATAAATCTTTATAGCTCAAACAAATCAAATGTACTAAAAAGACACTGAACATGTTACTGCACAGTGGGAAGCCATTCTTACAGGTTGACTGGTCATCTTCCTGTTGCTTATTCTTGTATTTAGGTATTAAACTGGTACTAATGGGTAGGAACTTTTGCTCAGACAGTATTAACGTGTAAAAATGACAAAATAATCAAGTAATACTACATAAAAAGATGCAGCATTACGCCGCATAATTTGTTTTTTTCCCACATAGTTTAGTCAACCCTGCCACATAATTTAGTCAACCCCCGCCACAAAATTGGTCCTTCCAATCCCTGCTGCATAGTTCCAGCGGTCCTTATTATAAGGTACATTCTTTGACGTTAGACCAAATTGAAAAGAGTGATATGAAAAAGCTTCTACTCCTGTTAGGTTTGAGGTAATGTCAGACTTGTCGGGCCATCATTCACGTGAGGAGGGCAAAAATCCAGAAGGACCCTGGCAATAATTTTGGGCTCTGCACTTTGTACTTGCTAACACAAACATCTGAGTTTTCTGTATAAAGCAGCATGCAATCAACATATTATCACAAGATTTAAGCCCCTGTTAATACCAAAGAAGAGGATAAATCAATCAGTCCTGTTGGGAAAAGATACCTCTATCACCCGTCTGATAATTAAGCAGCACTGAAGGCTCAATTCCAGACGTCTTGCCGCTGTGTGCATTTCCTCAGAGATTGTCTGACATCAGCTGAGTATAAAAATTAGCCCAGCAAGCCTAAATCAGGACCACTCACTTGCTTTCCCCAAAAGCAGGAAAGAATTTGTCATGCAGACTTTTATTTTGCCTTAACAAATATTGTCGTTTTAACTTTGAATTTCTTACAGGAGACACGTCTAAATTCCTCAGTACTCGTGTTTCGCACGGTTCCAGCACTTAAAAGTATCAATACCCACACAAACCCATTCGAATTTTAAAATTCGATTTCTGCAAAATTGACTGCTGGGAGTCCATGGGGTCATAACATTGTATACTTTCAACGTCCTGCAATGGAAGGCATTATAAAGAGAAAATCAATTTTTACCTACTAAATTTATAACCATCTTCATTTTAGTCACACAACTTTCCAGATTTTAATAGTGGAGACCGCCCTGATCGCAGCCACCGATGACATCCGAGCCCTGCTCGACAACGGAGAAACAGCGGCCCTCATCCTCCTGGACCTCTCCGCGGCCTTCGACACTGTCTGCCACCGTACCCTAGTGCAGCGCCTCAGCAACGTCGGAATCCAGGAGAAGGCACTGGAGTGGATCATCTTCTTCCTCGCCGGAAGGACACAGAGAGTCCGCCTCCCCCCGTTCAGATCGGAGGCCACCGAAGTCATCTGCGGCGTTCCTCAAGGCTCCTCGCTCAGCCCAACACTCTTCAACGTCTACATGAGCCCCCTCGCAGCCATCGCACGCCAGCACAACCTCAACATCATCTCCTACGCCAACGACACCCAGCTGATCCTCTCCCTCACCAACGACCCCGCCAGAGCCAACCTGCACAAAGGGATGACAGACGTAGCCAAATGGATGTCGAACAGCCGCCTGAAACTGAACTCGGACAAGACGGAAGTCCTCATCCTGGCATCATCACCCTCCGCCTGGGACGACTCCTGGTGGCCCCCCGCCCTGGGCAGCGCACCCAAACCCACAGACCACGCTCGCAACCTGGGCTTCATCCTGGACTCCTCCCTCTCCATGACCAGACAAGTCAACGCCGTCTCCTCGTCGTGCTTCAACATCCTGCGCATGCTACGTAAGATCTTCCGATGGATCCCCACCGAGACCAGGAAGACGGTCACCCAGGCCCTCGTCACCAGCCGTCTGGACTACGGCAACTCTCTCTACGCCGGAACCACCGCCAAACTCCAGAAGAGACTCCAGCGGATCCAGAAGACCTCAGCACGACTCATCCTGGACATCCCCCGCCGCAGCCACATCCCCGGACACCTGAGAGACCTACACTGGCTCCCGGTCAACAAGAGAATCACCTTCCGGCTCCTCACCCACGCACACAAAGCCCTACACAACCAAGGCCCAGGATACCTCAACAGCCGCCTCAACTTCTACGCTCCCAAGCGCCAGCTTCGATCGACCAGCCACGCCCTCGCCGCCGTCCCCCGCATCCGAAGAGCCACCACAGGAGGAAGGTCCTTCTCCTACCTGGCCGCCAAGACTTGGAACTCCCTTCCGACCCACCTTCGCCTGACCCAGGACCACCTCGCCTTCAGGAAGCAGCTCAAGACCTGGCTGTTCGAGCAGTAGCGGACCCCCCTCCCCCCAGCGCCTTGAGACCCTCCGGGTGAGTAGTGCGCTATATAAATGCTTGATTGATTGATTGATTGATCTCCTAATATGTGTGCTATTCTTAACGAAAGGAATTTATACAGGTCACGTGAAAGCCTTGAGGGATGTGCATAATATTCAATTTTGAAAATGTATATTAGGTCATCCTAATATCAGTAGAACCCATCTTTATTGTTTCCCAGAAATCCAGAGAAAGCGTCTGACCTCCTCACACTCGATCTGTCCCTGCCGGTGCTTGAAGGCCACGTCCACGCGCTGCCAGTCCTCTCCTTTGACGCAGTCACGCACGCAACCAACGGATGTCTATTCCTTTTGTTTCCAGTTGGTTAAGCAGTCGCCGAATACGAATGTAATTGTCTTTCCATGTTATCCCAGAACGCCACTTCCACACTCTCAAGCATGAAAAAAGCAAGGCCCAAATTATGACCCCATCCGGCCTTGTCTTTGACTGCCTGAAAACGCCCATCTGAAAGCCCGCCTGATGTTTGACCCCCACTGAAGGTCGAGCAACTCCAAAACAATAGAAGGGACCTCGAGACCAGATACGAGAAAGGGCAGCTGGAAAACTAAACCATAGAGATTTTGTTTGATGCAGCTTTCATTTTTGTATGTCAATTGGTTTACAAGAAACGTATATACAGGAAATGGCTGCTTTGTTTTTAGTTCATCCGTGACATAGGCTTTATTTAGACCGGGGTTTTCACTGCACGAGGCGACTCGCCTATGATGGACTAATCTATTGAAGTGTTGCAACTAATTACACTATTTCACTTTTATTTGAAAGCTGATACTACGCATAATATTTCACTCATAACAGAAGTACTTGATCGATGTTTTTCCATGCAACTGCAGAAATGAAAATGCCTCTGGCTCCTAAAAGGCTTTTCACGGATCTCTACATCATATCCACTAAACATGTCTGTATGTGTGTGTTAGTGAGTGCGCTTCCCATGAGACTCTGGGGGATATTTACATTCAAATGTCAGACCGCGATGTTTCTCCAAAATGAGTAACACCACACTCCAACTTTTTTTAAACGCCGGGATAGGGCGTATTTACTAAAATACAGGGCACCCTTTCATTTCTGATGGTGATAAAAAAGCTGCCTGGCCAGCGCAGACACCCAGCCACCATGTTGCAAGGGTGCCTGCACTGCAGAGGTGATTGTTTATGTGCAAGAAGAGACATCTTCTTGCACATAAGCAATCTGTAAAGCCACACAATTAGAAAGAGCAAAATACAACTAACAAAATTAACAATTTCTCCTCGTATTGCCACTCTTAGACCTGGGGGATATTTACAATAAAATGTCGGCGTGTGGTGTTATTCCAAAATTGGTAACTCCGCGCTCCAACATTTTTTGAACTCTGGGCTGAGCCGTATTTATCAAAATAAGGGACAACCCTTTGTTTTCCATAGCGATGGCGCTAATAAAGCTGCCTAGCGCCAGCCAGGCGCCAGAGCAGGCACCCTTGCCCTATGTTTCAAGGGTGCCTGTGATGAAGCAAAGCTTCGCATATTTTGCGGCTTGCCGAAGTCAAGAACCTCGTTTATGTGTAATAAGGTAACAAAATGTATGTTTTACTAACATTTATTCTGTTTAGGCAAAGTTCCCGAAGCTTGCCTATGTGTATTTCTAATGAATTTAATCCGTGTCCTCTAATATGGCCGCCGCTTGTATTTTAGTTACTGCGCACGCGTCAGCCACACTCACGTGTCCTGACGCGTCTGCAGAAGTGGAGGGAAAGTTATGCGCATGCGTAATTCATAGCTGTGCTTATCATGTGGTACTGCTCGTGCCACTGCTCTTGTGCCCGTGTCAATGTAGCTAACATTTAATGCAATAATTTTATTTCTTGATGATGAGTTAAAAGTACAAACCCTGTGATGTGTTTTCATAATGACATTATTATGTATTAATTTGTTTTCGTTTACTTTTCATGTACCGCGGGGAATGGGGGTCCAAACTGATTGGGAGCCATATTGACGGTCTCTTCTGCGCATGACCAGGGAGCATTGAAAAGTGGCCACTTTGGACAGTGGAACTCAGCCAGCTGGCAGCCACAGTCAAGATGCGCCTGGGAAAGCCACCTCTGCGCTACGAGAACGGCGAATGTTGCTCCTCATGTGTTACAATGTTAATTTCCTGCACAGTTCTCATGAGAACCCCAAACCTGCTAGGCGGTACCCAAATATGTTAATGAAGGCTTCAAATCGTGTATTGTGATTGGTGTGTTACCCAAATCCTACCTTAGGACCAATCCAAATTGAGGGATTTTGACACTTTGCAACATTGGGGGGTGGTACACTATCCCCAAACTGTATATCTACCCTGGGTTCACCTAGTGAACCGTCCGACTTGTCTGGTTTAGCTGACCTGTCACTGACCCAACGCACTCAATAGGTGACTGAAGATACAGAGCGCTGCGGAGCACTCTGTCCGAATTTGACCATAGGCTAAGGTTCTACTGAACCTTAAAGTGCTGGCAAAGCACTTAGCTGGGAGTTCGCTGACCCAATCGGGGTCTTGATCGATAGCTGCAGAGCGGGTGGAGCGCAGGCGTTGCTTCCGAACTGTGGGTTCCGGTCCTGTCCTGAAGAGGGTCCTGTCCTGAGGGTTTGCTGTCCTGTCCTGAGGGTCCTGTCCTGATTCCTATTCCGAGGGTATCCTGTCCTATCCGGGGTGTCCATTCTGCACCTGCTGTCCTTTGAGGGGTATCCTTCCTTGAGGGTTTCCTGTCCTTAACTGACCCGTGGCCAGGGTTTGGTTTCCACACCTTTCTAGGTAAATATTGCTCTGAAAACTCTTGAAATTCTTGCACCTTCTGAATTTCTAACTTTTGCTTTAATAAAGTTCAACATTGCACATGTGATATTTTCCATGCCTTTCTGCAACTATTGAAAGTCATTTATATTTTTTCCATAAGTTTATTCCTATGTCTTCTCATTTGTTAGAAATTATATTTTGCATAGCAGTGTGTCATTTCCTGATATGGTCTAGAACTTCGTTGCCTAGATTGTTCAAAGGCCCATTCACCTTAAGTGAAGCGTGTTATTCATTATAAACTCTCCTATAGTCACCCACACTTAGGCTATCCCTGTTTAGATAATACTGACTTGCATAGTATCTTTTCTCGTTACATTTTATTGGTACTTTGATGATTACTCTGTCATTATTTCTTTATGTCTATGTGATTTACGTTATCTTGGTTATTGATTGCCTTGTTTTATTGTACCTCATGCAAGAAAATAATGAACTTTAGATAAACATTTTAAAACTTCCAGTTGTCCGTGGTCATTTAAACAGTATTTGAATGTTATTGGTTGGGTTTGTATTTTGCTGCCTTTCCTTTACAGCTAGCTCCCTGATTCATTGTGGTCATTAGGCACCCGCATCGGTGGATGGTAAGTCGGGTGCACCGAAAATTGGTAGCAGGGAACACACACACACCAACTTGGTAGAGCTCGTGAAGTCACCCGATCGATGTATATGGTGATTTGAAAAGTATATGGGCCCTGAAGCCGGAAACGGCGAAAACTATTGGTCGGGTGGCCTCGCGCGCTCTATCAGTTTTCTGGTAGCTAGAGGATGGTTAGGGACTAGTTGAGAGTAAGGCAGGGATTAGTTGGACTAGTTAAGTCGGAAGCTGCTATTATATTGATGCTGCTAGAAGAGCGGCTGTTCTAAGAGACCTGATCATTCTCTTGTGAATACGCTGCTGAAACTCATGAATTTTGTATTGTTATTATTCTTGTTCTTATATTGTTATATGTACTAATCCATGCATTTGTAAACCGTATTGTTTCTTGTTGTCCGAACTCCCCGGGGAATTGAAAGGGCAAGTGGTGAATAGAATCCATTGTCCTGAGGTCACAGGTTCGAGGAAAGTTAGGTGCAGGTTAGGATAACCGGGAAGCACTAACTAGGGTTTTCTGAATATATGTGTGAATAAATGACAGTAACGGGGTTCATTGGCAAAATTCCCATAGTGGCGTAACCTAGTAAGGGTCAAATCGGAAGAGTAGCAGGTTCCTCGGAGCTAGCGTGAAAGCAGAGGGGTCCGCTGAGAAACCTTAAACTCGGAATATATCCCGGAAAGAAGTGGATGAGTTTAGGGGAATAACAGGTTCACCGATGCTAGAGTGAAGGGTAGGCGGAAGAGATCTGCCCGCAGCGAGTGAAAAGTAAATGGAAGTAGTTTACTTGCAGTAAAACAATTCTTTCTCTGTCTAGACACTTGAGCACTGTGGCGAATGTGTATTTGTTGTAAATTAACCAAGCACTGAGCACTTTAAAAGAAAGAAAGTTTCCGTTACCTTGTGAAGGGAGGGAGTCAGTCGCGAAACGCCTCTGACGTCACTCTGTGCCGCGCTGGGATTGGTAGAAGCAGCGGGCGGGTAGCGGAGCTGGAATTGTAAAGGAGGGGTGAGCGCCGGAGCGTGGGAACTGTCCCACGAAGGGGCCGCGCACCCATTGGCGGAGCTTATTTAGTGTCGCGCACCCATTGGTTGCACGAATTTCTGAAGCGCGTTCTGATTGGAGGTAGTTTGTAAACAAAGTTAGCGCAGAAGTCGTATGTGGCACTCGCAGACTACAGGAACTCGACCTGATCCAAGGCACCTAGGGTTTGAAAGGGATCAGTGGAAGACTAATAGATACGATATTATGTACGGAACCAAGAGAAAAATGTCCCTTGTAAGTAAGGTGAAAAATTATTTTAAAACGGACAAACCGATTAAATCTAGGGAAGGTGTTCTTGTCCCAGCACCCAATACTCCCGCCTCATTCATGATGTTTGACCGAGGGTACAATACCTGTGTGTGGTTGGAGAATTGGGTGAAGTACACAAAAGATGACGGAGTATTGGCTTTTCCGTTAGATGGTACTTTCAATGGTAGGATCTTATTTAATTTAAGAACCCGAATGAATGAACTGCATCCCAGACCGAGACTAACGCAGTATGAGGCATTAGAGGAATGGGAGATTGAGGCTTTTGAAAGAGAAAGACCCCGAATGGACAAGGGTTTGACCAAGTGGTACCCCAGGCAGAAACAGGAGTCCAGGGATAAAAGGATGAAACAGTGGAGACAGAGCATGATTGTTGAGGGTCTGTTTCCCATGATGCCGGCATGTCATAACATTGGAGCGGGTGAGAAAAGTACTGAAAAATGTAAGCATTGGGGGGCCCTGGGGGATTCAGATGATGAACTAATAGATGACATCTGTACCAGAAGTCCGCCACCTTACAATGAGGGAACCTGACCTTCCAGTGTAGGAGATGTTCCCCGACGCCACTTCCTAAAGGAAGAAGACAGGTCCCTGGGACTGGGAGGGGGTGGTCAAGTATTGCCCTATCCTGAAAAACCCGAACCGACGGAAACAAGGGATATATATCCCAAAGTGCCCGCAAGCCAGGAAGAAAAATATTCACGTACGAAAATCTTTTTTCCCAGACCCTTGTATGAAAGCGAAGAGAAAACATCGAATTCAGGACTGCCTTTTGTTCAACCTCCATATGGGGAAGAGCGCAGGTCCTTTAATACTGGAACTTTATTCCCGAAACCAAATTATGGGGGAGGACCAAGTGAAACGCATCCTACTGCCGCGAGTTTTACTCCTCCGTTGACCCCACAGATATTACATGACACAACTTTAAGAAGGGTACTAGTGGAAAAGGAGCAAGAGGCTCTAGCTAGACAAAGAACAGAAATAATTCAGAAAATTTCCCAGTTAAATACCAGTCCTGAGGCATTGACTATTCCAGTAACTATTGGACCGGTGGTCCCGTTATACGGAAATGGTCAGGGAAATCCGATTACTCCAGTTATGACCCCAGGCATGGCAACCCCGAGACAGGAACCGATCATCATAGATGATCAGTCCAGTGAGTGCGAGTCTGAAGTTGCGTTTTTGGAATTGCCAAACAAACAGACTGGAAAGGGAATACAGCAGAGGCATAACCCTTTTAATACAAAAGAAATTAAATTAGAGACAGCAACAGGTACTAGGAATGTCTCTCTGGTAACTCCGGATGAAATTGAGAGTTGGAGTCGTGAATTAGAGAAGCAGACTCCGCAAACAAAGCCTTTAGACCTCTACAAGCTGAGGGTCGAAATAGAAGAATTAATGGCAGGAAATGTGGGGTTGGATCGATTGAATACCTACTCTGAAGAAGAATTGTCGTTCATATGTAAAAGCTTTACAAGGAACACCAGAGTGCTCCACGAAAAACTGACCGAAACAGCAGTTAGTATGGGGGTAGATATCTCAAAATCCAAGCCCTTACAGAAACCGTACAGAGCAGACTTCTCAGACAAAGATATAGAACACCTGAATGTGGCAGGGAAGAAGTTGCAGATTAAAGAATTAATGGGGGTACTGCAGAAATGGGGAGATGTGGAAAGATGGAGAAGTAGGTGGGCGAAAAAGAGGGAAGAGGTTCGCTCCCGACAAGTGACTCCAGAGTTTGCTTTAAGAGAGGTAGAAAAACCTGAGCAGTTATGCCCCATGCGCGAAGTTCCAGGAGGGAAATATGTGCATGTCCCCTGGTCTAGGCAGGATATTGTGTCCTTCACGAACGATTTTCCAAAATTACGAGAGAAACCAGTTGACTGGTACAGGCAGGTGGAAAGGTTCGTGAAGGTACAGAAATGTCTGTGGAAAGACCTGGATGGGTTTTTCGACATTGTGGTTCCAGTAGATTTATGGACCCAGTGTAAAATAAACATAGACTGGCCGAGTGAAGAGTACCCCAGAAACAAGGAAACTGGAGAGCCATCAAAGGATGTCATGCGAAAATATGAGCAGGTAATTCAGCATTTGAAAGAAAAGGTGCCCGCAAAGGAAACTGATTGGACAAAAATAGATAGAACAACACAGGAAAGGGACGAGACAGTGCACTCCTTCTATGAGAGGTTATTGCAGGTATTTAAAACATACAGTGGTATTGATAACATCGACCTGAAGGATATGACGCACTTTATTTACAGGTTTGTAAATGGTTTAAGACCTGAAATTTGTCAGTGGATAAAAGATAATAAAATCTGTTGGCATACAAAAAAAATGGATGAGGTCCTGCGGTACGCTAAGTACTGCGAGGATGAGATGGCAGAAAAGAAAAAGGCCCTCAAGGAAAAGGTGATGTGGGCTCAGGTGAAGCTCGCAGAACAGCAGGAAAAACAATTGAGTAACATGGTTAAAAATGCTGAGAACAAAGGTCCTGGGGAAGGGGGTGGAGGAAAGCCCCGGCCCAAATTTAGCAGGGAAGAGGCTATGAAAAAATGTCCCTGCCATCAGTGCGGCGAAATTGGACACTGGCGAAACGAGTGTCCCCAATTAGTCGATGTTAATGAAAAAACTCCTGATTTAACTCCACAGACGCAGAAAGAAAGACCAAGAAAGACTCAACCCCAGGTAAAAACAGTTCAGGTGCCTCGAGCACCCAAGCAGGTATACAGGGGAAGACAGGGAGAAAATGAAGAGATAGAGGTTTGGGAAAGCGGGGAGAACAGAAATACAGCAACTTCGCAGTATCTGCTGAATGATACCTTCCTTTGTAATGATCAGGACTGACGGGGCCTGAGAGGGGAGGACGAGGAGTGCGTACTTGGCGCTTCCTTGCCGGTAGACCAGTCTGGACCATATATTGAAGGAAAGGTTGACGGAAATGATGTCACCTTTCTGTTGGACACTGGCGCTACCCGTTCTACTGTAAGAACAGTGGACGTTCCAAACCTACCCCTCTCGGGAGAAAATATCCAAGTAGTGGGTGTATCTAATCAATTGATTAGTACTCCTGTTACCGAACCAATGGAGATTTCAATTGGAAATTTTAAACAGATGCATAGATTTGTCGTCTGTGACACCAGTCCAGTGAATCTACTGGGTCGTGATTTGCTGTGCAAAATGAACTGTACCATCTTTTGCACACCAAAAGGTGTTGAAATACAGACCCCAGATGAAGACGGCATTTAT
This sequence comes from Lissotriton helveticus, assembly GCF_964261635.1. Taxonomy (NCBI): domain Eukaryota; kingdom Metazoa; phylum Chordata; class Amphibia; order Caudata; family Salamandridae; genus Lissotriton; species Lissotriton helveticus. The sequence goes on from NC_136061.1 coordinate 1,728,186,408, forward strand.
AAATTATTGTTGCTTAGACCTGACTCAGAAATTAAAAGATTGACCCTGCAGGACTTGCCCCAAGAACTACAGGAAGCCGTAAAGCCAGAGGTGTGGGATTTCACTGGAAAGGATGTGGTGAAAGATGTGGACCCCATACAGATAGCCATCAAGGACAATGCAGTATATCCTAACACTAGGCCCTACCGAATGAATGCTGAAGTGAAAGCAGGTGTCACTCTGGAAATACAAAAATTATTAGAAGGAGACATCATACAGGAAGTGATGAGCAGCCCATGCAACTCACCGATTATGGGCATCAAAAAGCCTAGTGGCAAGTATAGGGTAGTGCAGGACCTGAGAAAGGTTAACAAAATTGTAGTTCCTTGCTGCCCTATTGTCCCGAACCCTGCAGTGATATTGTACCAAATTCCTTGGGATGCTGAATGGTTCACTGTGATTGATTTATGTCATGCATTCTTTTCGATACCCCTGCACCCCGACAGCAAATTTCTTTTCTCATTTGCCTTCGAGGGTCACGTGTATTGTTGGAACCGGGTCCCTCAAGGGTATACAGAGAGCCCCTCTATCTTTAATCAGATCTTGAAAAAATGTCTAGAGACTTTGATCTTACCTGGGAACTCTGTGTTAGTACAGTACATAGACGACCTTCTACTGGCGTCTAAAAGTCACAGGGACTGTGTAGTTGACACCATTGCCCTCCTAAATCATCTGTGTGAGAAAGGGCATAAAGTGGCCCCTGACAAACTACAGTTCTGTGCGAAATCAGTGAAATATCTAGGACACCAGATAGAAAAGGGTGTCAGAAAAGTCACATCAGAAAGAGTGAGAATAATTCAAAAGATGCAGTTGCCCCGTACTCAAAAGGATGTCAGAATGTTCCTGGGGGTATTAGGATACTGCAGACAGTGGATTCTGGGATTTGCAGCCTTAGCCAGGCCCTTGATAAAAATGACCACGAGAGGAATGCCAGATGTTGTAGAGTGGGACGATGAAAGTCTAATGGCTTTCACAAGACTGAAAAACTGTCTGTGTACAGCCCCTGCGTTGGGAATGCCAGATTATTCCAAAGAGTTTGCCCTTTTCTGTGACACTCGCGATAATTGCGCATTGTCAGTCCTGACTCAAGAACATGGCACGACCAGAAGGCCTGTGGCTTATTTCTCTGCCACATTGGACCCAGTAGCTGCTGGGTTACCAGGCTGTCTGAAAGCAGTAGCTGCTACCTGTGCAAGTTTGGAACAGAGTGAGTCCATTGTCATGGGACATCCTGTGACCGTGTATGTTTCACATGGAGTGGTAATTCTATTGACCAGAACTAAAACACAGTATCTCACCCCTAGTCGGCTGACTAAATACGAGAGGATTCTTGTGGGTGCAGCAAATGTAAGCATTGTTAGGTGCGGTATTCTGAACCCTGCCACCTTACTCCCCGACCCCTTGGAAATAGAAGGTGGGGATGATGATGAACATGATTGTATTGACCTGACAGAGTTCAGTACTAAGCCACGCCCAGACATAAAAGAAGTACCATTGCCTGAGCATGATAAAGAACTATTTGTGGATGGTTCCTGTCTAAGACATGAACTAGGAGGCTTGAGTGCTGCTTATGCAGTAGTGTCTTTCACCAAAATTGAAGAAGCAGGTTACCTATATAACATCAAGTCTGCACAAGTAGCCGAATTGATAGCCATGATAAAGGCTTGCAAAATTGGGAAGGACTTACGCATAACAGTGTATACTGACAGTCAGTACTGTTATGGCGTTGTGCATGACTTTGGCCAATTATGGCTACAAAGGGAATTCATGACTTCCTCAGGTACTCCCATTCGGAATGCAAAGGTTGTTCATGACCTTTTAGAGGCCATCCAGTTGCCCAAAGAACTGGCAGTGGTAAAATGTGCTGCTCATCAAAGGAGCATGGACCGAGTATCACTGGGAAACGATTATGCTGATCGAGTGGCCCAATGGTGTGCCAAAGATCGGTATATTGTAAATCCAAAACGAGGGGGGCCAGGAACCAGCTGCCAGCTTCAGGTGTTTGAAGAAGTGCCTACGTGGGATGAAGTGAGAGAGTGGCAGGAATCGGCTCCTTGGCAAGAAAGAGAGAAATGGAAGGAGGATGGGTGTAGACCGAGACGTGTGGATGGTGTGATTTTGGGCCCAACTGGTATGCCTGTGTTACCCCGACACTTGCTTGGCACAATGGCAAGATTAATACATGAAGGATCACACATTGGTAGGGATGCCATGATTCTGGTATTTCAACAGACTTGGTACAGTAAAAAGTTCAGGAAGGTAGCAGAGTCCCTCTGCCAGAGGTGCCTGTCATGTCAACAGATGAACCCAGGCAAGAGGACAATGGTTGAACTGAGCAGGATTGGGAGATCAGGGGGTCCCTTTATAAGGATACAGACTGATTTCATCACCATGCCCCGTTGTGAAGGGAAACGATATGTCCTTGTCATTGTTTGCGTATTTTCAAAATGGGTAGAAGCTTACCCTACTCCTCAAAGTGACGCACTGACAGTAGCGAAGTGTTTACTAAAAGAACTGATACCTAGATTCGGAATACCATACATTATTGAATCAGATAAGGGTGGACATTTCCAGAATGAAATACTGGCTGAACTGTGTAAGGCCTTTGGAATACCACCCAGAGGCTTCTGGAATAGTGGAACAAGTAAATGGAACTATCAAAAACAGACTAGCAAAGCTGACAGATGCTACTGGCATGACCTGGGTGAAGGCCCTGCCCCTGGTCCTGATGGGACTGAGAAGTGTTCCTGACCGCAAGACAGGCCTAAGTCCCCATGAAATCATTATGGGAAGAGTGATGAGACAAGCATGGGTGCCAGGAAGCAAACTGTTGAGTATTACTGATGATTTGGTGCTTGAATACTGCAGAAGATTGGGTGACCAAGTGCGTTCTATCTCTCGCCAGATTGGAGACGACGGCATCCTCAATCCAACGACTCCTCTCCACAGCTTGGTTCCAGGAGACTGGGTCAAAATAAAGAAGCACACTCGATCAAGCTGTCTGGCACCAAGGTGGGGAAAGAAACGCCAAGTAATCCTGGTGACAACCACTGCAGTGAAAGTCGCAGGTGTTCCCCAGTGGATCCACGCTGGACACACCCAGAAGGTATTGCCAGACAAAGGATTTGAAGAAGAAGGGCAACCAGCAGAGGACCCTGAAGGAGCCAGACCAGAAGCAACTGACAACGAGCAGCCCAGCACCAGTCAGGTTGCAGGAACAGCAGACGTTGGCCCAGGAGTAGTTGACTACGAACTGCCAAGAATCCAGCCTGCTGAAGGGGTCCAGGAAACTGAGCCAGGAGTAGCTGAAGACGAGCTGCCAAGCATATGGCCAGAAGAATGGATACCGATGATTGATCTGACCGAAGATCCTATCAGAACAAGAGAACGACTTAGTGAAGGTAGAGAGTGGACTAGTCAGGAAAAGCAAGGCACAGGCGAAGAACCTCAGCCGCTTGAGATTCACATCAAAACTGAGGAAGGAGAAGGTCAGACAGGGACAGAGCAGGTATTCGATACACCACCGCTAACACCTGATGCAGATAAGGGAGAGACTAGAAATAGAGTGATAGTTCGAGCAGAAGAAAATCAAGAGATCGAAGTGCTTGAACAGGATCAGAGAGGGTTAAAAGAACGGGTTCAGGAAACAGAAACAGAAACAGAGACAATCGAAAGCCAAAAACAAAATATTCCTGAACAAGGCCAGATTAGCAACCAGGCAGAAGAATTTGATGCTAGCCCTGGAACTAGCCAGATAGGGGAAATAGAAGAAGAAATTGGAGAAGAATTACAACAGGATAAAGAGAACAAGAGAATAAGAGAAGAAAGTGAAGTCCAAGTACCGACTAAGAGACTAAAGAAAAGAAACAACCTTGAGCCTAGGTTTGTAAAAAGATTGAGACTTAGGATAAAGACAGTGGAAGAAAAACGTGCAGAAGCAAGAAGAAGTGCTCGGATAGCAGAGCAAGAAGAAGACTCTTCCAAAAGAAGGAGTGAGCGAATAAAAAGACAAAACAAAAAGTACAAATCTCCTGAATGGACACTGGTTTTGGAGGAGCTTGAAGATCTTGATATAACTGACGTGAGCGACGGAGAACCCGTCCCAGAGTACTCAGCTGAAGAGGAAGACGAACCACCGTGAATTTGCACAAAGTAAGCTAATTGTGTGAAGCCAAAAAGAGGGGTTCGAGAGACTCCTTCTGAGCCAAAATGTCTGATTCAACAGTGAATGGTAGACCTAGTTGCAGCCGTTTTAAGACGTGTTGCAAGGTGTGTATATGTAGTGTAGTAGTACTGATAGTTATCTGGATAGGATTAACAATTTTCATTCCCTTTGCTGTAAGTAAAGATACTAACATTGTCCCTACTGAAGTTGTAAATACCGATAATGAGGAGCTAACAACACAGAGTGTAGCACGACATGAGAGAGCTTTGAGGCAAACAAAGCAGAACTTAGAAGCATCAGATGAGGGAGGACTACATTATCATGGAATGAAGAACAGGACACACTTAAATGTTTTCGCAAACTTGTTAATACACTATGTAGAGACTATGGAAATTGAAGATTGCTATGTCTGCATGAAGCTACCTACTTCGGTGGCTGAGGGCGTGACATACCATCATCTGCCATTGACATATGGAATCTCCTGTAGCATTTTAGCTAGTTTATTCTATAAAAGAGGACCGTTACAGTACTATTACTCTAACAATGACGTGATCTTTTCTGAACTTCCTATACGTGGGAACTTGAATCCTGTACATACCAAAACTGACACCATAAGATATATGGGAGACTACTTTCTGACTATAGGTAACATTGACATAGCAGACGCACACAGAGATAACTTGACTTGTTCTTTGCGTGAGCAGGAAAAGATGTTCCTGAACATGGCAGAGAAAAGGAGAATTAAAATTCAAAAGAAGGCTAATGACGAAAGTCAGAAAAAGCCAAAGTGGGCAGAGAACATGGAAGGCACCTCATCTGGTGGAGCGGGTCCTGCTCTGTTGCTGGATTTTGAAAAGAAAGGCAAGCTATGTCTTCACCGCGAGAAGACTAGCTATTATAATAATGTTTTCATTGGTTCCAGTGAATGCGAACATAATTACAAGGTAATTGGAGGTTGGGGTTTCAAAAATGGGTCAGAGCCTGTGTTTCCGGGAATTTATTATATTTGTGGGGACAAGGCTTATTTCAAATTGCCGGATCACTGGTATGGAAGCTGCTACTTTGGCATTGTCTTCCCGAAAATATACCATGTGAATGGAAAAGCTGGAAGCAATGAAGATACTAATGGCTTAGTGCGTAGTAAAAGAGAAAGTATAGGTGAAATTATGGGTAGTATTTTCAGTGCACTGATACCTGGAGTGGGAGTGGTTCTGAACACTCACAGAATTTGCAAATTGTCTACTATAGTAGATGTGCTGTCTACTGAAACAGCTCATGGATTTCTGCTGGTCAATACCGAAATGGTTGCGATCAGATCAATGGTTTTACAAAATCGACTTGCTCTTGACACCTTATTAGCGAAAGAGGGCGGAGTCTGCCGGATGTTGAAGGCGCAACATTGTTGCACTTATATTCCGGATAAAAGTGTACAGATCAAAAGATATGTGAAAAACATTACTAATTTGGCAAAGGAACTCAAACCACTCGAGGTTGATAGTGCCTGGAAGAGACTGGTAGATGGTCTCTCAAATGTAGGTCATTGGCTTGCTAGCATAGGTAAAAGCTTATTATTCAAAATTCTGATGCCAATTGGTATTATAGGTCTTATTATACTTTCCATTTTCTTATGCTGTAAATACCGCAAGCGCACCAAAAAGCACGAGGTAAATGCAAGAGGAGTGAAACGAAGTGTGGATGAGATTGAATTAGAGGAAGTGAATGATCAGATATACAAAAAGGTGAAGACTTCTCACCCTGCTAAAACTGAGAGAGAAAAGTTAGAACGGCTGCTGGAAGAAATAGAACTTTATAAAGTATGAAAGAAAGTTGGCATCTGGTTCCATTATAATTTGTGATGATAGTAAATATCATCAAAGAGGGGATTGATGAAGCAAAGCTTCGCATATTTTGCGGCTTGCCGAAGTCAAGAACCTCGTTTATGTGTAATAAGGTAACAAAATGTATGTTTTACTAACATTTATTCTGTTTAGGCAAAGTTCCCGAAGCTTGCCTATGTGTATTTCTAATGAATTTAATCCGTGTCCTCTAATATGGCCGCCGCTTGTATTTTAGTTACTGCGCATGCGTCAGCCACACTCACGTGTCCTGATGCGTCTGCAGAAGTGGAGGGAAAGTTATGCGCATGCGTAATTCATAGCTGTGCTTATCATGTGGTACTGCTCGTGCCACTGCTCTTGTGCCCGTGTCAATGTAGCTAACATTTAATGCAATAATTTTATTTCTTGATGATGAGTTAAAAGTACAAACCCTGTGATGTGTTTTCATAATGACATTATTATGTATTAATTTGTTTTCGTTTACTTTTCATGTACCGTGGGGAATGGGGGTCCAAACTGATTGGGAGCCATATTGACGGTCTCTTCTGCGCATGACCAGGGAGCATTGAAAAGTGGCCACTTTGGACAGTGGAACTCAGCCAGCTGGCAGCCACAGTCAAGATGCGCCTGGGAAAGCCACCTCTGCGCTACGAGAACGCCGAATGTTGCTCCTCATGTGTTACAATGTTAATTTCCTGCACAGTTCTCATGAGAACCCCAAACCTGCTAGGCGGTACCCAAATATGTTAATGAAGGCTTCAAATCGTGTATTGTGATTGGTGTGTTACCCAAATCCTACCTTAGGACCAATCCAAATTGAGGGATTTTGACACTTTGCAACATTGGGGGGTGGTACACTATCCCCAAACTGTATATCTACCCTGGGTTCACCTAGTGAACCGTCCGACTTGTCTGGTTTAGCTGACCTGTCACTGACCCAACGCACTCAATAGGTGACTGAAGATACAGAGCGCTGCGGAGCACTCTGTCCGAATTTGACCATAGGCTAAGGTTCTACTGAACCTTAAAGTGCTGGCAAAGCACTTAGCTGGGAGTTCGCTGACCCAATCGGGGTCTTGATCGATAGCTGCAGAGCGGGTGGAGCGCAGGCGTTGCTTCCGAACTGTGGGTTCCGGTCCTGTCCTGAAGAGGGTCCTGTCCTGAGGGTTTGCTGTCCTGTCCTGAGGGTCCTGTCCTGATTCCTATTCCGAGGGTATCCTGTCCTATCCGGGGTGTCCATTCTGCACCTGCTGTCCTTTGAGGGGTATCCTTCCTTGAGGGTTTCCTGTCCTTAACTGACCCGTGGCCAGGGTTTGGTTTCCACACCTTTCTAGGTAAATATTGCTCTGAAAACTCTTGAAATTCTTGCACCTTCTGAATTTCTAACTTTTGCTTTAATAAAGTTCAACATTGCACATGTGATATTTTCCATGCCTTTCTGCAACTATTGAAAGTCATTTATATTTTTTCCATAAGTTTATTCCTATGTCTTCTCATTTGTTAGAAATTATATTTTGCATAGCAGTGTGTCATTTCCTGATATGGTCTAGAACTTCGTTGCCTAGATTGTTCAAAGGCCCATTCACCTTAAGTGAAGCGTGTTATTCATTATAAACTCTCCTATAGTCACCCACACTTAGGCTATCCCTGTTTAGATAATACTGACTTGCATAGTATCTTTTCTCGTTACATTTTATTGGTACTTTGATGATTACTCTGTCATTATTTCTTTATGTCTATGTGATTTACGTTATCTTGGTTATTGATTGCCTTGTTTTATTGTACCTCATGCAAGAAAATAATGAACTTTAGATAAACATTTTAAAACTTCCAGTTGTCCGTGGTCATTTAAACAGTATTTGAATGTTATTGGTTGGGTTTGTATTTTGCTGCCTTTCCTTTACAGCTAGCTCCCTGATTCATTGTGGTCATTAGGCACCCGCATCGGTGGATGGTAAGTCGGGTGCACCGAAAATTGGTAGCAGGGAACACACACACACCAACTTGGTAGAGCTCGTGAAGTCACCCGATCGATGTATATGGTGATTTGAAAAGTATATGGGCCCTGAAGCCGGAAACGGCGAAAACTATTGGTCGGGTGGCCTCGCGCGCTCTATCACCTGCGCTGCAGGGATGATTGTTTATGTGCAGGAAGGAACACCTTCCTGCACATACACAATCTTGAAAGACGATTTGCCGTTTCTATGTGTGCGCAGAATGCAGCAGACATAGAAAAAGCAAAATACAAGGAGAAATTAATAATTTCTCCTCGTATCTGCATCCGAAGACCAGGTTTTACCTGGCCTTAGTTTTTGGCGCAGCTCCATCCTTGTAAATATGGGGCAGCATCAAAAAGCAATGGGTGTTGCAGCGGAACACTCACTGCAACACCAAATTGCACTCCCCTTTTATGCTAAGTGAAACGTGAAATGGGGCCTTATTTACAAGGCAGCATTACGCCACTTTAAGTGGCTTAACACTGCTTTGTAAATAAGAAAGGGATGATATCGTCAACAGACCGTCACTAAAAGTGATGGTCTGGTGGCAATATCCCCTTGTAATATGCACCCAGGTTTTATTTGTTCTTAGTTTTTGGCGCTGCCCCATCCTTGCCTATATGGGGCAGCTTCAAAAAGCTATGGGTGTTGCGGTGGAATGCCCACAGCAACATCCATTGTCCGCACCCTTTGTTGAAGCAGACTGCTGCTGTAAGAGGCATATTTACAAGGTGGCGTTAAGCCACGTTACGCACCTTGTAAATATGGAGGAGAGAGCAATGTCACTGGAGCATCAGAAGAAGTGACGATCCAGTGGTGTTAGGGGCTTGTAAATATGCCCCTCTCTGTGTATACCTTGCATCCGTGTCTGTGCATGTACCCCTTGAGATTGTGTGTTTGTGTGTGTATGTACGTGTGTCCCTTGCGACATAACACTCTGCACATGATCATTAGAGGGTTTTTTGTTGTACTACCGGGACACTGCCTATTTAATAGTTAAACGTTGTCTCGTTAATTTTGGAAAAGTGCCTCCAAGGAGCAAAATGGAATTAAAAGCTGTTGACAGGAACTTTATAGCTCGCAGTTTTATGATTGTGTATGTAGAGCGCCACATTTACATAAAATACGTTTCTTTGTGCATATAAAACGTATCTCCTCTTATAAATGATTTCCCTCTGTCAAGGTTTCAGGATGGTCTCTGGTAAAGAAACACATATCCCCAGTGGTGTCCAAATGAAGGCACATATTCCCTGGCCTTAACTCTATTAGGTAAAATCTGTATGCAGATTGAATGTACATAAAATTTGATATTTTATGCAGAGTTTCTGATTGCTAAGTGACTCAATATGAAAATGTATTAGTGTGCTAATAGATTGTCCAGACATCAGCATTTCCATTCTTCTGTAGCAAATTCATCCTGCCTGACGACTTTACAGGCAAAATGTTGATGTCCATATCCTGCTGAATCATTCTCAAAGCTACTTCACCCTGATAGCACCATAAAAAAAAACGTAATTGCGTCATAACCTTATACTTAGGCAACCTCAATCTACTCTCTTTCAACCAAATTCTGCCCCTAAGGAAGTAAACCGATAAGCAGGATGCTGTCTCCTAAATCTTAATAAATACGGCCGGGGGGTCTTGCGACCTCCCGCCTTCCAAAGATAACCATGTCTCATGTTCATGTGTCCGGGGGTTGGTGTGGTCATAGGGAAGGGGCGGCAGCCAGTCACTGACCATGTTCATCCTGCCTGTAGACTTTACAGGCAAAATGTTGATGTCCATATCCTGCTGAATCATTCTCAAAGCTACTTCACCCTGATAGCACCATAAAAAAAAACGTAATTGCGTCATAACCTTATACTTAGGCAACCTCAATCTACTCTCTTTCAACCAAATTCTGCCCCTAAGGAAGTAAACCGATAAGCAGGATGCTGTCTCCTCAGGGCATCTTTGAAATCAGCAAAAATCCTGAAATAACTGCAGCAGCCTGTCACACTCAAATTCTCATTGTTTCACTCACAATCAGAGGACCAACTAATGCATCACCTCCTCTAATGAACCTGACATCAGATTCACCGGTTGTAAGAAGATAGTGGAATGCTCAAAGAAGTCGATGTATGTTAAACATCCCTTAAACATTGCTTTATCTACATAGTTACATTTGTTGATCTGAATACCAGTCAGCTCCTGTGGATGAACTAGGAGCAAGTAGAAAGTCAACATATGACCACACTTTTCTCTGTTGAACTTTAACACTCTTTGTCTGTAACTCCTTTGCTTGATCTACAACTTCCTATGCCATTATAAGTCCTGCAGACCAATAGAGCCATTCACCAATTTCCCTTTGGGCCAAGAGAAATGGTGAATTCATCTAACTTCACCTTTCGCTGTCTTTGGAGCCAACCACAATAGTAGAACTATCGAGGCCGATCAATTAAACTCTTCTCAAGTGGTCCGGCAACTCTCACTTCAGCATCTCCTTCTCTTGCTTTCTCCTCACCACTTCCGGAATTTCTTTGCCTGACTTCCAATTCTTCTCTATTACCTCCCTCTAGGCTCCTTGAGCATAAAAGAAAGTAAACCTCAAAATGTTTCTCCAAGACTCTTGCCCCCCTCCCTACCCAGATAACGGTCCTGGAGTAGATGTTGTTTTATATCAATCGTTCCTCACTCCTACCAAAATGGCCTGGATGCCTAACACAGATGCTCTCAATCTGTGCTGCATTCTGTGTCCTCGGCTCTGCCCATTAGTGCCATGTGAAGTTTGTTATACCTGCTGCTCAGCCAGTGTGAGTGTGGTGTGGAATGTTGGGGTGGATGATGCTGTGGAATGTTGGATGAGTGGAGTTTGTCAGTTGGGAGAATGGGCGGAGCAGCAGGAAGGCTGCTCCTGGTGCGGATCACTGTAACTTTATCCGAAACCTACTATCTGAATAAATACCATCTTAAGCTCACTATGGAACTGGACCGTGTCTTCATTACAACATTTTGGTGACAATGTTTTGTTTCATTTCTTTCAATTTCTTTGTGTCCGATATCTTTGCATTGTACCTTTTGGGAAATGTATAATTTTGAATGTTGTAATGTTGGGACACTTATAAAATTGGTGGTATTATCTTTATTGAAGGGTGTCTTCCACCACCATAGTGTTCATTTACTTTTAAAGTGGTATGAAGGGGGCTGTCAATTAGGGGTTTAACCCTTTAGTCATCCACATTTTGGTGGGCATGGGTTGTTGTGAGTTGGTCACAAGTGACTTTTGGGTGTTTTTGACACTCTGTTACCACCTGTGAATGTTTTGCCGAGCTGCTTTTCATGTATGAAGTCACTCTGGTTTATCCCCTAGTCTCTGTTCTGAGAGTGTGTGTATCTCTCTGTTGGGGGTATGTGTATGAGTTGGCTCTTAGGTTCTGAGCCTCTCTAGCCTACCACTATTTTAGTGGTTGTGGCTGACATTGGTGCTTTGTGGGCAATGTGTTGTAGTTGGCCCCTTGTTGTTATTGTGGGAGTGTGTGTATCTCTCACTGTTGGGGGTGTGTGTGTGAGATGGCTCTTTGTGTCGGAGCATCTCTGACCTATCACTATTTATGTGGTTGTGGGTTGGCTTTGGTTTGCCTCCCTTGTGGGCATTGGTTGGAGTCGACTGTGTTTTTCAGTCACTTGTGTCTACCACTTTTGTGTGGTTGGTTGGTGAAGTTCACTTCACCTGTGGCTTTGCGTTTTCGTTAGGCATTTTCTGTGTGCTTGTCCTCTCTTTCCTCCCTCCCTTTAAGCATGAGCGTTTTTGTCCTGGTTGAGCTTGTGTGTCCTGTGGTGTGCTTTCTTCTGCACCGTTGTGGTTTGTGCCCTGGTGTTCACGTTCATTTTCGGCCTGGCCAGCTGATATGTTTGTGCCTCGGGTTGGTTGGTTGTGCGTGGTGTAGGAGTTTGTAGGTTTGTTTGGTTTTGTGTGGTATGGTGGGAGATTAGTGTGGAAAGGGAGTGGATGTGTGTAAAGGTTGTCTTTCTGTCTTAAGATTGATTTACCTGTCCAGTTTATTAATTTCTTCTATGCAGGTATGTGGGTTTGCATTGATGTTTTACTGTTGCTTTGCCTTTTGTTGACATTCATGCGAATTGCCATTTTCTCCTGTGCTTTCTTGCCTAAGCCTATTGCTCTGTGTTTAACTTACTTTTCATTCTTTCTGGTTTGTCCTCAACCATTCTCATGTCTTTGCAATGGTACCTTTTCAGATTTATGTGCTTGGTATTTTCTCTTTGATGTGCTTTTCCCATGGATCATTGCATTATGTTTTGTTTAATATGAAGAAGGGAGAAGTGTTGTACCTGCTCCTCAGCCAGTGTGTGTGTGGTGTGGAATATTGGAGTGGATGATGCTGTGGAATGTTTGATGAGTGGAGTTTGTCAGTTGGGAGAATGGGCTGAGCAGCAGGAAGGCTGATCCTTGTGGGGCTCACTGTACCTTTATCCTGAACCTACTATCTGAATAAATACTATCTTAAGCTTACCATGGAACTGGACCGTGTCTTCATTACAACAAAGTTCTGTTGTGACAGTCCATGTCATTTACCGCTCCCAATTGTAGACTGCCATCCTACTCCTGTATGCTAATCAATTCAATTCAATTCAAAACCTTTATTCGACCTATCTGTAGGTCATAAAAGAAACCACACTACAGTGATACAAAAATATATATAAAATGACATGTAGATAAAAGAAGAGCAGCCAAATATCAATATGAACTTGTAAGGTGCATGATCTAAATACTTAATTCCAATGCAGTAAATTCATATGCACATTTTAGAAACTTCTAGTAGGCTAAAATATAAAACGTCTTAAAAATACTATGAAAGTTAAAAAACTGAGCGCAACCGATGTGCAGTTACCTAATAGCTGATTTTAAAAAAGCATAGACACAAAAACACATTTCAGGCGAACTTAAAAACTGCAAATGAAGCAAAGCTACTCTGCATTGTTGAAATCCTAATTTATAAAGCAGGGGTTTCAAAAAGTGCTTACGAGGCAAACTGTGCAATTTGCAGAAAAACATAAAGTGCAGTAGTGCTTGTGCAGATTAATTGTCACATGCGCAGGGTGCAACTATATTCCCCACTAAATCTGGAATGTTGTTAAAATACAAAGACCAGTATATGGGACCTGCACTAAAATGAAGGAGAAGTAAAAGTTCCCATTGTGTGAGATCAAGGGTTAGATAATGGGGGTTTCACCTGTAGCTAAGGATCTTTAATATTTCAGAACTGAAGATTTATCTAGTTTATTTTTTAATCTTAGGTCTTTGCGATATTCCATAAAGGCTATTTTCACTTTTAACTTATCAGCCTTAGAGAAACTGCTGGGCTCAGTAACCAAGGAAAGACAATCCCAGGGATGCTAGGCTAACCCAAATGTAGTACAACCATGGGATGGAAAAAGCCTTTTTAAGATTGAGACATAATAGGATGATATCGTACATAGCGTTGCAGCCGGATTAGTTCAGATGCTAACACACAACAAAAAAGGTGCCAAGTGGATCTTATCTAGAATAAATTCCTGATTCATCTGTGAGTGGACAATGCAACATGCGGCGAAGGAATCGATTCTTGTCTACTTGTACGGAGCAACTTTAATTAAAGCACCACACACCTGCATCATAAGTAGCAGTGCTAATACATCGTGAATTATACACCTTTAAGGCTGGCAAGATATTCCCTCTGGTACCGAGTCTAATAAGATTGCACACTGTCCCTGCAGCTCTAGAAAGTTAATGACTAGAGTTGTTAATATGGGAGTGCCAAAACCCTGAAGAACTAAAGGTCACGCCCAGATAACACCAGTCGTCTAAACCGCTAAGTGCATGCCCCTTAATAATAATGTTATTTAATCTTGATTTACCAGGCCCACATGACATGATGTGCAAATTAATTTAATTCGTTTTTTATTCAAGATCTTGCATGAAAAGGGGAAAGCGGTCCACCTGCTTCCTCAGTGCGTTCGGAGTAAAGTATAAAAGGTCTGCATTGTCTGCGTAGAGTAAGGCAGGCACAGAAGTGCCCTCCATTTTATGAGTAACAACTTGGGTAGAATTTGAGATGTTAGCCCATTTATGTAAAAAATAATAAGTAGAGGTGCCAATGTTCACCCTTACCGCATACCCTTTTTCAATGGTAAATCAGGTGAAAGCTCGCCTTGAGTAGTTAAGCGCACTCTAGCAGGCAAATCAGCATTTAGGAAATACAAAAGATTCACCAGAGAAGGGTCCACTCCTTCATCCAGCAACATTAGCCACAATTTGTTTGTGTTAACTGCATCAAATGCAGTGGACAGATCCATAAAGGCGAGATAGACAGGGCAACGTCTGGCAGGGATGTACTTGCTAACTGTCAGGGCTAGCTTCAAACATTGTTCATTTGTACCTACGTTTGGGTGGAATCCAAATCGAAAAGGAGAGAGGATGCCCTTGTTGCCCACCCAGCTGACTAAACGGTCATATATGACTCTGCCAATGATTTTAACTGTACTGTCAATGAGGGAAATAGGGCAATTAGGAGACATATGCATGGTAATCTAAAAGCCCAACCTGCAACCCTTGACCGTGACAACTGTGGTACAAAATGTATTGGCCTTCACAGCCCCCATGTTGAATCACCGGACAGAAATCCCGTATCATATGAGGACCGGAGGATTGGGTTAAAGTTTTTTTTAAAACCAGCTTGATTTTTAAAGAGAGGTGCATTTGTGGGAAGGTTTATGTGGCAAAGAAAGGACTCAATGTTTTGGAGTGGTATCAGCAAGGACTTTTTGACATAACTCTCAGTCCAGGAACCAAAGAACAAGTGTCAATGGTTGATGAGTGTAATCAGGATGAGGGTCTGACAGTGTAGGCCAAGAGATTCAAGAGCAATGTTGCTGAACATTTGGGGTGCATTAAGGGATTTAAACATATAATCAAAGTAAAAGATCTTGCAATCCCAGTTAAGCATAACTGCGTAATGTGCACTATAGCATCATGGACGATCATTCGGATGAACTTAAAAGGTTGTGTGAGTCTGGGGTTATCAAACCTGTGGAGTCTTCCTTATGGTTGTCTCCATTAGTCGTAGCCCGCAAGAAGAATGGGAGCCTCAGAGTGTGCATTGACTTGTGCAGTCTGAATAAAGAAATATGAGTTGACTCCCATCCTCTTCCCCCGATAGATGCCATTCTTTCTAAATTTGCAGGTGGAATTGGATGCAAGTTGTAAGCACTTGACTGCTTTTGTTTCCCAGTAGAGGCCTTTCAATTTCAGAGCAGAGCCGGACTGGCCATAGCGGGCACCGGGCACTCCCCCGGTGCGATGCACAGGTGGGGGCAGGTTTTGGGCCCCTGGGGGCCGTTATTGTTACAGGGCTGTTTTTGCATAGCTGCAAAATCGGCCCTCTACCAAAATCGGCCGAAACCGGCCCCAGCAAAGAGCTCTGCGGTACCTCCAACCCCCCCCCCCCCCGCGGCCGTGCACTTTGCCAGTGCCGGTTGTGGTTCCCAGTCCGGCCCTGTATAAGAGGATGCCTTTTGGGCTGGCTTCGGCCGCCTCAGCATTCCAGAGCATCATGGAAAATGTTTTGCATGGTCTGGATTGCTTTCTTTTATCTCCTATCTTCGACATGCCACATAAAAAGCACACAAAGGCAGCATATACAATTGTGGAAAAAAGAACCCTGAAATCCAAAATCTAGTACAACCCGAAATTCAGATCACCCCAAAATTTAAAAATAGAGGTTCCGCTTCATCACCCTTATCTTGCGATAAGAGACACCTCACTACTCAACATTAGACCCAAAATTAGTTTTAGCAGAGTAATAACATAGTGAATGGAACCACTCAATAACTGAGTTGTAGATCAATAACAAAGTAAAGGGTTTTATTATAAAAATCTCAAAATACGCATTACAGTGAAATGCAAAATATATGCCAAGAAGGCTCAGATACAGAGTACTTAGACAGAAATTAGATTTTTATTCTAAGTCCCAATATGCAGCAGAAATCATAAGAGGAACGAACAGTATACCTAGAGCAAAAAGGAAAGTCTCTGAATAAATGGAGAGTGTCTCTAGTAGGTCAGGAAACTCTCTGGCTCACTACCAAAACCAGGCGGTTTTATACACATTTTATAAATAGGTACTTAGCCAAAAACTGCAAATTCAGCATGGCATGAGTGATAACATACATTGAGCAATTCATAATTTAGATAGTCAGGAATAGACATATAACACTAGCCCGTTTCTAAAGAAAGGAAAAGTCCAGCACCTTCTGCAGCAACAACGTAGCCCAGAGATGCAGAACACAATATGAAACATTTTTCGAACAAAGACCCATACACTAGTATATTCTAATAGGCCCAAATCACAACTTTATGCGGAAATATCCTTGGGACTGAAACATTCGGTACACAAAGGAAGGTTCATTCACAATACAGGCTCTCTAAGGAAAATAATCTGTTGCATTAGTGTGAAATGCTCGGTGAAAACTGTGGAGACAGAAGACACGCAAGGGAGCATTGATTGGGAGGGGTAATGAGCAGGAGCAAGATAAACAGAAGACTAGAACAGCATCAAACAGTGTCTATGCAAAAATGTGGCACAGCAAAACTACATTAATAAACACACCGCTATACACCTAATACAAAGTGGTTTAAGTGCAACATTAAGTATTCATCATTTACAACTAAATCTATCATGAAAATCATTCGTTTTCAAAAACAATTCATCACATAAAATTGCACATTTAGAAAATCTTACTACAGGGTGCTGGGACAAGGGCAGGCTGCTGCATGCACTCATCTTGTGTTAGAGGTATAAGAGTGACTTTTCTCCTAGAGGCCTATAAATGTGCTCCCTGGCTGGTGCACAGCACCAAATGTTTGGAGCATTTGTTCCAGCTTCTAGTTGTGTGGAAAGGAAATGGCAAACAGTTGTTTTAAATTCTGATACTTCCTCAGGCAGCACTTATGTTTCTTTAAGTTATTGCAACTAGTGTTCTGACTTATTTTTAACCTGAATCACTTGCACTAGGCTTTTGAAATTCTGTTCAGTTTCCTGTGAAAAGTTTGAAAAATAAAGCACACCATTTCTAAAGACTAAACATACGGATTGACTAAACCACATTGCGTGACAAAAGGTGTATCATGGGAACATAACTTTATTTAGATCTGGTAAGTATCTATACAGGTATAATTGAGGACTACAAGTTACTAAGTAACTATTATATGAATTTTTCACATTGTCATCAAACTGTGTTGATTTAATTTCTTGCAGGTTTTGGCCCCTGGTGAAATCTAGGAGTGCCTACACGGGTATAATCGTGAGTTTTTACACTTTTCACATACATATCCTCACGGAGAGGACACGCCTTAGCGCGCTTGGACCACCGGGGGATTAATTTGGTCCTGAAGAAAGCTGAGAAAAATTTCGCATTACACAGCTGAAACATGTTGACCTATTTTTATTAGGACTCAGCGGTTCAAATAAAGACCGCGGCTCAGTTCTTTTTACTTGTTTTTAATGAGACCAGCGGTACATTTAATAAAGTTGTTTATGGTATAGCTGTTATCTTTTAACTTTGCACTTACCACACTTGAGCACACTTTTTTTCATTAAAAAAAAACCAGCTCCGCTGTAAATCAGGCGTTGTAGCACACTGGGGGGACATTCGGTCTCCCCAGTGGGAACCCTATGATGAAGCATGTCACCACTAGGGTGAGTGAGGGTTCTTCTTAAGAAATAGAGTTTCTTTTCCTTCCCACCGTTTTCACGTTTTGCTTTGATCACTATTTGGTAGTTTTTAGGCCTTTGTTGTATCACGATAATATGATTACAGCACCTTGAGTCACTCTTATGTTGTTGCTATATAAACATACGGAATATCTTAAGACATGTTTGCTTTTCCTCCACTATTTTGAAATGTTTTTCTTACGTTTTTAACAAGTCTTTGCAAACAAGCACTGGCAAAGCCAATAGCTCAGGATTCACATTATGAAGGAATGCGAAACCTATTGGCTTTGCCAATGTTTGCTTTTAATGCGACAGTGCTGGCACTTCTCATTACTGGTTCTACTATATTATGAACCAGTCTCACCATTCGTTTGTGTGGTTCATTTACTGATGTTAGGGTATTTGCTGGGATTTGGCTTTGCTTTTAATAAGACAGTTACAGCAACTAGCAACAGTATTGTTGTATCTTTTTTGAGACAATACCAGCAAATCAGTAGTGTTGCTACACATTTAATCAGACAGTACCTGTCAAACGCATTGCTACACAATAAATGGGGTAGTACCAGCATTTCATTTCACACATATCACTGTGTTTTTTGAAGTTCAAAGATGTTCATGAGTTATCCTGTGAATGCATATTACAATAAAAATGCATTTCAGAATAATCAGATTAGAGGACATGTAAGCCCTTACGTTCAGTCCTGCAGTAAAATATTGGATTTGGAAAAGCCGCTATAATGCGGTAACCTATAAAAAAAAAGATATGTTTCACTTAAAAATTGTTCCACATACAAAATTAGCTCCAAAAAATTAACGAATGTGATAAAACTGTATGCACTAACTTCACATGCAAATTTACTGCATGCAAAATAAGCAGATGGGCATAACATGCATGATAAAAACACACTAAAAGGCTATTTACGACTTTGAAAGTGCCTCTAATTATTCTAGATGCTTGATGGATGCAACTTGGACTCAAGAGGACCTACTGGCAAGCCTCATAGCATGCTCGAAGTCTGATGCCTGAGGAGGCGAGCATAAAAGAGGAGAAACATCTCCAAGGTGTGCACCAGGTTTCAATCAATCAATCAATCAGTACATTTGTAGAGCACACTACTCACCTGTGAGCATCTCAGGGCGCTGGGGGCGGAGGGGTGCTGCTACTTCTTGAATAGCCAGGTCTTAAGAAGCCTCCTGAAGGTTAATAGGTCCTGGGTCTGCCGTAGGAGGATGGGGAGTGTGTTCCAGGTCTTGGCGGTGAGGTGGGAGAACGATCTGCCGCCGGTGGTCGCTCCTCGGATGCGGGGGATGGTGGGGAGGGCGAGGTCAGCGGAGCGAAGCTGGCGGGTGGGGGTGTAGAAGGTGAGTCGTCTGGTATGATATGCTGGTCCGGTGTTGTGGAGCGCCTTGTGTGCATGGGTGAGGAGCTTGAAGGTGATCCTCTTGTTGATGGGAAGCCAGTGCAGTTCTCTCAGGTGAGGTGTGATGTGGCTGTGGCGAGGGGTGTCGAGGATCAGGTGTGCAGAGGTGTTCTGTATGCATTGTAGTTATTTCAGGAGTTTGGCCAAGGCTCCTGCGTAGAGGGCGTTTCTGTAGTTCAGACTGCTGCTGAAGAGGGCCTGGGTGACCGTTCTTGTTTCGGTGGGGATCCATCTGTAGATCTTGCGAAGCATGCGGAGGGTGTTGAAGCAGGAGGACGAGACGGCGTTGACTTGCATGGTCATGGAGAGTGTTGAGTCAAGGATAAACCCCAGGTTGCGTGCGTGGTCGGTGGGTGTCGGTGCTGCTCCCAGGAGTCGTCCCAGGCTGAGGGGGTGGAGCCGAGGATGAGGACCTCTGTCTTGTCCGAGTTCAGCTTCAGACGGCTGTTCTTCATCCACTCGGCGACAGCTTTCATTCCTTCATGGAGGTTGGTTTTGGCGGTGAGGGGGTCCTTGGTGCGGGAGAGGATCAGCTGGGTGTCATCGGCATAGGAGATAATGTTGAGGTCATGCCATTGGGCGACGAGGGTGAGCTGTGCCATGTAGATGTTGGACAATGTCGGGCTAAGGGATGATTCTTGGGGTACGCTGCAGATGATCTCGGAGTCTTCGGAACAGAAAGGGGAGGTGGACGCTCTGGGTTCTGCCAGAAAGGAAGGAGGGGGTCCATTCCAGAGCCTTGTCTCGGATCCCTGTGTTGTGGAGGCCTGTGCGTAGGGTGCGGTGGCAGACAGTGTCGAAGGTGGCTGATAGGTCCAGGAAGATGAGGGCTGCGGTTTTGCGGTTGTCAAGCAGGGCCCTGATGTCATCAGTGGCGGCGATGAGGGCAGTCTTGGTACTGGGGTTGCTGCGGGACTGGGACGTGTCCAGGTTGTAGTTCTCCTCGAGTTAGCAGGTCAGATGTCTGTTGACAGTCTTCTCGATGACCTTCGCCGGGAACTGGAGCAGGGAGGTCCACCTTGGGTTTCATTAGTAAGGTGTTGATCTCGGCGTGCTTCCAGCTCTTCAGGAAGGTCACGGCCTTGAAGGAGATGGTAATGGTCTTGCGGAGATTGGGTGCAATGGTGGCGCTAACTTTGTTGAAGATGTGGTGTGGACATGGGTCCAACGGGGATCCTGAGGGGATTGTGTTCATGATTTTGATGCTGTTGTTATCGTTTATGTTGGTTCAGGTGAGCAGGGGATCGCTGTGGGTGGTGGTTGCGGGGTCTGAGGTGTTGGTGGTTGTCGGAGCGGTCAGGTTGTTGAAGGTGTCGTGGATGTCAGCGATCTTGCGATGGAGGAAGGTGGCAAGGGAGTCGCACAGGTCTTGCGATGGTGGGATGTTGTTGGTGTTGGAGCTGGGGTTGGAGAGTTCCTTCACGTGGGGAACATCCTTTACGACGCGGATGTTACCCCGCGCTACCATTACGACGCCTCTCTTACAACGCAAGTTGTAACCATGACTTGCGCTGGAGGGCGCTCAAGGACAAGGAATAGTTAATTTACTATTCCAACACCTTCCCTACTATTCACGGGGACTGGTGTTGGAATAGTAAATTAAGTAAATGAAGGGGGTGCTTGCAAAAAGCTCCACTCCTGCTGTTCTTACAGGGGCCGATATTGCAGCACTGCTGCAAAATTGGACCCCAGTAAGAAAAGCTGGTCCTGCAGGCACATAACTGGCCCTTACTCCCCGGGCATACCGGGGAAATGCCCAGTGCCCGCTACGGCCAGTCCTGCCCTGGGTACCAGCTAGAAACATGATTTATTTTACATTATTTGGTGGAGTTGCTAAAAGGGCATGAACAGAGTGGGGATGAAAGTCTTGGAGACTTTTGTCTCCATGTCATGCTAGGCTCAAAATGTTTTACTAGTAAAGGTAATTACAGACTTAGCTTACGGCACTGGAGCAATGCGAGCAGTACAATAGTCGTGTAAGGGCTGAACTGCAAAATATTTATGTTCCAAAGGCGAATTCCATCTTTCCTAGGAAACATAACATTGGTATAGACAGTGTTACCTAATTATTTTATTTACACGGGTGATCACTAGAATTATGCGATTTTGCAGTTGCAGCACTTTCCGAATTACTATGGACTTGCCACTTTTAGCACATAATCCATCATCTGCAGCTTTTAACGAAAATAAATCTTTATAGCTCAAACAAATCAAATGTACTAAAAAGACACTGAACATGTTACTGCACAGTGGGAAGCCATTCTTACAGGTTGACTGGTCATCTTCCTGTTGCTTATTCTTGTATTTAGGTATTAAACTGGTACTAATGGGTAGGAACTTTTGCTCAGACAGTGTTAACGTGTAAAAATGACAAAATAATCAAGTAATACTACATAAAAATATGCAGCATTACGCCGCATAATTTGTTTTTTTCCCACATAGTTTAGTCAACCCTGCCACATAATTTAGTCAACCCCCGCCACAAAATTGGTCCTTCCAATCCCTGCTGCATAGTTCCAGCGGTCCTTATTATAAGGTACATTCTTTGACGTTAGACCAAATTGAAAAGAGTGATATGAAAAAGCTTCTACTCCTGTTAGGTTTGAGGTAATGTCAGACTTGTCGGGCCATCATTCACGTGAGGAGGGCAAAAATCCAGAAGGACCCTGGCAATAATTTTGGGCTCTGCACTTTGTACTTGCTAACACAAACATCTGAGTTTTCTGTATAAAGCAACATGCAATCAACATATTATCACAAGATTTAAGCCCCTGTTAATACCAAAGAAGAGGATAAATCAATCAGTCCTGTTGGGAAAAGATACCTCTATCACCCGTCTGATAATTAAGCAGCACTGAAGGCTCAATTCCAGACGTCTTGCCGCTGTGTGCATTTCCTCAGAGATTGTCTGACATCAGCTGAGTATAAAAATTAGCCCAGCAAGCCTAAATCAGGACCACTCACTTGCTTTCCCCAAAAGCAGGAAAGAATTTGTCATGCAGACTTTTATTTTGCCTTAACAAATATTGTCGTTTTAACTTTGAATTTCTTACAGGAGACACGTCTAAATTCCTCAGTACTCGTGTTTCGCACGGTTCCAGCACTTAAAAGTATCAATATCCACACAAACCCATTCGAATTTTAAAATTCGATTTCTGCAAAATTGACTGCTGGGAGTCCATGGGGTCATAACATTGTATACTTTCAACGTCCTGCAATGGAAGGCATTATAAAGAGAAAATCAATTTTTACCTACTAAATTTATAACCATCTTCATTTTAGTCACACAACTTTCCAGATTTTAATAGTGGAGACCGCCCTGATCGCAGCCACCGATGACATCCGAGCCCTGCTCGACAACGGAGAAACAGCGGCCCTCATCCTCCTGGACCTCTCCGCGGCCTTCGACACTGTCTGCCACCGTACCCTAGTGCAGCGCCTCAGCAACGTCGGAATCCAGGAGAAGGCACTGGAGTGGATCATCTTCTTCCTCGCCAGAAGGACACAGAGAGTCCGCCTCCCCCCGTTCAGATCGGAGGCCACCGAAGTCATCTGCGGCGTTCCTCAAGGCTCCTCGCTCAGCCCAACACTCTTCAACGTCTACATGAGCCCCCTCGCAGCCATCGCACGCCAGCACAACCTCAACATCATCTCCTACGCCAACGACACCCAGCTGATCCTCTCCCTCACCAACGACCCCGCCAGAGCCAACCTGCACAAAGGGATGACAGACGTAGCCAAATGGATGTCGAACAGCCGCCTGAAACTGAACTCGGACAAGACGGAAGTCCTCATCCTGGCATCATCACCCTCCGCCTGGGACGACTCCTGGTGGCCCCCCGCCCTGGGCAGCGCACCCAAACCCACAGACCACGCTCGCAACCTGGGCTTCATCCTGGACTCCTCCCTCTCCATGACCAGACAAGTCAACGCCGTCTCCTCGTCATGCTTCAACATCCTGCGCATGCTACGTAAGATCTTCCGATGGATCCCCACCGAGACCAGGAAGACGGTCACCCAGGCCCTCGTCACCAGCCGTCTGGACTACGGCAACTCCCTCTACGCCAGAACCACCGCCAAACTCCAGAAGAGACTCCAGCGGATCCAGAAGACCTCAGCACGACTCATCCTGGACATCCCCCGCCGCAGCCACATCTCCGGACACCTGAGAGACCTAGACTGGCTCCCGGTCAACAAGAGAATCACCTTCCGGCTCCTCACCCACGCACACAAAGCCCTACACAACCAAGGCCCAGGATACCTCAACAGCCGCCTCAACTTCTACGCTCCCAAGCGCCAGCTTCGATCGACCAGCCACGCCCTCGCCGCCGTCCCCCGCATCCGAAGAGCCACCACAGGAGGAAGGTCCTTCTCCTACCTGGCCGC
The DNA here is from genome assembly GCF_964261635.1 of Lissotriton helveticus. Classification (NCBI taxonomy): domain Eukaryota; kingdom Metazoa; phylum Chordata; class Amphibia; order Caudata; family Salamandridae; genus Lissotriton; species Lissotriton helveticus. The sequence goes on from NC_136061.1 coordinate 1,728,210,003, forward strand.
CAAGACTTGGAACTCCCTTCCGACCCACCTCCGCCTGACCCAGGACCACCTCGCCTTCAGGAAGCAGCTCAAGACCTGGCTGTTCGAGCAGTAGCGGACCCCCCTCCCCCCAGCGCCTTGAGACCCTCCGGGTGAGTAGTGCGCTATATAAATGCTTGATTGCTTGATTGATTGATCTCCTAATATGTGTGCTATTCTTAACGAAAGGAATTTATACAGGTCACGTGAAAGCCTTGAGGGATGTGCATAATATTCAATTTTGAAAATGTATATTAGGTCATCCTAATATCAGTAGAACCCATCTTTATTGTTTCCCAGAAATCCAGAGAAAGCGTCTGACCTCCTCACACTCGATCTGTCCCTGCCGGTGCTTGAAGGCCACGTCCACGCGCTGCCAGTCCTCTCCTTTGACGCAGTCACGCATGCAACCAACGGATGTCTATTCCTTTTGTTTCCAGTTGGTTAAGCAGTCGCCGAATACGAATGTAATTGTCTTTCCATGTTATCCCAGAACGCCACTTCCACACTCTCAAGCATGATAAAAGCAAGGCCCAAATTATGACCCCATCCGGCCTTGTCTTTGACTGCCTGAAAACGCCCATCTGAAAGCCCGCCTGATGTTTGACCCCCACTGAAGGTCGAGCAACTCCAAAACAATAGAAGGGACCTCGAGACCAGATACGAGAAAGGGCAACTGGAAAACTAAACCATAGAGATTTTGTTTGATTTATTTATTTTGTTTGAATTATCACACCTTCCTGCACATACACAATCTTGAAAGACGATTTGCCGTTTCTATGTGTGCTGCAGAATGCAGCAGACATAGAAAAAGCAAAATACAAGGAGAAATTAATAATTTCTCCTCGTATCTGCATCCGAAGACCAGGTTTTACCTAGCCTTAGTTTTTGGCGCAGCTCCATCCTTGTAAATATGGGGCAGCATCAAAAAGCAATGGGTGTTGCAGCGGAACACTCACTGCAACACCAAATTGCACTCCCCTTTTATGCTAAGTGAAACGTGAAATGGGGCCTTATTTACAAGGCAGCATTACGCCACTTTAAGTGGCTTAACACTGCTTTGTAAATAAGAAAGGGATGATATCGTCAACAGACCGTCACTAAAAGTGATGGTCTGGTGGCAATATCCCCTTGTAATATGCACCCAGGTTTTATTTGTTCTTAGTTTTTGGCGCTGCCCCATCCTTGCCTATATGGGGCAGCTTCAAAAAGCTATGGGTGTTGCGGTGGAATGCCCACAGCAACATCCATTGTCCGCCCCTTTGTTGCAGCAGACTGCTGCTGTAAGAGGCATATTTACAAGGTGGCGTTAAGCCACGTTACGCACCTTGTAAATATGGAGGAGAGAGCAATGTCACTGGAGCATCAGAAGAAGTGACGATCCAGTGGTGTTAGGGGCTTGTAAATATGCCCCTCTCTGTGTATGCCTTGCATCTGTGTCTGTGCATGTACCCCTTGAGATTGTGTGTTTGTGTGTGTATGTACGTGTGTCCCTTGCGACATAACACTCTGCACATGATCATTAGAGGGTTTTTTGTTGTACTACCGGGACACTGCCTATTTAATAGTTAAACGTTGTCTCGTTAATTTTGGAAAAGTGCCTCCAAGGAGCAAAATGGAATTAAAAGCTGTTGACAGGAACTTTATAGCTCGCAGTTTTATGATTGTGAATGTAGAGCGCCACATTTACATAAAATACGCTTCTTTGTGCATATAAAACGTATCTCCTCTTATAAATGATTTCCCTCTGTCAAGGTTTCAGGATGGTCTCTGGTAAAGAAACACATATCCCCAGTGGTGTCCAAATGAAGGCACATATTCCCTGGCCTTAACTCTATTAGGTAAAATCTGTATGCAGATTAAATGTACATAAAATTTGATATTTTATGCAGAGTTTCTGATTGCTAAGTGACTCAATATGAAAATGTATTAGTGTGCTAATAGATTGTCCAGACATCAGCATTTCCATTCTTCTGTAGCAAATTCATCCTGCCTGACGACTTTACAGGCAAAATGTTGATGTCCATATCCTGCTGAATCATTCTCAAAGCTACTTCACCCTGATAGCACCATAAAAAAAAACGTAATTGCGTCATAACCTTATACTTAGGCAACCTCAATCTACTCTCTTTCAACCAAATACTGCCCCTAAGGAAGTAAACCGATAAGCAGGATGCTGTCTCCTAAATCTTAATAAATACGGCCGGGGGGTCTTGCGACCTCCCGCCTTCCAAAGATAACCATGTCTCATGTTCATGTGTCCGGGGGTTGGTGTGGTCATAGGGAAGGGGCGGCAGCCAGTCACTGACCATGTTCATCCTGCCTGACGACTTTACAGGCAAAATGTTGATGTCCATATCCTGCTGAATCATTCTCAAAGCTACTTCACCCTGATAGCACCATAAAAAAAAACGTAATTGCGTCATAACCTTATACTTAGGCAACCTCAATCTACTCTCTTTCAACCAAATTCTGCCCCTAAGGAAGTAAACCGATAAGCAGGATGCTGTCTCCTCAGGGCATCTTTGAAATCAGCAAAAATCCTGAAATAACTGCAGCAGCCTGTCACACTCAAATTCTCATTGTTTCACTCACAATCAGAGGACCAACTAATGCATCACCTCCTCTAATGAACCTGACATCAGATTCACCGGTTGTAAGAAGATAGCGGAATGCTCAAAGAAGTCGATGTATGTTAAACATCCCTTAAACATTGCTTTATCTACATAGTTACATTTGTTGATCTGAATACCAGTCAGCTCCTGTGGATGAACTAGGAGCAAGTAGAAAGTCAACATATGACCACACTTTTCTCTGTTGAACTTTAACACTATTTGTCTGTAACTCCTTTGCTTGATCTACAACTTCCTATGCCATTATAAGTCCTGCAGACCAATAGAGCCATTCACCAATTTCCCTTTGGGCCAAGAGAAATGGTGAATTCATCTAACTTCACCTTTCGCTGTCTTTGGAGCCAACCACAATAGTAGAACTATCGAGGCCGATCAATTAAACTCTTCTCAAGGGGTCCGGCAACTCTCACTTCAGCATCTCCTTCTCTTGCTTTCTCCTCACCACTTCCGGAATTTCTTTGCCTGACTTCCAATTCTTCTCTATTACCTCCCTCTAGGCTCCTTGAGCATAAAAGAAAGTAAACCTCAAAATGTTTCTCCAAGACTCTTGCCCCCCTCCCTACCCAGATAACGGTCCTGGAGTAGATATTGTTTTATATCAATCTTTCCTCACTCCTACCAAAATGGCCTGGATGCCTAACACAGATGCTCTCAATCTGTGCTGCATTCTGTGTCCTCGGCTCTGCCCATTAGTGCCATGTGAAGTTTGTTATACCTGCTGCTCAGCCAGTTTGAGTGTGGTGTGGAATGTTGGGGTGGATGATGCTGTGGAATGTTGGATGAGTGGAGTTTGTCAGTTGGGAGAATGGGCGGAGCAGCAGGAAGGCTGCTCCTGGTGCGGATCACTGTAACTTTATCCGAAACCTACTATCTGAATAAATACCATCTTAAGCTCACTATGGAACTGGACCGTGTCTTCATTACAACATTTTGGTGACAATGTTTTGTTTCATTTCTTTCAATTTCTTTGTGTCCGATATCTTTGCATTGTACCTTTTGGGAAATGTATAATTTTGAATGTTGTAATGTTGGGACACTTATAAAATTGGTGGTATTATCTTTATTGAAGGGTGTCTTCCACCACCATAGTGTTCATTTACTTTTAAAGTGGTATGAAGGGGGCTGTCAATTAGGGGTTTAACCCTTTAGTCATCCACATTTTGGTGGGCATGGGTTGTTGTGAGTTGGTCACAAGTGACTTTTGGGTGTTTTTGACACTCTGTTACCACCTGTGAATGTTTTGCCGAGCTGCTTTTCATGTATGAAGTCACTCTGGTTTATCCCCTAGTCTCTGTTCTGAGAGTGTGTGTATCTCTCTGTTGGGGGTATGTGTATGAGTTGGCTCTTAGGTTCTGAGCCTCTCTAGCCTACCACTATTTTAGTGGTTGTGGCTGACATTGGTGCTTTGTGGGCAATGTGTTGTAGTTGGCCCCTTGTTGTTATTGTGGGAGTGTGTGTATCTCTCACTGTTGGGGGTGTGTGTGTGTGAGATGGCTCTTTGTGTCGGAGCATCTCTGACCTATCACTATTTATGTGGTTGTGGGTTGGCTTTGGTTTGCCTCCCTTGTGGGCATTGGTTGGAGTCGACTGTGTTTTTCAGTCACTTGTGTCTACCACTTTTGTGTGGTTGGTTGGTGAAGTTCACTTCACCTGTAGCTTTGCGTTTTCGTTAGGCATTTTCTGTGTGCTTGTCCTCTCTTTCCTCCCTCCCTTTAAGCATGAGCGTTTTTGTCCTGGTTGAGCTTGTGTGTCCTGTGGTGTGCTTTCTTCTGCACCGTTGTGGTTTGTGCCCTGGTGTTCACGTTCATTTTCGGCCTGGCCAGCTGATATGTTTGTGCCTCGGGTTGGTTGGTTGTGCGTGGTGTAGGAGTTTGTAGGTTTGTTTGGTTTTGTGTGGTATGGTGGGAGATTAGTGTGGAAAGGGAGTGGATGTGTGTAAAGGTTGTCTTTCTGTCTTAAGATTGATTTACCTGTCCAGTTTATTAATTTCTTCTATGCAGGTATGTGGGTTTGCATTGATGTTTTACTGTTGCTTTGCCTTTTGTTGACATTCATGCGAATTGCCATTTTCTCCTGTGCTTTCTTGCCTAAGCCTATTGCTCTGTGTTTAACTTACTTTTCATTCTTTCTGGTTTGTCCTCAACCATTCTCATGTCTTTGCAATGGTACCTTTTCAGATTTATGTGCTTGGTATTTTCTCTTTGATGTGCTTTTCCCATGGATCATTACATTATGTTTTGTTTAATATGAAGAAGGGAGAAGTGTTGTACCTGCTCCTCAGCCAGTGTGTGTGTGGTGTGGAATATTGGAGTGGATGATGCTGTGGAATGTTTGATGAGTGGAGTTTGTCAGTTGGGAGAATGGGCTGAGCAGCAGGAAGGCTGATCCTTGTGGGGCTCACTGTACCTTTATCCTGAACCTACTATCTGAATAAATACTATCTTAAGCTTACCATGGAACTGGACCGTGTCTTCATTACAACAAAGTTCTGTTGTGACATTCCATGTCATTTACCGCTCCCAATTGTAGACTGCCATCCTACTCCTGTATGCTAATCAATTCAATTCAATTCAAAACCTTTATTCGACCTATCTGTAGGTCATAAAAGAAACCACACTACAGTGATACAAAAACATATATAAAATGACATGTAGATAAAAGAAGAGCAGCCAAATATCAATATGAACTTGTAAGGTGCATGATCTAAATACTTAATTCCAATGCAGTAAATTCATATGCACATTTTAGAAACTTCTAGTAGGCTAAAATATAAAACGTCTTAAAAATACTATGAAAGTTAAAAAACTGAGCGCAACCGATGTGCAGTTACCTAATAGCTGATTTAAAAAAAGCATAGACACAAAAACACATTTCAGGCGAACTTAAAAACTGCAAATGAAGCAAAGCTACTCTGCATTGTTGAAATCCTAATTTATAAAGCAGGGGTTTCAAAAAGTGCTTACGAGGCAAACTGTGCAATTTGCAGAAAAACATAAAGTGCAGTAGTGCTTGTGCAGATTAATTGTCACATGCGCAGGGTGCAACTATATTCCCCACTAAATCTGGAATGTTGTTAAAATACAAAGACCAGTATATGGGACCTGCACTAAAATGAAGGAGAAGTAAAAGTTCCCATTGTGTGAGATCAAGGGTTAGATAATGGGGGTTTCACCTGTAGCTAAGGATCTTTAATATTTCAGAACTGAAGATTTATCTAGTTTATTTTTTAATCTTAGGTCTTTGCGATATTCCATAAAGGCTATTTTCACTTTTAACTTATCAGCCTTAGAGAAACTGCTGGGCTCAGTAACCAAGGAAAGACAATCCCAGGGATGCTAGGCTAACCCAAATGTAGTACAACCATGGGATGGAAAAAGCCTTTTTAAGATTGAGACATAATAGGATGATATCGTACATAGCGTTGCAGCCGGATTAGTTCAGATGCTAACA